>NC_133908.1:12355725-12955725 GCF_964199755.1 Larus michahellis | reverse complement strand
AATGTGGGTTACCTTGTTACAAAGTAAAATGTGAAAGAACAACTAAAGCGTTATAAATGTATGATAAATCAATGCCCAGTTCAGAGGAAGAAAACTCACTGCAAAACCTGCTATTGAAGGAGGTAGAATCAAGGTTGCTAGAAGGCTTGGAAATTGTCATAAAATGTCAAAACAGCAGATGGTCTCTTGAAAACGTGGCATTTCAATACTTGTTATAGCATCTGAGGAAGACTTTTATTGGGTCACGTATATTATTGACTTAGATTCTAATAAAAGATTTTCTCTACCTTTAGACATCTTTGTATGTTTTCCGGTACTTAGTTTTACACTGCTACTTAATGGAAGTCCATGATGTGTCATGAAAACTTAAAAGACTAAGAATCTGAAGTTTAGTGTGAAATTAATTCTGATTTTTAAAAGCCTGTGTCTTACCCATCTGAAAACATCCTGTCAGATCTCTGCAGTGGTATGGTGACATAGCTAAGAAACAAAAATAATAGAGAGACACCTTTTTTGACGCTTGGAGGAAGAACACTTCAGCTCATTTGTCCTGAAGCTGAAGTGGAAGTTACTTGTAGAGATTAAGTCTTTCCCTCACAGGTCCTTGCTAATTGTATTACTTTGATCTTTTCAACTCTTGTGCTTGAGGTGTCCATGTAAACAGATCTTCTGTTTGCTTTTTCATTAGATTAAATAGAATTCCGATAAAGTGAACGATCAAAGGCTTTCAGACCTTTATTGGTGAAAACTCTCCTCTCAAATCCTAATTAAAATAAAACCAAACATGAGATAATCTGAGATTTGATTCAGAATGGTTGCATGTGACTTCCTAGCAATTTCCCATTGTGCACCATCCTTATCTTCTGTAACCGGTGGGTTCTACAGCATTGAAGTACAAGCCTGTTCCCTTGGTTGGCTTTCATCAGATGTCTGTGTAGTTTTTTCACTGATATTCTAAATTACAAGCGTTAGATCTCATTCTGTGTTGGTTTTGCAGCTTGTGTGTTGTAGGTATGTGACTACCTACCAGTGCAAGCAACTAAGTTGGGTCAAAGTTGAGAATTCTTTGGTATTTCCTGCCATGTAATTAAACATAACTTTTCCAAGAGCACCTGATTTGCCAGAAATTGTATGTCCTCCCGTGCTTTTTCAAGTAGCTACTTGGGGACTCTTCTAAACATTCTCCTGCCTTCCCAGTAAACGATCAAGTGCTTGAAATTCTTGTTATTGAAACCGTTCAACCCAACTGGATCGTGAACTCCATATGAGACACTTTTGTGCAGATGTGTTTATTGCCTAGTGAACGTGAATTGGCTGAAATGTACCCGTAACCTACAAAGTTTACAGTCAGCTGCACACGAAATGACTTCTGATGTAGTGCAGCACTATCTCAATTCAGATTTTTGCAAGTCCTCCATGTGCTGAGTACTTGAAGACGTTGCCTCTAGATGGATTGTGTTTCCTCAAAATGTGTCCATCTGTAATGTGTTCACTTCAGCTTCCATTTATCGATACGGGAACGTTTGGGAAAAATATAGATATGCCTAAGGTGATAAATATATACTGCTTATGGAGTACACTGCTAACGAACAACGTGCTGGAATCATTCACAACTGATTGAGTGACTATAAGAAAGTATCCGTAACTTACGTTCTGTATTTTGGGAATCTTAAGTTTACCCACAGTATCTTTGAACTAAATATACCAATGCACATTGATTCTGGTCCTCTTTTAAAACTAATTTGAAAGTACAGAATAACAACCTCCTGAGAAACAGCAACCACTGCTGCTTTTGATTTCTGGAGCACTTGCTCAAACAACTTCCTTTTGTCTCTTTAAAATTGCTGTCTGGTTTTTATATTATTTTTTTCATTTATTTTTTTCCCCCCATTGATATCAGGATGCAGTGGGCTATAGTGCCCTTCTGTCCTTCAAGGTACTAGTGCTTTCTTTGAGATAATTCTTGCAAAATTCACACAATTTTTTTTCTGCGCATGTGGTAGAAAGAAGATGTCTGCAAGGACAACTGCACTGAGACGTGGGGGCTGGGGGGCGCTGCTTATGAAGTATTCTTAAGGTGTGAAATGTTTTCTGGTGAGATCTGAAACTCCATCTTCCCTAATGGCTTGGGATGAGTTGAAAGTCCATGGCAAGTAGCAACTGCCTGCCAGCGAAGAGAAATGCCTGTTGGTCTGTTAAGCGAACGACCCTCACTGCCAAAAGTTTGGGGGTTGTTTTCCTTCCTGTCTCGGGAAGAGACAGCTGAATCCAAAATACATACAGTGACCTACACTTTTTGATAAGCACTCTTCCAGTTTAAAGAAAAGTATTTTTGTCTAATGCTGTTTAACGGGATATTTCTGAGCTTCTGGGATTTCTTTGCCAGTCGTTACAGTGTCCTGCTTCTGTTTCACAACGTGCTGTTGACAAGAGCTCAAGAGAAGCCGAGCAGCTGAGCTGCATGGTCACCAGTAGACCCATCTAAACGTATGAAGGAGGAGTGTTAAAATCATGGGGTTTTTTCCGCTGAAAACACAATTGGGAAGGACAATGTTCAAGCAACTATCTTTCTTCCCATCTACCAGCCAGACGATAAAAATGTCCATTACACACTTCAGCTCGTAACTTCTGGAGACGTGAGAGCCACTTAGATGTTCTTGTCAAGGAGAGTTTGAAACGCAGGCAGTGCTGAAGCAGAGCAGTACACACACCTCTAACTGCCACATGCACATCCCTGAACGCGGAGTTGTCGTTCTTACCCTGCTAAACTGCACGTTGGTTTCCGAATGTACTGTCTGTCTCAAAAGTGTTGGCTCTGTGTGATCTCCCTGATACCAATGTTACTGGGCTGGTAGAGTTTGCTGGCCACGCTTTGACTGCTTGGTCTGTCGCACAAAGACCCAAACTTGTCTTGTGCTGTTAGTAGAAAATTTGGCTTTCTAACTAGAGGGTGGATATATGCATTCCTGTGACAATGAACTTGTGTAGCTGAATTGCCTGTGTTTTCAGATAACTGGAGTCCTCCGAAAAACTTAACTTTTGTGTTTAAAAAGAAACTTGTGTAAAACCAGACCTTGGTTTTATACAGATGCATTTCCTGTTTTTTGTGCTCTCATTCCTGTCCCCATTCTCCCTTCCCCTTTCCCCTTCTGCATATGTTTTACTGGTCTGGTGTTGTCTCTAACTTTATCTGGTTTCTGTCTCAGCAGTAGAGTAAATTCTATTACCCTGATAGTACAATGGTGGATATAATATAAACTTCAGAGGATTCTCCAGGGACTAAGAGTGAACCAGTCACCAAAGGTGTCTTGGAACTGTTAAGAATGACAGTGATATAGCTTAAAAAAGCAAGGGACCAATTTCTGTTTTAGTGTAATTACATTTTAACCTTCTTATTACAGTCGACTGTAATAGACCATTAATTGACATAAAGTTTGTTTTTGTGTTAATTAAGAACTGAAGACCTCAGTGTCACAGTTAAGAAGGAAGGCTTACTCGAGACTTGTTGTTTCATCTCCATTCATTTGTAAAACTAAATATCCAGCTCTAATAGCACCTAAGTAAATAAAAATATCTGCATGGTTCTACAATCTTAAAAAAAGAAAAAAAAAAAGGAAAAAAGGAAAAAAAAAAAAGATGCTGACCTTTCCAGAAGACGGGAAGTATGCACGTGGCAAGAGGCTAATTTACCTTTCTATTTCCCAAATTCAGCATGTCCCAAAATACCATACAGCAAGGAGACAGGCCCTTCTTTCTACTTTGCCAGTGAGTTGGGTTTTTTGTACTAATTTTGATTGTACAGAAAAGCACTTTCTAAAGAACAGATGTTAAAGGAATGGGACGTGTTGAGGGAACAAGTTTCCTTGCACCAAACCAGTATGTGGAAAACGCAGGAAGGTTCCTTTCAATGGATGGGGGGGGGGGTGAAGCTGTTGAACAGATTTGTATGACCACAGGAAGCTGATTTGTCAGTTTTTTAAAATGTATTTTGCATGTCAAATAATTTGTGACTTTACTACCCAGTCTTTCAGTCTGCAACCAGAAGTGAGTGCTGCATGTGGATAGCCTCTGCTTAAAACCTAGCTGAACTGCCTCGCTGCTTTTCCTTCATGGTCCAAACAGGATCTTTAAAACTTGGCTTCCTAAAAGGAGAAGTATGTTGTGCCTGATCTCTTTAAAAAGCTGTGGCTCAAGTTCTGAGCCCCTGGGAGGAAATAACTTTGAGTTGCAGCTGAGGCAAAGGAAGCTTTCTGTAGAGTTACTTTGGTGCCACTGAAGGAGTGCTGTGAACAGTGAACTTTGATGGTACTCTAATGAGAGTGACAAGGGCTCCTTGCCGGTGTGTAGCATCGGATGCTTCCTCCTTGGCAGCTGAACGTTATCAGTTACGTGATCTGGCTCCGATGCTCCCGAGTGGGTTTGCTGGTGTGCTACATCAGTGTAAGCGGTGGGAGAGGGGCTGATGTTCTCCTTGCTCTCCGTACACAACAGCTAATGCAAACTTCATTTGTGTACATGTACTGGGAAAGGCGAATAACTTAAAAATACTGCCTTGTATGTTCATCATAGCGCTTTAAAGAAGCTGGTTTTTAGGGGGTGTGGTTGCAGGATGAACTGGAGCTGTCACCCAAGACATGGGAAAGGAGGACTTGCAGTTTCAGGGTACTTTTGTACTTGCTCCTGTCCTGCAGTGAGACTTGTTGCTGTGTCTGTCTCCAAGTCCGTGCAGCCTATGCCAGGCACTCTTCTGGGTTTTTTCAGTTAGCTCATGCAAAAGGGATGTGAGAAATACCACTTGTTCTCCAAAAATCTCTTCTGGAAGAGACTTCCTGTGTTTCTTGTACAGACATGGTTCTGCATGAACTAGTGGTGTAGGATGCTGACCTGTCCTGTTTTCATGCGTCTTGGTTTGGTGCACTGAAATAACTTTAATAAGCTCGTTCCTTTCATGGATAATCTTTTAAGTGAAGTCCACTCTACCTGTGTAAAATGACTTCTTTAAATGTTTGTATTATGAAAGAAACATTTGCTATTTCTTTGCTTCCTACCATTCAGGTCTTTTAAATGTAGTTATCCTCACCATCTTACTGGGTCTGGCAATAGTTTTGAAGTTTGTTCACTGGTCAGTTCTTGAAAGTAGTCTCTTCAGTGCATCTTTGGACAATGACCAACGATGACCACCATTGGCAGCACTGAAATTCCTACCAGGGAAAATATGAAATTACGTTATATGTTTTTTGCATATACCCTTGTAGCTGGGAGTTCTGCTTGATTTCTGCTGCTCTGACCTCTTTTGATTTCAGCTCCTTCTGTGGCTTTGGTGGCTGACCGCTACTTGTTTGCCTCTCAGAAAAATGGGTTGCACTTTTTGTAGAGTTGAATTCAGTAATTCAATCCATCTGATATTTTTGCTCACTTCATTACCGAATCACTTGTCTTCACTGGGTATCCCTGCAAGGTTGGTGCAGTTAAATATTTCACGTTAGGAACTGACTTGATCAAAAAGATGCTGAAGTGAAGCAGGTTGGTCCAGGGAGTATTTTTGGAGGAAAACAACTTGAGTCATAAAGGGTGAGAAAAACAGTGTATTTGTGCTGGAATGAGCTGAGGTTTCTTGCAGCAGGGATATACGCAGAGCTGTTTCGTCCTTTCCTGGAGCTTTCTCAGCACTTTCTTGGATACTAGATGGCTATTTGGAAAATCTCTAGAGTACTGACAACTGGGGGAAAATGTTGGATAATTGGTGATTTTTTTTTTCTTTTTTTTTCACCCCTTGTCTTATCTTGTTTGCTGTTTGGTACGTGTAGTGAGCTGTTTTGATGAACAGGCAAAAGTTCTTGAAAAAGTCACAGTGAAAGTGCTTTAGTTGCGGCTAAGCAGCTGAATTTCTCATGACTGTTTTGCCAGACTGCTTTCACAGGCTTGCTGGTCTCATAGATTTCTTTGGCTTGTCGCAAACTATTAATTGCACTAGCTGAACATGGAAAACCGTATACGTTTCCAGAGTTGAAGTTTGAACTCCAGTTTTGAACTAAAAAAGATCTGTGCACGTATTTCAGACTGGCTGCCACTCGTCTTGAACCGTTCTTGATTTGTATGGGGTATCTGTACAAGGATTTAGATAAGTGTCCAAATAACGTTTTTTTTGAAAGGCACTTTTAATATTACTATTAAAATGTAATTTGCAGCAGCATCTGAACTAGTTTTAACCAAACTTGTAGATCTTATTAGAGTAATTTGTTAAAGACAAAATGGGGGAGAGGAGAAGCTAGGCAAATAAAAATTCTTCAATATAAAAAATCTGGCAGTTTAAATGCAAAGCTATGGATAGAAGATACTAAAAGGTTATGGAAGAGCTGCTACTAGACAAAAACTTGATCCTCCCCCCGCTTCTGTATCTAACTGTTCCTCGGTTTAACTGGTTTCTTAAGAGAGAAATTCTTCATTGTAAAGTTTTATTGTACCATATATCTGCTTCAGAATAACTTAGTTTATTATTCTCTTGGCTATAAAGAAATGAAAGATGAATTGCACAAATGGTTTAACGGAGTACCACATTATTTTAGGGGCACTTAACAAGTAGTGTGGCAGGATGTGGGAAGCCTTGAATATCTTACAACTCGGAATGAATTTTCATATACATTTTAAAACCTCTTGAATGGAGTTGAAGTTAATTTGTAGTCAGGCGTTGCCAGCTCTGTGGCTGAGGCAGTGGGATGAGAGCTCAGGGGGGTTTCTGGTAGCATGCCCTTTGGCAAGCAAGTCAATCCCTCTATGCATTTATTTCTGTTGCTTTGACAGAGATAATAACTTTTTGGCCTTCTTCAGAGTGTGTATAATAATGAGATTGAGAAATTTTCCTACTGTAGGAAGCTGTAAATTTCATACTGTAAAAACGATCAGTGTTTCCACCGATAATTTTCACGTAGTTGTTGTAAGAAGGAGCGATGTTTGAAAGTCAAATAGGAGTGTGGCGGGGATGCTGCTGCAAAATCAATTTTAGTAGTGATATGGAAAAAAAAAGGCTTTTCTTGCATTTCAAAGCTTAATGAAGTGCTGTGGTAGAAGATACTGGTAGTTTTGACAGTGTGCATTGAAAATATTGAGGTGTTTTCAAAGCCCCTCTCAATCAAAAACGCTGATAGTATATGGGTGTGCTTGTACACTCGTGCTTGAATACACTTACATGCTCATGGATAACTATGTTAGGATCAACTCAGAGTGCAGGAATTTAGGATTACAAAGGTATATGAATTTCATCTGCATTAATAGCCTGAATCTGTAGCGCACATCACTGTTGGAGCATTTGCTCAGTGAAGATTTAATCGAGCTTTCAAGACAGCAGGGAGGGATTAAGTGAAATGTGGCAGACAGTTATTTTCTAAAGGAGAAGACCTTCGTAGCGGCCTGTGCAGGGGGGAAGGATCTCCATTAGGCAAAAAGATACTGTCTGTATGTATTCTAGTGAGTTTGAATACGTTAGAACTATTCTTTGTAGGCTTTATAGCAAGCTAGACTGGAGGAAAACAAGTATTTGCACAGGGTAGCAGTGTGTCAGGGCTGGTTAACAGAGCACAGTAGGGTTGCTGTCTTTCTGAGACTAGCTTTTGCTGAATACTATTGTGCTTTCAGATGCTGGTACGTTTTTGTCCATTTCTCCACCCATCTTCTCTTTCATCCTTTACATACACTCGGGCAGTTCTGTGTATTCATGAACTTAGAGCCCAGCACAGTGGAATTCTTCAGAAGCTGCAGCAAACAGTTACTTGCTGAAGTGAGATGACAGACCTCACCAGCCATGAATACAGGGGGCAGGTGATTCCAGCTCAACTGTTGCACTCGAAGTGTCTCCCTGTGCTCTGCTTTTCAGGTTTGTTTACTAGGGCGCTAGAAAAATCCGTAGCTTCTAAAGATACGCGGCAGGCAGGCCATCAAGTCCTCATATGGCACAAACCCCATTATAAAAGCTGTAACCGGATAGATGGTAAGCAGTAATTAACTTCCGTGGGAACAACAAACAGGTACCAGACCAATTAGGCGAACGGCTGTAGGGAGGATTGAGGAGCAAGTTGATAGTTTGCTTTGTCTGTTTTGTGTTTTAGCGCTATTGTCAGCGAAACTAGCCTTGGTCTTGACAAGCTTAATATTGGGGCGAGTAAGTGCACTTTGTCACGTGCAGAATGTAGTGGCAAACTGTGGACTGGTTGTTGCACAACATCTAAAAGCGATAGAGGGGAATAGGCGAAGCGTCTTCATTTTCTTAGGGTCTTGTTTGCGGTTGTACGCTCTGTGTGTAAAGGAAGACTTGCTATCACTATGGCTTTACGTAGTTTCGTGGATTCCATCAGAAGTAAAAAAAAAAAAAAAAATAATAAAATGATGTGGTGCTTTTTGAAGCAGAACAGAGCAGGGCTCCTCAAGGAAGGACTTGTTGATGTTAGTTTGTTGTTGGAGACTGGTATGGCTGTAGCAACAGATGTGGTTTCACTGGTGTGAAAGTTTTATGTTGTTAAGTTTTTTTTCCTTTTTTGGAATTGTGTACCTTATTCGCTACTGTTTCAAGGAATTAAGAATTTCATGGCAATGTTGAGAAGCTCACGGAATGGTGGTGATCCAGAACAGACTCTCTAATTGGCCCTGAGGGGAGAGGCAAGATACGTTATTTTAGCACAAGATACTGGCTTCAGCAAAAATTTGATGCTCAAGCAGCCTCAGTTTCTCAGCTGTTACGTATATCCTGTGTGTCCCTCCAGCTCTTAAGCATACGTGCAGCGTATATACTTTACACTGACTGTACTGTGAGCAATTTCCAGAAGAGTAGCATGGTGAGGTTAGCCAGGTATAAGGCCAAAGAATTTTTTGGATGGTGGAAATAAAAATGGCTTGTAACACCTTTGAAAAGTATATTTCAGGAAAAACTAAATTGTATGAAAATGATAAATTTGGTATTTTAAACTGGTCTGTTTGACAAAACAAAAGATGAAATACTGCTTTTTTTCTATGTAGTATCTGTTACATTGTCAAACTAGGGAAGATGAACTGTCTAATTATGGTTATTTATAGACTTTTCCTGCAAAACCAAACTACACAAAAGCAAGGTAAGATACTCAGCTATTTGCAAGATAAATATTTTTTAGAAGGGGGAGGGAATATATTTACAGTATGTTTGAGATACAGTGAAATCTTCAAGTGCAGGTGGTGACTTGATGAGATGCGTGTTCTGTATCTGTTGTTAAATATTATTCTTTTTCATCCTAGTTTCCACTGGCTCACTTGCTCAGCAGTATGCCCACCCTAATGCTACCCTGCATCCGCATCCTCCGCATCCTCAGCCTTCTGCCACACCAACTGGCCAGCAGCAAAGCCAACATGCTGGAAGCCACCCTGCTCCTAGCCCCGTGCAGGTAACAGAACTCAAGGGGGTGAAGGAACGTCTTTAAATTGTATTTAATCTGCTCTGCTGGAAGGTATTGCATCTCTCTGATGCTTGACATCAATATATTGGTTTCCTTGAGAGGAAAAATGGTAGGATGGAGCAGTTACCCAAACAAACTACATGTGACAGATACCGTGCAGTATTTGCCTAGATGCCCCCCTGTTTTCTGGAAGGAAGGAAGGAAGTAGAGCTATATAATTTAATTTTTCTCTGCTTACTGTGGCTAGGACTCAAAAGGTGGTAGGCTTATGACATAGTTTGTTAGATAAGCTAGCAGGGAAACTTGTTGCAGTCCCTTTTCCTTAGTAAGGACCAATATCAGAGTCCAGCCACTCATTTCTCGCTCATCATGGGATGAGGTATAGCTTGTTTCCGTGTAACAATTGAGGAAGGATCATAATTTTGGCGGGGCTTTAGTATGAGTGGAGCTACAACTGGAAATAGCAGATAAATGCTGAGAAGTATTTGATTGTATTTTGTCAAAGACAAGCAGCCGAAAACAAAATAGGCCTCATGATAGTGCTGCATGCCTTAGTTCCCTACCGGTAATAACTTTGGGCTGCTAAGCGCAACTGTGGCATATACCCAGCTCCATGGTTGCAGGTTCTCCTTATTTTCACCTGGCAGCCTATGTTCAATTTTCCAGACTCCCGCTCCACATGACTTCCTAGTGCAAGGAGAAGATGAGCCAGGTGGAACTGAAATGAGTTTCCTCATGGCCATAGGTGTAGTGATCCTTGGATCTGCCATTTAAAAGATTCACTATTGAGAGCGGTTTTGCAAATGTTTCTTACGCTAGTTTACAGAACAAACATGTCTTTGCTTCTTGGCCATGACCTAAATGATCTTCTCTCTCTTTTTTTTTTTTTTTTTTTTTTTGCAGCATCATCAGCACCAGGCTGCTCAGGCACTCCACCTGGCAAACCCACAACAGCAGTCGGCAATTTACCACGCAGGTCTAGCTCCAACCCCACCTTCCATGACGCCAGGCTCCAATACGCAGTCTCCACAAAATAGTTTTCCTACAGCACAACAAACAGTCTTCACCATTCATCCCTCCCATGTTCAACCTGCATATACCAATCCGCCACACATGGCCCATGTCCCCCAGGTAAACACAGTTTAACAACCTTCAAGACTAAATGTCTTAATGCCACAAAGTTAGGACAGTCGGGCCTGCTGAAGTGATTTCCATTCTGTCACCTCTCAGTGCAGACTACCTGTTGTGTTATTTAGGTTTCTGTCTGTACATTGCCTTTATTTAGAATTTTACAAGATATTTGGACCTCAGCTTCCAACACCCAGTGCATCTACAACTGTAGTTTAATGAAGACATCTTAAGCTGGCACTGCTACTGAAAGAAATTGAGCTCTCTTCCCAGTTCCCGGCTCCCACCCTTGTCCTGCCCCACCATTCTGCTCACAGAACTGTTTGGCCATGCAGCAAACCAGACTGGGGACATGATTCAGCTGAAGTGTGCCTCCTGTACCCCCATTTTAGGCTATTGCTCAGTCAATCAGTTCACTACTCAGGTTCACTGCATGATCACAGGAAGAGCTGGCATACAGAAAGGTTGGAGGTGAGAGCTGAGTGGAGGAAGGCTGAATTGCTGCTTTTGGTGGCAGTTTTAGGTTCTGCATTGCAGTCAAATTTATACAAGTACATCCAGTAAAGAATATTACACCAGATGACTAGGGAGTAGCCAGGCACTGCGATAGGAGATAGGTGAGATTCAGTTCAGATGACTGCAAGACAATCCTTGCCGAAAGAGAAAACCATGTGTGCGTGTGTGTGTGTGGTTCAAAATGAACTGCTTATACAGAAGATTCCCGATGATTGTTGGGCAACTTAACAACAGTCCTTGCTTCAGGATCAGAAACCGACTTCTCTTAACTGCTCTCTTGTGGTCGACTCACCGAAAAAAAGGATTTTGGGTAGGGAAGCACACGATGGATTAATCAAGCGCTCTGCGTAAAGCAGTGCTACAAAGATTTTTTTGATGTTTACTAAATCTCATGGATTTAGTGAGCTCTGTCAAGGAACAGACAATTCATCAGTAGTTTGCCTGCACAATTTCTTCTTCAGTCCAAGAACTTGGTGTCTGGCTTACGCCTTCTCATACAGGTTGCCAATAGTTTGGGATATCATAACTGTAATTAGGGAGGTTAGTATAATAGCTGTCCAGTCCCTTGCAGAATTCTGATAAAATCTTTGCTTTGGTCCCTGGGACAGTCAGTTAAGCCACTGAATTAATAGTAATTTAGGGATTGTTTTACTGATGTTGAGTTTTCAGCTTTTTAATTCCTTTAGGCTTTTAATTTCTCTGCTTTTGTACTGTGGGAGGATAAGGAGAGGATGTCCAAACTTGCCTACTGCTGTGGCGTCTTGCAACGTCCTCCCAGGCTCTGGTTTCTGCCAGAAATGAGATACTTGCTCTGCTCTGCTGTCATGGCACCGGTGTGAATGCCTAGGTTGTAGAGCTTCTCAGGGTGCCTTACATGCAACCCTTGGGCCTTGCTGCAAGCAGTGCCGTGCCTTGGAACGGGAAACGTGTTTGTTTCAAGGCCTCCATAAAGGCAAAACCGTACATGAGTTGTGCTGTACACGTCACGGCCAGGCCTGCGCCTGTGCTATAGGGTGCAACCGTTGCCTTCCTTTCTGTGTGCCAAGCACTTAATTAGCAAACTCTGCTAAAGCAAATCAGACGCAACTTTTAGTCAGAACTGACTGCTTAGTCAGGATTTTTTTGGCAATCACAGGCAAAGCTTGTTTTCCCCTTGATTTTTGACCTACGCAGTCTCTTCTGCTGTAATTTTTTAGGATGAAAACTACAATCTGTACTCTGTGACACTTACACCAAACTAACTGACTTTTCAAAATGAAGTAGTTCCCTCAAAAATCTCTAATGAAGGAATAACTACAGGTCTGTAAGAAATTTTAAACGCATGTAATTATTCCATTGTGGGGAAACTAATCGCTGGATTTAAGAGTTTCTTAGCAGCCTCATTTCCAGCTTCTGAACACAATTCTGAACTACCACGTAGTAGGAATTTCAGTTAGGCTAACACAGGGGTTCAGCTGCATTTCCCTTTAGGTTATCAGATGAAACTTGAGCTGTTAGATATCTCACTTGAGAAACAGTACTTCAAAATTCATTACGGAGTACTGTCAGCTGCCAATTTGCAAAGCATTTGAGCCACAGCAGAAATTTTTATCCAATGTGTGTATCGAATACAGCTGCTGTATGAATATCTGCTTCATAATGATGGCTGCTATAACAGCATGTTTGTCAAAGTGAAAATGGTGCTGATCCTGAAAGGTATTTCTGTTTCACAGCCTTATCTTCTAAGCCTTTTTTTAGAGCAAGAGTGAGATTTGAATTGCAGTTCCTGCCTTTAAAGGCTTCTTGAGTGCTCCTAATACAGTGCAAGTCTGATAAAGAGTTTGAGGAATGTCTGTGATGAGTCGAGTAACCTTTTTGTCTTTAAGAAATAAAATTGTAGCCACTACCTGCGATCTGTCTTTACTGGCATGTGAAACTTGGGAGGCTGTGATTATTGCACCGTAGCGCTCTGAACATGGGATATGGTAGAAGGACAAAGCAAACCTTAGATACAAATGCTTTCCCCCCCCGCCCCCCCCAAGAGAAACCCACCGAGAGCTCCTAAGATTTCCTTAATGTTTTGTGCTTTTAAGAAACTAGTGTTTACTAGCTTTTTAAACCAGAAAATTGATGACCTCTAGAGTCGTGAACTGCTCTGAGCTAAAGACGCCGACTGACAAGTTTGCCAGAGGGTGATCAGCCATCGTAAAGATTAATCTCCTTTTTCCGCTGAGACTTAACGATGATTGCTTAGATTACACAAGGACCTTAACTGTGATGAGCTTAACTGGAAACAGAACAAAGCCGACCTAACAGTGTAAAGGGGTGACTGCTTAGACGAGCGATAATGTGGGCACAGGTCACTGGAGAGAGTGGTTTCTAGCCCAGGGAGCCATGAAAGAACGTGGAGTTGTGTCATGAGCAGCTGGGGAAGGGGTGCCAGACTCCCAGCGCCTGTGAAGTTTGTATCTGTAGCCGCCGCATTTTCTGCATAGGAAGTGCTTTGATCTAGGTTACTAACAGTAATGTTTTGAAGATCTGATGCTGAGGGTTTTTTGTTTTGTTTTGTTTTGTTTTTTAAATATTCCACTGTTTAATGCTGGCAGTTTCTCCCAGCACTCACTGTCCAAATGGCTAAAATTGAGAATGTGACTCGGAGCCAGCAGTAAGGATTTGAGCCCTTTTTTTGTTTGGGGTTTTTTTTTTTTTTTAGTTATTATTTTTTGTGTTAAGATCTCTGACTTAATCCCTGTAGCTAATCTAGTTAAAATGGAGTAAATCTCTGGATTTACTGGTACAGCTGGAGAAAACTTGACAGTCATGTGGCCAGGAGTGATGCCTCCTTGTGACCATTATACTAAAGAGCTCTTTGTTTCAGGCTCATGTACAGTCAGGAATGGTTCCTTCTCACCCAACTGCCCATGCTCCAATGATGCTAATGACGACACAGCCACCTGGTGGTCCCCAAGCCGCCATCGCTCAAAGTGCACTACAGCCCATTCCAGTCTCGACAACAACACATTTCCCCTATATGACGCACCCTTCAGGTGAGGAGTGTGTGCCCGGGAGACCTGCACCGTAACTGAGCCAGGTCGTAGTAGCGAGAACTGTTATGAACCAGATTTGGGGAAAAGAACAACAAAAAAAAAAAAAAAGAAAAAAAAAAAGAAAAACAACCTTAAGATGTCCTTGTAGTGGCAGGCTGCTGAAGGCAAAGTGTTGCTGCATTTCGCATTTATACGTTGCCAGCCCAAATGCGAGCTTAGATAAGCGTATGAGATTTAGCTAATTTAGCAAAGACTTTGCTTGTCTCTAGCTGAAGTAGAGAAATGGATAACTGTGCAGACTCTGGCACTGTGGGACTGTGTTCTTCCAGGTTTTGCTGTGGTTTTGCTGTGGGGGATGGACTGTCTGCGTAGCCTGTTTATAATGATCTCGGGGGGTTTATTAAATTTAAAGTGATCGGTCTTGAGGATAGGAGTGAAAATGTTGCTTGGGGGTAGGGCTGTTAGACTTCTAATGACTGAAGTAAAGTGACAACTGAAGTCTAATCTTTAATTCAGAGTAACATTCTGCAGCTTTACTTTTTGGCAAAAGTAGGTGCTGTATGACTTCTTTCTGCTTTAAATTTAACCGTACCTAGGTTTCTTTATTATTCATTTCCAAACAGCTTCTAAACTTTTGTAGTTGAACTAGTTACCTTGATTTTGTTTCTGGGGGAATGTGTGAGCAGAACAAGGCTGCTTTGTGAGGGTTTAGGTAGGGGAAAAAAACCATCCAAAGGACATCTTGATATGCAGGGTTTTGTTTTGTTCATTATTAAAAAAAAAAAAAAAAGGAAAGAAAAAGAAAAATAAAAAAAAAAAGAAAAGTTCAGCTCAGTAGTTGTCCTGTGACCACTTTACTAGCAAACTGTTGTGTGGCTTGCCAATTTATTATTTACATTTGAACTTTTTTTTTACAGTACAAGCCCACCACCAACAGCAGTTGTAAGGCTCATCTGGAATAACTGAAAGGCTGGATACCTTTTGTAGGCCAAATACCCTCCTTCTACTGCTTCTGCCAACTGGAAGCACAGAAAACTAGAATTTCATTTTATTTTGTTTAAAAAAAAAAAAAAAATTGATTTCTTGTAACATCCACTAGGAATGCTAACAGTTCATCTTGCAGTGGGAGAGATTCGGACTGAGTAGAGGCATTTAGGAACTTGTGGGCTATTCCATAATTCCATGCACTGTATCTGAGTCCTGCAAGTGCCCCAACTCTGCTTGCTGAAAACTGGAAGTTATTTATTTTTTAATGACCCTTCAAAGTTATGAACTCATCAGCTAGCAAAAGAAGTAACAAGAGTGATTCTTGCTGCTATTATCACTAAAAATCAAGACTTGGAGATCCCTTTTACTTCTAACTAAACTTGAAACAGGTTCAGTAAAAAAAAAAAAAAATTCTAATCGTCAAACTGATGAATTATTATTTATAAATCACGTTTGATGAGATAATCACTATCGTGAGACAGTGATGTAACTTTTAAGTTAAGAAAACTTTTACTTTGTAGATAATATAAAATAAAAACTTAAAAAAAAATTAAAAAATAAAAAAAGTTTTAAAAACTGACCTACTTAGTGTTTGCGTCTTGTTTTACCAGTATTTTATTTTAACGTGTGCTCCAGCTTCCGCTCCGAATGGGAGCGAGTGTTTGACTTAGCGCCAGGTAAGCTTTGCGGTGTGTCTCTGCCGTGCGCGTGTGCGTGTGTCCCACGACACCACATCCCTCGTGTTTGACTTGCAGGGCTGTTGAAAAAAACAAGTCAAAGGCTTTCAAGATGAGGAGTTCGGTAGAGGTTTTAAAAGAATTTCTTGTGTTCAGATCTGTTCCCTGGTGCCTCAGCCTTACACGGGTCTGGCTGGTGGCGCCGAAGGCGTCACAGCTGGGCCCCCAGGCTTAAGGTGACAAAACTGTAGACAACGTGGTGCCGCTGGAGAAGGAAGGGAAGGAACCGGGGTAAGCATTCCTTAGCAAAATGACTGCTAAAAAGATGGGGAAAAAGGATAGGAGAAGATAATTGACTATGAAGTGCTGCGGTCTTCCGCAGCGTGCTGTACGGTGCAGGCATCCCGCACCGGCTGACCAAACGGTGATGCTGGTTAAACTGGATTATGCTGTGTTGGCGTTTCAGAGGCAGGACGAGTAAGCCGTGGTGCGTGCAGCCTTTCACGGGCAGAGTTAACGTGCCAGCGTGGCTTGGTGAAAAACACACGGGAAAACAAATACCGCTGCAGCTTCTGTCTTAATCCTTCCAGGTCCTTAATCCTTCCAGCAGCGCAGTAAAATGTCGTGAATTCGTGTTGAGGTGGGCAGCAGGGGGCATGAGACCGTCACGGACCGTGATGGTGACGTGGGGCAGGACTCCTGGAAGGAGTCTTCTGAGAAGAAACGGCTCCTCGCGCAGGTTATCGCTTTCTTTACCTTTCTAAGGGAGGGTTTCTGTCTTTTAGCAGCCATTAATTCAGTATCTGTTAAAATAATATCCAGGCACCTACAGAGAATCAGACTAAAGATTCAAAGTGAGAAACAAGTTCTAAAAACAGTTTATTAAGAGCAGATTTTTTTTTTTTATATTATGTCAAAACTGCATTATTCAAGAATAAGTTACTTGTACAGTACATACAGAAACAATATATAGAAAAACCTACTATACAAGAATTGTGCAGGTGAAAAGTAAAACTCTCGGATCAATCTGCTTTTCATCCAACAAACTGTTGGCTTTAATTATCCTGCTAAAGGCGGAGAATGCACAGTCGCCTCCCCCACCTCTGGTAGTCGCTGGTGAAGGTCGGGGGCTGTTCAGATTGAACAAGCTTAAATTAAAATTTGGAATATTGTACTCAAACCTGTTAGTCAAGATTTTAAGGCTTTGTAGGCTTGTTAGAGTAAAACTGTGTTGGTTGGATGACAGCAGTGTTCTGTATGCTGGAGACTAAGAAATGAGGAGCTTTGGCCTCACCCCGGACCTGGACCTCTTCTTAGAAGCTTTGCCCCAAAATAGTTTTGACGCAAAAGCCATCGGTGAGGGAATGGGGGTGTCAGTGTTTGGTGACCTCCTGTGGATTGCTGGTGCCGTATCTCAGGGCTGGGTTGCGGGAGGGAGGGAGGGATGGACGAAGACATGAAATACTGGTTCACGTCAGGAACTTCTTCAGAACCCGTCATCCGTAGGGACACACAAAAGCCACCGATAGGGAGGGTGGTTTCCATATCTGGCTGGACTCAGGTTATGGACTAAACCAGGTCCCTGCTGTCCTAGAGAGCGAAGGCACTGCCCGTTTTGCATCTTTATTGCTAAAAACAACTGTCCTGAGTAGCCGGCTGAAATGGGGCTTCCCTCCCTGCTGGGCCTCCCCTCGGGGAGCGACACCAACGGGCACCGGGCAAAGGCTCCAGCCAAAGGCACCGAGAGCTGGGCTTGGGTCATGGCTTTGTCGCCTTGGCTCCAAACGTGTTGCATGTGTCCATCTCCAGGACCAAGCTGAGCCCTCAGCGGTCACATCCCACTTTATTTCAGCTCCAGGAAAAGGCTCTTTCTCCTCCGTGGGAGCCCAGGAGATGGCTGTACCTGCAGCCCTGCGGGGGCTTTCCCCATGGCTTCCCCTCCTCCCAAAACTCGATGCTGCTACTTCATAAAGCCGATAAGAGCCCACGTGGGCCAGGGAACTAAACCTGCTGAGTCCTAGGCTCCTTTCCTAAGTTTAGAATATAAAAATTCCTTCAGGTTGCTTATATTCCATATAATGGAATGGTTTCATGCCCTTTTCCCGCTGCTGTAATAAAGAGGAGGACCTGGATTGATGGGTGCTGGCAGGAGCGGAGGAAGGGCTGCGCGTCAGGCTCTCACCTGGGTCACAAGCCAGATGGTTTCTAGGAGAAATGGGATTTCGAACTCAGCCCTTCAGGAGCTGGGCAAATAGCCCCGGAATCCGTGCCACGGGTCCTGGTGCAGCTGGGGTTGGGTGGGGGGGACCGAGCTGGGCGGCTGGAGAGGGAGAGCAGCAGCTCTGGGCTTGGCTAAATTAGCTTAAACCAAACGAGCCCCTTGGCAGGGAGCGGCTGGGTGGTGGAACGGCCCTTGGCTACCTTGGTGGTGAGGTCCGAGAAGGAAATAACTCTTATTAAATAATTTATCAGAGCCACTTCCCCAGTGCTCGCTGGGGAGAACGGGAGCTCGCGTCCGCCGGAGTTTTGTTTGCAGAGGGGAAGCGGCTGACGGGGCGATAATGAACTCCATGTATATTCTGCTAATCAAGCGCAGCGATTTCCATCTAAACTACGGAGAAACCCCTTTGCAATTAAAACGGCAGGTTAAAAATACCACATGCGCATGCATGTTTAGTTGTTGGCGCTCGAACAATAAGCCCCGGCGCACCAAAACAACCCATCCCGGCGGCAGCAGCGTCTGATTTATCTGGCACAGGCTGTGCCGGCCATGAATAGCGATTCCTTTTCCAACCCCTTTTCCCAGCCCGTTCCTTCTTGCGGACGCTCTGGGGTGATTTGGGTGAGGTCACCTCGTCCTTTGGGGAAAGAACCCTTTGAATGGGACTGCCTGGAGCTCAGCAGGACAAAAAAAAAAAAAAAAAATAAAAAAAAAAAATCAGCTCTTTGAACCTTCGTAAGATTTAGCGTGTGGGTTTTTCCGAGGCACGCGTGCCCCGGGAGCCACGCAGCAAGCAGCTGAAGGAGCCAACAACTTGCGCTACGCTTCCTCCCCTTCCCTTCTTCATCCCTAGAAATGCAAGACCGGGGGCAATTAGTTATTAGCGACGAAGGGAGCGCCTTGCCGGCCACAAACCAGCCCCGGCTATATGTTCCTGCCATTCGGTGCAGCCTTTTTGCTGGTCCGGGAAGGAAAATGGGATGTGGATACGGCGGAGAAGCTCCAGCCGAGGACAGGGCTGCCTTTGTTTCTCCAGCAGCCTGTCCGGCTTCGGCAGCGCCGGAGCTGCCGTTTGCTCTTCACCCTCCGCTTTCAAGAGCGAGCGCGACGGTGTGCGCTGAGCGCCGGGAAACGCCGGGCCCTGCCGGAATATGGGAATGCTCCCCGTGCGCCCGTTTTCAGCTTGTTGAAGGGGGAAAAGGGAAGGGGAAAAGGGAAAGGGGGAAAAAAAAGACCTTGCCTGTTCTGAATGTACAGAGAGCGCCTGGGAGAGAGCGACGGGGAGGCACAAAATGGAAATCCTAAGTTGTTTCTCTAGTTGATGGTGTCCGCTTTCTCCATCCTTTGACTACGACTTACAAAACCAGATTTGCTCTCACGGCCGGTCCCTCGCCTGCGTTTGGCCCCAGTTATTTTGGCCCTGTCTGCCCCTGGCTCCTGCCTGCGCTACGTCTGCCCTTTCTGCCCCAGCACCGTGATCGTCCCCTTCGATTCCTGCCCTTGAGCAGAGTTCGGCTCCTCGGGCTGCGGCTGCCAACCAACCGGGCTCACCGCACACCGGCTCCGGCAAAGCCCTGCCGAGGGGCTTAGATGTTTGCAAAACACCCCAACTCGACCCCACGAGGCTTTTTGTTTGCTTGCTTTGCAATTCATTCCTAAATGAGCTCCTGAGGGCATCTCCACTTCAAAAAAAAAAAAATTAATATAAAAATAATTAAAGTCTTTTTTCCTGTAAGGCCGTTTCAAGGCAAGTTTTGCATCCGAAATCCCGGGGAAGGCCACGCGGGCTGCGCTGAGAAATCTGGAAGTGGAGTGGGGCGAACATCCCCTCCCGCCTGTCGCAACGGCTCCGGCCCCTTCCTTATTCTTAAAATAACGGCAGCTTCTAAGAAGCGGTTCCTCTCCCGGCGCGGCCGCCCCAGCTGCCCCAGGTAAAGGGCACCGGGGCTCAGGGGGGGGCACACAGCCTGGAAACGGCAGCGGAGGTTGGGGTACTGACCCACCTAAGGCACATCGCGGGGGTGCAGCCCCTCGGCGGGCTCGGGGAGGGGGATTTGGCTGGGAAAAAGCTTCTCCAGGCAGGGAAGCGTACGCCGACGGCACCCCCTTGCCCGCAGAAGGCCGCTGCAGAGCTTTAAATACCACCAAACTCTTGGTCACACAGTGTTTGGTGGGGGGGGGGCGGGAAAAGAGGCAAGCGAGAGCGGCGGGGGGGGGGGCAGCCACCTGTGCTGGCGAGGTAAAAAAGTACTTGGGGGAAAAACTGATTTAGATTTGTGCCTAAAATGCTTCTATCGCTGGGATAAGATGCCTCCACCACCGGGATAAAGCACCTTCATCACCAGGAGGAGCCGCCTGCTGTCAGTCTCTGCGTTAGTTCTCAGCTAGTGACTTTATTAATGAGGGAGCAGTTAGTGTTCACGTCTTGATTAGCAAGGCGAATGGCTAAGTATTCGTCTGGCTGGTGCGGGGAGCAACTGCAACTGCGCTAGGTTAAAAAAAAAAAAAAAAGAGCAAGAAAAGCCTGTTTTTGCCTTATCTTAAAAAAAAAAAAAAAATGAAGCCCCGGCTCTGATCGCGATCGTCATCTTCGCCCGACGCGGGAGCTCAGCTCCGGCAGGTCGGGCTTTGCTGGAGGGTTTGGCAACGGCAGCGGGTTGCGCAGCCCGGAGCAGCAACTGGTCGATGAATTTAGAATCCACTTTTTTTCCCACCACCCCCCCCGCCCCCTTTTTTTTTTTTTTTCCCTTTCCTTTCTCCAATTATAGGGGTGTAACGCAAGACCCCGGCTCCTCCTGGCACTGTCGTGTCAGGGACAGGCGGGAGACCGAGCCTGATGGCACGATGCTCGGGACGCAGGGAGGCAGGCAGGAGCGGCGTGTGTAAACAGTAATGAGAAAGCTTTCATAATAACAACAAAAAATAAAAATAAAAGGCCCTTTAACAGGCCAAAGAGAGGGAGCACACCCGTACTGGAGTGAAAAATTACCCCCTTCCTTACAAAAAATATAATAATCATCCCTAACCAGAAGGAAGAAACGAAGTACATTCTTTCTGGCGTTCCCAGAAGGTCTCTAGGATTTCTCCACCCGAAAGTGCATCCCGGCACCCGTCAGAGCGGCGTGTACTGGTTGTCGATGGCGCGGACGTGGCCCCGGCCTGGTGCCTCCACCTCGTAGTCCGAATCGCGGTGCCGGGGGCCGGGGGCCGTGGCTGCCCCGCTGGGGCGCAGGCTCTGCGCCAGCTCGGCCGGCGGCGGCACCAGGTGGAAGATCTGCTCCGGCGGGGGGCCCGGGGGGGTCTCGTCGGGGCCGCGGGGGCAGGAGGAGCCGGCGGGGGCGAGGCTGAATTCGGGGCTCCAGCTGGGAACGCGCAGGGAGAGGGGGACGGTGCTGCCGGAGCCGGGAGCTGCGGGCGGAGGGGAGAGACGGCGGGTGGGTGGGATGCTCCTGCCCCATCGCCCCCCGCTGCGGGTACCAGGGTGGGGGTCCGGGGCGCATTCTGCACCCGCCCTGGCCGCAGCGGGGAGCAGCCGGCGATTTAGGGCAGCTTCTCCTTTTTGGAAAGAGGAAGCCGGGAGCTCGGGAGTCACCTTTTGTGCCACTGCCCGGATGCTTCCGCTTCCCCCCGTCTCCCGGCCTCCCCAGCCACGTGCAGCCAAAGGGCCCATCTCTGGGACATCCGCATCCATCCCAGGGACCCTCCTGCCGGGACACCCCCTCCATCCCTGCACCCCCCGGGAACGTCCCCATCCCTCCCTGCCCGCCTACCTTGTGGCTGGGGCAGGACAACGACGTAGCTGGACAGACGGACGTCGCAGGCTGTGCCGCACTCCAGCGGGATGGGGTAGCGATGGAAGTGGTGCAGCATCTCCACGATGGAGGAGAAGCGGAGGTGCTGGACACGGCACTGGCCCCGCTCCGTCAGCGCCAGCCGCAGGTGCTGCGGGGAGGAGCACGGACCTGTTACCCTTCCACCGGCTCCTTTGCTGGAGGAGATGATGGGGGGACACAGGGATATTTGGGGTGGGGAAGGGACAAATGGCCTTAGCATGACGTGCTGCACCCCCAGCCCGCGGTGCCCTGCTCGTTGCAGGGTGTTTTGCCCCGCCAGGAGCGGGGACGGGGCCACCAGCCCGCTGTGACCACCAGGCAAGGAGAGCATCTCCACGGGGTGGGATGGGACAGGGACCACACTGCGGTGGGGAGGTTGCCCGAGGGACTCCTGCGAGATTTCCGCCCCCCCCTGCCCCAGCCCCTTCTCCCGCCCGTACCTTTGCTCTGCCCTGGAAGTTGAAGGTGAGCACGTACTCGCCGCGGCGCGTCTCGCTCTGCCGCACCAGGAAGACGCCGTGGCCCTCCAGCCCCCCCAGCTGCACCAGATGAGCCGCCTTCACGCGGGAGATGGGCCCGTGGAACCAGGGGCAGGAGGAGAGGAACTGCTCCATCTTCGGTCCCGCCGCCTCCCCCGGGCCCCCTGGCGTCGCCCCTGCCATGGCACAGGGATGAGTGCCCCAGGGACAAGGGGACCCCTGCCCACCACCCCCGGTCCCCTCCCCTCTGGCTCTGCCCCCCTGCTGTACAATTCGGGGATGCCATGGCAGGGATCCCCCCCAGCGAGGGATGTCCCCTGCACCTCTGCCCTGTCCCCAGGGTCCCCCGGGCGTCCCTGCTGCTCACCTTGGCTGAGGTTGTCGGTGTTGGTAGCGGGGCTGGTGGCCGCAGGGTCGGGGTGCCGGCACGCCAGGAGCTCAGGGTCGCCCATGTCAGACCTGCCGGGGGACAAGAGAAGCCAGGCTGAGCACCGGCGGTGGGTGACAGGAATGGTGCTGGGGGACACGGAGTGGCTGTCCCCATCCCCAGGCTCGGGGACACCCGCCGGGCGCTCACCCCCTGTGTGCACACTCCCGGATCTCGGCCGTCCAGGAGCTGAGCTGCTGCTCGTCCCCGGCCTCGAACACGACATCGGTGGCGTTGGCGACCTGGGGGGACATGAGAGAGGGACAAGGAGGCTTCAGAGAGAGAAAGAGATCTGCATCCCCCTCCCACCCACCTGCACTTGGGGACCGACCCTGACCCCGGCCGGGGCAGAGCATCCCCCACCCGAATGCCGCATCCTCCCGTGCACCCTGTCCCTAGTTGGGAAGAGGAACCGAAATTTGGCACGGGAGATTTCGGCAGCCACGTGCGCCCCGGAGGGTGGGAAAGGCCTCGGGACCGGCTGCGGACCCCCTCGGCCGGGCCCTACCTTGAGGACGAAGGTGTGGAGGTTATCGGGCATCTCGAGGCGCGTGCACCTCCGCACCTCCTGGATGGCGGAGCAGGCGGCGTGCAGCTTCGGCTTGGAGCCCTGCGGAGGGGAACACGGCGGCTGAGCTCAGCCCCAACACCCCTGCACCCCAAAATGTCACCCCACGTCCCGCTGCTCTGCCGGGATGGGGCTGAGCCTGCCGGGAGCCACCCGAGGCATGGCAGCCAGCGAGGAAATACCCCGCTCTGCAGGGAAATACCCCACCGGCAAGGAAATACCCCATGTGGCAAGGAAATACCCTGCACGGCGCTACCCGGCCATTGTCGGGGCACTGTCAGGGCACTGTTGGGGGGGGGCTGAGTGGTGCCCGGAGTGGGGACCCACCTTGGTGGCCCCCCCAAGGACCTGGCAGCGGAGGGATGGGTGGAGGAGAGGAGGGAGAAGGGGGTTCCCAGCGTGGCAGCGTGTGCTGGGGAGACTGTGTGCACCGCTGGGGAAACTGGGGTGCGGGCAGGGAGCACCCCGGTTGTGGGCGCAGGGCTGGGGGGGGTCGGCAGCGCGCTCAGGGGTTGGCGTGCCAAGAGCTCCCCGCGCCCACCCGGCCGGTCTGGCGCTGACACAGGCACATGACAAAAAGCTGAGCAAACACTTCCAGAAAGACTAATAATACCCCTCCCCGCAGCTTTCGGTTCCGCCGCCGCCCAGCGTGCCCCGTGCGCTGGCAAGCGAGCCGCTGACCGCCGCGAGGCTGCGTGCGGCATATGGCAGCCACCCGGCCACCGCCGGGACTGGGCTGTATCCGGGGTGCCAGGGACCCTCCTTGGATGCGAAATGCCCCTGGGGGACCCCTGCATCGGTCCTGGACGATGGAGCTGATCCCTCCATGCTCATCCACATGGCCGGAGCCAAGCGTGTGGCTAGCGAGCCGCCCCGTGCAACCCAGCAAAGCCCAGCCAGCGCTGGTATGTGCCTGGCAAGCTCGTGTCCCCCCGCCCCGGTGCTGGGCTTGCTGCCAGCACGGTACGACAAAATTTTGGCTGGCTGTGATTCACGCGGTGGTGGCTTCAGCATCCCACAGGCTGAGCTGCTGCACCCTGCGCCAGCCCCGGCATTCCCCCCGCTCCCCGCCTTGACGATCCACGGCCACCGTCCCTGCGGGGACGCCAGTCACGATGGTGTTTGCCAACCGAAGCACATTAATTGTGCTCCGAGCTTGCGACGCCGGCAGCAAAGCCACCCCTGCCATGTCCCCAGCCACCTCCACAACCCCAAGGGGGGTCCCCACCAGGCGCTGGGGGACCCGTCCCTCTCCACGGTCACCCAACCAAACTGTCTTTATTTGCTTTTTGCTTTTTTCTTTTTTTTTTTTTTTTTTTTTTTTCCATCCCCCCCCTCCTTCCTCCCTCCCTCCCTCCCTCGACACTCTCGACCGAGGACTCGGTGTACTTTCGGGGCCGGAAACGCAGCGCGAGAGGGATCAGCCCTTATCAGCGCCGAGCTGCGCCGAAAAGAAAGTTCTTAGAAGTCGCTCACCGAACGGCATCGTGCAACAGGGTTGGGCGCTACCGCGGCGGCTCGCGGCACCCCCGGGCCCATCGGCGACAGTGATTGCAGCTACAGCTGCAATCACTGTCGCCGATGGGCCCGGGGGTGCCGCGAGCCGCCGGTGCTTTATCCCGAAGGATTTTTATCCTTTTTTTTTTTTTGGCCATCCTCGGAAGATAACCCCCGTCCTGTGCAAAGTCCTGCGGGGAGAAAGCCCAAGGGGTTTTTGGCCCATCCTGGCTGCTTTCCCGTACGTGGGTTGTGACGCCCGGCACGTCCCCCGGGCTCGCTGGCGTGGCGGGTTTTATCGGCACCCATCCCGAGCACAGCGTCGGGGTCGGCCCTCCCGCTTTCCTAGGAAGGGGGAAATTCCAGGAAAGAGGGAGTTCGGCGAAGCCCCCCCCCGCCCTGCTTCCCTCCCCGGGAAAAAGCACAGACGGGGAGCGTGAAGGGAGAAGGAAATGATGCAGCAGAGAGATACGGTGCCCGAAAAATGAGTCTGGCTTCGGAGAAGTGCCTACCGCAGGCACGGTGCCCCCGCTCCCCCCCCGAACCACCACACCTGACCACAAGATGCCCTGCTCGATGGCAGCCCGTACCGAGAAAGGGATTTCTCGGTAACCAAAACTGCATACTCAACAGGCTGCGCGTTCACCCGGCGCCCACGGGCTCCTTCTCGGCAAGAGAGGTGCCACGGCAGCATCGTGGGGCTGGGTATCCCCTGCTGCCGGCTGGGCTTGGGATGCTCGGGATGCTCAGGATGGGATGGGATGCTCGGGATAGGACGCTCAGGATGGGAAGGGATGCTTAGGATGGGATAGGATGCTCGGGATGCTCAGGATGGGATGGGATGCTTGGGATGGGATGCTCGGGATGGGAAGGGATGCTTAGGATGGGATAGAATGCTCGGGATGGTCAGGATGCTTAGGATGGACAGGGATGCTCGGGATTCTTGGAATGGGATGGGATGCTTGGGATGGGATGCTCAGGATGGGATGGGATGCTCCGGATGGGAAGGGATGCTTAGCATGGGAAGAGATGCTCAGGATGGCATGCTCCGGATGGGAAGGGATGCTTAGGATGGGCAGGGATGCTCGGGATGGGAAGGGATGGGATGAGATGCTCAGGATGGGATGGGATGCTCAGCTTGCTGCCCCAGCTCAGCCCCGCAGCCCAACCAGCACCAGCTCCCACCCCAGAGACTTCACCCCACTGCTTCCCGAAGGATCCTGTGCACATGGGGGACACCCCAGCACAAGGTTGAACACGTCCCCCAACATCACCTGGGGACACGATGTCCCACAAAGCTGCACTCCCAAGCCCCCAGAACACAGCCCCCACCGTGCCATAGCTGTGGCATCCCCGGTCCTGACACCTGGCACGCAAAATCGGCCATCCTGGGCTGTGACACGGGTGACGTCCGGCTCACAGGGCTGACGGCAGCAGGATCCAGCCCGGCTCCCCCAGATCCCTTCTCCCTGCAGGGACTGACAGTGGCCAGGCATTGCTGGGGACATCGAGTCACCCATGGGGACACATGACAAAAGCCACACGGCTCTCAGCGCCTACTTAAATTTAGTGCTCGAGAGCAGTGTCCTCCCACCTGCGGTCTCCTGACCCCCACTATTTGTATTTTTGCTCTTTGCAGAGGATTTTTTTCTAGAGTTTAAAAATACAAAGCTCCAGCCAGGCCAGAGCTGTCCCCACTGTCAGGGGACATGTGGCAAACTGGAAGATGGAGGAAGATGGAAGATGGCTGCTCCCAGCCCAGAGCATCCCGCCAGAGCCCAACGCTCAACCCGGGCGGGGGACACCCCACTGCACCCCCTGTCCTGTGTCCCCGCACCCCCGACACTGGTGGGGGGGGATGTCATGGGGAGCACCAGCATGGCACTGGGAGAACTGGCACGGCACGAGGAGTGCCAGCATGGCATCCGTGGCCACCACGCACCTGGGGAGGGCAGGGCGGCCGGGAGAAAGTGGGGTTTGCCAGCATCTGCCAAATATAGGAAGGAGCCCGACGCCAGCTCGGCACTGTGGTCGTGCCGGGAGCGCGAGCGCTGAAGGTCAGGCCAAGGTCACGGCTGCACTCAGGAGCTGCAGGCGCGGAGAGAAGCTGCTGCGTTTCCGCCTTGCAAACCCCCCGGTAACAGCCCTCGCCGCAGCTCCTTCGCCCGCCACTTTCTTTACTCCCCGTGTTTACGCCAGGCCGGGGCACGCCGTGCTGCCGCGGGCTGCCCATGCCGCCGGGCGCCGCCGGCTGCTTTCGGCGCGCTCCTCCCTCCGGCAGCCCTCGCAGCGCACCTTTCCGCCCGCCTCTGCCGCTCGCACGTGTGAGCGGCGGTGGGGAAACCACCACCCAGGAGGGCTGGCTCGGCACAACGGGTCCCTCTCCAACCAGAATATTTGGGATTTTTTTTAATTTTTTTTTTTTTTTTTTCTTTTTTGAACCAAAACTCCTCCCAACCTGCCCAAACATGCCAGGAAAGCTCTCACCGCGATGCTCTGAGTCGCTGCCGTACGGAGCACGACCTGCATGGATGCGCAGTGGACACGGCAGATGGTGGGAGAGCTTTTTTTGGGCTGGGGAAAGAGGAAGGCAGCCAGCTTTCCAAGAACGAGAGCGCAATCACACCGCCACGCTGCCCATGGCCAGGAGAGCCATGGGCACCTCTAGGCTCAACTGGTACCAGCACCCACCGCCCACCCAGACACCCTCGGGCTCAGCCCATTTCTGCCGGGTCCCCAAAACCCTGCCAGCGCCTGCAATGCTGGTTTACACAGGAGGAAGCCGGAGCCACCCACCCTTCCCAGCGGATTTGGCCAGTACCCAGTCCCCGGCTGGCAAAGGCGGCAGTGACACGGGGATGACAGTGGTGGCACGGCAATGACGGCAGTGGCATGGTGATGATGGCCGTGGCACAGCAATGACAGCAGTGGCACAGTGATGAAGGTGGTGACTGGTGGCATGGTGATAACGGCGGTGGCACAGCAATGACGGTAGTGGCCTGGGGATGATGGCAGTGGCGTGGGGGTGACGGTGGTGGCACAGAATGATGGTGGTGGCATGGGGATGACAGCCACGGTGATGGGGCCGGCAGGCCGAGACCGTGCGGGGCAGAGGGAAAATCCTTCGAGAGCGACGGTCGCTGTCACCGGCCCCTCCACGTGTCAGGGATTTCCCCGCGCCGGCTCTTTCGCTTCCACTCTGAGTCACGCCGCGGGAGGCGGGGAAGCGCCACGAGCCCTTGTGCAAAGTCCCCGACGGATACAGGCGAGATTTGTTGCTTCTTGTAAATCACGGAGCCCGCCCTGTACCCCTTCGGCAAGGCACAAACCTCAGCCGGAGCTGCAGCATAGCCCAGCCCAGCCCGGCCCTGCCGGTGGACGGACAGGCGGATGGATGGACAGCCAGCCAGCCACCGAAATCTGCAGCCGTGCGAGTGCCGGGTTATGCCGATGTAAAACCACATCCCGTGCCCACAGCCCTGGGGAGTTTTGTGGAGTTTCCCAGGAGCACGGAGACACGCAGCCCCGTCCCGGGGGGATGCCGGGCCAACTGGAGGGGAAATAACATCTCATTGTCCCAGCGCCGGGCAGTGGGGTGGCACCGGGGGTCCTGCGGGGCTGGGATGGGCACCGAGGGTGGTGCTGGAGGGCGCAAGGTGTCTGCTGCACCGGCAATCGTCCTCGGGGATTTGCACCACGGGTAATCCCAGCGTTCGTCCTCGGGGACTTTGCATCACAGATAATCCCAGCGTTCGCCCTTGGGAGGTTTCACCACGGTTAAACCCAACACTCCTCCTCGAGGACTTTGCACCACAGATAATCCCAGCATGTGTCCTTGGGTGTTTGCACCACAGCTAATCCCGGCGTTCATCCTCGGGGATTTGCGCCACGGCTAATCCCGGCGCTCAGCCTCGCAGGTTTGCAGCACAGCTATTCCCAACATCTGTCCTCCGGCAGCTAATCCCAGCGCTCCGGGGGGTTGGTAGCACAGCTAATCCCGATGCTCCTCCTTGGGCGTTTGCACCACGGCTGATCCCAAGGGGACAGGTCTGCCCCAGGCAGCGCCATGCCAACGCTGGTGTTGGGGACAGGGGCTGGGATCCCACTGATTTGGGCCGTTTCCCTGCACAGCCCCGGCCTCTCATACGCCTTCTGCACCCCACGTCCACTGCAGGGCCCCCCAGCCCAGCTCACCCCCTCAAAGCTCACCGGAGAGGACCCTTTGGTGGCATACTCCAGCCTCTCTGCCTGCATGCGGAGGCTGTTCACTCTGAAACCTACTGACAGCAGTGAGTGCCATCATGGGGTTCTCTGTTCTGGGCTTGGGGTGCTGGGCATAGGAGGTGCCACCTCTGCCCATGAGAGGTGATCCCCCCCCCCGCCAAGACCCCGGCTATCACCTCGTCAAAACCCCCTCTCTGCCCACCCCAAACCCCAGCCAGCATCTTCAACCCACCGACACCGGAGGCACAAAAGAGCTTCCAAGACACCCCGTCTCGAGGCATCCCCAAAGCCCGCGGGTGGGGGACAGAGCCATCCCCGAGGGGACCAGGCTCAGCGGTGACAAGAGGCACCGTTGTGCCGGCCTGAAGCGCTGGCTCGGGGGCGGCTGGGGCACAAAGCTCCTTCTGTTCCCATCCCGAGCGGCTGCTGAGCGCCGGCGAAAGGCAACACAAGAAAACACAGCCCGGATCCCCACCGACCCACCGAGCCCATATTTCTTATTAAATTAAACCCAGGGTGCCATAAAACGCAACCCCCAGAGCCGCTGGGTAAATCCATACCTGTGGGGAGGGATCTGGGGGGGGGGGGGGTCCAGCTAGAAACCCCCACCCCATCCTCGGGGCTGACTGCCCCTCTTTGTGCACTGATAAACCTCAGCGGCCGCCAGATCCGCACAAACGAGGCGACCTTCCCTCCCCAAAACCCTGCAAACCACCCCAAAAAAGCAGAGAGCCCAGCGGCTCACGGTCACAGCAGGGATAGGGAAGACGGGGGCTATAAACAGGATCTGTAAACAGGCAGCATTCGCCAGCCCCTTTAGTTTTTTTTTTTTTAGTTTTTTTTTTTAATTTATTTTAAGCCAAACTCGCTTCCAGCGTGGGCTGCTTTAATAATTTCCTGGAATAAATAACAAGCGTGGAAAGTAAACAAGGTGTCTGCGTGCGAGCGGGAGCCGGCCGCAGCCGGGGACTGAGTCACCCCAAAGCCTGGCCCCGCAGGGATGGGGGGCATCCAGCACGGACCCCGCAGGGTCCCCAGGATGTCCCGGGATTTTGCACCACCCAGGACCATGGAAGGGCTTTGAGAGCCCAAGGAGGAGCATTCGCTCCCCCCCCGCCCCCCCCCGGGTGGGTACTTTGGTCCCAAAGCAGGACCTTGCCTGGCGCTGGTCCCTGCCCGGCCAAAGGAAGGAGATCTTGCCCAAAATGCTTCGTTTTTACCATAATCTCAAGACGACGATGAACGTCACGACACCCATCACGAGAGCTGGGAGCGGCTGCCCGGCAGGGAGGAGTCCTGGGGAGTCCCATCCCCAGCCGAGCCCCCTCCGCCGGGATGAATCCTTCCAGACCCCACGCTGCCTGCGCAGCCTCTCATAAATATTTACCTTTGAAAGAAGCGGCACTCAGCCTCGAAACAACCACATCCTGGGCCGTAAAAAAAAAAAAAAAAAAAAAAAAAAAAAAGGAAAAGGAAAAGGAAAAGAAAAAGAAAAAGAAAAAAAAAAAGAGACAACCACCCAAAAACCACCACCGGGCATCTCACACCCGGGCTGAGTGGGACCCAGCACCCCCCGGCACCCCGTGGCCCATCACGCCCCCAGCTGCGGGAGACTGGTGGGGAAGCAGCACGGTCCTTCAGCGCTTCCCCAGTCCCTTTTCCTGTGATTTACTTAATATCTCCATTTTTTGCTCACTTCTCAGCTCACACACGGTGCTTTCCTACCCGAGCAGCTCTGCAGCATCCCTGCAACGGACACGGCCCCGACCGCGAGCAGCCACCAGCATGAGCCGGGCCGGGGGGGGGAGGTCAGAGCAGTGGGGCAATCCCCCCCCAGTCCCACTGCAGCAACAGCAGGGTGGATTTTAAAGGATGGGGTTCAAAAGGGAGGAAACCCCCCGAGCCCCTCTCCTGCAAAGCCCCATAACCCCAGCGCCGGGGGAAGCGGCAGCCTGGGGCTCCGTCCCGCGCCCTTCCCCTCGCAACCCAATCGAGCCCCGGCGAGCTCCATCCCAGCAACACGGTTTCCAAAATAAGAAACTCTGCTCTTCAGCAATTAACGCCGGGGCTGTGGTTACGCTGCTAGAAGTGTTTTTTCCGTGCATGACCAAGGATGGAAAAAGTTGTGGTTAATAAATGACAAATAACCTTTTGTCTCATCGCCCTCCCCCTGCGTGCCCTCACCCTCCGATACCAAAAAAAAAAAAAAGGCGGGGGGGGGGGAGAATATTTAAAAATTCACCACCAAAATCTCAAAAAGCCAAAAGGACGCCCAGCCCCGCGTGCCTTCGAAGAACAGCGAGTGGCGCAGCGCCGAAAGCGAAGCAGCGAGGGGATGCGCCGCCCGCTCCGCTCAGCGGTGAAAGTCTGCGGGCGGGTTTCGGTGCAGCTCCCAGCACCCTTGGGTGCAGTTTCGCCTCTCCCGAGGGAATCGCAGCACACTCAAACCTCTCCGGCTCTTACCCCATGGCAGGTTTCCCAGCTCCTGCCCTGGGGATGCCAGGAGAAGGATGTGGTCCCTGGGGCTGCTGGGAGAGGGATGCGGTCCCTGGGGGAGAGATGCAGCCCCTGGGGATGCCAGGAGAAGGATGTGGTCCCTGAGGTTGCCAGGAGAAGGATGCAGTCCCTGGAGATGCCTGGAGAGGGATGTGGTCCCTGGGGTTGCCAGGAGAAGGATGCCAGGAGAGGGATGCAGCCCCTGGAGATACCAGGAGTAGGATGCCAGGAGAGGGATGCAGCCCCTGGAGATACCAGGAGAAGGATGCCAGGAGAGGGATGCAGCCCCTGGAGATGCCAGGAGAAGGATGTGGTCCCTGGGGTTGCCAGGAGAAGGATGCAGTCCCTGGAGATGCCTGGAGAGGGATGTGGTCCCTGGGGTTGCCAGGAGAAGGATGCCAGGAGAGGGATGCAGCCCCTGGAGATACCAGGAGTAGGATGCCAGGAGAGGGATGCAGCCCCTGGAGATACCAGGAGAAGGATGCCAGGAGAGGGATGCAGCCCCTGGAGATGCCAGGAGAAGGATGTGGTCCCTGGGGTTGCCAGGAGAAGGACACCAGGTGAGGGATGCAGTCCCCGGAGATGCCAGAAGGGTGTGATCCCTGGGGTTGCCAGGAGAAGGATGCCAGGAGAGGGATGCAGCCCCTGCAGATGCCAGGAATAGGATGCCAGGTGAGGGATGCAGCCCCTGGGGATGCCCGGAGAGGGATGTGGTCCCTGGGGATGCCCGGAGAGGGATGCAGCTCTCCAGACATGTACTGTCCAGCCACTAAGGGATGATCCTACAGGGTCGCTCTTGGCTGGAGGATCAAGGCAGCAACCCCTGCTAGCCTGGGATTGTTTAACTTTTTTTTTTTTTTTAATTGCAACAAAGAGAGAAAAAAAAAAAAAAAAAATCAAAAAAAAAAAAGTGGTGCGAGCCAGCTGGCCCCTGGGCAAACAACGGGGACCGGGGCAGGAGCACACGTGGTCCAGCCCGCTCTGGCTCGCAGGATGGAGGATACCAAATGGGATCCAGATTGACACAAGGGTGCCTTTCCCCGGGCCAGGACAACGACGGGACATTGAGATGCTTCCCATCACCAGCAAATCCCTTCTCGCGGGGCAACCGTTGCCCGTGGGCTCCGGCAAACCCCAGAGGGGTTTGCCGGAGCCCACGGGCAGCGGTTGCCCCGCTCATGGTGGCCCTGGGAGGAAAAGACCATTTTGCATCAGGTTTTTTTTTTGCAGGAATGGAGAGAGGAACAGAGGAGCTCATGGGGCTGCAGCAGGGAGAAGGGCATTTATGCATCCCACTTGGCGCATCCAGTTTTTAAGGATAATTATAGGTCACTAGTAAGAGGAAAGGTGGTTCAGATCGGAAGCAAAGCTGCAAAAGACGGGGGGGGGGGGCGGGGGGGAGGGTTTGCTCAAGTCCCTGCCTGGGATAGGGATGCAAACACAGCTGCTGCTGGGGTCAAGGCTTCCCAAAATATGGCCTCTCCATCCCTGCGGGCAGGAACGGGCGGCAGCTCCTCCTCCGCCACTGCCTCTCCATATATCCTCGGTTGAGTCACTCGAGGTCACGTCGGAGCAGCCCCAGTTGCTCCTGGAGGCACAAAGCAGCTCCGGGAGGAGCCAGGGATGGGGACCACGATGCCCGGCCGGCTTCTGCGCAGAGCCCCAGGCGCTGAAAATCGGAGCCCCAGCGGCGCAGGACCTGCTTGCTCAGGAGGTGGCAGTTCTCAGAAACCAGCTTCAGGTGAAAGGAAGGGGGAAGAAAAAAAAAAAAAAAAAAAAGAAAAGAAAAAAAGGAAGTCAAAGCAGTCTCACGCCGAGCAGAGATAAAAATACTGCTCCTCCTGCGGCCACGGCTGAAGACGTACGAGCTATATGACACAGGCACCACGGGTTTTCAGCGGAAGGAGTCTTCCTGGCTTGTCTCGGCATGCCATCAATTTACGGGATGCACTGGATTTCATTAAAATGCTATAAAGAATCCAGCACAAATGCAAATCCCATTTCCCTTCCCCTTCCTGTAAAAACATCTGGTCAACAGAAACAGCCTGGGACATTTCCGTTGCAAATCACAGTTTTCACGGAGTTTAGGACTTGGCCATGTAAGAGGCACTCAGGGCTGGGGCTCAGCTGATGAACAGCCCCGAAACTCCGCAGGACTTCCCTAAAACATGCAAACCTGTTTTGCCAGCTTTGGCTTAAATTTATGAAGGTGGAGGGGCCTCAGAGCTACCCCGATCCTACAAATTATATGAGACGGTAGAAAAGGGAGAAAGCCGTTAGCGCCTCCATGGAAAGCAGGGAGGACTTGTGAGCATCGCCCTCCTACTAGACATCAGAGAATCCACGTGGTCCGCATGCCTGGGACCATACCCAGGGTTTCACTGGTTTTCCTGGGCACATGTATTTATACACCCATACGTACAGGTATTATAGATACCCCGATATGCCCCTGCTCCAGGCGCTCTGCGCGTCAGGATGCCCCCACCACAGCGCGGAGTCCAGCCCAGAGCATCGGTGGCACGGCATCCTCGCTCCCCTCCTCTCCCCAGCACGCCAGCACCCTCCAGCATCTCCCCAGGGTGGGGGTCCGGGTGCCCCCCACCCTGCGTCAGGTGCCCTGAGCCCACCGTTGCCCTGCGGGAGGCTGTGACCCTCTCCCGGGAGAGCCCCGGATCCCGTCGCCTCCAAACCCCTCCTTCGCAACATCGTTTTTCCAGCGCTCGAGGGAGGAAGGAGCGATGCCAAAACCAACCCAGCAGCAGCTGCAAGGATGGGAAGCCCCATCTCATCCGGCCGAAGCTCACGCAAGAACGGCCCATCCCTGGGGGACGGGATGCCCATGTCGGGCAGTGCCGCGGGGATCACCGGCGGCTCCGGCACGGCTTGCCGGCACTCACCCCTTCGCCCGGCACAGCGCGGGCCGCAGGCACCCAAGCAGTAAATGGGATTAGGGCTCTTCAAAGCGCCCTGCTCCCTTTGATGCCGGGCACGTTACGGGATTAGGCTGAGAGGCCCCGTCGGAGCGCGCTGGGGGAAAAGAAGATAAAAGCTGCCAGAAGCAGAGCGAGGGAGCAGCAGCCGAGCCATGGTGGGGCACGCGTGGGGCCACCCCCTCTATTCCCCACAGACCCGGCGCTTCCAAGGTCATGGCAAGGTGCTGAATATATCTGGGGGCTTGGCTTGATGCTGCAAAGCTGGGAGGCTGAGCTGAATTTCGATTTACATCATAGTATTTAATTTGTAGAAAGGGAGAAGGGGAGGGCGCTTCTGGGGAGACCAGCCAGGGATGAAAGCCCCCAGGGACTGTTTTTACAGTCGCCTATTTAAAAACATTAATCTTTCATGATGATCAATGGCATCTTTAAATCAGGAGCAGATCCACCACACAGGGGAGAAGGCAGCAGCAAAGCCCTGTGAGCATCCCGGGGCTGGACGATGGAGGGGAGGGGGCTCCGTGTAGCCTTCCCTGAGAAGTTATTGGTTATTATTTAGTTATTTTAAAGGAAAAAAAAAAAAAGAAAAAGAAAAAGATAACCACCAACAAGCTGTTCTGTTCCCACCACTCCAAGGTTTGCTCCTTGCTGGGTTTGGGGAGCGGGACCCACCAGCACCATGGGGGGTTTTCCAGCACCCTTGGAATTCGACCGCAGTTACTGGGAAAGGGGCTGGATTGATTCTGCTGTAACGGAGACACGATCTGGCCTCGGCCCAGTTAATTAGAAAGGAAGGACCCGCCCTGAGAATATTTGCACAGGAAGCAATTTACTGGGGAGACTCGTGAAATCCAGCGAGGAACATCCCCCCGCCTTCCGCGGACCTGGCGGAGAAACCCTTCTGCTCGGGGACCGCAGGGTCCCCAGCCTTCACGGCGACCGGGATGCACGGGTAAATCTCCGTGGGACGGAGATTTGTTGCAAACGGCGAGGAATAACGCTGCCGAGCGCCGGGGGAACTCGCAAAATGTCCTGTTTGAAATGCCTCCCGCCCCTGGGTCAAAGCCGGCCAGGGGCTGCGGGGAGAGGAAGAATGTGCTGTGCACTGGGCTTGCTTCCCAAACGGAGGGTGGGGGGGGAAATAAAGAGAAAAGAAAAAAAAAAAAGAGAAAAGAAAAAAAAGGGAAAAAGCAGCGTTTGCAAGCGCCAGGTCCCAGGAGCAGGCAGCACCCAGCGGGGTCCCATCCCAGAGCTTGTCCTGCAGGACAAGGACGCTGCTGCGGCGCGCGAGTGCCCGGGGTGTGACGGCTCCGCTGCCCGCGCTGTGCCCTTTGGGGCAAAAGGTTCGGCAGAAAGGACGGCTCAGCTCCCCCCACGGCTGTGCCGGGTCACCGGGGATTCCACCTGGCGTGGAGGCGGCCGAATCCCCTGCAGCCTGATGTGCATGGTCGGGGCGGGGGGGGAAAATGCGCAGGAGCTTGGTGCCCGGGTGGCGGGGGGCACAGGTGGGTGAACACAGAGAGGCACCCTCAGATGCAACCACCAAAATCCCCCCCGCACCAGGGAGCACAGCCACCCCCGGGATGGCATCGCCCTCGCTTCGCTTCTATTTTTGGTTGGCTTGTATTTGCAAAGCCCCGAGGGGGAGGTCTGGGCAAATGCCACCGAGGGTGCAGAGCGGGGTCTCAGAGAACACCAGCCCAACGCCTCCCTCTCCACCGCCGGGTCCGACGTGCCCAATGCCATGGGGGTGAGCTGGGGCCCAGACCACGCCAGCGCCCTGCCCGGCTGCTGCGACCACCCTCAAAGAGCCCCAAAACGGTGCCGTTTGGAGTCAGACCTCCCCGTGCCCCGGGACAGGGACAGGCGCTCCCACGGGGACAAACAACTGCAAGCCCTGACACAACGGAGCAAAACCGGCTTTTACTTTTTTGACAATTCTGGTGTTGTTTTGGGTTTTTAGGGTTGGGGTTTTTTTTTAAAAAAAAAAAAAAAAAATTCAATATTGGAGTGGTTTAACAGAAGTAGCGGGAATTTAGCCAGCTGCCCCCCGGCCCTGTCGCTGCCGTGAGCGGCAAACGCAGCCCAAAGGCAGGGGCAAGGCTCCGGCTTTACCGAGCCTCCCTCCTTCTGAAGTACAGGTTGGTCATCAAAGTTAAACAAGCACCAAAAAAAAATAAAAAAAAAAAAAAAAGGAAAAAGAAAGAGAAAACCCAGCCCATAATGCTTGCGTAAGACCTGCCATGTGGAGGAACTGTCTTTTTAAAGATTAAACACCACGGCTCACCCCCACACACACATCGCTCCCCGGTCACTCACATCCTGCATCATCTCCGCTCCAGCCGGCGTCTAAGCACCACGGGAGCTCCCCGGGGTAGCCGGGATCTGAATTTCTAGCCACAAAAGTACTTACAAAAAAATAAAATTAAACTCCCTTACAGGTCCCACGGGGGACAGAGGAAGGCACAAAGCCTAATTTCTATTTTCCCTTTCCTTTCCCAGCCTGCCCAGGCGAGCAGATGCCGTGGCTGCTGAAGCCATGGCACAGCGGGGACAGGGTGAATTTGGGGTTCGCCAGACCCAGCGACCCCCTGCCTTGCCAGGACGGGTCCGTGAGGCCGGGGACGAGCGGTGTGGAGGCCACCAGCCCCTTATCCTCAGTTCCGCACTGAGGGCAAGGCGGGCGCTCTGCTTCTAGCCAGAAAAGCCAGGGGGAAGAAATGCAATTGCATCTTGGGTGACTGCAACAATTAGCATTTGTGCCACCCTTGGCACATGCTGACAGCATCTTTCGCCCCCCCAAACGCGAGCCCACTGCTCTCCTTCTCAGAGGTCTCAAATAAAGAGGGTGCAGTCTCCACGGCCCGGACATTGCCCACGGTGAGAGACCCTTGCAACCAGGGATGCACCACGGCCCCGCTCCTCCCGGCGGGATGTGCCGGCATCCCAACGCGCTGCTAATGGACCCGCAGCATCACCCTGGCTGAAACAGGCAAGAGCCGGCAGGTTCTTACCTTGGGGGGGTCGAAGAGCTCCAGCACGTACTCCTCGCCGTCGGGCGTCCCCGCTCGCCGCAGCACCAGGCGGCAGCGCTGCCAGCGCGTCCCGCTGTCCAGGGAGGTCTCGTCCAACAGCCCGTACTTGAGGAGCCCCTCCTTGCGCACCTCGGGGGGCTGCTCCCGCGACAGCCCCCACGGCAGGATGCGCTTGCCCAGTCCCGGCTTGAGAGCCACCTCCGCCGCTGCCTCCCCGTCCCCGTCCCCGGGGAGGGTGTCCGAGGAACGGCGTCGGAAGAGGCTGCGCCAGCTCCTGCGCAGCTGGCTGAGCGAGAAGGGCCGCCGCGCCGGCCCCGCCAGCTCCTCCGAGCTCCAGGACTTGCGCAGCCCCATCGGGGCAGCCTCGGGGGCTCGGCCGGGCTGCTCAGGGCGGGCGCCCGGCTCCGTCTCGGCTTTGGTGGCCACCGTGCCCAAGGAGACGTCCATGTGCCGCCGGTGCGTGTCCCGGTAATCCCGTGCTGGCCCGGCGGGCAGGATGCGGAGCTGGTTCATGGCGAAGCCCTCCTTCACCTCGTGGCAGAAGTACTGCTGGAAGAGGTCAGTGAACTGCACCGAGAAGTTCTCGGCGGCCAGGAGGTCATGGTGTGGGTGCTCGGTGGCGAAGCGCAGGTAGTGCCGTGCCAGCTCCTTGGCGGTGCTGATGGCGTGCAGCTCACAGAACTCATGCCAGCCCCGGGGATGCACTGGCGTGCCGGCCGGCAGAGCGTGCCCATTCATTGCCGTGGCTCCAGTGAGGCGGCCGCACTGCAAGACAGAGCACACCCGCGGCGTCAGGGTGGCCCCAATGCCCCGATACCTCCCCCTCTACCCCGAGAGCCCCCGGCCAGCGCGGCCGCACACCGCTCCAGATCCATACCCACAGGGCAAGCAGCCCGAGGCTTGCTGTGCATAGCTTGGCCCCCATCAAAGATACTTCATCCACCTGGGTAGAGCATGGGGACACACGCTGCAGCTGGCCCGAGGTCAGCCGGCTCCCTGGTGAGCGGCACGGCCCCACGCGCAACCGCTACAGCCCGTGACCCCCCACCGTGGCAGGGGCAATGGCTGTGCAAGCCACTGAGCGCCCAGCCCCGCCGCAGCACCTTGCATCCCCATCCCCACCTTGCAGGGCCGTGCCTCAGTTTCCCCACCTGCAAGGTGGGGTGCCGGCAGGTCCCGGCGCGGGGCGTCTCTGGGGCTTCCTGCCAGCGCAGCTGCCCGCCGCCCCGCGGGGACGCCCGGCCAGCCCGCATCCGCTCGCCTCCTGCCAAAGCTTCGCCCCGCCGACGGGTTTCCCTCCAGGGACCTATTTCAACAGAGCTGATAAAACCGGAGTGGGGGCGGGAGGAGGAGGAAACGACATGAAAAGCTGGAGAAATCCAGGGACGGAGCTGTCTTGCCTGCCAGATCCAGCCGGCCCCACCAGCCCGGGGAGATGTGGCCGCGCCGCTGGCATGGCCAGGGGTGAGCACACATCCCCAGGGGGATGCTCTGCCGCCTGCGGGACCGAGGGGCCGTTGGGCTCTGGCAAACCACGCCGTATCTCTGCCCCGAGCAGATTTCGCTGCGAGGCCAATCTGATGGCACCCATGGCCGGCGTGCAGCCGTCCTGGCATGCCCGGCAGCAGCGTTCCCCATGGCTGGCCCGGTTGCACCCCGCTGCTTACCGCCGAACCTCGTGCTCGCCCGCGGCACTTATCGGGGCCGTGCACTCCGCTCAGGCAGGAAACATCGGCCAACCCACCCGGATCCTGCCGCGCCGGCACGGGCACCGCCGCCTCCCCGAAACTCCGGTTGCCCAGCGGCAGCGCCCCGGCAGCCGGGAGGGGAGGAAAAGTGATTGCATTGGTCAGGGGGAGGAAAAATTTAAAAAAAAAAAAAAAATAAAAAAAAAATACGAGGGGCTGGGAGGAAGGGAGCAGGGCAATGCGGAACGTGCCGGCGCAGCGGATCTGGTTTGCAGCCAGGGAGGCGATAACGCCGGGAAGCGGACCTCTATCTCTGCCCACCCGCCGCCCTTCCTAGTACGTCCTGCGAAGCTTCTAGGCCAGGGGAGATGTTATCTGTCCCCCGCCAGCCTCGCCGGGGCCCGGCTTCTCAGAAGAGCCGCCCGAGGCTCGGGGCCGGCCGGCGCTGTGGCGATGCCGGGCGTGCGCTTGCCCATGGCCTGGCCGAACCCCCCGGCGGGGCCCCGCGCCCGGCCGTCTATCAGCGCCGCCAGCCTGCCCGTGACTCAGCATCCTCCCCTGAGCTCCCGGCTTCCTCCAGCACCCGGGAATCGCCGCCGCAGCTGCCAGCACCGCCGGCACGCTCGGCAGGATGCTCCCTCAAAATGCAGAAGGCAGCAGGGACGCCCACACGGACGGCTCATCAGGAGGGCGGGAGATTCCCAGAATAGGGAATTTGCCTTCCAAGTTTTCAGGCTCCCTTCACGGCAGCTTCGGGAGAGGTTTGCGGCGTGGGAAAAACTGGGCTTCGCCTGTGCCACGCGGCGGGAAGCAGCCAAAGGCCACCTCCGGCAGCAACATGCTTTTTCCAACCGGCACGATGATGGGAAATACACCCCCAGCGCTTCCTCCTGCCGGCACCGGTACAAACCGTGATGCTGTCCTCCCTGCTCCTGCCCGGCACACTTCTCACATGGAAATGGCTATTCCGGCTATCCTGGCTGAATCCATGCTTGAGCTACCGCAGCAGCATCCCACTCCTCCACCTGGCCCCAGGTCTCGGCAGGGACATGCCGCAGAGATGCAAGCGCCCGCTGCCGCGTGGGCTTCTCCCTGCTCCAGCCCGTCACGCTGCACGATGCTGGAATTCATCAGCCACGGGCTTTAAGGCAGACTTTACATCCACATCCCTTATACTCCATGTGTCCGTATGAGGGGCTCCTGGCCATCCTGCAGGTCACCGCTGAGCCAAAGGATTCGTCAAAACAGCTAATTGCTTTAATTTGAATTGAACGGCCAATCCAGCCCACCCTCGGACACACCACGGGCTGGCTGGGATGGGGGCTAACATGCCCCCCCAGCCACTGGAAGAGCTGTATGCCACCCAGCCTGCCCTGTCTCAAGGCTGTTTTGGGGTGCTGGGTTGGGACCTCAAGGAAGAGCAGGATGGGACCAACCGGCCATGGGCTGGCTTTGATGCGGGCTGGGGCGGCAAGCCCCGGCTTGCACAGGATCCAGCCCTGCAGCCGAGCCGCCCCCGGGAGATTTCATTAAACTCTTGCCCAACCTGGTGAGTGTTGCTGCAGCAGTGGGTGCTGGCACCGGCCGGGACGATAACCCATGGCTTGGATCCGGCAATGGGTTATTTACGCCTTCGTGGTAGCAAAAATCCCAGTAGATGCATTTGTTGTTTAATTGCACCCAGAGGAGACGGCAGCACCGAGCAGCGCCGGGAGCCAGCGCCACAGTTCTCCCGCCCGCTCCTGGAGGATGAGCAGTTTTCCATGCCACGGAGGGGCTGCATGGACGCCTTCCCACCAAAGAGCCACGCAGGGGGCTGCGGAGGGGCTGGCAGGGCACCCCCCAGCAGCCAGCGCTGCAAATCCAGCCTGGAAGGGGAATGTTAGGAAGCAGAAAGCGCGTGGCCGTGCCCGGTGCCGAGCGAGCCCTGCTGACACACGCCTGCATGCACCGGCTGCCCCGGAGCATGTGCAGCGCAGCCAGCGCGCCGCGATCGAAAATGAAACCGGCCCCGACTCCTCGCCGCTTGCTCTCCATGCCAGGAAAATGCACGCCAGCAATGTAAATAGGAAATTTGATTTATGTGTTGGCTCTCCCAGAAACAACTGTTCCCCAACCGGAGGAAAAGCAGCCGGCGGCATTTTCGGCTCCTTTTTATAAGCACGACGCTATTCAAAATTCACCCCGAAGGACTATTTTCAGGAGGGAGCGAGGCGAGGGGCTGGGAGACGCCCTCGCCAGCCCCGCAGCTCCCGGCTTCCCGAGTGGCAAAAATACAAAGTTCCCACAATCCCAAGAGCGGGAACATTGTTCCTTCCCAGGATGTCCTCCATGAAAAGAGCTATTCTGAGCCGGCAGCAGCCTTTCTTGGCACGGCCCCGCAGCCCGCTCGCGAGGCGGCTATAAAAGGCCGGGTTACAATGAACAGCACTTTTCAATGGGAGAGCATCCGGTGCGGGGGGCTCGGGGGGATGCGGGTCCCCGGGGGAGTTCAGGGGGATAAGGGTCCCCGTGGGCAGGGGTTGGGGGGGGGGGGGGGTGCAGCACACCGGGGGTGGGCTCACAAGAGCTGGGGTGGTGTGGAGCATCCCCCTGGGATGGTGCCAGTGCAGGCCCATAGACCCTCTCTGCATCCCGATCCCCCGGTGGATGCTGGAGGATCATCTGGATGCAACCCTGGGTCGAGAGCACGGGGCGGTGCGGCCATTTGGGGATGGACACGGAGACGCAGCTGCTCAGCGAGGGAGGAGGGGCTGGTGCAGGGGGAGAGGTGGGAAAAGGTCCGGCTGGCAGCCTCCCGATGCGGGATACGCAGGGGTGATGGATGGGAGCAACCCCGATTCCACACCCTCCTCGGAGGTGGGTCACAACGCGACGTGTCCACGGCACGTCCCCTGCCCTGGGCACTCACCGCAGGGCGAGCGCAGCCGTGGAAAGCAGCCCCGACTCCACGCTCATGGAAAACCCCACAAAGTTTTAACGCTGCCCTTCAGCCAAGCCTCTTCTCCCTTCCACCAGCCCGCTTTCACCAGGGGGGTAAATATTGCTGATTTACCCCTAACCAGAACAGAAGGCCCCAGCCCACGCACCCAGGGCAGCATGGAGACTGCGTGGGAGGCAAGGAGGGTGACAGGGCCCCTATCACCCCCCCAAAACAGCACCCACGTATTTACAGCATCACTATAGAAGAGCAGAGGCGATTTGTGAATCAGGCCAGCACAACCCACGGCAGAAACTGCCCGGCACCGTCCTGCTCTACTCTCTGAGAGCAGCCCCCTGCAGCGGTGTGGATTCTCTGGGGTCTTGTAGAAGGTGACGGCACAGCACCGCCGCTCCCCGCGACCTGCCGGCTGTTTCCACGCAAGCTGGAGGGTCCCAGGGGGTCTCGGGACCTTCCCCTCCCTCTCCTTCAGCTGAACTGAACCGACAAACTCAAAAGCGACAGAGGAGCAGGTCAGAGAGACCCCACTGCACGCTGACGTAGGCTGTTTTCTTAGGAAATTGAGTTAAAAGCCAGAAGGTTGGGGCTGGGAGGGGGGCAGTTGATTTTCCTGTCCTATCCCCAGTTTCTCACAGGACACACACCCCCCTTCCTTATTTGACCACCTGGCACTACACAACTCGCTATATTAAAGGCCAGAGCTGGCCTTAATCTACGGCTGTGCGTGGGCTGAGCTGCGCTGCAGACCTCTGGGGACATGGCTGATGTTATGGCACTTTAAATCCAGGGGAAATCCACCCGTTTGCTTTCCCCTGATTGCTCCACCGGGACAGCTGGGATGGAGACAGCCCACCCCAAACCCATCTCGGGTCAAACGCAAGCTCCAGTGTTGCTTGGCCTGCAGGAGCTCACCGGGACGAGCCACTGTGGCCAGCCCAGTTCCCCAAAGACCTGCCTGCTTCCATTCACCCGCGTGCCCATCACCGCGGTGTCTGGCACCCTGCAGACCGATTTACATCATCACGCTCTCCTACACCCACTGCCTGTGGGGAAAAGCCCGGCAGCGGTGTGGCCTCTTTCGACAGGGTTTGTTTTGTAGCACGAAATGAATCGCTGCGGTGTAGGCGTGGGAGAAGCCAGGGGCAGGGAGCTCTCCCGGGGGAGCGGCCAGCTGGGGGTCCCCGGCTTCGCCCACGGGGACAGGGGGGAGCAGTCGGCAGCTCAGCGTCCCCCCATCGACTCGGCGCTCTCCCCCCACCGCAGCGGTCTCCCCCAGGATTCGGCTCTTCCTCCTTGCCGAGCTGCGGCAGCGCTGGTGGTACCACAAACCCCGCCAGCGCCGAGCTCGTGCGCTTCGTCTCACCCACTGGGATTTGTCCCGACGTCTTTGCAGCGCCAGGCTCCCTCCCCGGCAGCCCCACGGGTGCGTGGGTGGGGAGGGTTTGCCCTGGGTGACAAAGAGGTAAGACCCCTCAAAAGCCACTGGCACTTGCACCCAAATCTCTCTGTCACGATGCACGATGCTGGCAGAGCCGCGGCCCCGCAGGCTCCAGTGAAACCAAAACGGATCTTTTCAGAGGCAATAAATACATAAAGGCAAAGGAGAAAATAAAAGCAGTTTCGGGGGCGGGGGGAATGAACGGGAACAAGGCTTTCCTGCACCAAATGCAAGTTAAAAAGAAATCCGAGGCGTTGATCTAGTCCCAAAAGTCAAAGTGAAACCTGCCAGTAATTTCACAGGCCTTTAAACTCCAATCCCGTAACCTGCCAGCACAGCCCAATGGCAGACGGGGACATGCGAGAGCCGGCAGCGTCGGGTCCCCACGCCAAAAACCTCTTCCTCCGCCTGCTTTTCCTACCTAAGCACAGCAACTCGAAAAGTCCCCGGGCCACCAGCCCACAACTCCAGCAACATCTTGAATCAATTTGCAACAACAATATCGAAATCGCAGCTCGACAACTCGTCCCGGTTTCCTTGACAGTAAATCCCAGCCCCGGCAGCAATGACCGTGTTATTGCCGCTGTCGGAGCCAGCGGGTCCGGGCTCTCTGCGGGTGACCCCGCCGGGGCTTGGCACAAGCAGGACTGGGCATGCCGGCAGGGCATGGGGAGGCCACCAGGACACTGCCCGCCGGTGCATGGCGTTGTGCTCCGAGCCCCTGTGCCTGCCAAGCCAGGCAGTGCCTGCGAGCCAGCGAAGTCCGCAGGGAGCAGAAAGCCAGAGGAGCCACTTGGCAGGCTCCGGCTGGCACCTCCGCTTGGCACTCGCAGCGGGCACGGGGGCAGAGGAGAAGGGGGCAGCGGGGCGGGCAGGCAGGGCACGGCCCCCCCGGGCAGGGCAACACCCCGCAACGGTGGCTGGGGCAGGTGGGCATCACCCCGCAGGGTCCCGTGCCCTCCAGAAGGGGGACACCCCCATGGCAGGAGCTGGAGGGGTCTGGGGGCAGGCAGAGGAGAGGGTCAGGGCTGGCTCCGTGCCTGCTGCACCCCTGGATCAGGGCCCCCCAGGATAGGGGTGCTGGGAAATGGGGGGACCTTGAGGCGGACAGGGACCCCAGAAGAGGGAGTGCTCTAAGGTAAAGGGGTGCTGGAGATATGGGGGTCCCCAGAATTGGGGGAACAGCCCCTGGGATAAGGAGTGCCCACGGGGGAAACTAGTGCTGGGAGGACAGGGGTCCCCGAGGGTGACTGTGGCCCCCGGTCAGAGGGAACAAGGGGAAGGGGACCGGGATAAGCGTGAACCCAGCAGAAAAGGGGTACTGGGGGGTGAGGAGAGGTCCGGAGGCTCGGGGCTGGCAGAGACGTGGGGATCACGCTGCCGGAGGGGGAGCGGATCCGCTCCCGGGGCAGCTCCGGAGGCAGCGGCAGGAGGAGCGGCTGCCGCGCTGCCTCCCCCGGCCCGGCCGGACCCCGCCGCCGCCGCCACTTTCGCTTTGCAGCGGCCGCTTCCCGGGGACGCCTCGCAGCCCGTCCCGGTCCCGCCCGTCCCGGTCCAGCCCGTCCCGGTCCCGGTGCGCGCCCGCCGTTACCTGCAGGAGAAGGCGTCCGGCTGCCGCTCGCCCATGGTGGAGCGCGGCGGAGCGCCCGGGAACCGGACGGGACGGGGCGGGCGGGACGGGGCGGGCAGCTCGGTTACGGCACGGCACGGCACGGCACGGCACGGCACGGCACGGCACGGCACGGCACGGCACGGCACGGCACGGCTCAAGCAGGAAACCGGGGCAGGCGGCTCCGCATTTCCGCCGAGCGGAGCCGCGGCGGCGGGGGGTGAACGCGGACCCCGGCCCCGGGCGGGTTATGTAAAGCGGAGCGGCGCGGCCGAGGGCGGAGGCTGCGCGGGGGCGGAGCGGAGGGGCTGCGCCGTCTGACTGTCCGTCCGTCCGTTCCTCTGTCCGTCCGCCCGCCCGCCCGCCCCGGCTCCGCGGGTGCGCAGCGCTCCGCGCCGCCCCTCCACGCCGGTGCCTTTATCTTATCGCATCCGCGCCCGCGGAGGCAGCGGCATAAACAGCCCGTCTGCGCTCGTGGGGGTTGGTTTTATTTTATTATATATATATTTTTTTTTTTTTAGTTTTAATGACTTTTGCAATTTTTTCTCTGTGGATTTGGGAGTGTCCGGGCACTGCAGCCCCCCCCCCCGCCTCCGCCCCCGCCTGGTCCCTGCCCTTCGGGGGGAAGGAGGGAGCCTGGGTGCGAGGTCGTCTGGGGGCTCGGAGGGGCGTGTGCAGGAAAACACCCCGCTTTCCTGTCCCTGCCTGGTGGCGGCCTCCCACGGCTCCGCAGACTGGGACCCAAGAGACCTCTGCGGTGGCAGCAGTGGGCGAGACACCATCTCAAACCCCATTTCTCATCATTTTTCTCTGCCTTTCGGTCGAGGAAATTATTTTGCTGCGAAAGGCACCACGGGGCACTGCCCACGCCCGCCGGGAGTGGATCAGGCCACAGGACCCGCAGTTGTCCTGCACCACAGACGAGGGCTTCAGCCGTGACAGAGTGGTGGCAGTGTCCCTCCGGTCCCAAGCAGGGCTTTGGACACAGGCCAGGCTCAGCCGTCGTGCTGCCATCCTGGTGCCATCCCGTCCCAGGGGAGCATGGCACAGCTGCAGCCACCCACCCTGCGAGCCATGGGACATGGGAGGAAAATAAACCTTCACTGCACCTTTTTTTCCAGGAAAGGTCTGGTTTGTGGTCTGTACCGTCACGTCTGACCCATCAACATCTCCCACTTGCGTCACCGGTTGTCCCGAGGGCTCCTCTGGGGCTTTATCCTCCCCAAACGGCAGCAGCACAGGGGATGGAGGGGCTCTCCTTCCCCCACAGACCCCCACACAGGTGCCACTCACACCGGGCATGCAGGAGCCACGGCAAAGCAGCACTGCCCTGGGGGCTGGTGCTCACCTAGCATGCCAAGCCAGGGAAACCCAGGGAAGTGGCAGTTGGGATTTTACAGACACCACACGATCAATTTGTGGGTGTTGGGAAGGTAGAAGCTGCGGGATTTGCCCTTGGAGAGAGGGATGAGGCATGCTGAGCTGCTTGTGAAGGGGCATCTGTGTGCCACCACCAGCTGGCTCCATCCTCGGTGATGCTTTAAAGTACACCCCAGTCACTCGCCCCATCCATTCCCAATCCATCCCCTTCTCATGAGGAAAAGACCGGAATCCCCCGCTGGTGCTGGGCTCAGGGCTGGCCATCCCCAGACCACAGCCGTGGGCTGCTCCCAATGTGGACACAGCCGCATTGCCCTGCTCCAGACCCAACAATGCCCCAGACTAGATTTGAGCTTTCCTGCAGGGCTGTAGCCCTTCACTCCCCTTCGGCATCGCCTGCTCCAGGGGTCTAGGTGACTCTGCAACCAGCCAGCCCTCCCCAAACCCCACAGGGAAGTGGCTGGGAGTGGCTGACGTGATAAAATCTTACCTTAAAAGCTGCTTTTTAATTCCTTCCTCTGTTGTTTTATGCATAATTGCACTTTCTGCCTTTTTTTTCTGAGCATGGACGAGCAGTCGGTGGAGCCCAGTGCCTGCCCTCCTTCCCACGGGCGGCTGTCCCAGCTATTGCACACTTTTCTTCATGAGCTTCATCTATTTCAAAAGCGCCCTCTCAGCGTCCTCAGCCCCCATGGCCTGAGATTTCTCTTTTGTTTTACTTCCTGTATGGATTTTCTACAGTCCCTAACTGCTAATTCACTACCACTGACTTCTGCTTTTTCTGTTTGTTTATGCAGAGCTGCGCAGATGCCCTTGTACACACACACACACACACACACACACACACACACACACGCTCCCCGCTTCCCTTCCGCTCTGCACCGGGCTCAGCTTTTAACCATTGCTGCTTTCTTCTCCTGTAAAAGCCTTACGCAGCTTCCAACCATCCTTCCCACTTCTCTCTTCAACTCCCACCCTCTGGCCCGCTTCGTTTTCAGGGTGCGGCGGGTGGTTTGGAAGCGGCACATGGGCATTTCCCGACGGGTGGGATGCGATCGGCTGCGGGTGACCTCAGTGAGATGAGGGTCCCCCCTCCATCTGCCCGGAGGGGGTCTGGGGGTGACACCTGGAAATGCTCGGCTACGGGGGGGTGGGGGGGGGGTCTGTGCTGAGCTGGCAGTGCCCCCCAGAAATCTCAGCCTGGCTTTCACGCAGCCCCTTCAGAGGGCAGGGTGGGCGGTGGGTTGGGTGGTGATGGAGGGGGTGCCCCACGGGCTGCTGCCCCCCCCCGCAGCCCCGCCGAGCCCGCAGCGGTCCCGCAGCCGTCGCCGGGCTCCAGCTGCCCTCTCCCGGGCACCCTCCGCACTGCAGCCGGCTCCGGCCCTTCCCGGCCCCGCTCCGCAGCCGTGGGGGGTGGCGGCGGGGGCAGCGCGCTCCCGCCCGGTGCCCGACCCTCGGGCTGGAGACCTGCGTGGGCCCGGGGCGGGACAGGGGTTCCCGCACCCCGAAATGCCACCGTGGAGGGTCGCGCCAGCCCCACACTGGCGGGGGGGGTGGGGTGGTGGTGTCACCACTTGTTCGCCTTGAACCCCGGGCACAGCTGGGTCCATGTGGGGACAATTCGCGACAGAGACCCGCAACCCTTCTCCTCCCTGTGCTGGCTGGGGACACACAGAGCCTCTCGGTACCTCCCCCCCCCCAGCACCCCCAGATTTCCATGAGCGGAGCCAGCAGCGGCGGTGACTCAGAGCTCCCAGCTCACCTCGCTGAGCCGTCAAGCACCCGCCGCTGCGTAACCGCCACCGCCAAGTCACCGGTCATGGGAACAGCAGGAAGCGGAGGCCAAGGGCAGCACACGTCCCAAATGGCGCCCGGCAGCCCCTCGCCTCCTTCCAGACCCTTTTCCTCTCTTTTTTCTCTGCTGTCGGGCAAGCTCAGCGTAGGATTTCATTTTCCCGTCTTTCCCAGCCAGATCTGGCAGGGGAAACTGAGGCACTGGCTGTGGGCTCCTTGCTGGGGGAGGGAACAACAGGGAAAATATCATGGGGCTGCTCAGAAGGGGAAGTGCTGGAGCCTGTGCAGCGACACGTGACCGTCCCAAGGGAAACCCAACGGGAAGCAAAAACCCACGGGGGAATTTTGCTGGTGGTTTTTGAGGAATTGGGGCCATCCTCCAAAGCAGCTTCCGAAAGGCTCGCTGGGAAGCGGCTGCGGTGGAGGAACAACCTCTGCTAAAGCAGCCGATGGGGCTGCAAGAAGCAGCTGGGGTTTTGGAATCCCGGCAAGGGAAAGCACAGCTGGGAGGCGGCCGCCTTTTTTCAGTTGCCCCAGCTGGTCTAATAAAGATATTGCTTCTCCCCACAGTCCTTTCCTCTCCTAATCTTGCCGTGTGAAAGGGCACCTCTCAGCAAGGCAGGGAGATAAGCGGTGCAGAGACCTGAGACTTCCCACCAGCGGCCTTGAACAGAGCGGCTCCACTCGGGAGGGACGATAAAGCCCAGATGGTTTTACTGCTGGTTTGAATCCCTTTTTATAGTGTGAAAGTGAAAGTCTGCAGGTGATAGGGAAAACCCTCAGTGAACCGAAAACCACTGCCATGAGCGGAAGATTGCGAAGCCCCGAGTAGCCATGTAGGGTGGTGGTGGCGGCATCTATGGTTTTGGGGAGCAGTGAGGACCACAACCCAAGGGCAGCGGCAGTTGTGGCGGGATTTCTTAGTTGAGGGCCTGCAAAAGGAGCGCCGATGCCTTGTTTGCTAAAATACACTCATTGCTGTGCAGCTGAGCAGGGGAACGAAGAAACTGGAGGAAAGGGACAGCGATAAGGAGAGCAAATCCTTGACGCTGGTGTTTATTGGGACATGGCGAGGACGGCAGCGCTGCCGAGGTAGTCATCAGGCTGGTGTCACTTTCAGCATGGAAGGCCAACCAGGAGCAGAAGTCAGCCCGGAGGCTTCTCCCAGCCAAAAGGTTTATGGTTGTCCTGGGACGTGGGTACCAGCAGCGGGAAATCCAGCCCAGGCCCCAGTGCTTGGCACTGCTGGACCTGCTCACCCCTGGCCCGGATGGGGCAAGCGCTGACCACCCGGATGAGAGCGCATCAGCAGCTCGAGTGCCATGCGGCTTCCGCGGTCAGGAAGGAGTGAGGGGGCTGCGATCTCTGCCCACGCGGTTGCACAACACCCCGCAGCTCCAGCGCCCAGCTAACGGATCGTCAACCCCTGCTTTCTAGCTCCTTGTACAAGTGTCACCTTCCCCTGGACACCCATCCAGAGCACTCGGCTCCTGCCTCAGCTCCTTTTTTCATCCATCCCAGCCATCGACCTCTGCCCGTTCCCTGCCAGATGCTCCTGAGCACCCACTCTCTGCCCCAAAAAGCTGACTCACTGTTGTGCAGCCACTTTCACCACTGAGCTCCCAGGTTTCCCACCCGTGAGTGCATCCACACGTACACCCATGTGGACATCCATTCATACACCCACACGTACATCCATGTGTATATCCATGCATACATCCATGTGTACATCTGTGCATATATCCACATGAACATCCATGCGTACACCCATGCATACATCCATGCGTACATACACACATATATCCATGCATACATCCACACATACATCCTTGCGTACGTACACACATATATCCATGCATACATCCACACATACATCCTTGCGTACATCCACACATACATCCTTGCGTACGTACACACATATATCCATGCATACATCCACGCGCACATCCACACACGCATCCACACATATATCCATGCGCACATCCACACACGCATCCACACATACATCCACGCGTACATCCACACATATATCCATGTGTACATCCACACATACACCCACACATATATCCATGCACACATCCACACGTACATCCACGGACGTGCACATATCCCCCTGTGCTCCTGGATCCCTGCTCCCATCTCTCCCTGACACCGTCCGGACCTCAGCCCCGGTGCCCAGAGCTTTGACCCGCCGAGGAATTTGGGCCGAGCCAGGACCCCCAAGCACCGGATCCGAGCTGGGGAGCGGTTCCTCGGCCGGGGGAAGGGCCCCACCCCCGCCCGCCGGGCCGCCCCGATCGGCGGTGAGGGGCGGCGGCGGAGGAGGAGGAGCCGGGCGGGAGCAGCGCTCCGCCCGCCGGGGCCGGGCCGGGCCGAGCCGGGGCGGCGGGGAGCCGAGGACAAAGGTGGCTGTGCGGGATCGGGAGCGGGACCGGGAGCGGGACCGGGAGCGGGGCCGGGAGCGGGACCGGGAGAGGGGGCGGCCGGAGGCGCCGCGGAGCGGGACCGAGCGGGCGGGAGCCGACCCGGAGCGGGGCCACCCGGTGCGGGGGGAGGGAGGCTCCTCTGCTCCCAAACGTCCCCAGGACTTTAGTGGACCCCAAAGAGGTCCCCGAGCTGCCTGGGTGAAAGGGGTCCCCGCTGCCGTCGGCGCTGGGTGCCCCGAGAGCCCCTGTCTCATCTCCTTGAACCCTGCGATGTGGCTTAATAGGAAAATAATCATCCTGGCTCACGTCCGCCCTGTGCTCTGCAGGCTGGGGTGAGGTGCCAGAGCAGGGACAGCGGGGTGCCGGCCCCCACGGCCCCCTTGCACCGGCCGACTGCAGATCCAGTGCTCCCATGACCACCACGACCACCCATCCATCGCTGATGCTGGCAGTCCCCGGAGACTGGAGTTAGAGGCTGAGTCCAGGTAGGTGGGAAGCCTGGCACAACAAGGCCACCGGTGGTTAGGGGACAAGGGGAGAGGTGGCCTTGACCGGGTGACAGGCTCCATGGCCAAGGCTCTCTGGAGTGGCAGCCGGATCTGTGGCGTGGGCCATAAATGCTCCCTGCGTGCCGCGGGGAGGAGTGCTGCGACGCAGGGCAAACATGGCTCCGGTGGTAAGGTCACCTGCACTGGGTGATGCGGGGCACCGGGACGAGCCCTGTCCGGGCCTCCTCTGTGGGAAAACGTTCAGTTGAGGGAGAAACCCCCTCCCCAGGGAGCGCTGGGGAGCCTGGACCCACCCGGCACCTGCCAGACGCAGCACCTTGGCTGGGAGCGGGTTTATCCCGGCTGCTATCACGGGGCTGTTTATTCACTGTCTCCATTTCCTAGGCGCCAAGGCCAGTGCCGCCGGGAACAAAAAGCCGACGGCTTATTACCGTGCAATTAAGGCGCACCCATCCTCTGTGTGCCGGCGGGCGGCTGAGCACTCTCGGTCCCCGCAGGGCGCGGAGCCATGAAACTGAACGAGCGGAGCCTGGCCTTCTATGCCACCTGCGACTCCCCGGCTGACAACGCCGGCTTCCTCTACAAGCGCGGTGAGCGGCACACAGCGTACCATCGCCGCTGGTTCGTCCTGAAGGGCAACATGCTCTTCTACTTCGAGGAGCGGGAGAGCCGGGAGCCGGTGGGCGTCATCGTGCTGGAGGGCTGCACCGTGGAGCTCTGCGATTCAGCTGAGGAATTCGCCTTTGCCATACGCTTCAGTGGCACCAAGTCCCGCACCTACGTGCTGGCAGCTGAGAGCCAGGCCGCCATGGAGTCGTGGGTGAAGTCGCTCTCGCGGGCCAGTTTCGACTACATGCGCCTGGTGGTGCGGGAGCTGGAGAAGCAGCTGGAGGAGATGCGCTGGGGGCCGGCCAGTGGATGCGGAGGCTGCCGGCAGTTGCCCGGCTCCTGGAAGCCAAAGCCCTCGGGGCCGGAGCGGTCTCCGGAGCGGCTGCCAGCTCTGCCCGCCATCCTGCCAAAGGAGAACGGCTGCGCAGTGTGGAACAATGTGCCAGGAGCGGACCGGCCGCCTGACACCTCCATCTGCAGTGGGGATGACAGTGAGGGGAACCCACGGCCACCACCACTGCCACCACGCAGGCGGGCGTCAAGCAGTGAGGCAGGCAGTGCCGGGGTGGCCGCAGCGGAGAGCCCGTCTACCTTCTGCCGGCTCCATGAGCGGTATGGCCAGGAGGTGGCCCGGCTGCGGCAGGACTGGCTGGAGAGGCGGCGTGGCCCCCGGCCCTGAGAGGTGGCCGAGCCCTGGGGACCCACCAGGACCCGTGGCAGGGAGGAGGTGGTCACCCTTGGTGCCACCTCGGTCGCCTCCTCACCCCGGGATGTGCAGCCCTGTCCGTGGCGGTGATGGACACCTGCTGATGGTGCCACCGAGGGCCCAGCACTGAGGGACACCAGTGCTGCTCCGTGATGGCGAAATGCCAGCCTGGCACTGATGGCAGCTGGGCTCAGCCTGACACCAGCCAGGCATGAAGCTCCTGGGCTCTCGGGGCTGCCAGGCTCTTGGGTGTCCCGTGCGAGGCAGTGGGTGCTTCCCACAGGGGGGCAGCCCCCCAGCTGTGCCTGGGTATGGGGTTGGGGTGGTCCACCCAGCGCAAGCAAGCTACGAACCACTTGCTGGCTGATGCCTCCTGGGAATTGACCACTGCACTGGGTCTGGTGGGGCCTCTTGATGCACTTGCAGCGGGATCGTGCACCGACAATGCTTTTGGAGGAGGATTTTGATGGGATCTCACCCACCTGAGCCCCTGTGCGGGTGTTTCGCAGCTGGGGAGCTGGCCCTGCCTTCCCCTCTCTGCCCAGCACAAGCGACTGGCTGAGGTCAGCCGAGCTCCGCCGGATCCCTCTGCTCCAGCAGGATGTGGTTTGAAAAAGAAAATATCAGCGAGCGCAGCTCTTCCTTAATGACAACAGCACCGTGCGCCCCGGCTCCCCGCAGAGCTGGTGACACCCGGCCCCGGGCGTTTTGCACAGGGTGGCTGCTGCTTGCAGCCCAGCCAGCGAACACGGAGGGTGGCAGACCCGAGGGGAACAACGCAGTGGCTGCAGGCACCACTTTGCCGGGTGGATATTTTGGGGCAGGGCATCATCCCCAGGCTCGCTCACCAAGGGGAAGCATCACTTGCGGCAGCAAACAGGAACGTATGTGTCAGCGGCAGAGGGTGTCGAGTGATTCATGTGCCAAACCGGAGCGAAGACGGTGTTTCTCTTTTATTTCCCCAACGGTTTTTATTGACACTAAATCTGCTGGCCGGGAGGTGGGGTGACCCACCCTGGGCCTGGGGGAAGCAGTCAGGATGCCCCACGTTTGGACCCCTTGGGACAGGCACAGGATTTTGCTACAATAAAAGTTGTTTCAGAAATTCCCTCCTGGCCCTGGTTCTCGTTTGCACCTTTAAGCCCCTGGGGAGGGGGGCCCAGGTGGTAATTAATCCCCCTCCTGCCCCCACCATGTCTGTGTGTGGTCAGGGAGGGACTGCGTCACCTGAGTGGGACATGGACAACACCAGGGTCTTGCAGTGCCCTGGAGCCCCTTGTCTGCCCACAGGGATGGGATGGGATGGGATGGAACGGGATGGTGCCACTCTGGGGACATTGGGACACGCACAGCATCAGGATGGTCCCACAGCAGGGACAGCACAGTTCTGCCCTCCATGACAGCTTGAACAGCCAGGCACAGGTGATCAACACGAGGGTTTGGGCATTGGAAAAGAGCTGGGAGACTGGTTGGGAGCACAACCCTCCCACGGTTTCACCGGTGGGAAAGGCACTGGGTGCCCCGGCGTGAGTTGCCGGTGCCTTACAGGCCCGATGGGGTGTTACAACCATCCCTCCAAAACCTGGCTTACAGCCAGCACTGCCTGATGCCACCCAGGTTTGGGTGCCCCTCGTCAGGTGGCCCTTTGCCCTTGGTGGGACTTCCCCAGCCTTCTGCAAGGGGTTTTAGCCAGGGGCCAAATCTCTGTCCCCTTCCTGGGGCTGTGTCAGTGCTCCGCAGGGACCCTGCCCTTGTGGAAGTGGCCAACGTGATGCCATGTCCCTGCCTGCGGCATCCCACTTGTATGAATGTCTCCAGCTTCTTGCTAACACGGGGTCTTGCAGCTGGGCTGGGGCTGGGGGAGGGGGGGAAGACTCTTGGGGAAACTGAGGCACGAAGCCAGACAGGGTGACTCGCTCGCCGAGAGCCCTGCGGAGTGCCGAGCCCTGCTCCTGGCCATGCACGGCACCACGCTAGGTGTTTCGGCGTTTGGAGCGGTGCCGCCGAGGGTAGCCAGGGTGCAGCTACACCCGCAGCACCCAGGTGGTTAACCCGGCCCCATCAGGCGGCTGCAGAGGAAGACTCTGGTTTCCATGGCAGCCAGCCCAGCTTCTCCAGACGTTCAGATATTCATTAAAAATAAATCCTTCCCAACGTATTAGCTGACAAACAAGCTTAAACAGCTATGCAACACACGGATTTATTAATGCATCGAATGCAAACACCACCGCCTCGTGTCGGAAGCTGCGAACTCGCCTGGCGATGGCTGGCTCTGAAGAAGAGCCGTGCCGGGGTGCGGCACCATCGGACAATGCCGAGCCAAACCTCACGCCGGAGGATGCTGAGTTACCCCAGGGGCAGGACCAAACGTGCAGCAGGGAGGAGCACAGGACTTCCCTGGGGCAGGATCGCACCCTGAGCCTGACTAACCCCATTTACCACCTTCTTCTGTCCCCCCCCAGTCACCGAGAGATGTTTTGGCAGTGAGAGCTCTTGCCACAAACCCAAAGCAAGGCTGCGACTCCCAAGGGAGCCAACACCAACGCAGGCGAAGGCGAGAGGAGCTCCTGTCCCAGCCCCCTCCAGACAAAACACACCCCGAGGCCAGAGTCGTATCCAACTTCTGTATTTAGTGGCTCTTTACAGAACTTGTTCCTTCCAAAATTGTTAAACAAAGTTCATCGATCTCATAGAAACTTTTGAAGTACAGTACATGAGCCTAACAAAAACGTGACCAGTATGTCCCGCTAGCTTTAATACAACAGAATTGCCGTGTTCAAGACGATCCTAAGTGCTTCCTCAAATCCCGTTCCGCTAAAGCTCCCGCTCGCACACGATGGAGAAGAGCAGTCAACGGTCGTGCCTCGACCTTCTGCAGCACGGTGGCAGGGAAAAGAGCGGCCGTGGGCAAGCTGGGGCTCATGGGGGCAGGGTAGGCGGGCAAGGAGAGCCGTGCCTTCGCAGAGCCGCTTTTAGCATCGCTCATCAGCTACCACTCAAATATAAAAATACCTTCTATTCTGATAAAAATGCATACAGTGGAAAATTAGTCAATGCATAGCCTCGGAGCCTGGCAGGGGAGCCCTCCCGATGACCGCCTCGGTGGGTGATGGCTGATGCCGTGTGGGGAGGGGACAGAGCAGAGCAGCCCAGCGCGGTCCACCCCACCTCGGTTAAAGGCATTTTGCTAGCACTGGTGGCAGCGGGGTCGGGGAGGTGGTGGGGGGCACGCCGGGATGGTGCCACCGCCAAGCTCCTGCGCCTTCGCACGGGGTCAGCCCCAGCAAGCCAAAGCCCCGTGGTGCTTTGCCCAATTCAGACAGGAGCCTGGCGTGACACCCCAGGGCTCATCCCGGCTTCACCGGCAGCCACCGCCTGGGGACACAAACACGGTGAGGGGCTGCACCTCCTGCCTGGGTGCTCTCCCTAAAAACAAAGTGCTTCAGCCGCAAGAGCTGGCTGTGGCGCTGGGAGCAGCCCCCAGCACAGCTCGGCCCCCACAGGTGGGCGGCTCATTTTTGGGTGCTGGACCCCAAGCTCTGGTGCCCCAGGTGCAAAGCTCACAGGATCTGTCTTTTTCTGTCCCAAAAGGACAACAGCAGAGCTCAGGGAACTGGGATGCCACGGATGCCCATCCCCAGCAAGCCAGAGCCGACCTCGAGCATCACCCCTGGGTACCCTCTCGCTCCCAAAATGGCAAACACGGGTTGCTTCCTTTGCTTTTGCGTTATTTTTTCTCTTCCTTTGGGAGCCGGCAGGAGCCACACCGCGCCGTATCAGGGCTGCCACCGGTTGCCGGCTGGAGGAAGCGTGAGGGACGGCGTTCGGACCATGCTACATCTTGTTCCAGAAGGCTATGGCAGACATTTCTACAACATATACAACCGCACGGGACATTCTGTGTTACAAAGGTTTCAAAAAACATAAACCACCAGAACTAAATACATACTCGATGGCATCAAGGTTTTCGCTTTAGAGTCTTCAGGGACTATGACGCAGTCTCTGGCTGGGGCAGAAGCGATGCAGTGTCTTAGACAGAGGTGGAAACCGCTCGGCAAAAGTTTATTAAATTTGGTCAGTCTCATAGTGCTTCTTGATGGCTTTGCTCAGTAAGTCTTTTCTGTGGGGGTTTTTTTTGTTTGTTTTTTTGTTTTTTTTTTTTAATCTCATCCAGTGGCAAACTACAAGACTTCAGTGTACATTTAATGACACAACTGCTACATCATCTTGATTTTATAGCTATCTTTAATATCAAAGCAGCTTAAGCTGTTAATAAATTCCAAAGTATCCTTTTATTAAAATATCTAAAAGAGGTCTATAAATATTTTTTTTTCTTTTTTTTTCTTTTCTTTTCTAAAATTGTTCCCAGTTTTTCACATTTAAAACAAAGCCGGGGGCGGGGGGGGGCGGCTTCATAGTGGGGGCCCCCCCCCCTTTCCACGGGCGCTCCCCTCCGTGGCGCCGGCCGCCTGTCGCCTCTCGGTGCGCGCTGCATTTAACAAAATATATATATATATGTGGGTGTGTATATATATATTTAGGGCGGCAGGGGGGTGGGGTGGGGTGGGGGCTCAGAACTCCCACTCGAGGGCCTCCTCGCGGTTGGCGGCCCGCTCCAGGCGGTGGATGATGTTGTTGAGGTTGGCCATCTTCTCGTGGCGCCGCTGGACGCTGGTGCTGAGCCGGGGGCCGGGAGCCGGCGGCAGTGCCGGTGAAACCGGCCCGGCAGAGGATGGCCCCGGGGAAGCCGAGCCGGCGAGGCCAGGCGAGGAGGCCGCCGAGGGCGACGTCGGGGAGACCTCCAAGCTGCAACGGGACGACCCGGCGGAGGACTGGGAGCTGTCGGGGTGCGGCGGCGGTGGTGGGGGTCCCCCGGTGGCAGCACCGGCACGGCCCCCCCGCCGCGGGAGGCTGCCAGCGCTAGGGGCGGCAGCGTGGGGGGCTGCCCCCCGCTCTTCCTGGGGAGGTCCGGTCCCCTCGGCCGCCCCGGCCGGGCTGTGCGAGTCCCGCCGGCGGCCCCAGCCGCCCGCTTCCCCCTGCTCCTCCTTCACCTTCACGGGCGCTGCGGCGCAGGGATGCTCGCCCTTCCCCAACACGGGTTTACGGTCCTCGGCATCCGAATCGGGGCTGTGGGGGGCCTGGCGCCCGGGGATGGCCGTCCCGCTGCTCTGCTCTGCGTCCGTGTCGTTGTCCTGCGTGCCCTCCACCAGCATCTCCCGGCGCATCCGCGACCTGCCGGGACACAAGCGCGGTGGGTTGGTGACCACCAACCATCACGTCCCGAAAATGCATCTCCAGCCAGAAAAACGCGATGACATTGCTTGAGATGTAAAACCTCACCTTGTTGGCCTTTAAAACGCTTTTTTTTGGGGAAAATCAGTGCTGCTTGAACACGGGAACTGCATTTTGCAACACTTTGGACTGTTTCCAGCCAATGTTTTCCACTGCCTTATTTTTGTTGTTGTTTAATACACAGCATTTTTCAAAGGTTTATTTTAGGGTGGTTTTGTTTACTGAGAGCAGGAGGGGCTTTCCTGGAACCACGCAAGGGGAAAGGTGGCGGGTTTAAAAACCCCATTGGTCAATGTTTCACCAAAAACCCTGATTTTTCAAGCACTCCCCCACGCTCCCACACGATCGCTTCATGTGAGAAACCTCAGCCAGCTCCCATAAACACTGACCATCTACTTTACGCTGCCCAGGGGGAGTTGGAGGTAGTCGGAGGCAGATTTCAGACAAGCACTTCTATGTCTTCTTATACTGGTTTATACCGGGGAGCAGGCACAACCCACCACCGGGGCTGCTGAGACAAAGCAGGTTGCTCTTGGTGTGGGTCTGGGGAGGATTCAGGAGCAGTGTGTCCATCTGCAATACTGCTGCTCTCTGGGGCTGGGCTGCTGTGGGGATGGAGTCTGTGCTCCAGGAGCCTCTATAAGGCTTTCCCCCACCCATCGTGGAGCTCCTGCTCAGTGGCAGGTGGAGTACCGCACCAGGGAGCAGGCAGACATGAGCACGGTAACCTCTTTAGATGCTCAAGATCACAGAATCATAGAATCATAGAATTGTCTAGGTTGGAAGGGACCTTTAAGATCATTGAGTCATCAAGATGACTTGGTCAGGGTGGTTGACACCTCTTGATTACACACCAGCCAGGGCACATGCAGCATTTCGTCTGCAATCCTGCACCTGGGGACCTCCAGTGACCACGTGTTGGTCTGCACCTTCTCTGTCTAGGCAAGAGGGACTGGCAGGGCTGGAAGAGGACTGGTGACACGGCACCATGAGACATCCAAAGTCTGGGAGCACCCATACCTGTAGTTGTGGAACCAGTTGATGACAGTATTGGTCTTGAGGTTGAGCTGGAAGGAGAGCAGCTCGATGGTCTGCTGGGAGGGGTAAGGTTCCAGCTGGTAGGCTTTCTTCAGGGCTTCCTTCTCCTCCGGGGCCAGCACCACTCGTGGCTTCTTGATCTGGAGGAGGCTGAGGTCCTGCGGCTGCAGGCTGGGGCTGGCGCACTCGGAGCGGGCGCTGGGGGACTCGCTGTCCGAGCCGGCGCTCATCAGCCCGTACCGACGTTTCAGGTAGGCTGCAGGAGAGGAGACCCAGCTGCGCGTCGCTTGCCCCCCAGCCTGGGGAGCCCCCCCTTGGCCATCACCCTCGACCTGCGGAAGCTGCATCTCCCTGACCCTCACCTTTCTTCTCTAGCTTCTTCATGTCGCGCAGTTTCTCCACGTTGTGGGGGTCGTTGAGCCAGAGCTGCATGCGGACGAAGGGCTCCCTCCCCTTCAGGCTCAGCTTGTGCCACGGCTTGGGCCTGGAGAGGAGATCGGACACCGAGCCCTGCGTCAGGCCCAGGATGCTCTCCCCAAACAGCCGCTGGCCTGGCGGAGGAGAAGCAGAGGTGGTTAGAGCTGGGGAGAGCAGCAGGGCGGGCGCTACAGTCCCCCCACGGAGCAGGTGCACCCCGTTTCCCAGCCAGCATCCTCCCCAGCACGCCGGGATCCCCCCGAGCACCCGCAGAGAACCAGGGGGGGATCTGCGGCTACGGGAATTGGGGTGATGCATCCATGCAGCCTCACCAGCGGCTCCCGAAAACCCAGGCGGGGAGAAGGTCCGCACCTAAATTGTTGTCCGTCAAGACCTCCTTGACCTTCTTGGTGATGGAGTAGGTGTCCAGCTCGGGGGACATGGCCACGATCTCCTGGATGCCCACGGGTCCCTGGCTGTTGGAGTAGGTCTTCCCACCCAGCGCAGGCGTCGACCGGCTCTCGGGCTGCTGGTTTTCTTTGCTGCTCTCTAAGGCCAGGGTGAGGGGCTCCTGGCAGCCCTTCTCGTGCTCCGAGGGGCTGGGGGGCGGCGAGGGGGACGGCTGGGGCTCTGCCGGGCTGGCTGCAGGACACCGGGGGAGAGGGGTCAACAGGGACAGCAGGAGGGGAGAGCAGAGGGGACACGGCGGGAGCGGAAAGGTTATTTTGGGGATGCCCGTGGCTCTGCCCTCCGGAGAGGGGGGATGCCAGATGAGTTTTTCCGGCGGCTATGGCTAAGTGGGAGGAACCAGTGGAATAGCAGAGAGAAAATACCACTAATTTAAAAAAAAACAAACCAGTTACTTCTGTACGCCAGGCACAAAGCCAAGAATTTCTGTTGTGTTTTTCCTTTTTTCTGTTTTTTAAACTAGATGACTTCCAAAACCTGTCTCCACAAAATAACATTTGAGGGTCTAACAGCCCTAAATCATCTAAGTGACAAATTAAGGGGGTTCGAAATGAGCCGGATGCATCGGCGGGGGGGATGAAAGGGGTTTCCCAGTATTGGGGTGCTGGGGGTGGCAGGACTCCCCGGCACTGGGGTGGGGGTAGGATGTGGGGGACAGATGCAGAAACCTCGGGGACAGTGAGGGCACGTGGGGACCACGGGGACAGCGGTGGCACTTACCCTGGGAGGGTGTCGGCTGCTGGCTGATGCCTTGGCCCAGCTGGTCGGTCAGCCAGAGCTGCATGCGGATGAAGGGCTCCCGACCCTTCTGCGTCAGCTTGCTCCACGGCTTGGGCCGCGACAGCATGTCGCTCACGCTGCCCTGGGACAGCCCCAGCACCTAGGCACCGCGCAGGCATCACCACTGGGGACAGGGCAAGCTCCCCCCAGCGCCAGGCTACTGCCTGCTCTCCGTCCCCACGTCGAGGGAGGGGAAGCAGGTTGCCCCCGTTGCCGTGCTTACAGCCCCCTGGCACGTCCGACCCCTTGGCCCCAGCCGCCGGGTGCTGGGACCATGGTGGGTCCCCTGGGGATACCCAGTGGGCTGGGAGGACAGTCCCCACAGGGCTCTGCACAGGGGACAGGGTGTTCCTGGTGGGATGTGCCACCAACCAGTGGGTGGTGGCCACTGGGAGACTGCTTGGGATTGGGCCAGACCCTGAGGACTCAGCATCCTCCAAGGGGAAACCCACCAAGGAGAGGGGGGGACCCTGGAAGGACCTGGCAGAGGCAGCCAGTGAGCCCTGAGCTCTGAGTTGTAAAGCAGAGGGGACACCAAACCCCCCTCCTCCAGGCTGGTACCTTCTCTCCGAAGATCCTCTGGCAGATGCCGTTCTTGGCCAACTTCTCCTTGACCTGCCGGGTCAGCTCCAGCGTGTCCACCTCCCTGTACATGTACATCTCGTACTGCTCGGGCGTCAGCGGTGGCACGGTGGGCTTCAGGGTCCGCGGCACGTAGGCGGGGTAGTAGGAGAGGCGACCACCAGCCGCCGGCTCCGTGCCGGCTCCCTCCGTCTTCATCTCTGTCAGCCGGTGGGGCTCGTCATCCGCCAGCGGCAGCTCGTCCTCGTTGGCGCCGCCCTCGCTGGGCTCGCCCCGCGGCCAGCCCCTGCCGTTGGCCATGCTGGAGTAGCTCGAGGAGGAGGAGGAGAGCGAAGGCGAGACGGAGGTGTAGGGTCGGCTGAGCAGGCTCCGCTCTGATGCCCAGTGCTGGTCGAAGTAGGAGCCGGCATCACCGATCTCCGACTTCACCTTCCGGATGATGCTCTGGACGAAGGCGGCGGGTGAGAGGACGGCCAGCGGGGTCTGCGGGGGGCCGGGGCTGGCCCCGCTCCCCTCCTCCTGCTTGACGTAGGTTGGGACGATGTTCTGGCTGACGGCAGCCAGCGTGGAGCGCTCGGCGGGCGGCGTGTCCCCGGGGCGCCCGCTGCCCCCCGACTCCATCTCCAGCAGCGCCTGCTGCTGTGCCTGCATCTCCCGCCGCGCCTGCTCCAGGATGCTCTTGATGGCGTCCTCCGAGCTGCTGCCGCCCGCCCCGTTGGCCACCGCCTGCGACGTCGATGGCGTTTTGGGTTCCCCTGCAAAGAAAAGGGGTGAGGGGAGCCCCAAGGTGCAGCACGCAGCATTTTACCATGTGGCCATCATTCAAAATGGCAGGAAAAAAAGAGATTTCAGCCCAATCTGGTTGGGAGCACTCTCCATCAAGCAGATGGCCCGTGAGGGTGCAGATCAGAAGAAGGACCGGCAGCACCCAAAAAGCAAAAGCTGCGACACCCCCAGCTCTAAACAGGCTTCTTTTTCGACAATTGCAAAATAAATCCCATTACCAACAACGGCAATAGACAAACATGTTTGTTTTCCCTGTCTGTCTTTCCACTGTTCCTGTCTAATTTAATTCTCCGGGATTCTGCTTTCTCAGCAGACTACCTGTTTTAATGTATTTCATTTCTTGTAATTGACTGCGAGCGCAGCTGCTTTAATGATTCCTTGTGCCAGATGGATCGTGCATCCTCATTTAATCATCTGTTTTGGGGCAGGGGGGAGGAAAGGGTAGATCCAAAGTTTCTGAAAGCCCGGGTACAAATGCCGCTGCATGGGGAGTCTTTCGTCCCTAACAGTATTTACCAGCATTTCTTCCCATCGCGCCCCAAATCTCTACGGATGTCAGCGGGAGAAATGCCAAATAAAGCCCATTTTGGCCCAGACATGGGGTTAGGCTGCTGCCCGGCACCCGGTGCCACCCTGCCCAGGACCATGCTGAGAGATCCAGGCTTGCCAGGGTCTGGCTAAAGTTTCCTCGGGGAGGCAGAGACCCCTGTGCCGGACACTGTCGGTTTTGCGGGTGTTTCGCCGTGCCGTGGGACCCGCAGCCGTGCAGCACCCAGCCGCTGGCACCCCTCCGGGTGCTGCTCCCACGGAGAGCTCGGCCACCCACACGCCGGCACCTACCTCCCTTCTGCGACTCGATCTCCTTCTTCGCCTGCTCCAGGATGCTTTTGATGGCGTCGTCAGAGCCGGTCTCTGGTGTCCTGATCCGCGGCGTGATGCTACCTGATCAAAGAGGCAGGATAACAGCTTTGTCACCGGCGCTGGTTTTACAAGCTCCGCTTGTGTGTCAGGAAGTATTTACTGCTCCTCATGTTCAGTTATTTTTAGGGATGCTGGTTTTAAGACAAATGTCACTCCCGATTAGTCGTGAGCCGGAGTACAGGGAGCCCCGGTAGCCCCCGCGGCCAGCTCTTGCCTCCGGCACGGCGTCTCTTGGCCACCTTGCTCACCCCATCCAAGGGCACCTGCTCCCCACTGATGTACCTGGGGCTGAGCGGAGACACGGGCACAGGGACCACAGTCCCCCTCCCTGGCATCGCGCCCTCCCGCGGGAGATGATTTAATGCTGAATCAAATCCAGGGGATAAATCTGAGCCCTTTCAGGTTGAAATGCCAGCAGATGCATGGGCCAGCATCGCCCCATCCCTCTGCCACCGTAGGGACACGAGTGACCGGCCACCACCGCTGCCACCGCAGAGACGAGGCCGGGAGCCGCCGTCCCCGCAGCTGTGCGTGCAGGCGGCAGGGCATCACCGTTTCGCGGTGGTGCCGACACCGTGCCGAGGTCCCGTAGCATTAAGACTTCATTATTTTAACAAAATATTCCCGAGCACATTGATTCATACGCCACGAAACAGCCTAATGAATAATTAAATGGCACTTGTCAGAATAAACGAGTAAAGCACGTCCAGGGATGCAGCTTCCACGAAGGGTTCTTGTTAATCGCTACCATTTGCCGGGGCTCCAGCCCACCCCGCAGTGAGCGGGGGGACCACGAGGGACAACCCCCGAGGCCGGGGCCACCCCAACCACTCACCTCTCTGGCGCACCTGGATAGTCCTCAGGGCCAGCACGTTCTGCTCGTCGGAGAGGAACTGCTTCATCTTGATGAACGGCTCCTTGCCCTTCACCGTCAGCTTGCGCCAGGGCTTGGGCCGGGCCAGGATCTCGCTGACGGAGCCCTGCGACAGCCCCAGCACGTAGTGCCCGAAGACCCGCTGCCCGATGTTGTGCTTCAGCAGCTGCTCCTTCACCTGGAAGGCGATTTCGGCCGTGTCCAGCTGCTCCTCGTCGGCAGAGCTGCCGGCGCTGCCCTCGGACGGCTCGCCGGGCGGGCTGGCGGCGTTGGTGGCAGGCACAGCGCCAGGGGGCACGGTGCCGCTTTTGGCCCCGAAAAAGGCGGAGGAGAAGGGTGGCCCCCCACCCGCGCTCTCGCTCTTGTAGGCGGGCGGAGGGAGGTGGGGGGTCTTGGCGTCCCCTGAAAGCCGCTCGCCCCCTGGGAAGGGGGACAGCGAGAAAGTCCGGGGGCCGTCGGGGGCCAGGCCGGGGCCGGGCAGAGGCGGGAGGGGAGTGGGGGAGGCGGGTTCATCCGCCGGGGCATGCTGGGGGGACGGGTACGGCTGCTCCATGCCCAACGAATCCTTCCCCGACTCGTCTTCGGAGTGATCCTCCTCTAGAGATGAACAAGAGAGAGGGAGACGCACTAGAGTCCCCCCGGCCGATGGCCCCGGCACAGCTTCGCAGCAAAGCATCTCCTGCCTCAGTTTCCCCAGGTGGCATCCCACCCCTCGTCCATCCCCCGCACCCGCTGCTGGCCCCAGGCTCCTTCCCAGAGCCAGGGCAGGATCCAGCCCTGCTGCCTACATTCCCAGGGATGCTCACAGTGGGACTGGGGATGCCATAGGACCCTGGGACCCTACCAGTGCTGGCCAGCAGGCTGGGCTTCTCCAGCAGGTACTTCTGCGAGGGGTAGAAAGCCTCCTTCCCCAGCAGCAGGGCCTCCTCCGCCTTCGATATGCTCTGCAAGGAGCCAAGCCGAGATGGGAAAGGGCGGCGGAACCATTGGCGACAGGGCTGGCACACACACCCCAGCCCGGCCAGCGTGCCGGCATGCACCGCGGCACTTGCCTGGGGAAGGCTGCAGCTGGCAGAGGCCACCTTCATCGCCTTCAGGATGCTGGGAGGGAGACAAGGGGGGTGACTCGGCGGGCATGGCTTTTTGCTGCCGTCAAGCCGCCGAGCATTACGGCTGCCGAAGTGTGCCATGGGTGCCGGTGGCACGCGGCTGGCCGGGGGACAGGCAGGCAGCAGGCATGGATGCCGGTCGAGCCATACCTCAGCTCTGTTTTGATCTCCTCGTAGTCCGCCTGTGCCTGCAGCTTCTCCTCCAGCTTCTGCGGAGCAGACGGGGGGGAGTCCTCACAGCCGGCTCCCGGTGCACACCCGGCACGGCCGGACCCGCACCCACCCCCCCCTCCCCGGCAAGTCTCCAGCCCCCATGGGCGCACCTCGATGGCTTCATTCTTGGCAGCCAGCTGCCCCTCCAGCTCGGCGATCTGGTTGGCAGAGGACTCCTCCAGCTCCTGCAGCGAGCTCTGGAGGTGCTGGACATCCTTCAGGAGCCGCAGGATCTCCCGGTCCTTGGCAGCCAGAGCTGCCTCCAGCCTCGACCCTGAGCACATGGAATAGTTCACTTTGTCCTGCCGGGAGAGGGGACACCGTCAGTCCCAGCCGCCCGACGTGGGGACAAGGGCCACCCTCCCCATCAGACGCATCCCCACGGGGAGCAGGTGAGACCAGGACTCAGCCCTGCGGGATGGGGACCCAGGGTGACACAGTCCTGGGGAGGGACAGACCTTTCCTCTGCCCTTAAAGATCTCCCAGGTACATCTTGGTGCTATGGGGGTGCACGGCCCCCCTCCCCATAGGAGGCTGGGGCTGCAGGTAGGGCATGGCCAAAGCTACCAGCCCACGGCGGAAAAATGCCTCGGTCACCGGCACCTCAAGCTTGCTCACAAACATGGTGGTGCGAAAGGGTGGTCCCAAACGCAATGGGATGCTCCTGAGCACAACGGGATGCTCCTGAACATGCTTGGGTGCTCCTGGCTGCTATGGGGTGCTCCTAGCTATGATGGGGTGCTCCCAAGTGCAATGGGATGCTCCTGGATGTGATGGATGCTCCTGGCCATGATGAGGTGGTGCTGGCCGTGATGGGGTGCTGCCAGCCCTGACAGGGTGCTCCTGGCCACGATGGGGTGCTGCTGGCCATGACGGGATGCTGCCAGCCCTGACAGGGTAATCCTGGCCACGATGGGGTGCTGCTGGCCACGATGGGGTGCTGCCCTCACCGCGGTGGCGCCCGGCGGGGAGCAGCAGGCCAGGCGGAGAGAGCTGTTCACGGCCGCCAGTTGCTCCCGCAAACTCTCCACCTCCCTCTGCGCCGCCTCCGCTCGCTGCAAGAGAGCAGAAAGCGCCTCAGGCCGGGCACCCGCAGCTCATCCCACCCCACTGGTGCAGGACCTGCACCGACCTGCGCCTCTCCTCAGCATCCTGCTCCCACCACCGTCACCTTAAGCCCCCTCCATGTATTTTGGCTCCCCACATCCTAACGCGGTTCCCAGTCCCGATCTCTGGGCACCAGCAGCCCACCTCCAGGACGCTGCCTTTTTCTACCCAAAAGGCCGTATTTACATGCAATTTGCTCTTTAAATCTCTTTCATTATCCACGGACATTCATTTGTACCTACGTTTTCAGAATTCAATAAAACTAGTGCAGAGGAATGGGTAAGGCCGGAAGGAATTGCGTCAGAAACCAGCACCAGGCTGGTGTGGGTCGTGCCCCGAAACAGCCGTCAGAGGCTGGAGGTGACAAATGCCGGCTCCAGCAGCCAACGTGGAGAGCGGCGGGAGCCCAAACACACTAGTGACCCCCAACATGGGGCAGGGGGTCCCACCGGGCTGGTTTGGAGGAGCCACCGGGTGAAGGAAACCAGAGCCCCCCGCTTTGTAGGGCTTCTCAGTCCTGGAGTCTGGCCACCCCGGTACCATTTTTGGGGAGAGACATCCAGGCCATGCGGATGCTTGGGGTGCTGTGGTGGGTACAGTGGCTGGGGGGCTGTGGCTGAGCACAGCAGAGGGGGACCAGGGTACGTGCCCTGCACTGGCTGGAAAATCATCTCCCGACTCACCTGGTTGGCTTTTTCGAGGTTTGTCATGATCATGGCTACTTCGTCTGCCCTGCGACGAGAAAGCAAGAGGCGTCAGCCGGCGTGGAGGCAAGGACACAGCCCTCCATGGCCGGCGAGGGCTCCTGCCTTAGGTCTAGGGAGCCCCCGTGACTCGGGATGCTGCGATGGTCACTTGAAGCATCTCAGCACCTCAAGCACGGTGGGGATGTGCCGGCACTGCCGCAGGCTGCTCAGCTCAGCCTTGGGCACAACAACAGCCTACGGGCACGACCGAGCATCGCCGGCAGCTTACTTGGACGCAGCTTCCTCGTCGTATTTACACCGCAGCTCCAGCAGCTCCGTCTGGGTGGCCTTCAGCGCTGGGAGGAGGAAGAGGAGGGTGAGCCGTGGGGTGGGGGTTTGGCCCCCCGTGGCCGGCGGCCCCTGCCCCGGCCCCCCTACCTGCGTGGAGCACTTTGATCTTCTCCTCTGCCTCCCCCAGCCGAGCGGCCAAAGTGACCTGTGCTTCCTGCAGCCCCCTGCGAGAGACGGGCATCAGCGATGCGCCGGCGGCACCGCGGCCATGCCGACCCCACAGTCCCCCGAGGGCACACAGAGACCCCCTCGCTGTGTCCCCATCACTCAGTGACAACAGAGAAACAGCCGCCGGTGGATGTCGGGACATGCTCAAGCCGTGTTACCCCCTGATGTTAAGGGGTTTATTGCTCCAGGTGTAGAAAATTCACTTTGGGCTGAATATAGTCCTGATCCCTGTTGCTGAAACCCCTCCGATAGGGGAGATGGCAGCCCACCCCCGCCTGTAGTTAATTGGAGGGGGGGAAGCAATCAGGGAAAAGTTATTCTGCATTATTTATAGCCTGCACTTGCCAGGAACTTACTCGCAGAGATCTGCAATTTAGGGTTTAAAGATTCCTCATTTGTTTCCCGATGCAGCGTGTTAAGGAATAACAATGAAGGCAGCGGGAAAGCCGGGAGCCTCCAAATTAAAAGGCCATTTAATGAGGTTCATCTGCTGACCTGGATTTAACCCATTTGTCCGAGCAAAGCCACGTGCCCAGGAGACGGGGCGAGGGGCTGGCAGGAGGGACCTGCCCTGGCTCTGCCTGCGCCCGACGCTACCCAAAAACCACCTGGGAGAGGGGACGGATGGACAGATGGATGCTCAGAGCACCCGGGACTGTGTATCCAGTTTCCAGGCTGGATGCGTCCATTCTCAACCCACACAGCAAAGGGAAGGAGGAGAGGGAAGGACAGAGGGGCATCCCCATACAGGACAGAGCCACGTGTCCCCCCGGCACCCTGCCATGACCCCGGCTGCGGGGTGTGGAGCCCTGTCCCTGCTACTCACGTACTTTTGTTTTTCTGCCTCATTTCTCTGCAGCAAGGTTTCTGCGCACAGTGCTTTGCCGTCGATGCTGGAGAGCGGGGGCTCGGCCGCCGCCGCGAGCCCGGCCGCTGGCGACGTCCCCTCTCTGCGCTCTGCGGGGGGACACGTATCACACAGCTGCGCGGGGGGCAGCAGCAGTGGCCACGGGGGACCACAGGCCAGGGGAAAGGTCCTGGCCTGGAGACCCCCTGTGTCCTGGGGATGCTCGGAGGCACGTGGGGGGACCCGGCTGGGGACCGCTGCTGCCACTTGGGGCAGCCGGAGCCGGGGGGTACCTTTGGTGCCAACGAGCTCCGGGTGCTTCTTCCAGGGGTGGCTGAGGTCCTTCAGGGGGGTGGTTTCAGGCTCGAGGCGCTGGAGCTGCTGCAGCCGGTCCTCCAGGCTCCGGGCCGCCTCCAGCACAGGAGCGGGGTCTGCGGGACAGGGGACACGGCGGTGAGTGGCAGGGATGCCCACCACCAGCCCTCTCCCACCTCCCCGGGGACTCGCTGCCCACCTTCCTCACCGCCCACCCCCGGGCAGCGTCCCTCCGCACCCTACTGAAAACCAGCTCGGGTGCCCCCCCTCGACCCCGGGGCACCCCTCAGTCCCACGTTTTCCATCGCCAACTCCGAGGGACCGTCAGGGCTGCGTGGGGGCATCACATCCCCGAGCGAGCCAGTGGCACCCGCGGCACCGGTGGCCACGGTGCCGCCAGCGCTGGCCCGTTTGGGCGCAGACAATGGCGGTTTGTGCCGAGGTAAGCAGGTGCATTCAGAGCCGTCCGTCTTCCCTCTGTCAGCATTACACCATCATTAGCTAGTGTCTGCTCAGCAGGGTGTGCCATTATGTCTCCCAGGGCTGATGTAATTATACATTGACATAATTAACCCAGCAAGCCCATTAAGCAGGCCAGCTAAAAATTCATCTATAATTATTTGTTGTGTGCATGCTAATGAGTCCATCTGCACTGCCATTGTACAACATGAACAAATTAATTTACAAGTCTGGATTTTTTAATAAGTTCAAGAAAATGCCTCCTATTGAGCCAGGTTAATATAGGTTTGGGTGTTTTTGTGTTTTGTTTTTTTTTTTTAGAAAAGAAGAGGAAAGAAAATAGATTTGAATTCTCCAGGGTCAAAAAGTTAGACAAACAGGGAAGTGGGACGGAGCCGGATGCACTACTGTACGGCACGGACACATGGCACGCATCCAAGGGTAAAAAAATAATAACGGTGATGGGGAAAAAATCAAACTGGCTGCCACTGCTCAGAATGGGACACAGAACAAGTCTTCTGCCCACTGAGTCCCTGGATGAGTCGGCAACGGTGCAGGACGAAGGGGGCCCGGCACCACCATGGCTGTGCCACGGGATTTGGGGTGATCTGGGGCTGCCTTGGCACAGCCCAACCGCAGCACCGGGCGTCTCGGGGGTGAACCTGCCCGAAAGACGCAGGATTTGGCCTGTGATCCTCGCTGCAAGTGCCCAGCACAGATGCTCCTTCCAAATGAGTGAGGCTGCTCGCCACACGGCTTCCCCGCAGGACCAGCGACTGCCAGACCCCCTGCGCTAATGCCGAAAGCCCCCCGAGCATCCTTCTCCATGGGGAACGTCCCCCCTCCTTTCTACTGGACATCACAGAGACCCCACAGACAGTTTTGTGCCCAGAGCTCGGCTGCGGGGACCCAGCCGGAGGTGGGCGCTGAGCCCTGCTGGCACGCTGCCGGCTTTGGCACCGAATCGGTGACTCCTGGGCTGCTCATGGCATCTTTCAGCTTGGCATCCTTCGTGCTGGCTCCCCATCCAAGGAGCATGCCATTGAAGGGCGTCGCAGCGATGCGGCCTCGTCCCGAACCGGACTGGATGCTCTCACAGCCATTAATAACACCCGTAAGTACGTGAGCTGAGATAACGATACGGCTAATTAAACCCTGCGCTCCAAGGCCCCAGCTCCCCGGCTGCGGGGGCCGGGGTCTCCCCCACGCTCCCCCGGCCCTGGGGGTGTTGGCAGGAGGCTCTGTGCCAGCCTGCGAGCCGCCTCCGCAGGGATAAACACCGGGGCAGGCCCCGTCCGATCCGCGCCGGCAACTCCTCTCGCCTCTGTGATAAGAAATAATATGGGAGGAACTGGCCCGAGCAATAAAAGCTCCGGGGATTTTCCTCGGGTCAGCGTTTCCCCTCCCACGAGCCGCAGCCCTACTGCTGAAACACAGCCGGGGTGATCTCCCAGTGTTCGGAGCCGACATCCCGGGATGAAGTAGTCAGGAGAGGAACTTTTAGATGGGAAAAGAGCAAGCGACACTCCGGCTCTGCTGGGGCAACGCTGCTGCAAAACGCCCGGCTGGATTCATTACACTGTGCTGATGCCACACTGCCCGGACACTGGGAAAGGGCCGTCCTCGGCTGCGGGGACGGCTCTGCCACAGCATGTGAGGTGTTGGGACGCACCAAAGGGCTGCCGGGGCTGGACACCAAGCTCACGCCAAGCTCCCACCGTGCTCGCTCTGTGCTTGTGCCGCCAGTGCACAACCCCTCCTGCTGCAGGGCTGGGCAGAGGACCCGCTTGAAACCGAGCACATCGTCTCCTCGCGCCAAGGCACCGCCAATGCCACGTGCCGTCACGCTCTGAGCCACGCTCTCCCCCACCGCCCACGGCGCAGTGACAGTCCCTTCCTCCGTGGGTCACGGCCCCCGCTGGGACAGGTTAGAGGAGACGGCGCTGACGCCGCAGCCGAGCGGCTGTGAGCCCCACCGTGGCGGTGACTCACCGGTGGCACAGCCGGGTGACGGGTGACACGAGAGAGGCATGTGCCAAAACAGGACCTCGGGGTGCCACGCGCTCCGGCGCTGCGTCTGCCCGCGGCAGATCCCGCACGCCCAGGGGCCACGGCGTGGCATCACCCACCGATGGCACAGCCGGCTCCCCTGGGACACGGCAAGTCCCTGCCGCAAAGGGAACCCGCTGCCCAGGCACGCTTACCTACCGCTCCATACGCTCACCCACTATATATATACTTTTTTTTTCATATATATATATACACACACACAGACATACATATATATATATATATATAATTTTTTTAGCTATATAATAAGTGCTGCCACTAGCTGGCGTTATTGGCTGTCCTTTAGTGGCACTGGCAGTGCTGCAGCAGGGACAGGAGCGGTGGGCAGGGGTCCCTCTTGGGTGTCCCCAGCCCCAGCACGGGGGAGTGGGGCTGGGGGGCTCTCCCCATGCTGGAGGGGGTCTGGGCCACCAGCAGACCCGGTCCTGGACACCCCCATTGTAGCATCGTGCAGCCGCTGCACAGCCGCTGGAGCAGCTGGAGGCACCCGTGGGATGGTGGGATGGGGCAGGAGGGGCCCTGGGTGCTCACCACCTTCTCCTGACCGCGCACAGCTTCAGGGAGCACCCATGTCCCTGGGGACCAGCAGCTCATCCCTGTGCCCGGCCGCTTGGCCTGGCCTTCCGCAAAGGTCTCCGTGCTGGGGGCTGAAGGGTGACATCTGCTCCACGCTGCTGCCCGTCTCCAAGGGGAGCACGGGGCACCCATGGGGCACCCATGGTACGCCCACGGTGCATCTGCGATGCATCCGTGTGTGTGTGCACGGTGCATCCATGTGTGCGCAGGGTGCATCCACGGTACCTCCACGGCACATCCGCGGTGCCATCCCCTCTCCCACCAGGGCAGCACCTCCTCCACCAGCCCGTCCATCCCAACCTGCTCAAACACATCCACCGGCGCCCTACGAATCCCTCCACGAGTCAAAGTCAGCCTTAAATCAAATCATCCCCAACAACAATGACATTAATTATGCTTTTAACACATTTTACTGCTTCCCCCCCTTCCCTTCACGCCACATCTGTGTGAACAATATCCAAAAGATTTACGGTTTTCTCCCGTAATTACAGACACACAGCCAGCTCACTTATCAAAATACTTGCTGAGCAATCAGGCTCCGTTACAGTCTCTGCCAGAGATTTGTGTTGACAGCAGCCATTCAAAGCAAAAAATGTCGAATCAGGACTTATGTGGCGCTTGTAAAGTATTCCACAAAGAGTTCGCCTGTCGAGAGACACACGGACATGTAACAGACGGGGGTAAAACGACGGGCGGGAGGGTTTGGGGAGCAGGAGGGGAGAGGGGAGCAAGGGACGGATGCTGCAGGAGAGCAGAGAGAGGGGAGGAAGAGGAGGGGGGTGCAGAGATAAGAAGGGAGCAGTTTTGGGGTGTGCATGCGTGTGCATCTGCGTACATGTGTGTGCATCCATGTGCACGCGTGTGTGAGCGGGAGGAGCACGGCAGGTGGGCACGGGGGGGTGGGGAGGGAAGATAACTGGGTTCTGGAAAGCGAGCTGACATTTGGTTCTTGTAGCACAGGAGAAAATTTAATGAGGACAAAAATATGTCTCCCTAATTCCCCTAAGAAATCATTAAAACATTTTGTTATTCCTAAATGTCTGGAAAATGAATTAGTGGCCCTGCAGGAGCCTTTCTGTGCATCTTCAGCCGTTTGCAGCTCTCCGTCCTCGCCGTGCCGGGGGATGCTCCGTGCCGCCACCGTGCCCGGCACAACTGGCAGCCCCGGCTCAGAGCGCGGCAGAGCCCACGGTGGGGAGCAGCGGGGAGAGGGGGGTCCCGTCCCCTCACCCGGCCCTAGCACCGACTCTGCCAACACAAGCCTCACGGCTGCCCTGTGCCTCAGTTTCCCCCTCCCGAGACTTCAAGCGGCGCCCGGACTAGGGGTACACCCCGGCACGGCGGTGAAACAGGGAATGCCGTCCCCAGGCCGCAGCCGGTGCCAGGAGCCGTGCTGCGAGCCAGCACTCGATCGTTTCGGTTAACTTACCGTCGAAAAGACAACTGGGGATAGCCGCAGTGTTATTACAAGGGCTGAGCAAATGTATTCCTTTCCTAATGTCAAGATGCATTTGGCTCAGGGGCTGAAACACAGCGATGGCAAAAGCTGTCTCCACTCCTCTCTTCGGCTGGTATTTCCAGAGCACCATGCGCGAGCGGAGGTCGGCGATGCCAGCCGTGCCGTGCCGGGATGGGGCCGGCAGCGCCGCCGTGGTCCTCGCTGGCTCCTCTCGGCACCGGCACGCAACTCGTTAGGCAGCCAGGTCGCCACCGCGTTGCTTACCTGGAGCTTCGATTAATTGCTTGTAAACGCTCAGGAAAGCCGTCTCAGCCTCCTTGCTTCTCTTACTAAGTGCAATCACCTGCAGGGAGATGGAAAAAGGGGGTGAGAAATGGCCTTGGGGGAGGGAACCGGCTCTTCGGGGCAGGAGCGAGCTCTGCCGGGCTACCGGGACTGGTGCCACCCATGACCGGCACACGGGTCCCCCCGGCATGGCTCTGCGCCTCCCGCAGCCGCTCGCTGCCTTTGGCTAAACTCCTCGCGCCGCTGCCACGTCACGTCGCCCTAAATCATTGATGCGCTCTGAGTAAATGAAAATTATAATTTAATGTCGGCGCTTAAATAAGAAATAAAGAAGCCTGCCTGTTGTCGTGCTTGCTGGGCTGGATCCAGCACACAGCCCTCCCCGGTCACCCTCCCCGGTACGGCACGGCTGGGACGATGCCATGGGCAGGAGCGATGCTTGTCCCGTGCACCAGGACCAGGACAGCATGTCCCCGTCCCCCTCGGCTGCCGGGGTGCTGGTGATGCTCAGGCCGGCTGGGCGGTGGGCAGACGGCACATCGCATGACTAATAACCGAACAACATATTAATCTGCCGCCTGCTCCCATCCAACATTTAGGAGCATGAATCATTTACTCCCCTTAATTCTTCAAGGCGCACTGACACCTCGGGGCGGGGGCTGCTGCCCACCGGGCTCCAGCGCATTTTGTTTGACAAGGGTCTCCTTGCTACCCCTGCAGCGGATGATACGGGGTGCCGGTGGAACACACAGGCCTCTGCATCCCTGCCACCCCAGGCACAGGAGCCAGGGGTGGAGGTGACCCATTCCCCACAGAAAAATACCCAGTTTGATCCAAACCGGTTGCCCGTGCCAAATGGTGATGGAGGAAGAGGCGCCCACCCGGCATTCAGTGCTGGCAGACACACCGTTACCAACAGCGGACTAGTCAATTAAACAACTCCGAAGCCACCGATGGGCTAAACGAAGCCCAAACTTCCCACCTCAGCCCGGTGGCAGGTCCCGAGCTCCCGCACGGGAGCATCCTTTCCCTCCGCCCATCCCCTCTGTGCCGGCGGAGCTCCCGGCTCACCCCGCCAGCCCGGATTGCGATTGCTTGTCATTCAAACCCAAAGCAAACCGCTCATTTGTAATCCAGCAGCCACCTGAGCAAACCGCCTTCTCCTTCCAAGCTCGCAGGCACTGGAGCACAAAGATCATTTTTCTATTGTTAAAATTGTATAAGCCGGGCTTTTTATAGCATCTCGTACACAAACCTACTTTCTCGGCGCCGTGCTTCCAGCAGAGGAGGAATTTGGGGGCTTTTCTTCAGCGTTCTGCAAAAAACGCTTGGCTTCAGGGTGCTTTAAAATAATAATAATAAAGTGGGGAAAGGCCGGGGGGAGCAGCAAGCAGACGGCGAGCGGCACTGCCTGTCTATTGTAGCAGGATGGCATCGCGCCTGCCGAACTCGCCGGTGGCACGTGGCATTGGGGTGGCACGGGGAGCCCTGCCGGGGGGTCCGTAAGGCTGCAGAGACACGGCGGTGCTGGGGGGCTCCACGGCATCAGCCCTGTGTGACCCCCCCCTCACTTCCCACACCCTTCGGACCTTGCACGGGAGAGGAGCGGGAGCGGGCACAGCCCACCGGCACGGCTCTGCCGCGGGGCGCCGGGGACGCCTGGACCTGCCCGAGCTGCTCAGAGGAGCTTCACCTCCCCTGAGACAGCATCGACCAAAGGGTGCAGAGCAAAGAGACAGCCCTAATGTGTTCTCCATCACCCCTCCATCACCCGTGTCTGCCCCCCCACGCGCACCCCCAACCTGTGCCAGCGAGGAGGAGCCGGCCTAGACCTTCGAATTGGGCTGCTTCTGCTGAGTTTTATTCCTGAAGTCACATCACAGAGACAAAGTGTTTTTCAAGGGGAAACATCGAAGCCTTTCCCTCTCCTCAGCAATCCCGATGGAGATCGGAGCATCCCCCAGCAGGAACATTGTGGCTCCGGGGCAGGAAGGAGCCTGCAGCATCCCCACACCGTGGCCCATGGACCTCACCTCTCCACGGCCACCCGCCACGGGCTCCCTGGGGACGGATCCACGTTTCCTCCTGGTTCACGCAAGGGGTGAACCCACCACTCAGCCCACCTTCCCACGGAGCACTGGAGGACGCGGTGTAGTGCCTTTCCACCCATTAACTACCATCAGCATCTTAATTGCAGCCGCAGGACCCGCAGTTTGCTGGTGAGGAGGCATTTGGGGGCATGTCATGAGACAAGGCATTTGGGGGCCATTTCACCAGCCCCAGCTCCTGCCCCATTGTCCCCCCACGCTGGGCTCTGGCTCAGGGCCAGAACGTTTCAGCCCATGTCGGTGCCGGGGCATCACCAGTGCAGCCGATCGGCGGGACGGCGAGCCAAGTGTCCCCTCTGCTCTTTCCGAGTCCCACTAAACATCAAGGAAATGTCAGTGAAAAAAAGATATTTAAAATTTTCAGCGACCTTTTCCGGATGGGGATAATTCACCAAAATGCCAGGGGTGATTCCAGCCGGAGCAGCTCCAGGTGCCACACAAGCACAGCTCACCCCAACCCTGAAACCGCTGTTATTCCTCACGTAGAGCTGAATAAACCCCTGGAAAAAGCCCACATCAGCCATAAGATCAAGGTTTTGTAAAAAAAACCAACCTAAATGTTGGCTTCCTTGGGGCAGAAGCATCTGAGAGGGTGATGTTACCCTCATCTTGCTAAAAAGAGGAGAAAATTGCTAAAGACGGGGGAGCTGAAGGTCCCCGCAAGCAGCCCCAGCTCGATGGGGTCGGGATGGTGTCATCCCTGCTCCCCTCACCACCGCGATGCCCATCGGCAATGGCAAACCCACCGCCAACCGCTCTCCCTCTGCCCACAAAGCCCTTGGCGGCCGGCGGCGAGCTCTGCCACCACGTTATATATTGACGTACTATTAATTTCTATTTCCCCCCCCCGTCCCCGTCTCCCTCCGCAGCATCCACGGGCTCAAGGTGAGGCACGGCAGCGGCGCGGGATCGCCGCCGCGTGATGAATTACATTTATGCGCCGGGTCCTTTTCATGGCTGGTGACTTTCCAGCAAAGCAATTATCACTGTAGAATGCGTAATAGCCTAATTAATTACTATTGTCAGGCTGGCCTCTGTGCCATGATTATACCTTCCGAAGCCAACTTTTTAAACATTTGGAAGCAGAAATATTATTATAATTGACTGACAAAATGGTAAAACTCCCCCGGCGCAGCCGGTCCTCCTCCTGGTACGATGGCGAGGACCGACTGTCTGAGCATCTCCTCTCCAAAGGCGCGGGATTTGCATTGCACCGGCGGTGAGTTTATTCTTATATCCATGAGATCAAGTGCAGGATAAGTAGCGGGTTATTTCCATCTAAATACCGGTGGCAGTAAACCACAAATGAGCTCTTTTTCAGCGGAGAGGAACAGCTGTCGGGGGAGAAAGCGGCAGCAGAGACCCCAAATGTTGAAGAAAACTGATGAAAAAATTCATTCAAGCCTTCGCTATTTTCCTCGCCTTTTTTTGCTGATGTGTAAAGAAGTCGGGGAGAGCGGGAGGGCTGCGGAGGGGGGGGGCCTGGGAGGGAGCCGCTTTCCCCGGGGAGAGCTCTGGGTGATGGGGGCTGAACCCCCCGTGCAACACCGGCCATGTACCGGGGAGCCCCCACCTTGTGCCGGGCTCCTTTGCTGCTTTCCTGGTGGCCCACGTCCGACTGACTCCTTAAACCCATCACACACGTGCACAGATCCATCGCGCACCCACAGACCCATCGCACATGGACAGACACGTTGCGCACACACACAAAACCCTGTCGCACACACAGAGACTCGCTGCACGCCCACACAAACCCATCGCGCACCCACAGACCCATCGCACACACCCGCAGACCCATTGTACACCCACACAAACCCGTGGTGCACACACACAAACCTGCCGCACACACCCGTTGCACATGGACACAGAGCAGGGACACACGCGCAGAGACCCATGGCAGGCCCATAAACCCATCGCACACCCACAAACCCATCACACAGCCACATCGACCCATCACACCCCCACAAACCCATCACAAAGCCACATAGACCCATCACACCCCCACAAACCCATCACACAGCCACATAGACCCATCACACCCACACAAACCCATCACACAGCCACACAGACCCATCACACCCGCACAAACTCATCACACAGCCACACAGACCCATCACACCCACACAAACCCATCACACCCATGCACTAAGACCCATCGCACCCACACAAACCCATGACACCCACACAAACCCATCACACAGCCACACAGACCCATCACACCCACACAAACCCATCAAACCCATGCACTGAGACCCATCGCACCCACACAAACCCACGACACCCACACAAACCCATTGCACACACACAGACCCATCACACACCCACACAGACCCATCAGACCATGCACAAACCCATCACACCCATGCACAGACCCATCATACACATGCACAAACCCATTGCACACCCACAGACTCATCACACACCCACAGAAACCCACCACACCCATGCACAGACCCATCACACAAATGCATAGATGCATCACACCCACAAAAACCCATCACACCCATGCACAGACCCATCGCACACATGCAAAGACCCATCACACACACACAAACCCATCGCACCCATGCACAAACCCATCTCACACACACAAACCCATCACACATGCACAGAGACCCACTGCACACCCACACAAACCCATTGGATACCCACAGACCCATCACACACACGCAAAGACCCATCACACACACACAAACCCATCACATCCATGCACAGGCCCATCACACCCATGGACAGACCCATCACACACACACAGACCCATCACACCCATGCATAGACCCATCGCACACACGCAAACCCATCACATCCATGCACACACCCATCACACCCATGCACAGACCCATCACACCCATGTACAGACCCATCACACACACACAAATCCATCACATCCATGCACAGACCCATCACACGCACACAAACCCATCACACCCATGCCCAGACCCATCGCACACACACAAACCCATCACATCCATGCCCAGACCCATCGCACACATGCCCAGACCCATCACATCCATGCACAGACCCATCACACACACACAAATCCATCACATCCATGCACAGACCCATCACACACACACAAACCCATCACACCCATGCCCAGACCCATCGCACACACACAAACCCATCACATCCATGCCCAGACCCATCGCACACATGCCCAGACCCATCACATCCATGCACAGACCCATCACACACACACAAATCCATCACATCCATGCACAGACCCATCACACACACACAAACCCATCACACCCATGCCCAGACCCATCGCACACACACAAACCCATCACATCCATGCCCAGACCCATCGCACACATGCCCAGACCCATCACATCCATGCACAGACCCATCACACACACACACAAACCCATCACATCCATGCCCAGACCCATCACATCCATGCACAGACCCATCACACACACACAAACCCATCACACCCATGCCCAGACCCATCGCACACATGCCCAGACCCATCACATCCATGCACAGATCCATCACACACACACACAAACCCATCACATCCATGCACAGACCCATCACATCCACGCACAGACCCATGACACCCACACAAACCCATCACACCTACGCCCAGACCCATCACATCCATGCACAGACCCATCACACCCATGCCCAGACCCATCACACCTACGCCCAGACCCATCACACCTACGCCCAGACCCATCACACCCCTCCTTCCCACTCCTTCCCCCACTGCAGCCCCTGGCCCGTTCCTCCAAAGGCAGAAGCAGCTCACACCGCTTTCACAAGGCCAAAAAGCAATTCATGTCAAAAGATCAATAATATAAAAATAAAGCCTGAGAATTCTAGTTAAAGGGAACGTCATAGAAATATGTTGTTCACGTTCATGATTCGGAGATTAAAAAAAAAAAAAAAAAGAATCAATATAAGTTCTTCAGATGATGTTATTTCTAATGAGAAATATACCGAGACTGCTGCAAATAACTGCTTAACGGAGAAAAAAAATGCATTAATAATTTACTTTATAAAGCATAGGATCCCGAACGCAAGAAAATTGCTGCTGGTTCTTAATTTTGTTGTAATACTTCCTGACAAGTTCAATGACGCTTTGGCAAAGTTCCTGAGAGCACAGTCAGAGGACGTTCAGCTCATTAGGTTTTTTTTCCCCCCACCTCTTTTTCCGTGGCATCCCGTCCCGGCCGGCTCCGGGGGAAAGATGCCCGAGCTCTTCCCTTGCTCCGCAGCGCAGGATTTCTTGGGATGACCCCCCAAATCGGTGCTGGCCCTGTCCCCCCCACTGCCTGCTGCCGGGCAGGAGCATCCTCCTGCCTCCTCCCGACGCCCGTCCCCAGGTGAGCTACAGCCTCCCATCACGACGCAGCAGGCGGGGAAAATATTTCAAGCATATTTTACCATCCTCACCGACATAATTTAATACGCTTCCCCCCCACACTGGCTGGTTTCAGTTGGTTTTTTTCCTTAATTTTTTTTTTTTTCCCCCCTTAATTTATTTTCTCAGTGCATTTGCTGACAGTTGGCAACTTCAAACCATCTGCTACCGGCACACGCGCCGAAACGAAAGGCTGTGGTCCAGGTCGGCGGAGGAGACGGGCAGGGATGCGGGGGGCTCTGCATCCCCAGCGCGGATGAAGAGGGGTGATGAGGGGGTTCCCGCTGGTGCCCGGGGCCGGGATGAAGCCGGGATGGAGCTGGGATGGCCTCGGCACACGGGCGCGTCCCGAGCATCGCAAAGTTTCACCTCCCATTTAGCAGAACAAAACTTTTAATTTAGATGTTTTCGTCTATCTATCAGAGTAAAAAAAAATAAGTTTAAAATAATGACTGTAATAAATGAAGGTAATTAATTGTAGTTTGTTCCTTTACTGTCTAGTCAGCTTAATTTTACCTTTTCATCTAATAATGAGAAAATAATTTTTGTGCTCTGAGGGTTAATGATATGTAACTGCAAGAGCTGCTAATTGCATGTTGCAAACTATTCATCAAAATCCCCATCTGCGCTACTTGATTATGTTTGCTAAATTATTGCTTTGAATTATCTTTCATAAAGCAACTTTTGTAATTAGCAGGGCTTTCGCTTTGCTCTTTTCTCCGTCGCAAGGATATTCAAACTTTGTCCGTCTCAAGCTGTTGCCATTAAACTGCTGTCACGGGCAGCTTTTGGTGAGAGAAAGCAACTGTCCTATAGCTAATCGGGGCGGGGGGAATAAAAGCTGGGTTTATTCTCTGTGGGTACGGTTTATTCTCCTGGCCCTGCTCCTCCTTCCTCGAGGAAAAAAATTATATAGGAAGGATATAAGAACCTAAATGTATATGGAATGGATTTGGGAATGGCAGAGAGAAACGGCCCAAAAAAGCCCATCCACCCCCACCCGGGTTAATATTTCAAAATGATTTTTTTGTTTTTTCTTCCCCCCCCCCCTCCTTCCCTTCCCATTTCCAAGAAGGAGCGGAGGGGGAAGGCTCGCCATTCATCACCACGCTTTTATGGGCTCCTTCCCGTGACGCAGATGATGTAGCGCTCTGCTCTCCCTGGTTAATATTCATGGGCAGCACTGAAAAGTGTGCTTTGCGGGGGAAAAAAATGTATTGAGGAAGTATTTTAAAAAATTTGGAAGAGGAGGGGAAAAAGAGGGGGGGAAAGGGGGGGAAAGAGGGGAAAAAGAGGGGAAAAAGGGGGAAGAAGCGGGGAAAAAGGGGGAAGAAGCGGCGAAAAGAGGGAAGGGAAAAAGAGACAGAAAAGATTAAAAAAGAAGGGGGAAAAAAGGAAGGAAAAGAGGGGGGAAAAGAGGGGGAAAAGAGGAAGGAAAAGAGGGGGGAAGGCCCCAGCCAGCCCCACCTCAGGAGCAGCCGCAGCACCGCAGTGTCCACCCCGCACCGCCTGGCACTGACGCAGCCCAGGAACCCGCCTCCAGGGGATCAGAATCCACCTTTTGGGATAAAATCACCCCAAACCTCTTGTGGAAAAAAGCCCTGGGGGGGTAGAAAGGCAGCAGAGCTGGGGAAGGAGCTGCCACTGAGGCAGTAATCGCATCCTGCTCTCCTTTACACCCCCATAAATCCAGAGCCACTTGGGCGGAGGGACCGGCTGGGGCTCCCCGAAGGACATAGCTCATATTCTCGTAGCGGATCTAATGAAGACTATCGGAAAAAATGCAGTATTTAAAAGACTGAAAATGTATTCCTATTGTTATCACTCTCTTTTATGTGTTTATGCATAGTGCATCGGAATGAATCAATACTGGATTGCCCTATAAATAAATGAGCATATCAGTAAACCCAGTAATAAAATGAAGTGATGAAAAATATGGAAATCAGTCGCATTTGTGTAAATCCACTTATTGTTTACTTTAATATTTTCTTATGCAGTTCCGTAGCTCCAAAGAGACAGATTTAAAATCAGGTAATGCTCAGCAGATGACAGATCCTAATGTGTCGCTGCTGGCAAGCTCGGAGTACCGGCAGCTCTCCAGGGGTTTCCATCGAAGCACATTAGAGGAGCAGAGAAAGCAGCCCCTGAAGAGAGAACATTAAAAAGCCAGGGAGAAGAAGATGTATCCTGAAGTGCAACGCATCTCTCACCGGTATCGGGGACCAAAGAAACGGCATCCACGGAGCCCCCGGGGATGTGGCAGGGGCACGGGGCTAGGGAGCACCTGGGTCAGGCTGGAGGATGAAGAAGTGAGATGCTTTCTGCAGCAACGTGGTGGTTTGGGACCACGTCGTCCCACCCTGGTTGCTCAGCTCCTCCCTTAGATTGCCCACTGCAATCTCATCTGGTGCATCCTGGCCATGCCATGGCATCTCCTGGCCATGTTGTGGCATCTCCCGGCCACACTATGGCATCTCCTGGCCATGTCATGGCATCTCCTGGCCGTGCCACAGCACGTCCCAGCCACATTATGGCAGTTCCTGGTCACGTCATGGCATCTCCCAGCCATACCACACCACCTCCCAGTCACACCACAGCACCTCCCAGGCACACCATGGCAGTTCCTGGTCACATCACGGCATCTCCCAGCCATGCCACACCACCTCCCGTCAGTGATGGCTCCTTCCCCTGCCTGGAAGCTCTCCAGGCAGGGCCACTATCCCTGATGTCCTTCAGGGGACATCAGGGCCCTGCCCGCACCCCTGCCCCTGTGTGGCACAAGGACCACCCAGCACGGAGGCAGCGCAGAAGGATTTTATCAGCTGCAGAAACCCCACAGAGGTCAGGGACGGTGACTTTGTGCCTTGTCCACACCAAGCCACGTCCAGTCTGTCCCTCCCGGGGCTCTCCACTTCCCATTTCAACCCCCAAGAGCCAACGGGGTGGGAAGGGGCCGGGATCATGACCACGGGGGGCGAGGGCAGGTCCTGCCCGCTCCCCTGCCCACCTCTGCTCCGAGCATCCCCCTCTAACGCTGCTGGTTTTTCCTCCCACCCAGGCAGGCAGAAAACACCCCTCCCCGCACGGCCTCCCAGGAAAGCTATTTTAGAGTTGCTCTTCTTTTTTTCCCCCCTTCTCGTCTTTTTTAATTTTTTTTTTTTTTTTTTTTTTAAAAAACAACACATCTCCCCCCATCTGGGCTGCGAGTTGGGTGCCAGCATCTCGGCGCTGAATACTCAACATTTGCTTTTTATAAACGCCTCGGAACCCAAAGTTTCCTCCCGCACTGCCGGGATGCATCCAGGCGGGTGCCGCATCCAGGCGGATGCTCTGTCCCCCCACGAACCCCTTGTGTCCCCCCCGCTCCGGGACCCAGCTCTGCCCATCCAAAGGGGCTACCAGAGGCAGCGAGAGCCAGAAATCCCCATAACCCAAGGTTAGGGGCTATGATTTGTCTTTGTGGCTAATTACCTTCCCTTCTTGCTAGTCACTTACATCTACGGTTCTCAAAAATCTAGTTGCTGGGGAGGGAAATCCGCCGTCCTGCCGAGTTAATTCTCTAACAGCAAATCTCCTGTACCTCAGGTACATTTTTCTTAAATTCCCAGCTGAGTTCAATTAAATGTTTATGAGACTGTGCGCTTTCCCCCCGCCGCGCTGCCAGCGCCGAAGCAACAGAATTAAGCTCCTTCTGGAACAAAACAAAAACAAAAGGGGGGGGGGGGAGAAAAAGAGGGGAAAAAACGAAAATAAAGGTGGTTTAAGAGGGTTGGGTTTTAAGATTGCAAGAATATCATTCCCCCGGACTGCTTTTGCTCTGTGTCGCGCAGCCACGGCGTGTTGGCAATATCGACAAGGGGGTTTATATGAATAATTGAAGAAATTCTGTGTTCCTCGCAAAAGAAAAGGCAAGGCGAGAGGGTTGTTGAGATAATCAGGAGCTTGCTAATCAATATTCTCAGCCCCAGCCTCCTCCTCGCGTCTCCAAAAGGAGCAGTGCCATAAGCTCATCAGTAACTGTAAAAAAAACATCGCACTCCGAGTGTCAAAATAGTCAAGCACAGCATATTGTATTGCCAGATTTCCCTCCCGGTCCACCCCGGTGCCAGATTACATCCATCAGCAGGGAGGGAAGCCGTCCAACGATGACTTACTTACGCTTAAGTGTTCATAAATAAGGTTTTTAAGATATAGATGGCTTTTTAATTTTGGTGGAATGTGGGGAGGGGGGGGTGTGGGAAAAAAAAAGATAAAAATGATGGGGTTGATGCGATGCGATGCGACCTCTCGGGTGCTTCCCGGTAAATCCCGTGGCCTGGCTGTGATGGGGGGGGTCCCGGTCCCAATCTGGCTTGTATCGCAGTGAAAACAGCCAGAAAAAATTTATGCCGGCCCCACAAACGGTGGCAAAGCCTTTGTCTGGTGGGGAGGTAGGGCGAGAGACCGTATCCCCCCCATGAAAACCTCATTAGCCAGACTCTAATTATTGCCCTGCAGTCGGCGGGAAGAGACAGAAACCGTAAAACCTGAGGGGTGGGGGGGGCGGGTATTAATTGCTTTTTGATAAATTGGGGGCTGAGGTGCTGGTGGCGGAGGTCGAGAGGTGACTGCGTGAAGCTCGGCTGTGCCCTGAGCTCCGGCCGCCGGCGATAAACGTCCCGTCCCCGACTCGCCCACCCCGAACACCCAAACTGGGCACTTTGAGGGGCAAAACAGGGTTTGCAACGGAGGGAGCTGCCACCCCCAGGATCGGCAGCTGGTCCCGGCTGCAGGACCTGCAGTTTGCTCCATTACCTGCAGTTTGCTCCATCCTCACGTCCCACCAAAACCTCAGGACCGTGACCACCACGCTCGGCGCGGAGCCAGCCGTCCACCCTGGCGCTGCGGGGATTTAAGCCACAAATACCCAAACTGCGGGGGTCCCAAACCCTTCTTCCCCTTCTCACCAGCATCACCAAAAAACCCGCCAGGTCGTGCCCTGGTGGGACAGGAGGAGACATGGTGCAGGGTGGCCACCACCATCCCCTGCTAGATGGGCCGTGGGGCAGGCGGCGTGACCCCGGCCATCAATCAGCCCCTACGCCTTATGTAAATCCGCGACGCTAAAGATGTATGGAGCCAATTACCAGGGGTCACTGCCGGGTGTAAAATTCAGACAACGAAGCTCCCAGTCTCAAATGAATTTGCGGGAGATTGCAAGCTTACTGCCTTTTATTGGACAATATAAATATTTCACTGTTATATAAAAAAATATTGGCAAGAAAGCAGATAAACCCGAGTCCTGTGTGTATACAGAGAAGCAGGGAGTGAAAAACGGCCGTCAGCATCTTTTTAACGGCCTTTGGTGCGGTACGGGAACACGGGTTGCCAAGGGGGTCTGATGAAGGCAGTGGGGCTGCGAGACCGGGGGACCCCAGGAACCCCCATCCCGGACCCACCAGGACTATGCTGGGAACGGGAGCGATGCCAGCGGCGCAGCCCGGACACACGGATGGTGGCGGCGGCGGCAGCCAAGGGGTTGTGTCTTGATCTGGAGAGCAACACAGGGGATGCAGACGCAGACGTGGAATCCTCGGAGGCTGGGCACCGTTCCCAAGGAGCGGATGCTGTCCCCAAGCGCAGGGATGAGCCTGTGCCCATCGCGGAGGATGCCCAGGAGGGGCGGGCAGGGAACGGCCTCGCCATACGGATCAATCCCAAAGGCATTTTCCTAAATATTTTCCCCAATCCCTCTGGGATCGCATCTGTCCTCACCTGCAGACCCCCATGCCAGCACGGGACATCCTTATTTCTTGCTCACCCATATATCAACCCTTCCCTGCAACAATAAAGCGGGAGAGAAGAAAAAATAAAAAGCCTATAGGAATCGATACCTCTTTCTCTCTCTCTCTCTCCCTATATTTTATTAAAAACTTTAGCATCAATATTAATGTTTAAATCCTCACCAAGCTGAGTTTAATTACCTGTAAACTGCATCCACAGCTACGTGGGCTTTGCTCCTTGCCGCAGTAAATACAACCCAGGAGGCGCAGGGCCAACTTCTCGGGGCGTCACAGTCCCGTCCCCGCAGGAGCGGCTGCATCCAGCCCCCCGTCCCTCAGCAGCATCCCCCCACAGCCATGTGCCGAGGGGACGGCGGGTGATGGAGACGGAGCCACGGCGTGACCCGACCCGGGATGGAACCAAAAGGAGTAGGGGGACATGAAAGAAGGGGAAAACTGGGATCCTGGGAAGAAAATGATGCGTAAATATAAAATAACTGGGGCTCTCACTGCCAAAAGGAATCTGCTTTCAGCCACGATGTGAATCATAACACTTGGGAGGGGGGAGCGAGGGAGAGGTATTTGAATGGAGTCCATTAGCGGCTGAGAACGATGAATAACTCACAGGCAGCGGGAACTGCTCCTGAGCCGCTGGCGAGTTCACGGAGGGCTGGCACCACGGGCCGGGAGCTGCCGGAGAAACCAACTGGGGCTGGGACCGGACCTCACTTAACCCACCCGGCACCCGCCTCCTCCCTTTGCCCGCTCCGCCAAGAAGGAGAAATACATGTTTGTCAGGTTCTGTGATTCTGTGAATCTGTTTTCCTGTCTGTTTCGGCCATGCCACACTTGCACACTTGTGTCCGCATCCTTTAACCACCGGCACGTGCGGGCACGGCAGCCGGGAGGGAGCAGGGATCGGTCCTGCTGCTGCCGCCCGTCACCCCGGGGCCACCAGCGGTCCACGGTCCCGCAGCACAGACGCTGAGCCGCGAGGTCTCGGCATCTAAAATGGAATCAGGGTTTACAGCGTGTTATCAAAAGAGCTGTAATGGGATCGTGCAGGGGCCAGAGGTTTGAGACGCGCATCAGATTTCCATTCCCGGGGAGAGAGGAAACGGCTGTGTTTTTTAAAAACCCCATCTATCAAGGGCTGCCATCTCACGTGCCGTGTTGGTGGCTGCTCGTGGGCAGCTCCACCGACCTGGAGTTTTGCCATCCTGCTCTTCACCGGAGGCCAAAGAGGGGCTGATGGAGGGGGCCAGCCTGGTCCTGCCCTCCCGGACCCCGCATCCCTGCAACCCCCCCCGCCACGCTTCTCCTGCATCCCGCAGCTTTGCCTCCTCCCGGCTGGCATCGTTAAGGGCCCCTTCCTTATTACATCTATTCCAGCGGCTTCCCAAGGCCAGGGTTGGGACGGCGACGGTAGCGTTCGAGGGCTACACTTCCAGAATAATATTCATTACCATATTCATTCAGTGTTTATCTCGCAGATGTACGGATCCGTTACAATGGAGAAAAAAGAGAACTCAGAATTTGTTCTCAAAAGATATTCAAATTAGTTAATCAAGAGTCCTTTTATTACGTGTCTCATGTACCAGCAGCAACTATCCATCGAGATAAATGATCAGCTGCTAATAACTGATTACATTGCAGCAAGTGTTTTCTTATCCCTATTACCACCATGTTTAAAGACATTTTATAAATTTCTAATTATTGTAAATTGTTTCTCCTTTTGAAAACATCTTCCCATAGTCATCAGCTGTCAATTTTCCCTGAAAATCTCTCCCTCTGAAATAAGCCCACAGCAAGATGCTCAGGAAGCAGAGAAAACCCTTCCCAGCTCCCAGCCGGCGGGATGCAGCCCGGCCACCTCCATCCCGGGGCGCTGGGAGACCAGGAAGCTCCTCCAGCCCTTTTAGAAGTGGACCAGACTTGAAAGAAAAATACAAGCATCCGTAAGCCAGATAAATCCTGGATGTTGCTGTTTTCACCCGCTGCACGATGCCAAGGTGCCCCATGGTGGAATCCACCCCCCCGGATGGATTCGCTCTCCAGCGAACCACGGAGAAATAAATAAGCCAACGGTATATAACACAAGCACGAGGCACCCGCTCCTACAGAGACTGGCATCCGAGGGCAGATCTGGGCTTGGGAGAGCCCTAAATAAGATCCCGCTCGCTTTCTGTGTATTTTACAGATGAAAGCTGAAATAATGGAGAGGGTCTGAAGCCAACCAGGACTTTAAATCCAGCAGCCGGCCTCCAGCCGCCGCTCCAGCCGATTTCTGGGCTCCATTCATTATCGCAATCAATCAGCTCAAAAAAAAAAAAAACCCAACCGCAAAAACAACAATAAACCACCCTCTAAACTCTCTTAGACACTTTAATGGAAAAGGTATCTCCTTCCATCTTCCCCGGCCGTGACCGCGGGACTGGAGCAGCAATCCACACAGCACGGGCCAGGCTGCAGCCAGAAGGGTCCGTACCACGCCAGAGACCGCGATGGGACCAGCAGAGCATCCATGTGCACCTGGAAGGGATCCAGGATGCAATGAGTCCCCCGGCACGGTGTCACTCCACCACCGCCGGTGCTACCACCGGTGACAGTGGCTCTGCTGGTGACATTGGCTGCGCAGGGACAGGGATGACCAGGACAGGAGCACATCACAGCCGTGCCCCACCGCGTAGCCAGACCCTGGAGATATTTGACAGCGTTTGGCCAAGCGCCTCCATGCTGGAGCTGACTGAGCCAAAGCTGCCAGCAGAAGCCGTGCTGTGGAGGCATGGGATGGGAGGAGGAAGAGGAGGAGGAGGAAGGCTGCCTGGGGTAACCCCCATGCAGAGGACCGGGGTGTCTGGCCAAGCACGTTTGCTGGGCAGAGCAGGGCCCGTGGCTGCCAGGAAAGGGAGGAGCAGCCGGCGGGACGCGGAGCCTGGCATGGAGCAGCCAAGGTCCTTCCCGGCTCCAGGGGGGCTCAGACCAGGGGAGGAGACGCCGCAGGCACCAGCCATGCCATTATACGCTTTATTGATGCTGTTCTGAAGAAAGCTAATCAATATATTAGATTTCCCAAAGAAAGAAAACACCAGCTGCCAGCAGCACATAACTCCTCTGCCGCGGTGCATTTTTCCATCAAGCCCCGGGGCCGCGCGTGTCTGCGCAAGATGAGGTCACGTTCAAGAGGAGACCTCCCGCTCCCCCGGCGGCCAGGTCAGGGCCAGGGCCACGGCCACCACTTCGCCACGCGGCAAAGCCCACCTTGTCCTCCCCGCTGGGGTTGAAACAAAAATGTGAAATTCTCCAAATATCTTGCAGCGGCATCACCGTGGGGTGCGGAGAGACAGACCCCAACCGGGTCCAACGGGGCTCCCAAGGGACCCCCCCAGTCCCAGTGCCGTTGCATCCCTGCACGGACCCGCAGCCCCCAGCATGGATTTGGGCTTCAAGGAGGGTTCCCAAAGAGCTTTCCCCATCGGGAAAAGCCATCTCAGCAACTGCCCTTTGCCAGCCGCATTCCCCTGGCAAAGCCATTCCAGCAGCACCGACCGGTCCCAAACGCTGCCGCTCAGCCACACACTGGTGAGAAGCTGGGAAGCATCAAACCTATGGATGCCCTTGGCCATAGAGGGATCCCGGCACACGGAACCCGGGCAAACCAAACCGCGGTGCCCGGCGTGCCCTGCTGCCCCCCTGCCCACACCCCGTCACCGCTCCGGGGCGTTCATTCCTTAAACCATGAAAGCCGATGGCGCGGCAGCTCCAAAAGCTGGTTAAAAAGGACAGAATAAATCCACGTTGGACCTAACGCTCAGCACCGGCAGGAAAGCAGACTGACGTCACGGGGAATTGATTAGTGTTTTAATAGAATTAGATCATTGGGAGGGTTGCAGACCTGCTTCAGAAACCCAAATGTTATGCAGATTCGCATTCAAAACCCTAAACCAGGGCGCATTTAACCAAGGCAGAGTAAATGTCCCACATTTCCCCAGGATTATCTGAACCATATCAGATATAATCCAATGATCTGTAAAGTGATTATACCCAACTGAATATAAGAGATCTCTTCTGGTAATGCAATATTTCATCCAGCTGCAGACATTAGGAGGAGGCAAACAAAGGAGGAGATTTAATAAGTGGAAATAAAACTATAGGCAGAGATAGTTTTAAATTATTTTTTTTTTTTTTGTATCGCATCTAATTGCAATCAACAACAGACATCTGACACAGTGACAGCATCAGCAAAATTGCTGCTGAGAGCACAGAATCTTTGTCTAAAAATAATCAGACATTCAGCGCGCCACTGTTTGTTATAATGGTAATCGATGCTGGAGGCTTTGAATTCCATCAATTTATAGATCTGCTCTGTTCTGCCTGGTGATTGTGTTCTGCACACATCCACTCCCGCTCGGCGCAGGCAGCGCCGGGGCACTGTGTGATTAAGATAAGCTCAGATTCCTTTCATACATTCCTTATCAGCTCTAATTCTCCACCAGGCAGAGATGTTCACAGCAGTTAAAGATTAGTTCAGCTTCTCAGACGCCAAATTTGAGGGTATTGATCAATAAATCAAATCACGGGCAATCAATCGCCCGATCCGAAGAGTCTAGCCGATGCATTATTACTGGCGCCTTCGAAGCTGAGGCTTTTTCATGGGTTTCATCAAAACGCGGCTTCCCTGGCTCCCCGCCAGCTCCCGGGCTGCCTAATAGACTCCGCAGCAGAGGAGCTCCAGCCCAGCAGAAGAGCAATAAATTTCTCATCAAACAGCCGATAGAGAAACAAGATGAACATCTGTTTTGCTGCAATGAAACTCCTGTGTTCTTCAGAAGCTGCAAACCAGGTCTGACAGACCACCCCAAAGGCAGCTTTGCCTTCAACAAAGCAGCAAAGCAGAATATTTGCCGGTTATTTCAATCAGGTAATTTAAGAAGACTTTGCATTCTCCTCTCTGCAGCTGCCGGAGCTTTACAGACAGGATTCCTGCTCAGTCGATAATAAAAGCCATCCTGGGACCCTGTACTATGAAGGCAATTTTATGATACCCATTATGTGGCAATGTAACTTCATTAAAAGCTGTTTATTCCCTCTAAGCATTTTAAGCACTTTCCCTCACCCATAAAGAAGAGCCTCTCGGTGCACTGGAAAGGTTATTTGTGCCGGGAGGCGCTTTTGGGTATTTCTTGCCGGGGACGAGGGTCATGCCAGCCGCAAGATCCTCGCAAAGGGGCTTCTCCTCCCGGCCGGCACTGAGACGGGAGCTGCCGAGAGGCAGCCGTATATTATTTTTATTATACACTCAAGATGAGCTATGTTTACCGGAGCTCTGTTTAGGTGACATTTATTATGCCAGCTTCTTTTACATATTAATACGGACAGTGCCCCGAAAATTCGCCTCTGCTGCAAAGGGGGGCTGGTTCCCCCGCACAGCCATTTGCTCTTCCATTTGGGACAATTTGGGGTGTCTCAGCCCTGAGAGCTTCATTTTCCAACCCGGCATTATAATTCAGCATCCAGAGATGGAGCCGCAATCAGGGCAAAGCGGGAGCCAGACCCCATCCTGCAGCCAGCTGCATCCCTGCGGCACGCCAGGGTCGCCCTGCTCCGAAGGAGGGACAAAATTCAACCCTTAAAAACAAGCAAGGAACCCCTAAATCTCAAATCTCCTTATTCCTGCTGGTAACATCAGCAACACCCCCCCAATAGTTCGGTCCTATCCCAGTGTTCAGCAAAGTATTAATTTATCAAGCTCATTCTTCATAAACACGTCTGATGGGCCAGGATGGGTTGGGGACATTTCTCCCAAATGCTGACAGTATAAATCCCGGATGGGGCTAAAGAGTTAACCCATGGCAGGGAGGACCTTTGTCTCCATACGGGATTTAGTAGCCCAGCCATCCCTCCAGGATGATAGAGCAGGAAGGTCTTTACTTGAGACTTCAAGCCGGCCATCAGTAAATGGCGATTCGTGCCCTGCTGAGATTCAAGAGTCATCGAAACCACCAGGCAACCACCTCCCCGTCTAACGACGCGCCCTCAATTAGCCAGTGGACTGCGATAAATCAGCCATAAAGCAGGGCAAGCTGGCCCAAGTTTGTCAATTCTCCTTAAAATAATGTGAATTAAAGCAGAGAAAAGGCGGGGAATGAGAGGGAGATGCACAACGGCCGGCAGAAAGGGTGTGAATCCCCAATTTTTTGCTTCTGGCAAATTTTCTACTCCAGCCACCGAGGGTTTTCCCACTGCACAGAGGCTGTGGTGTCTTTAGGGAATGGTCCTAAAGGTCCAATAACCGTTGGATATCGCTCTCGCATCCTCCTGAGTTAATACTCCACCAAAAACATCTCTGGGAACAGGCTCGAAGGACGCAGCTACATCTTTAGCAATTAATAATCAGGACGACCGTTGGCACGAGTAGCCACATCTCAAGGGAAAGAAAATTCCCTCTTTATTACTTTCAAAAAAACGTCGCCTTTCTCCAAATAAACGGGCAGAGACTCGCGTGGCTTGTGGGAAGAAAGCAGGGCAGGGCACGTTCATGGCTGGGCACCGAACTCGACAGCGACAGTTCAATATTCTCCCATAAACGCACACACAAACATACACAAAATACTGCTAATGGCTCGGTATTTCTTTAAACAGAGTCGCCAAGGAAAAAATAGAATTACTAGAATACATTTTAATTGATTTACAACAGCACTTAGTAACAGGGATAAAAGAAAAACTTGTTTTATTGGACCTCCTGCTAATTAGCTCGACTGACTCCGGGTTAGAAAAGCGTATCCCTCGCAACCCGGCACAACCCCGACCGGCACCCGACACGGAACAGCTTCTATGCACGGAAAATCCTTCATAATAATCAGAGGAAAACCGCCGCCAAATGGTTATTGCCGAGAGACGGCGGAGGAAAGGGCTGCTCCGAGGATGGAGCCACCAAATGGGATGAACCAGCCTCTCCGGCGGATTCAAGCATCCCCTTTCCATCCCTAAACACGCCTTTATTGCGACTTTGATATATCCTTCCCCTTAACGACTTTTAAGGGCAGCAGATAAAGTCGAAAGAAGCGCAGAAGCAACCAGCAAATGTTTAATATTCAATAAATGTGTCAATTTTACATACGGAGGCAAATGGGGCTTTATTGAAGAATTGGTAAACTTCCTCGGAGGAAAGTAAGTGCGTTTTAGTCTTCAAGGGGTCCCCGATGAATAGAAATGGAATGTGATTTGTGATAAAACTCAGCTGCTCTATAAAAGACGTTAAATAAATGTTGCTGTTTCACTAGGGATATACAGAATTGATTGCATTATAGACTGATTCGAAGATGCACGCTCCCCGCAAGCTACCCGCTCGCTGCCGCGCAGCCCCTTCGCCTCTATGTCGGCCTCTATATCTGCGCAGAATTTTCTGGAAACGCTTTAAAACCACCTTTCCGCGTGGTTTTGCCCGTTACGGCATCCTGAGCATCGGCTGCAGGGCCGGATCCACCCCATCCTCGGGGAAACGCCGGACCCTCCGGCGCAGGACAAGTGCCACCGTGAATCCGGCCCGGGCAGCTCGATTCCTCCCAAAAACCACAATATTCCCCAATTATTTGCATCGACGCAGTTGACAGCGCAGAACCCGGAATTGCCGTTAAATGCAAAAATAGTGGGGGACGAGAAGCAATTAAAAATATTTTCACTGCCGAGACCAAGCCACGTTGCCATCCACCCCGAGCATCCTCCGCCGGCGCCGGGGGACCCGACCCATCGGAGCGGCGAGCGGCACCGGGGAAGGGCAAGGCAAACAAACCAATCTCCGACAGACAAATGAGAGGCCAATGCTACCACCGCGGCGAGCGCAAACTGTGATATAATTGCGCTGCTGCTACATCATCTTTAATCAATAACATCCAGGGCTGCCACCGCGCGTGCAGCCCAAATCCCAGCCTCCGCCAAGAAACAGCATGTTGTTAAAAAGCCCAATAGCTTTTTTTTCCACCCACCCCCCCCCGGCTAATAGGTGGCTCGTTTCCCTCAACCCTGCTGATTTTTTAAATCAACCTAAATTCCAATAATTGTTTAATGTGTATTTTTATTTAGCTCCGGTTCACCTACTCTGGCTCTCCATGTTAGAAATTGATATTGTGCTCCGCTGGCTGGGGAAATAAAAAAATAAAAAAATTAGGAAACTGTTGGTTACTTCTCATCATAGTTAGACTGTGCCGTAACGGCAGCTGGGGGCGGCCTCCAGCCTGCCGGAGGAATAGCTCTACTCCGCCTAAATTCAGATTTGCTCCAGTTTTCTGGGTACCAGCTCGCCCCAAGACCCTTGGGAAGGGCTCCTGGCACACAAGGGCTTTCCCACAAGGATGGGATTTTTTTCTCCTCGCCCAACAAAAAGCTTGGGATTTAAACCCAAAAGAGACGCTCTCGCTTTCCAGGTGGATTCACCCCTTTAAAAGCCACCAGCAGCATCCATCGCTGCCGCCGCCTTCCCGTCCACCCCCGAGGTTGAAGGTGGTTCTGGAAAAGTACAGGAAAGCTACAACCAATTCCTTTAGGAGATCCATCACGTCAGATTAGCAACTTAGTTTCTTATTAGCTATTTTCCATCCTATCGTATTAATATTTGTTTTCACTAATACAATGCAGGAGTCTTATCATATTAGCAACTTTCACATCACATTAGTGAAAACAAATACTAATACAATACAATACTAATATGACATGATCTGATGGGAAATTGCTAATACAATAAGACTCTCCTACCGTATTAGTACAGAAACACTGTGTGTCCCAGTTACGGCTCTCTTTGAACCGGGTAAATATCCGGCATTTCCAAAACCAGCCACGTTTTTGTCCGAAGGTGCAGGCATGGGACGGGGGGACGTGGCACAGGGTCGGACACCGAGGACCCCGCTCTGCCCTCGCGGTGCAGATGACCTGCAGTAGATGCATTAAATTGCAATGAAAATTGCTTATTCAGAAGTAAATTAGTGAAATCTGGGTCTCCCCCCTCCATACAACCGGCTCACCGGGACCGGGATCCCCCGGCTGTGGTGGTGGATGGAGAGTCACGCCAGCCACCCTGACCGGGGAACACCGCGGCCTGAAAACTTGTACTAGCAATAATAATTTGAAAGAGGAATCCAATTAAACCAGATAGCCTGTCGAGTGGTTTCAGCGTTAGCAGCTGCCTCTCCCCGAGCACCCAGCGGCGCCGATGGGAGCAGCCGCAGCGCCGGGACCGTCCCGAGGAGCAGGAGACTCCGTGGACAGTTTGCAGCAGCGACCAGCGCGGGGATCGCACCCGAGATGCCAAGGGGGGAAACAACCCCAGGCAGGAATGCCATGAGGAGGAGGAAATCCAGAGCTTCGGCTGAGGAGGAAGGCTGGACCACGGGAAGCCCCAGTGAGCGTTGTGGTCCCCGAGACAGGGATGCTCCCCTGGACCGCGGGGAGTTCAAGCTCAGCACCAGCTCAGGAATGAGATACGATGCATGCATCGGAAAAACCGAATGCCTTAAATACTGGCTCCATCAGGCAGCCTCCTCCGGCTGGGGCAGACGGCCTCTGCCGCGAGGCTCAGCCTCCCACACCAGCTTTATTTCCCCCTTGCCTCCAGCACCTGGAGCCATTTTCCTGCTCTTCTGCTTCAGTTCTCCCACAGGTCCCACCTAACACCTCCCGGCTGCGAGCTTCAGGCTCGGAAGCAAAGGGGGGTTTCTCGCCCCAGCTCCTTGGCAAGACGTCTCCAGAGCCGCTTCCCGGCTCGGCATCGGCACCCACCCTGGGATGCTCCATGTCGCCCCAGCCAACCATGCCACCAAGCGCTGCAGCGAAGAGCTCCGGCACGGAGAGAGGCAGGCAGCGGATCTCCTTCGAGCAATGCCCAGCTTCGGCACGCTCAGCGATTTTCTATTCTCTCAGCAATTTTCTGTTCTACTGAATTAGTAGTTTGTATTGAATTAGTATTCATTTTCCCTAATATGATATATAAGCATAATCATGTTAGTGACTTTGATATCGCATTAGGCTCTACCGCCGGCGTGCATCCCGGCCCCGGCAGCGCCGGGTGGGGAGCACCGCAGCCGTAGAGGAGTTTCCAGCGGGAATACTCCAAATGTGGGGCCGGATCCTGCTCTCACCGACCTCCCCCAAATTTCCCCCAGGTTCCCGGCCGAGGTCCCGGCCGAGGTCCCGGCCAGGGCAGGTTTCCCCGCTCAGGATGGCGAGATGAGAATCGAAATAAAAGGTGTTGCATCCTGAACGAGTAAGTCGTTCAGCTAAAATAAAAAACTCCCAAAGGCGAAAGCTGCAGTCGCATGGCAGCAGCCTAACAGCACCCATCCCCGGGGATGTGTCCCCGGTGGCAATGGGTGCTCCTCTCCCAGCAAAGCCATGGCAATTTGGGAATTAAAAGCCGAGCAGACAGCGGGATGCAGCCGGGTAGGTCAGGGTTACAGCGGGGCTGGGGGATGCTCGCTGAGAGCCGGCATCCTCCCATGGGAAAACCCAGCCAGCACCGAGCCTGCCTCAGTTTCCCCATCAAGATGACAAAGGGCTCTGAAAACCCAGGTCCTTAATTAGCTGATGAAGTTGCAATGAGCACAAGCAGCGAGGCAGCGGGGGGGAGGACACAAGAAAGGTCCTTGTCCCGCAGGGCGCAGAGGGATCAGGGAAGGAGTGAAGGGCACAGGGCCATCGGCAGGCACAGACGGGCAGCTCCGGGGCCGATCCCGCACAGCTCGGCTTGGCAGCGGGACAGGAATGGGCTTTATGTCAGGGAGAGCGGCTCCCGAGCCGCATCGCCAGCGCACGTCTCCCCGCCGCCGGTGCAGCGCGGCCGGGTAACAGCTAGCGACGTGCCGCATCCCTAATTAGCTCTTTTATGGACTCAAATAAATTGTCTTCGCATTAACATGAAAGCATGTTTCTTTTAATCCGCTGCCCACCAGGCTGCGATGGCACCAGGCCCGGCGCCTCTGACCGAGATGCCATCGCCCACCGCAGGCGTCGGTGGCACCGGGAAGGACCGAAACAGCATCGGGGCCGGAGCGGAGCTGAGCCTCGCGCATGGGTCACGATCAGAGCAGTCACGCTGTGAGATCAGCACATTCTAGATATTTTTATATTTTTTTTTATATATTTTTATGTGTATATCTATCTATCTACATATATATATATATAAAATCCCCTACTTGCTGCTGCCCATGCAGACACCCCAGGAGAGCCAGCAGCCCTCATCACTGAGCGCCCAACCCGGCACCCAGAGGTTACCCCAAGAAAAGAGCTCCTGGCCACACAGATGTGTACACGCGTGTGCAAACACACACACACAGACACATGTTTTAAAATCCTAAGAAAATCCTGAGTCTTCACTGTCAGTGCTGTATATCACTTTGAGATATATACCATATTAGCAAAAAGAACTGAATTATATTGCATTCATGATGCAATTAAACACTTCACTAGGAATCAATGTAAAACTGATGAGGCCTGAAAGTAGTGCATATGGCTTAGAACATTATAAAACATTACCTTCACTCAAATCCTTTTCAGTAGCAATTTAAATCTTCTTACAGTTACTGCTGCCAATGGTAAACCATCTACTGATTCATAACAGTGCATGGGAACGAATGAATTTTTTTAAAAATTTATTCAACTACTAAATTACCCATGAAACCGGAATAGCTGACAGGAGTAATCTGAATTATTATTAGCTCTGCAAGTATTCTGCATTAGCCAATTTAAAACCACGGCTCACAGGCAGAAACCAGTTAGTACAGGCAGGGTGTTAAATGACTGCCATAGTTCTTCATTTTACTGCTGCTTACGTTTAAAGGTCAAGAGATAAAAATTACATATGACTGCAAACACAGAAAGGGTGTTTATCTTTTTTTTCCCTATGAATCAGGTCAACCAGAAACTTTAAAAACATTCGGAGATATGATTGTATCAACCGCAACACCTCTGAACTACCCCAGGATTTGGGGTGGGATGGGGCGTTCTTCCTCCTCTTCCTCCTCCCCATTGCTCTTCGTGCCAGCAAGACAGGAGAAGACAGGGATGAGTTGGTCCTGTTGGGGTCCTGCTCTGGCCACCGCCTCCAAAACGTGGGCACAGCATCACGACCCAACACCCAGCCTTGATGTGGGGATGATGCACGGGATCATCCCACAGCGACGGAGGGTCCCTCAGGCGAGGACCGGTGGCAGCTGGAGGGGATCTCCGACCCCTCTCCATCACCTCTGCCCCGGAGCCAGCACCGGGACCCGCTCACGGCAGGATGAGCAATTTAGCCCCAGCTGAAATCCCCGCTGGGCTCCTAATCCATGGGCTGATTACTCAGAAAGCAAAACCACCTGGGGATTCGGGCACCGGCTGCTCCCGGCGCTGTCAGACAGAGGGGCAGGGGAGACCCTGGTGCCCCCGAAACAAGGGGAGGGGGCGGCAGCCCCTCATTTATAAAGCCCCGTCAAGGTGAGTGCTGCCCCCTCAGCCGCCAAACCTGCCGCAGCCCTCGTTTACCTCTCACAAAGCGATTAAAGCCTGTGCAAGGCAGGGGAGGGACGGGCTCAGCCCCCGGGTAAGGGCACCCTCGGGGTCCCCGGCTCCCTATCTGCCCACTGAGGGGGGGAGGAAGGTGTCCGGCTCCCCACCACCCCCAAAACAAAGGCAGATCCAGCACTGCTGCGATGGGCAAAGCGATGTCGAGAGCCGCCCCAGCCGCACACGAATCTCATGAGGATCTCGACATCTGCTTTGCCCATTTTCCATGGATGAAGAGGGCAGGATGGGGCGGGTTTCCAGGCAGAAGCCCCCGGGGCCAGCGCGGAGTGGAGGCGGTGTCTCTTTAACTGACCATAACACTGCATCATCCTTTCTCTTCCTATTTTCAGTTTTATTAGCAAAGCAGCACAATGTTTATACTAGTGGGTATTACATTTGCCAGAACAATTACGGTATGACAAATGGCACATCAATGTAATCCATCAACTCGGCTGAGACAGGAATCCTTTATCCCGGGCTGCCATTAATTCCCAGCCAGGTCTCTGGGGTCCCATGCGTCAGTAACCATGACAACCCGGGGGACGCCGGGCAGCGATGGCATCTCACCGGGAGAGTCGGGCACCCCGTTGGGGCGCTGGGATTTCACCTTTGGAGCCGGCACGTCAGCCTTGGGATTGAACATGGGGGGCGTTCGCATGGCGAGACCCCTTCGTGCAGCATACGGACCACGCAGGAACCCAAAGTCAGCGTGGGGACGCTGAGAGAATCTCTAGAGCTTGGTGGCACCAAAGGACGGTGGCACAGCCCAGGCTATGGCAGACTCATGTGGATTCTCCAGTGTCTAATATGATGCCTCTGCTCGCACCCTCTCTCTTGATGGAGGACAATCATTTAAGGTTTTTTTTCCCCTAACAGCCCATTTTCATTAAATTTTTTGGAATATGTCTTACAACATTTACATCTCCAGTAACTGGGTTAAAATTAACCAAAGGAATCCAACGTTACTGAGGCAGGATGGACACCGAGGACAAGTCTCAGCCCTGCAGGAAGCCAGGCACGAGGGGACAGGGCTCCCTGCCCGATGGCACATGGCGCTGGCTGGTGGGGATGAACACCATGGAGCTCACCATGGTTGGACGCGTGATGGGCCGGTGGTGCTCTGACAGCTGGGGAGCCGGCACTGCACCCTGCTCCGCACAAGCGCCAGTCAGGGGGGACGGCTAGAGGGCTTCTGCCTACCTCGCTGCTTGGGGCCACGTCTCAGTCAGCTCTGAAGACACTCAAGGATGGCGGTCCCAGCACCTCTCTGGTCCAAGGCTGCACCTCTCCATGTAGATGAGCTTTTTTTCCTTCCATCTGTATCCTCTGGGATGGAGACCTTTGCCCAGCACAGCGACCTGGGAACACATGTCTTCAGAGGAAGGACTCTCATGTTTAGAGAAACATACACTTGGCATGAGCTGACGATTTGGGGTCTGAACAGCCAACACAGACCCCTCCTCTGCTTCCCACTGGCTGCCTCTGGGAAGAGTCTGCAACTTCCATGAGTTTCCGCAGCCCCTGGTGGGTTTGAAGCCACGAGAAGCACCTGCAGCGCGAGCCCAGATCACGTCTGCCCCCTGAGCACCGAGTTTGGAGGCAACCACATGTCTCAGGTCCTACCAGGGCAAAACCACAACTGCACCAAAGTTGGTTATGAGAAGAGATATGGCTGCACCGACCCATGGCCAAAACCACCCGCCCTCCCCGGTGACGCATGGGCAGGCACAGCCGCCGCCGGGCTCCCCAAACCCCACACGGGGAGCTGCCCCCAGATGCTCCCTTCCCACCCGTGAACGCACAGCTTGGCTGCTTCTTTCCAAAAAATTAGACATATTCCACAAGGCAAGAATTCCCAGGGTCCAGCGCATCCCCCAGACAGCGGAAGGAGCCAACTGCTGCTACTCAGAAACCAAAACCAAGAGGAAAAACCAAACCCTCCCCACGGCCACACTCTCCAAAGCGCCGAGGGGTTTCTCCTCCTCTGCCAAATTGATCTGGCCCCGACCCAAAGCTGTACGCAGACAGCCTCAGCTACCTCCCCTGTTTTATTAAGCCATTACCACAATAATCTTATCCCCATTTATAATGTTCGATACATGGTCTGAAGACTTCTCTAATCCAGTAATTAGACGCGACGCTCGGATGGATGAAAGCAGGACGGTATTTTTCGCAATCACGCTGTATTTTCCAAGGGTCTGCCCTGATTTCAACCCCCCGAGAGGTCGGCTCTTGTCTGCATCCTGCTGCCCACAAAGGGCTCTGCTCGCTTTCTGAAAAGCGGGTGGGTTTGTGGGGTAGTGCCACCATCCCAAACCCCCTTTGCCTCCGTCGGGGTCCTCTCTCGTCCCAGCACAGAGACAGGCAGAGCACAAATACCCAGGAATATGCCCGGAGCATCCCCATCCAGCACAGTCCCCATCCCTTTCCCTCTCCATCCCTAGCCAGCGCTGGATGAAAATTAAGGGTTTTTTCCATCTTTCTGTACGTAACAGCACCGTCCACTGCGGCTGCCACAATAAAACCATTTTCTCTCCAGCCTCTCCCACATGCAGGGCCAGGAGACGGCTTTATCCCCCTGAATCCCGTAAATCATCTCAAAGCCATCCTCGCAATTTATAGGTAGGACATTAAACATTATAGCCACTGACGGCATCAAATTGCACTTGAAAAATTGAGTTCTGCCGGAAAATGAATTTAAAAACTAAATTAAATTAAAACCTAACCAAATTAAAATTAGGTTTCTAAACTAAAATGACTTTTTAATATTTTCAGGAGGAGGAAAAAAAAAAAACCAACACACAACACAACCCTTCTGTCAACTAATAAAATTTGCCAGTGTCTTTTATAGCTGACAAGTCCTGTCTGAGAGCAATTCTGGTTATGCTGCATAATAAATAACTGGAATAGAAAAGGCGGCGGAGGATGGGACGATCAGCTGTGCTGTCTCGGCTCCTTCGAAGGGGGGCTGGGAAAGGACAGAAATACCCCGCCCAAAGCAATTAAAAAATAATCACAATTCACGCAATTTTGAGCAAGCAGCGGGATGGGGCAAATCCAACCGCGACCGCTCTCTGCTGGAACGATGCCCCGGGGCGCTGGTGGGATGTTTGGGGACCGTCCCAGCCCATCGGTCGTGCATCATCCCAGGAGGATGCTCGGCCAGGGGTGTTGGAGGGAGGTTCGCTGATGCAGGACCCAAGGGATTGGGGAAAAGATACATCTAAATGCCCTCGTTCCTAGCGGAACGCTAGGAACGAGGGCATTTAGATGTATCTTTTCCCCAAGTTAATTCCCTCCCAGATCTGCAGGGACTCATCACACCCTACAAATTTCAGTCGGTCTCCCAACCACCACCTGAAAGGATGCAGACCACGGACCACGGCATCCCAGACTGAAACACCAGCCGCAAAGCACCGTAAGATACCACCTCCTCAGTCCGCCTCATGCTCGAGGCTCCAAACCATCAGCTGAAGCTTCCTAAAGTCTCTCCCCAGTCATTAATGGTGGTAATTAATTCATCCCGCTTTTTAAATAGCGTTCGATGTATGAGCCTGCCTGCTCGCATCTTGATCTTGTGTTGTCAGGGCTTTGATAGAAGAGATACATAAACAGCCTGGGTGACCATACGTCTATTGATTATTAGTGCAGGCAGATTTAACACGAGCACCGTAATAGGACACGTCCAAACGAGCTTTAGGAGACGAGAGACATCAAGCATGCAGCAAGTGGGTCTACACGGCCTCGGCCAACAATTCCCGGTATCCAGGAGGAGTTTGAAGGTATTTGGCCCTGCAAAAGCATACGGAGGAATAATGCTGAGCAGGTAGAGTAGAGTAGAGTAGAGTAGAGTAGAGTAGAGTAGAGTAGGATAGGATAGGATAGGATAGGATAGGATAGGATAGGATAGGATAGGATAGGATAGGATAGGATAGGATAGGATAGGATAGGATAGGATAGGATATTTTCAGTTGGAAGGGGACCTACAATGATCATCTAGTCCAACTGCCTGGCCTCTTCTGGGCTGACCAAAAGTTAAAGCAAAATATTAAAGGCATTGTCCGAACGCCTCTTAACCACCCCCAGGCTTGGGGCAACAACCGCCTCTCTAGGAAGCCCATTCCAAGATCCCAAACGGCTGCGGTCCTCATAAACACCCATACACGACGCTGAGCCGGGGAACGGAGGCTCAACACCAGCAACAGCAGCACCGCGTCCCTTTTCTAAATGCTCTTTTTATCTCTCGATATTATTTATTGCTCCGTTAAATTGGCAGTTCCCTCGGTGGGGAACATTTCCATCCCCGCCCTCCCGCCTCCTCCGACTCGCTGCTGCTTCACAAGATGCCAGACTCGGGGGCTAGCCTGCTAGACGCCAACCCAACGGTCCTCTTTCAACAACATTAATTATCTCGAGCTTTCCATAACAAAAAAAAAATAAATCTTGACCCCACTGGCTGCCAATAGTGGAGAAGCTCACAGAGGAAAAGGCTTTTATCTTCGCATCTCAGAGAAGAGCCTCCTGTTTGATCAGTCGGGGTTTTTTTTTTTTCTTCCCTCTTTGTACATTTTGAACTTTATAGACTGATTAATTCCTGCTATCGCGGTAAACTGCTGTGTATACTCTCGAGGGCTGACTTGATTTTCTTTCTATTAAAAAATAAATATCTTCATAAGAAATTAAAAGAGCTTAGCACATCTTTGCTCCGTAAGCAAGTTGGAGAGAACCTCAGCCTGGAATAGTGGGATGGAGGAGGGGAAAGAGGCGAGTTGAAAAGATTTCTTTATTTTAAATTAAAGTTCAGGATTAAAGGCATCAGGCTTTCAAGAGTTATTGTGAAAGCCTTTTTAAAAGTCCCAAGTGGATAGTTCATAATCTTCTTTTAAATGGATAAATTTAGAACAAGAAGCCCTCCAGCCCTCCGCGTCTGGCACACGGCACCAGTGAGGACTCGGGAGCTGGGGCTGGCGGTGGTTGGGTTGGTTTGGGTTTTTTTTACGGTCACTGTTTCACAAATACCAAACAAGATTTACATTATTTTTGTAAGCCCTGGGTCCACAAAGCCCGGCTTTCCCGGGCTCAGTATCACTAGGATAACAAATAAGCGCCCGGCCCCGCTGCCCATCAGCACGAAGGATCAAAGTCCGGAGAAAAAGCTTGGAGCCATCGAGTTCAAAAGTTAATTTCTCCGGCTGGGCAGGGAAGGCAGAGGCAGGCACCATCCCCAATATCGACAGGCCAGATCAAAGATCCCATTCATTGTAATTTATTCCCTACTTTTTCATTTCACCAAACTATCTTAACCCTTACCTCTACCGACAGATCAATGGGCTGGCCGGCAGAAACTCTGAGCTGGTCACAGAAAACACAGTTTATGTTTTATCCTCTACCTCGCAATTTAAGCTCCATAACTGTGTCTAACAAATAAAGGATTTGACTGAGTTCACAGCTATTTCAGATAATAAATGCTTCCAGATTTATAGTAGTTATTCATGCAAGGACTACATTACATGTAAATCAATACCATAAAGAACAATTTGCTAAAAATATAAATACCATGTTTAGGCTTTAACGATATTAGCAAAGCGGGATTCTTCACGGCTGCACCTGTTCGAGTGCCCAAGCTGAGATCGGAAGCGCGCTCAATGCTGGTCCACCCTAAAAATAAGAAATAACAGCAACGCCCGCTCTTCCAAAACAGCTCCTGGAGCCCCGAGGGTCCGGCGGACTTTGCTCCCCATCCGCATGGATGCTCGGTTACAGAAATCACAAATCATCGCAAAAAAAATAAAAATAATTTGCAATTAAGGGCAAAATAATTTGGAAATAAATGCAAAAGCTGCTGCAAACCCACTTGCAAGGAGACACCAGCCTTCTGTGGAGACCACCCCGCTCCTGCCCGTCCACCTCCCACCGCAAACCAGGGCTGGACCCAGCAGAGGTGGGTGCCAGGGGCTTTCCCACCCAGCCCGACCGTCAACAGGGATCTCTTCCTTTGGCCAATTATAGAGGAAGGTAGCAAAGACTCGGGGTTTATTTCCTTTGTGGTTTTTGGTGTTCCCGCTTCAGCCAGCACTGGGCATCCCCATCCCATGGCCGGCAGAGACACGGGATGCGCCACCCACACCCAGGCAGGACGGGCGCCGGGAGAAGGACCCTTTCCCATGGGACGGAAAGGCTGCGCCAAAGAGAGACATCTCTCCCTGTAACTACATAACTCAGAATAAAAAGCTGAAGCTCGAACACAGCGCAATTAATGCAGGAAGCATCGATTTCTGCACGGCACCAAGCTGGCTCATTAATTCCAGGTGCTCCTACAAGCCAATTCCAGCACCGGCCTCCCTGCAACAGGAGACAAACGGGAGAATATTGAAGGCTTAAATTCCTCCATGTACTGACCTTTTATCACCACGGAGCTTCAAAAAACATGCACCCTCCGCTGCTCCCCTCCCCAAAACCCACATTTCGACTATCGGCGTCGCAAAGCCACGCGAGCCCCTGTCCTGGGAACGCCAGCACGGGGCTGTGATTTCAAGGGCAGCGCTGGCTGCAGCCTCCTGCCTGCCCCTGCCGGGGACCGGGGCGATGCTCGGGTGCAAGGGATGCCTTTCTGGATGCGAGGGACAAGCCACCTCCACGTGCCTCGGCTCAGCCCCTGCCACCGCATCCTCGCAAAACCCTCTTCACCCCCCCGGTCCGCCCAGGAACACCCCCTTCCCCCAGGCACGGATGCAGGTGGGGGGATCCCCAAGCTTTTGGAGAAGGCGCTGGAAGTCACTTGACCTCCTTCAAACTATCAGAGAGCGATGGTGCTGCCCCAGTGGCACCCAGCCAGGAGAGCGTCTCCCCATGCCAGAGATGAAAACAGCGCCCGGGGGGGCTGGATGCAGGAACGTGGGTCAGGCAGCCAAAAAATAACCCTGAGAGGGGTAAAGCTGCCTCTTTACCCCAGCACCAGGGTCCGTGCGGCTGGAGGAGCAGATGATGCTGTAACCTGGCAGCTGCAGGTATGGGGATGGGAGATGGGGGACCAGCCTGGCCGCCCCCCAACACCGTATGGGACCACGTCCCTGCACGGGGTCGGATGCAGCAGACGGCAGGGAACGCGGCAGCATCCTCCCCCTGTAACGAATGCCAAATCTGGTTTGCACTTGATAGAGCCTGACAAGAGCAACAATCGCAGATTAGTAAGAAAACTTCTTGCTTTTCAACAAAGGTTAATAAATAGTGACAGCATTAAGTCTCTTCTGATTAACTATGCTGAAAGATATTATTGCCGTTTGTAACACGGAATCATTATTGGATTAAGCACAGTGTATAAAAATGAAATGTGAGTTTTAATCTCAAACACAGGCTCTGCGCGCTCCAACGCAGACCGGGCAACGCGCAAAAGCTTCCTTGTATTAAATTCCGTAACTCCGTCTGTGGAGAGATACCATCTAAACCGTGTCGCCTCTCTGGTTTTTTGGGGTTTTTTTTTTTCCTTTTGCCAAATATAACAAAGCCAGCGCGACTTGACTTGAGAAGCATCTGAAAACGAGCCACATGTTCTGGCTAAAATTAAGCCCCAAATCCCCTGTCATTTCCGAATACAGCATCTCCCGGGGAGGATTTCACTGCGCTCCAGCCCTGGCATGGAGAGGTCATGGATGAGGGCAAGGAGCAGGAATTGCTGTGCTAATTAAGGAGGCACTAAATTAAGCGCTTCTGCCCATGTGGGACCACCTCCGTGCTTCTTCACCCAATGGCTTTGGGCAGAGTCATCTCGGGGGACAATGCCCAAGGGCAGAGGACAAAATCAGTGCTGGGGCCACCAGCACCGAGTATCGTGATAGGACATGGGCTAGGACACGGGCTAGGACACGGGCTAGGACACGGGCTAGTGCAGTTGGAAGGGAGCTACAATGACCATCTAGCCCAAGATGTTCAGAGGGAAGAGATTTCTACGAAAATGGTTAAAACTCCCAAAGCGAGAAGACAACGCAGCATCCGGGCCGATGCCACTTGTGTCCGTAGAGCGGAGAGAAAACCCTCTCGTAAACCTCAGGATTTGCTGTAACCTAACGGTTTCCACACGTCACGTAAATTCTCTTCAGCTGCTCACAGGGCATTTGTGCACAATCTCGACACTCGAAATAGAAAAAAGGTGCCGCTGCGTTTAATTAGACATACTCGGGCCAAACGCAGGCACAGGACAGCCTAACGCCGACTTCATCACAGCAGGGAGGAATTTTACCCATTTCTACTCAAAATGGTCTATTGAAAAAAAAGAAAAGCTCGTGATCGAGCAGAATTTTGTCAGCTTGAGGGTATGCTCAGGATTTCTCCCTTCAACCCTCCCACCAGGACTTAAAATATCTCCAGGCTTGGCCGGGAGAAAATCTGGGGGGGGAAGATTAAAAAGAAAGCTAATAGTAGAAGTGGTGGGGGTTTTTTCCACAGAAAATGCCACTTTTATGAAAAACAAGATGCATTTTCTCCAGAAAAAGGCATTTCTGAAGATGTTCTCGCTTGAAATACTGGGAAAAACAAATCTGAACATCTCCCAAAAGAGAATATTTCTGTTGTTTTATTTTAGGAGGATTCTCTCATGTTTGTCGTTCCTACTGTCGGTATTACGCCTACCTTATTTCACTCCACAGCACTGGGGCGAGTTTATAATATGACATAACAGCTTAACTATTCTGTTATTATTTTTTTTTCTTATTATTTTTATTTTTAAAATCGTTAAGAGCAGCTGCTAGCTAGCACCGATTGAAACCCCTTATCTTCTTTTCCGGATGAAAGGGGGGGGTCTGTTTGTTGTAAGGAAACCAGTTTGCACCTAGATCAAAGTCTCCGCCGTTTGCTTCCTCGGAAAAGTGTTTGACACTCATGTCAAAGTGTCAAACTATTTCATTACCACGCAAAGCGGAGACACTTTGACTAGAGGAGATAAGATGTTTCCATCAATCAGCATCCAGAAACAGCCTCCCCACTATGATTAAAAAAATGAAATAAGGTGGTTTCAGCCACAGCATTCGAACGGCGGATGCGTTAACGAAGCAACGTAGTAATAAATAACGGCACGAAAGCAGAGCCCAACAGCAACGCAGGAGCATCCCACAACGCTCCTTCTGGGGTCACCGGCCAAGGGGAAATCTCACTTGATAAACTGGAAAAAAGGGAAAATAAAGAACCGCTGCCCAAGGGGAGGATGATGCTGCCACCAGCTCATCCCACCATCAGCTTCAGTGCCCCAGCTTTGAAGCAAGAGTTTGGGGGACACCCCTGGCCTTGGCAGGTGGGAAAAGATGAGTCAAGCCTGAGAAATGCCAGAAAGCCTAAAAAAAAACCATCTCTCTGCCCACGGAAAATAAAATGCATAGGTGGGACAGCCCACACCTTCGTCACCTCGCAGCCCCGGCGTGGCGGAGATAAGGATGCACCAGGGATGGGATGAACCGTAGAAACATTACAACGCCCTCAAATAAATCACAAGCCCGATGATCTGCAGCCCAAGCCGGCTTTTTCCATGGGGTGCCACCAAAACCACCCCAACCGTTCAGCCCTGAGGAGCAGGCAGGGCTCAGGGACTTCCACAGAGACAAGGAGCCACCTGTGAAACCAGGACCAGGTCAGCAAAGCCCCAGGAGGGAGCTGGGACCCCTCGGATGTAGCAGAAGGGATGGCAGCAAATTGGATTGTGCCTTAAGGGACTCATCACATGCGCAGAGCACTTTTGCTCTTGGAACGGACAGAAATTAGTTGTAAAATGTAGTCAGAAAGGAAGATCTTAGGTGCCATCAGCATCACCTCCTCTGAAAAGGCCATGTAGTTGCTGGTGGTGGTTGAAAATGCTTTGGTGAAACACCCCCGAGATGTGCTACTCCCTATTTCTGCCCGTTCCTCCCAAGTCCATCTCTTGCAGCAACACATGGTCGGGGGCTACGTGGTGACAGAAGACCGGGGGGCACTCAGCGATTTGTGCCAGGAGGCAGGACGGTGTCCCTGCACAGCATCGTCCCGCCGGCACCACCGAGCTATGCCAAAACCAGTGAGCGCACCCCAAGTGGGCTGCGGGATCTTCTCGACAGTGGGCACAACGAGTCCCTTCAAGGGAAAATAGAGTTGGAAGCAGCAGCCAGCCGTGGTGGAGATTAGAGAAAAGCCTGCTCAGACCTGGCCGCACTGGAGGAGCCGTGCGGGAACACCTCATCCCTATGTAAACACCACCACCGTAATGCCGGCAGAGCCGCCGGCTCCGAGACTGGCTAGAAGTTATCAGCTGAGCAAATTACGCTTGTTTAATTTTACATTGCCTTCAGGCACGTTCACCCCTCTAATTTTCCCTAAACGCTCTCTCTGGAGGAAGGAGACTTATTCCTCGGGCTCACCCTCCCGTGGGATCCACGTGGATTTACAGATGCAGAAGAGCATCCGTGACCTGCACCGAGGATGCTTCCCGGGTTAATTCAGGTCGGAGGCGAGCTCCTGGCCGGAGCGAGCCATTTGGGGCAGGGATGCAGATCCTCTCCGCTAACCTCTTTGCAAACTCCTCTTGCAAAATTTGTTTTTAGCAAAGCCACTTATCACCTTAACCATCTATCGATTCCCTGACTCCTGGCCAGGGCTCCCAGGATCCGATAGAGCGCGGGCAGGAAAAGCAGAAAAACACAACTGCAAATGAGGGCACTAACGCGCGCGGCTGAGATCGCCCTGGCGAACGCGAAGGCCTTCGACTGCAAGCGAAGACAGCGATCGGAGGCTCGCCAGGGACTTCAGTCTTGGGGCGAACGCTGCCGGCCAGAAAACTTCTGCTGTTATTTTTTTGCCAGGTCCAACAGAGGAGAGAGGCAGGCGAGCTGGCTCCATCCCACCGGCGCCAAATCCCACCCTCCGACGCGGCTCCATCGCCGAGCTGGAACCCGCGCACGACTCCAGCACGCCGCCGGGACCCCCGCCTCCCGCGCGGCAGTTGCAAAAGAGAATAAATAAATAACCCCCCGCCCCCAAGCATCCTTCTCCAGGGTCGCCTAAATCCCAGCTCCGCAGGCAGGACCGCCTGGGAGCGGCGGCCGCCAGGACACGGGCTGCGAGCAGGAGCTCGCCGGCTGCAAGCGGGAGCTCACGGCCCTGCGCGCTTCCCGGCAGTATCGATCGCCCGGCAGTAACAGCCGGTATAATTTTGCTTAGCTTCAAATACCTGGCGATCATGAATTCTTTGGCCACAAGGTTATAAAGCATTCTCTAAAACATGAGAAAAAGATTAAGCCTGCTTATAGTTAATAATATACTGTATACTGTCTATCAAGCTGGCTGTTTGCTATTGAGAGCCTACTATTAGACACTTATTTAAAAGGCCTTTCAAGGCTTCCCAAGAAAGTGCAGTTATGCATTTTTTTTTTTTTTTTCTGGCAAGAACTACTATAGATAAACATCAATTCGCTCCTGCAGATCACAGTCGCAGTAAATAAATTTTTCAGGAAGCTAAGTTCCATACAAAGCCTCCTCAAAGCTCCCATTTCACACAACATCAATGTTTGGCCTCTGAGAAATAAAAACCTCTAAGGTTGCTTTATCCAGAGCTAAATTATCAATTGTAGCTGCTTAAGGAAAAAATAAAAATAGGGCATTTCAATGAGAAATCAGCGTGGGAGGCAGGCAACGCAGTTGCTAAATAGAGACAAAATGGGGAAAAACAAGGATTTTGGTGGTGATTGATCCAGACCCTCTGCAGCTCCGACTGCATCGGTGCGGCTCTGCATGGGCGATGGTAAGGAGGCAGCAACCCGCTTCGGGCAAGCTCAGCAGCCAGCGCTTGCACTATTTTCTTTTATAGCTTTTTAAAGTAGCAGACTGGGATTTATCCATTATAAAGTATTCGTCACCAAAAAAACCCCCGCGCCGGTTATAACCGTAAAAGCCGCAGCTCCTCGCAGGGGCGGGATGGAGGGAGAGCCGCCCGGCACCCAGACCAGCCCCGGCGTGCCGGATTTTGCCGACTCAGACGGCGGGAAGGAGTTACGACCCGTTGGGGCCCAAAAAGTGCTCTTCGAAGCAGCTCGCCAGGATTCAGCCGCGGGATGGGAAGGGAAGGCAGGAAAAGCATCTCGGCTCACCTCTACCTAAGGATGCCCTTGGCATTTTGAGCGGCAGAGCCGGCGTCCCGCGGGGCTGCTGCCCGCTGCCAGCCCAATAACGTCGTCCTTGCGGGGGGGGGCACGTCCAAACCCCGAACCCCGGGACTCACTGGCGCTGTCGGAGCCAGGACCACGCTAAGACACAGGATGCTCCATCTGCTCTTTATTTAAATTGATGCTGGGCTCGGTTCTTGTTTAATTATTAGCCTAAAAAAAAAAAGACCGAAACATAGAAACCCTTCCAGGCTCAGGTAGGAAGGGGGGGTTCTTCAACAACAGAGCAAGGGATGGGTAAAGAGGGGGGGACTTTTGCCAAAAGGCAATCTGCATGTCCCCTGTGGCTAACCCTTAACAAAGCCAAATACCCTGCGGTGCCCAAAATTGTAGGAGCTTCCTACCTAGATAAACGGCTTTAAAATGAGGGAGGAAAGAGGACGGGACTATGCGCTGGTCTCGGTAACTCCGGATCAAATCAGCGCAGCCTTCGAGCGGCACAAGAGGCTGTACCCGCCAGCCCTGGCAGGGTCGTGAGTACAAATTCATAGACCCAAAAACGAACACTCAACTGCGAAGGAGCAACCCCCTCCCATGCCCTTAAATCGCAAACGAAGCAGCAAAGCACCATTTTCAGACCTTGCGAGTGCAATTTCCTCCTATTTTCCTCACCCGCTCCCACCGCAGGCCCAGCAGAACTGGTCCCGGCGCAGTTTTGGGGTCAATCCTGTCCGGAACAACGACACTAAAACCCAGGGACCCATCAGCAATTCGTTTACTCAGTTGCTAAACACAGGGGCAATTTTGAGAGTTAATAAGTTACCAGAGGAGCCGCTGCCTTTCTCAGGCACAAAATCTGGGCAACTCGCCATTGCCCAACGCCGGGCGCTGAAGAACGATCACCGCCATCAATGCTTCCTCAGCACCCGTTATTAAAGAAAAACCAGGTCAGCTGCCCCTCTACTCTTTGCAAAAATGTTTTTCTTTCACCTCGTCTCGGAAAATAAGCAGCGGGTGCTCAACAGGGGAGCGCGTTTCCCATCACTAAAACAAACTTAATTTTGAAGTCGTGAACCCGTGACACCCATTGCTCTCCTGAAAATAAAACCGCCAGGGATGATAGAATACGCATATTTAACCTTCTGGTGTCGCTAATGTTTTTAGCGGAAACTGATACACATCGCCCGTGCCCGCTGACGGGCGCGAGAGCCCCTGAGCCATCGCTGCGGCCATTGGCAAACACCTATTACCTGCGGAGTTATTTCCAGGTTACAGAAATGAGCCCCTGGGCTCGTGGTGCTGCAATAACAGCGGGCGCTGCGAAGCCCCGGAGGAGACCTCGGAGCGTGGCTGGTGCTCGGTGAAGGTCAGGGAAGCCCAAGGCTTCAGCGCGCTTTTCCTGGTGCTTGAACCACTACCTCATCAAATCAACCAAAACCCCTATATATTTATATCTATATAAATTCATAATAAGCAACAACTATATATATAAATCCATATAGACACATATTTTTAAATAAGAGGCAACTCTTTCAAGAAAAAAAAGAAAAATGGAGGAAAAAAAAAAAACCCAAACCCTGCCAGGAGCAAGCCCCCCCACAGCCAGGATCTTAATTGATCCGCGGCAAAAGGGAAAATATTTATTTAGGCTAAGGAGACTGCCAGAAGGCCCAAATTTTAAAAGTAAAATCCCAAAGCACCCAGGGCAAAAACCCATGCAAATTCCCGTCGTGACCGAGTTCTTATCTATATCGATGTGTGCCAGCAACAGGCCGCCCCCAGCCAGCGCCGCGGTCAGCCGGACTCCGGCGACGCTCTTTGCAAAATGTTGTCTTTACGAGATTTACCTTTCCTCTTATTAAAAAAAACAGAGTTTAATTTACAGGGAGTCCTGTTACGGTGGTTTTTACCGCTTGCTTCAAGTCCAAATTTTGACCCAGCGGATTCTACTTCAGGAAAAAACCCCATATTTTATGCATATCTTTACAAAAAGAAACGCGTGCGGTTATCAAGGTGCAATGCAATATGTCAAGTTTGGGATGCTTTTTGTGCCCCAAGTAAACAAAAAGATAAAACTGGGGGGGGGGGGGGGCAGGGGGGGAGTATCGGCCCAGGTCCCTACACAGTACTTAACTTTTAACAGGAATGCAGCTCTTCTGCTATTCACGATGAAATCAAAGTTAATCCCCCCTGAAACTTTGCTCCCCCCCAGAAACGTGGCCGGGACCTTCCCGCATCCTGCTGAGGTTTGTCCCCTCCTCCCCCAGCACCCACAAACTCATCTTGAAGGTGCCTCTTGGTGGCCCTCGGGTAGGGGACACCCCGCAGGGATGCTCGGGAAGGGGTGAGTCCCTGTCGTCTTCCCCCCACCACCACCAAAAGTGCTTTTATACATAAGATTTAGGGATGGGTAAGTAAATGTTTTTCCATCGATAACAACAGATAGCTAAATCAAAGCTCCAGCGTGCCCTCGGATCTCTTAAACAGCATCATGGATTTCCTACCGAATCAGTAGATGAATCAAACACCTGGCGCGAGGCTGCAGATAATCCCGACCATTTATTTTGGGGGAGCCGGGACGAGGGAAGGCTGGGGGGGCAGGCTCCAGGCCCCGGCGAGGATTTGCGTATTAGTAAAAACAAACAATCCTGTAAATAACGAGACCCTCGTCCTGTCTCCACCACACTACTCTTTATTGAGTGAGTCAGATGTTCTGCTGATTAAAAATTGATCCATTTCAAAATCTAATCAACAGAATAGGATTCTTTCATATGTTATCAAGGCAGCTGCTGACAACAAAAACCAAACCTGTTATTAACCCATGAACCCCGATGACCTGAACCTGGCTGGGCTCTGCAACTGTAAATTATTCAGTAGTCCGAGAGCAATACCCGTAAGCCTGATGAATTTACGCCCCGACCGGAGCTGGTGGGGGTTAAAGCCAATATCACAGACCCGGGGGTCCCCGGGGACGCGGTTCACGACACGCTGCCACTCTGTGTCATGCCTGGGAATACATTACCGGCTTCGCCTTGCAAATGTCTAGTCCTTTTTCCTTTTTTTTTTTTTTTTTTTTTGTTTTTAAAATGACTTTCTGGATTCAGCACGGCGCCGCCGGGAGCAGCCCCACACCGGCGCTGCAATGGAGCCCAGGCAGAGGTGTGGGCACGGCCGGTCCCCGCCGTTAAGCAAAATTTATAGAGGTGAGAGATGAAAAACAAGCGGTTCCACATCCCTGCTTTAGCCGTAGCCTGACATTGCCACATCTGCTGCAAAGAACCGTGGCGGAACAGGGAAAATGGGGCAGAAATTGGGATTTTTTTAAGTTTTAACCATTATTTTTAAGCCCCGCTTGCATTCCTTGCCCGCACTGCTCAACACAATGATGGAGACACCGCACTGGGATGGTGCCACCGCTAGACGTTACCCTGCGGGTTGTCTCTTGGATCGTGCTTTATGGGTTGGTGACGTTTCTCTGTGGTCACACCGTGCCCAGGGACACCCAGCTGGCACGCACCAGGCTCTGCCGGGTCCCCAGCGCTGAGTCCAAGCGCCTGCACGCCACTGACCTGCACCTCCTCAAAAAATCCCTGTTCACCCAGAAGCACCCAGGACACAGAGAAGCCCCAGCCTCCCACCCTGCACCGCTGCCAGCAGCCGGAGCGCGTCGGGATCTCCACCGCAGCAGCTTCACTTGGGTCCCCAAACCTCAAATCAACGTCTTTCTGCAAGTTTTGGGGGCAGGAGAGGGAAGAAGTAGCAGTTTTAAGTGCAGGTTTTGATGCTTTTCGAAGCAAAGAACCCCTGCCCCGCACTGATGAACTGATTTTCTGCCCCAATCTGCCAGGTGCCGCCCCGGCCGCAGGCAGCACCAGCCCTGTTGATCCACCCGGCGTAAAGGCTTGAACCAGAACAGCGAAAGATTGGCGCCACAGAAACCAAGCTCAAAGGTAACGACGGCTCTTTTCTTAAATCGTAATATATTTATAAGTTTAATGACTCTCTGACCTCCCCTTAAAACCCGAATAAGCCCTGGGGAGCGCCCTCAGACCGGCCGCAATCGATCCCGGCTGGGCTGCCATCTCCCAGCAAGCGGCATCCCTGGGGATGCTCCACGTGTCAGGCGGGAGGCAAAACCCCTCCTGCCCCCCCCCCCAAAAAAACCTCTGGGTGCCAGCACCACCCCAGAGCTTTTCCATTGTATAATAACGACCCCATCGCCATCCTTCACCCGACAACCTCAGAGAAAGCCAGGGGACCCCAGCTGACACGGCATGGCTAGAAACACTAGATATTGACTACCTTTTTTTTTCCTATATTAAGACCAAACACACTTTAAAAATAACCCAGAGAGCCGTTGGCAGCGGCAACACCCACAGGGATGCTCCCCAGCCGCCCTGGAAGCAAATGCCGGGCTCCTCCCCAGCAGGAGTTTGGGAGAGCTGGAGTCACAGCCCGTCCCCGTGGTCCCGACGTCAGCGCACAGACGTCACCTCCATCGATTTTGCATCCAAATCTCAGTCGAAGGCGTTGGGGCTGGGGGTGCGAGGGCAGGGCACAGACCCTCTTACGCAGGGACGGGAGAAATAAAAAAGCATCGGGAACTGGGTACGGGGTACCATCCCCGCCAGAGAAAAAAACATAAACAGTGCATTTTCATGTTGTTTTTCCCTTTAAAGCCTCCCCAGTTAAAGGCTTCAGGCTGGACATCCCCAGGCTCCGGAGTCTGAGCAGGTTAATCGCGCACGTAACTCCCAGATTGGGGCTCTCCGAGCCCCCCTGTGCCAGGGTACCTGGATTAAACCCCTGGCAGCTGCAGCCCCGCATCCCTCCTCACACACGGAGCTGCGCACCCGGCCCCAGGGCTGCACGGTACCCCCGGCCAGGCCTCCCCCTGCACCTCGGCATCCTTACGGGGATGCTGCCCGGTGGGGTACCAGGGTGATTCAGGCTCAGAGAAGGCAGAGGGGTTTGCCTCTTGGTAAATCACATCTTCTGTATCACTTCATTATATTACAAGACAGATAATGGGAAATGAGCGTTGGAAGAGAAACTGAGCCCAGGATCCAACCCAGCAGCAGCCCCATCCCGGCACAGCCAGCGGTCCGTTCCCGCAATTGGCAGGGATGCACGTAAACAGCCGCTGGTTTGTCTCACCATCATCATCATCCAGCTCCGGGGACCGCGGTGGCTCCATCGGCGGTGCTGGGGCAGGCAGGCTCACCCGGCACCGGCCATCTACCCCTCTGCTCCCTCCTCGCTATCTAATAATCACACTTGTGTGAAGCTGTTGCCGTACATAAGGAAAAGAGAAAACATCCTTGGAGAGCCTAACAATCAGACAATTTTTAAGATCATGGAGCATTAAACCATTCCCAATAGGGTTTACTAATCAAACAGCCAAATCCTTCATAACCAACCAATCCCTACAGAGCAATTAAATCCTTCCCCTTTAAAACACTTGGCACGCCGTCTGGGGAGAAAAAGAAAAATTTGCAAAATTCATTTGATAAATTAACCAGGGAAAAGAAAGAAGTGAATCAAGCTTTGTTCTTTTCATTTTTTTTAATTATGGAATTCACAATGCCTGAATAATGTTTAATAAGAACTATGAAAATTCCTAACAGTATTACAACACAACACAAAAGAATTAACCTGGTTACCGTGAAAAATTGCATATTTAATTAAGAACAGAGAGTTCAAAACTATCCAGAGATTTCAAAAGTACCGTTGCCTAAGGGGCTAAATTACACGCTCGCAGTGCTGCTAACAGGGCTGGAGCGTGCAATCATTACCCAAGTGTCCCCATTAAGTGACAATGGGCAGATGACATCAAATTCATTTCAAAAGCAACAGGAATTGAAGCATTCGCTTGGGTAGTGGAAGGGAAAGCGACTATCCTGCTGGTATAAACCAGACCCCTTGTTGATAAAGGCAATAATTAAAGAATAATGTTAATTAGCTGCTTTTATTTGAAAGAAAAGTGCAGTGGCAGGAGACGCCGCTACCTCTGCGGCGTGCGCCGAGCGGAGAATGGAGCGGGCGAAGCTGCTGGCCCTGGATGGCCACTGCCGTCCTGGATGCCGGAGCCATGCCTTGGGCTGGGTCCCACCGGCCCCGGGCACTCACCAGCCCCAGACAACCCTCGCCTCTGCCAGGGCTGGGATTTGGGGAGCCAGGAGGGGGTCGGGACCAGCGGATCACAGCCCAACACCGGTGCCAGGGAAAGGGAACTGGAGCAGCACGGCCAGGGCATCCCGCTCCCCCACAACGAATGCGGCATCAGCAAACACTCACCAGGGCAGAGACCTCGTGGAGGAGGCTCCACCAGCACCTCGGGCGCTGAATTCAGGGCCACAAGGTGCCACTGAGGGGACCTCATGGGACGCAGAGTGATGTTCTGCCCCACCAGGGAGCCTGGCAAGCCACTATCCTGGGGGGGCACAGGCAGCGGTCGCCAGGAGCCTTCCTCCTGGAGGGCACCGTCCTCCCCATCACCCCCTCCCAGCCACCGCACGCTGCCGCATCCCATGTGGGCATCACGGGGGGCATTTAGCAACATCGCTCCCCCCTCTGCCGACAAACTGGGGGACGAGAGGGGTAATAATTACCCAGCTCCCGGGGATGAAGCAATGTTTGCAAACCTCTCCGAGAGCCGCAGACGAAGGCAGCTCTCCCTGTCGGCGTGATTAATAAAGAATAAATGTCCTCTGCAGCCAGGCTAAGCAATAACACGCCAGCTCCGGCGCCGATGAGCGGCTGTGCTTACACCGCACATTACAAGACCCGCTGCCAGGGCCAGGTAATACTTTATTATGTTATCCCGACGGAAGAAAACAAAGGATGCCCGAGGTCCTGACTTCGGTGTAAAACTGCAGGAGCGTTACCAAAGGCAACGGCAGCGCGCTCGGAGCGGCTGACGCACGGCACAGCTCCCACCAGAGGAATATTTACATGGGGTTCAAATTGGTTATTTACTTTTTTAGAAATCCGTCTTGCAGAAGAACTCGCTAGCACGCACACGCCAAGCAATTAATATTAAAACGGCCACGCGTTAGTGGCGAGTCGCTTAAACTGCAGCTAAATCAATACTCTGGGGTCCTGTTGCAGCTTTGGGGAAATCATTAAGTGCTACACCAAAGTAGTCAAAAAAATAATTACACAGCAAGGCCATATTAAAGAAAAAAAAAAAAAAAAAAAGAAAAAGAAAGAAAAAAAGAGAGAGCACTGAAACCATTTTGGAAGGAGGTTTCAGCGTGTTCAGCTGCGTGAAATCGGGAAGCTCAACTTAAGAGAAAAACCACCAACGGCGGGAATGCTGCAAAGCAGCTCTTTGGCAGACACGGCCAAAATAAATCGTGTTAATTATACGGATGAAGTTGAAGGAGCCCGTCATCATCATCGCACGCTGCCCTTCCGACGGGGTTCCTGCCTGCGAGCCGGGGGTGAGCAGTTATTGCCTGCCTCATCCGAGGCTCCCCATCACCCCAAAGCCGAGCCGGGATGCGCCGGCGCTGGCCGGGGATGGCTGGGAAGGGACGGATGCTGCTGCGCCCCTGCTCATTAACAAGCACTGCGGTAAATAACGAGCACTTCAGCTTTCCAGGCTATCGAAGCCTTTTGGTTAGATTTTTGCTGATGACCCCCTGTGGCTGGCGGCTTGCTGGCTTCAAGAGCTGGATCTTCATTGCACTGATAGAGCCTGGACCTCTTTGCAGAGATGCCTGCCCCCCAAAATCCTCTGCATGGGCAACCGAAGTGGCACACGCAACCCTTCCGAGGGCCCTTCGCTGACAGAGGCGATGGACAAGCGCACAGCCGCACACCCAGGGCACGGGCACAACCGCCAGGATGCTGCCAGGTCCCTTTTCGGGGCAATTTGCCCCAAGATGCTGGTTTGGAGGAATACTCCAGCCCTTGTGCCTCGCGAGCGGGGAGACTGAGGCACAAAGCCATGGCTCAAGGCACCAAGTGGGTGGTGGGACAGAGCCCAGCCCAGCGCAGAGCACCGTAGCTGTTTCACTCCATCCCGAATAACAGAGATTTCTCAGCCTGCGATGGGGAAGGGGACACAACCCCATTATTTTTACAGCGGGCTGGGGCCAGGAATCCTCAGTTTTAACCCTCCTGTAGAAAAGCCTCATGCCCAGCCCCATCCTCCCCACCCACCAAGCCCTGAGATGATGGGGTGAGGCACCCACAGACCCCACTCTCCCCAAGCCCCCCCCCCCCCATCACCAAAGCCGAGCCAGAAGAAGGAGATTTTAGCAAGACAGTGAGCTCCAGCAAGCCAGACCCACCACAGGGACAAATCCTGCTTCCCAGGTTTTGCTGTCTTCAAGACACACCAAAAGCTGCAGGAAAGCATGCACCACCACCAAAAAAAAAAAAAAAAAAAAAGGTAATTAAAGAAAACTCCGTCACAGATCCTAATGCAACACGCATGGGAAAGTGTTACAAAAGGGGAAAACTTTTTAATAAAGTCTGCAAGTATATATTCCTCCTTTATCAACCTCAAGATTTATTGACCCAAGAAGCCATATTGACTGAATAAATCTTGATAATGACCCCAGCAGAAGTCAATACCTGCTTATTATCTCCCAAGTTGGGGAATTACATCTTTCGGTAATAGGAGCAGGATGGTACAAAACGTTCTGAGAAACTTCACCCAGGCTTTTTTTTTGGGGGAATGGATGCCTCTGATGTGCCTTTTCCAATCCAAGAGGGGATCTGCTACACCATTAACACAGCGGGCGAGCCGCGGTGTGGTTTCTATCTCAAGGTCTGGCAAGGGGGGAGCACAGACCCTCACTTTTGAACCCTAAATTAATTTGGTTTCAAGGCAGGCTGTTGTAGGAGCAGGATGCTGCAGCTCGCCATTGCCCTCCCTCCCTGCAAACAATGGCCCCGCGTTTTCAATTTGCCATGTCGTGTCGGCAGCTCCCGGGATAATTCCCTGAAATTTAAGACGTGGGAATTCCCACAGCCGGGGACGTACAGCACCATGATTGCGCCGGCGCCCAAGGGAGGAAGGGAACAGCATTGCCGCCGTCCCACGGGACAGGCAGCCACCACCGGGAACCCAAATACACCATTTTTCTCCAACCAGCAAAAATAGGAAGGGAAAACGGGGGAGGAGACGGGCCGCTCCATCCCTCAAATCCACAGGCAAGCAAAGCCTTCTGCATTTAAAGATGGTGCTTCTTTTGCCAACAGTTAACTTTCCATTCAGCAGAGAAAACAGTAGCTATGGGACCAGCGCACACAACAATTATGCCTGCATTTTTATTTGAAGTCTCTGCAGACAGCAAGAAAAATTAACTGAAGGGAGCAGCTCCGGTGCCAACATATGGAGGGAGATGAATAGCGCGTTCTGCATGCTCCGCTGAGGTTATCTAGTTAAGCAAGTACCTCCTAAAGGACTCGCAGGCTGGGAGTGCACTGTTTGCTTAATCTGGTCATAAATAATAATACGGATCACCAAACGTTTTTAACATTCAGCTCCACCTGCAGCACAAAAGCCCTGCTGAGCCCCGCCAAACTCGCCGCCCGCCAGGCAGCGGGAGATGTCGGCACAGCCCGGGGACCCCAACGAAATGGCTCCGCTCTTGCCATCGAGCCACGCGGGGCATCGACGCAGGAGGCCCTCCGCCGCCCAGGTTGGTCCGAGTCAAACCCCACGAACGCCCCCCTCCACACTCTCCCCCATTTCAGTGGGCACCACAACCCCCAAGCGCTCTGTCCCTGTCCCCAGGTCCATCTCCAAGCTGGATAAACCCACCAGGAGGTGGCAGGGCTGCTACCCTTCCCTCTGGTCCCATAAAAATCAAATTATATTTCCATCCCTGTCCCCTATTTGCCTCTTGGTCACAATCCCTCCCCCCTCCTCCCCTTCCAAGGCCACAGAGACAATCCACTAAACTGGATCAGGAGGCCAGCGCGTACATCTCTAATGGGCTGCAGCACGCACACAATTAATTAATGGATTTATTAATTAGGGAAGAAGTCACTCTTCAGGCTGGAATTGGGGTCACCAGTTTCTAAAGTGAGAGCTGTGGAGCTAAAGATAAACTCTCATTTTCTGCAGCTCTCCTCTTGTCTGGCAGCATCTCAATTATTCAGCCACAGGAAAAAAAAAAAAAAACACCCACCACCAAAAAAACCACATTTCACTTCAGGAACTTCACAGTCCGACTTTCTGCCAATGCACAAAGCTGAGACCCAACAGCAGGTGGAACCAGGAACATGGGCCACCTCGTTCTCCCCTTCACAAAGAAACTGGAAATATTAGAAATATCAAGTATTTGCTTCTAATGAAGGATTTGGCGGGGGAGAAACAGTGGGATGCAGGATGGACGCTGCACCTCAGCCTGTCCCAAAGAGGGAGCTGTGGCAGAGGGGTAGAGGAAGGGGACACCACAAAGTGGTCAACGATAGTGACATCCAGAGAGACGTAGGTCCCCCGGCAACTGAGGTTTTAACGGGCCATGCTGGAGCATCAGCTACGCTTTGGTGGTCAGTTCAGCTGAACCTCCTTGGTGCCACATGGAAGGGACAAGTATTTCTAGCTGCCATAGCCCTGGATCTCTAAGGAAACAGGGCTCCCGGGCGAAGGAAAGAAACGTCGCTAGTGCCCCTGCCAAGAGATGGGCTACAGAGCACAGCCGCAATAGGAGACGGCAGAGAATCTGCATGAAGAGTGCCATCATGAACACCTTGGTCACTGGTAGCATCTCAAGGGGAACACACAACCACCAGACAACCCAGTCCCGAGGCAGGCAGCTGCAGAGAACCAGGCTTCGTTAGTGCCACTGCCCCTAAATTCCTATTAATTGTTCAAACAGGGCAATTCTGTAGCCCACGCCCTGACGCACAAGGAGCAGCTGGAGCCATTGGAAAGCACGAAATACACTCACAGCCCCACAACGCTCCTCAGCCAGCCCCGAGCATGGGCTGCACTCGCACAAAGCCTGAGATTTCCGCTTGGAGGGATGAAATCCCGCTGAGTTGGGGGCACCCAGAGCCCCCTTGGGCTCCCCCCACTCTTCCCCACAGACACGGTGACCACAGGCACCACCCCACCCTCCGTGGAGCAGGAGCGGGAACGGAGAGCGTTGGGTGATGGAGATGCGGGAAGAAACTGGAAGATCCCACCAGTCTCTCCATAAGAGCCCAAAAAACCACAGGAGACCCAGGGAATTTGCAGAAGTGAAGTCCCCCCCCCGGCTCACAGCCCCAGAAACACCTCGGCCTCCCCCCCCCCGAGGTTATCCTGCCCATGGGCTGCTCTGCAAGAGTGCAGTTAAGTTTACTAGTCCAGGCTCCAGGAATTAAGCTTCAGCCAAGAGGACTGATAGCTTATTTACTGCTGTCGTCTATATAAAGAAGAATTTTGACACATTGTTAAATGATAGCACATTTAGATAAGTCAAGCTGTCATATCATTTAATGGATGTCTAAACTCCCTCTGTAGCTGATATGTAAAATTTATGCACTTCAGAATATCATAAGGTTATAATATTTTAATCACATCCACATTATTTTATTTTTTTTTCCCCTCCCCTAAACCTTGAACAGCAAAAGAAAAAAAAAAAAAAGAAAAAAACAAAAAAAAAAACCCCATTCCATCAGCCACACCGCCCTCCAAGGCTGCCGGCACATCGCCATCCGGCAGAGCCGCCGCCGCCGCCACCACCGAAGTTTCTGCCCAACTCCGCTCCCGGCACGCGAAGAGCATTTGCATTACGGGAAATAAAACAAAGTGCATTTTATTTGTGGAACCAAACACTGGAGCCGTGTAGCCAGAGCTCATCTGCATAATGAGATGTGAAGACATTTATAAAAGATGGCTATAATCGGTCTCTCTCCCCTCACTTGCGGTTGTATTTATTATCCCAAATCAGTAGCTCACAACTCTTCCCATTTTTTTGCCATTTTAACACAGAACGGGTTAGATTAAAACGGCATCCGGCACGCGGGGCATGTAATCCATACAATGCTAACCGGAACATAATAAACCGAGAGCAAATTAAAACACAAAAAACCCATAACGGCACGAATCCCACTATGACTATTATACACAAGAAAGCTGTAAAAAAAATACTGCATTAGTAATGTACACAATAAAACAATCTCATAACCCAGTGAAATATGTCTGGTATTATCTTTGATAGAATTTTATCTCTTCTCATTTCCGAGACTATTTGCTGTAAAAAGGCTCAACGCCGTTTCCATCAAAGTGCTGCCGAGTAGCACATTATCTACATGTTTTACATATGCCCACCATTCATCAGGGTTGCTCAAACTCTGCCATTCCCGGCCAGCCCCAGGCCAGCAGAGCTGCTCAGACACATGCATTAAAAAGGAAGAGGTGGGGGGGGGGGAAAAAAAAAAAAAGGAAAAGGCTCAAGGAAGAAGAATAAATGGATTGTTTCCCTTTTTTTTTTTTTTGTTTTTTTTCTTTTTCCTCCTCTCTTTTTTTTTTTTTTTTTTTTTTTTTTTTTTAAATAGAGGGCATTAGGCCAAGCTGGCACAAGGTCACCTTTCCCACCGTGATCCCGGCGAGGCGGCGGAACTGCTGCCTGGACAGAAGTCAATCCCCACTGCTCCCTCTCCAGCTCCGCACCCAGCCACAGCCACCCGGCCAAGCGGAACGGTGGGGAAGCAGAGCTGCCCACCTCCCAGCTCCCAGCCCACCTCTCCCTCCGGCAAAGTGCCCCCCCCCCCCGTCTCTCCACCGACAAACCCACAGAAAAGTAGCTGCCAATATTTGTCTTTAAATAAAGGTCTGCGCGCACCCAGGAAAAGTCATTAGCGTGATGTAGCGAGGAATGCTTTTGTATCCGAAGCGCTTAGACCCGTAATCCCTTTCCGACCACAATGCCATAAATGAGCAGTCATGGCAAGCCGACCGGCCACGGTACCTGCATTACTTTTAGGGTCGCGTATCACAGATGTAGCACGTAATCTGCTTAAAAGCCGAAATGTATTAAATGCTGGAACTGTTGATACAGTACCGAAGCCCCATAAATCGCATTTCAATTTGTTTACTCCCCTATGAAGCATGCTGCATTTTAAACTCCGTAATATCCTACAGGGATAAACCCATTTAATATCCATGTAAATGAGCGTTTCGGCTTTTGTAGTAGATCCAGGTTGGGTTTCATCCCATTATGTTGGGAGAGCTATTGTGTTAATTATCCGCCTCCCCGCTACATAGGTGCGTATTTAAGGTCACAAACTGTCAGCATCCCCTGCCAAACCTTCCCTCGTCCGCGTTAACAAAGGACTTACCGTTAATTTCACAGACCGAGGGCACTACGGCGGGATACGGCAGCCGTGACCTGCCCAGAGCCACAAAGGATCTCTCTCCCGCCGCATCCATCACACGTCCCGAACGCCGGCACCCAGCCCTCGCCCCAGCCGGCTCGCTGGACCACCAGCCGGCCGATGCCGGTCGCCTTTCCTTGTCATTCAGGGCTGACCGAGCCCCGGCACCGGCGCCGCCAACCCCCGGCCCTGAATAACAATGGGAGCGCGGCGGGGCTCCGGGCAGCCCCGCTCCGCCATCCCCGGGGCTACCGCGCATCCACCGGCTCACGGAAGAGTCTCTGCCCTCCCGGCGCCCGGCTCCGGCCACGAGCGGGGGATGCAGTTACGGAGCCGGCCCCGTTACCGCGGGGGAGGCGGCGGGGTGGGGGAACGACACGCACACCGGGGACACTTTGCAGCCCGCCGGCACCTGCGGCTCCGCTCCGCGGGGCGGGGACGGCAAGAAACTTGGCGGAGCGGCGCGGGGGGACCGCGCTCCCCGCAACTTCATCCCGCGCAACTTCCCTCCTCTCCCTCCCTCCCTCCCCTCCCGCCGGGGCGGAGCGGCGGCCGCCCCCCCGGCCCCGCTGTCACCTCGGGGGCGGCGGGGCGGGGGCCGGGGCGGCGCGGCTCCATTGCCGCTAGCGCTGCTCCATGCTCCCGGGCGGCGCCGAACAAAGAGCGGCGGCGGCGGGGATCAATTTCTGATACCTATCGATGGGGAAGGGCGGGCGGAGGGAGGGCGGGAGGCAGCCGGGGGGGGGGGGGGGGGGAAGAGGGAGGGATGGGGGCGGCCACCCGGATCCCCCCCCCCCACCCCCGCCCGCCGCCAGCCCCGCGGCCGCCGCCGCCACCAACCTGGAGCCGGCGGACATCAAACCGCGTCCGGTATCGAAACATCGATCCCACGTCGGCGGCCATCTTGGGGGAGACCGGCGGCGCGGAGGGGCGCGGAGAGGCGCGGAGGGGAGCGGAGGAGCCCGTCCGTCCGCCTCCCACCGCCGGGGGCGGCCCCGCCGCCGCCTCGCCCCGCCCGCGCTCCGCGGGGACGGATGGAGGGAGCGGGGGGGGGTAGGATGGAGGGGGCGGCCACCCCCCCACACACACACCGGGTCCACAGCGGGCATCGCCCCCATGCGGGTCGTGGGACGCCCCCCCCCCCCCCCCCCCAGGCCTCCACCGGGGAAGGGGCGCAGAGTCTCGGTGCAAATGATTTATTTAAAAAAAAAATACAAAAATGCGTGTTTTACAAACACCCAGCGGCGCCGGGAAGGTGGGAAAAATCGCCATCCGGAAGCTGCTGGTTAAACTTTTTCAGCTTTGTTTTGGGTTTGGTTTTTTGTTTGTTTTTTTTTTTTTTTTTTTCTCCCCCCTCTAACCTGACACAGCCAGCACCTTTGACCCTGGTGGGAATTGCCACAGCAAACACGCTCACAGCGCACCACCGCCAGGAAAATCCCCAAATTCAGACTGGTTTAGGACTGTATTTTTAAATGACTTAACAAGGCTGGTCTCTGAAGAATTCAAATAACTTAAACAGAAGAATGGGGCACAGCCAGTAGCGCTTGGGCAGTAACGAAACCTGTCCAGAAATACCCCCTTTGCTTCCCCACCAAAAAAATAAATAAATAGAGAGCTTTATGGTTTCTGCCCCAAGTTGCCCCATATCCTGTCGTACTGACCACACCGACATCCGAAGGGCTTCGAGTGTTCGGTTCCTTTCCTGGGGGAAAGCGATGACCTGCCAGCAGAGCGGTGCCGCGTCTGCGCTGGAGGGACCCCAGCACCGCTGGCCGCGACTCGCTTCTGAGCGCAGAAAGGCTGAAGCTGCCCCTTCGGGTACGTTGTGCAGACGGGTATTTGCAGACCAAGCAAGCGCAGCGTTTTAGTATTCCTGCTAAGGAACAGGTAACACCCTGAGCTGCCGTGCAGACACGTGCACGTCTCTGCACGTGGAAGAGCTCGGGGGCTCCTGCCAGGCTGTGACACACCAGATAGCATCCCTGGGGCCACCCCCGCCACGGAGGGGCAGGCAGTACTGAAGTGTTGCCCCGGACTCCCAAACCACAGGTGCTGCTTTGCCTCCAAAACCGCAAAGAGGACAAATGTGAAAGGAAGCAGCTCCCTCGGTCACCATCACACTGGTCCCCACTGTCTTACCTGACACCATTCACCGCCGCAGAGATCCCCACGCTCGGACGGGCTGCCTCCACTATCCGTGGACACGGATGCCAGCAAACCCAGGACAAGTGCTCCTGCAGCTGTCACTCGTAGTCCTTCACCGCCCCAGCCCCAAAACTCTCAGCTCCTCTCACTGCAGCAGATCTCGTAGTGCTGGAGCCACCTTCTGCACATAGAAGCGGCTCCTCAGCCATCCCAGGGCTTGGCCCCACCTGGCAGCCCAGGTACTGTCCTGGTGCCACCACTTGCACTTTGCAGGAATCCTGAGATTCCACTAAAAAGCAACAATTTGAGTTCAGAAGACACCGAAGAAAAGGAATGTCCTTCAAACCACACCCTGCTCCACTGCCACAGGGACAGGTCTGCTCCTTCTCTTCCTGCCGCCTGAAGTTCACCTGAGCCAGGAAAACTGTCCAAAAGGGTAAGGCAGACACCCAAAGTGACCTTGGCACCATGCTGTAGCACAAACAGCTAGGAAATGATCGCGTTCTTCTCATCTCTTCCACTCAGAGAAACTCAGGGCTGTTCACAATCCCACAATTGCAAAACGCCTCAGGCAGGAGAACAAATGAACGGAAAATCAAAGTTCAAAGAAGGATTTGCAAGAGCCAAGGCTGTTTGTGTTAGAGAGAGCCTGGATGCCTCACGAGCCCTGCTCCAGCCTCTCCTCTCTCCTGTCCCCCACCTCCAGAGCTGGCTGGAGAAGGGGGCTCCCATGGCAGATCCTCACATGGTGCTGCAATAAACACATCCACCTGGAACCAGCGAAACCCAGATGCAATTGCAAACACGGAGCTGAAATCTTGACCCCATGGGCGTCAGTGGCAAACTCCATGGAGGCTCTGAGACCGCAACCATCAGGTGCCTCTGCACTGCCCCTACTTGGGTGCACCCAAGTTTGCCCTGGGAACCCAAGCGCTAGAAATAGATGCTCTCTTAACACCACAAAAGTCAGAGAGCCCAAACTGCTGGCAGGCACTGAGATTTGTAGTGAGGTTGGGTCTGCTGGTGGTGCCAGACAGGTGCTTCTCCTTTGGCTTAATGAGGCTGTAATTAGCCAAGGGTGAGAGCACAAGCTGTGCGAGGGGGGGATCTCCCTGTGGGAATTCATTTCCATCCCTCTCTCAGGACCGTGCATAGGGGGAGGTTTGTTTACACGATGGGTCAATAAGCTCAGGTGGGATGGATGGCCTTTCCTTGGGGTGAGAGTTGGTTTCTGCTGTTTGATGCCAAGGTGTCCTCTCCGTGCCAGCAATGAGGATGGCTTGTTCTGTTCGTGACCGAGATGTTCCAGGCATCTGCTGTTGGACACCATCAGAGACAGGTTCCCAGCAAAGGGACCTTCTCCCTGCGCCCACAAAGCTGATCTCCCGCCCGTAAATCACTGCCCCGCTCTCCCGCTGAGGGAGCAGAAGAGCCTGCTCATAAATCAGAAATAAAACTAAACTTGGCATCTTTGGTGAGCAAATTAAATTGTGGGCTTTGGAGGAATGGTTCTGTTTGGCCAAATCATTAATAAATCAATGGGAGCCGTAAGGAAGAGGAGAGGGCGTGCGCCCGGTGCCGCACAGAGGGAAGGAGCTGCGGGGTGGCATGCTCTGTACCTGCTCTCCCTGTGTCCCCCCGGGGCACTGCCCTGCTGGCCCCGGGACACCCTGGGGAGAGCAGGGGGACCCCGGTCTTACCGTTCCCCCACCCCCCAGGGCTCACCCCCCCCCGGGCAGCGCTGCGAGGCGCAGGTTAATAAATCAGTTTGTCTCCAGACCGGTTTGCTTTGTGCGCCTGACAATAGCCCGTTGTAAATGGCAGCCCCTTGCCTCCTCTTCTGAAAGGCTTTTAATTAAAATATGGAAGGGGCTTTTCTGTGTACTTAAAAAAAAAAAAAAAAGAAGTCAGATTTCAGCACACTCCCATTTCAGGCGTTAATTTATTCTCGCCTTCCTGCCATTTGTGATCCACATGATAAGTCCTTTGTGCGGTGATCCGGCCCCATTAGGCGGACGAGGGGCGACGGCAGCGCGAGCCACGTGCCGGCGGTGGTGGCGAGCTTAGGTGATGGTGAGCTTGCTCAGCCACCTTGACCCGAGGATGGGCAGGGGGACAGCAGGAGGGACAGCAGTGCCATCAGGGCGAGCAGGGACGCATCAGGCCCTGGGGCTGGCCGGGAGCTCAGGCCCAGCTTCAGCCCTGGGCGCAGAGCAGAAAGACCCTGGTGGAGATCCAGACGGCTGCTCCCGGAGCTCCGTCCCCGTCCCATGCAGGGGAAGGCAGCACAGCCCCTGTCAGCTGTCACCAAGTGGACCTGGGGCCCAGGAAAACCTGGCGGGGGTCCTGCCGCCTCCCCCGTGCCCCCGGTGCAGGGTCGCTGCCTCCTCCGGCCGGAGAGGCCAGGGCCATCCCAGCGACGCCTGGCTCTGCCTGGCCTGCGCCAGCCCGGGAAGCAGGAGCCACCTCCCGCTGGGGGATACGGGATCCTTCCCGTCTCTTTCCCACATTCTCACAAATTGTTTAAAGTGTTTGATAGCGCGGAAGCCCATCACCGCAGGCAATGTAGCTTCATGGCCATCTCCCCCCTTCCCGCAGCCTGCCCTCTCCCTCTGGCCCCTTTCCCTTCTGCCCCTTTCCCCCCTGCCCTTCTCCCTCCAGCCCCTCTCCCCCCTGCCCCTCTCCTCTCTGATTCTTTCCCCCCTGCCCTCTCCCGGCTCCTCTGTCCCCGTCCCTCTCCCTGCCCTGTCCCCTCTCCCTCTCTCCCATCCCTCCTTCTGTCCTTCTCCCCCTGCCCTCTCAGCCCCTCTCCTTTGCCCCTCTCCTCCTGCCCTCTCCCCTGCCCTCCCCCTGCCCCTCTCCCCGTTCCTCTCCCCATTCCTCTTCCCATTCCTCTCCCTTGCCCCCCTCCCCATCCCTTTCCCCATTCCTCTCCCCGTGCCCCTCTCCCTGCCCTCTCCTCCCATCCCTCTCCCCCCCCGCCTCAGCCCCGCCGGGGACCGGGCAGCGCCCGCACCGCGCCCGCTACAAGGGCGCCACCTGGCGGCCGCGGCGGTAGCTGCAGCGCCTCCCAGCGGGCCGGGGCGGGGGCGCACGGTGGGACACGGGGGGCCCTGGGGAGGGTTGAGGGGGGGCACGGCGGGTCACCGCCGGGGGACAGCCCGAGGGGGACACTAAGGGACATGGGGGGGGACGTGGGGGGCACAGGAGTGCAGGTTGAGACACGGCGGGGGGCACAGCCCCCTCCATCTCCCCTCGGTGCCCACCGCGGCTCCCCGGGGCATGCACTGAGCTGTGCCCGGCCTCGGCCCTCGGTGCCCCCTGGGTGCCCCAGGATGCGCGGGGAGGGTGCCCGGGCCTCTCCACTGGCCGTGTTTCTGCCAAGGCTACTTATTTCCAGGCACATTCCCCCTACAATTAGCACATGCTCTTTAATTAATTTTCCTCTTTTATTGCTTCGCCCAAATTATCTCAACTATGGCGCCATTCGGCGTGCGCGCAGCCGATAATGCTGCTATTTATGGCTTTCTCCCGTCAATGCCGTGGCTCGGGAGGCCAGGACGGCCGCCTCCTCCTGGGGCCGCATCCTGTGCACAGCACAGGGCACATCTCCGGGACGGGCCAGCAGCCCAGGGATGGGGGTGTCATCTGTCCTTGTCCCCATCATCTGCCCTGTCCTCAGGCCAGCCAGATCCCAGCTTTTTTTTTTTTGCAAGCGGCAGCTCTTCCCCAGACCCCTGAGCTGAGCAAATTCCTCCTGAACATTACTGCGGTGATGTATCCTTCCGAGAGAAAATGGAGCTGAATCAGGCAAAGCTGCTAAATTAAGTCTGTCTGGAATAAGCCATTAAACATTGGAACCTTCTGAAAACCGAGGGGAGACGGATAAAACCATCAGAAAGCTCCTGAAGACGCTGACCCCCAGAAAGGGGCTGCGGGGTTGGGGGGTGGGGGGGATGAGCAAGGGTGATTCCAAGGAAAGGGAAGGATGCTCCCAAACGCCCCCACACTGGGAACTGAGGCACAGGGATGTGTCCAAGGACACAGAGGCCGTCCGTGGCACAGGAGATGGGCTTCAGCCACCAGCCAGCACCGGGCCACACGGGCCACCCCCATGGCCCCCTCGGCATGAGCACCAGGGACGGGGTGGCCACCACTGCTGGCTTCAAACTGCAGCTCTGAGCTGCCCAGGAATCCATCTTTCTACCTTTAATAAGCTTTTCCCCTTTAAAAATAATCATAACCAATAAACAAATGTTCCAGCCAGTGTATATAAGCATCAAATTAAGTAGCTACGCGCATTTGTTATATTTGATATAGCCTTGTTAACTGGAAATTCCTGGGTTTGGAATATGTATTGATTTCAGCAAACATATATTATTTTACTGTAAGTACCAACAGCCATTGTAGTTAATATACAACAGTTTAATTTAAAATGCATTAGTTTAATAAAAATGCATAAAATAGAAGAGAATTGCATTAGCTTCAATAAAAAATTCAATTTCATAAATATTATCCAGTGTTAAAATGCATTGATTTCCCAGGAAAATGTATTGGTCAGAGGTAATTTACATTGGTTTGAATGGGAATGTACCGGCGTGTATACATATGTATTAGTTTAGTCAAATGTATCTGATCGCAGGAAAAAATATCGGTTGGAGCAAAAGATATTCATAAGGAAACCACAACGGCGTGGGGCGAGCGGCTGCACGGGCTGGCTCTGGAGCATCCCAGCACACCGACGCGGCCGCGCTCGGCCAGCCCTGGGGCCCGGACACCCCCAAAACAGCTCCGTCGATGTCCAGACTTGGGGTTACCCATGGGCACGATGCTGCTGGGCTCCCTGGGACAGCGGGAGCCTGTTATCGGCCGTGGGCAGGACTTGGCGCGGGCGCAGGCACACGTCTCGCTCAGGCAGAGCGCACGCCGTGCAAAGGGCCGGGGTTAATCAACTCCTTTTGACTCCATTTTTTATCGAGCTCAAGAGGGGCTGTCCTATTAATTAGAAAGGCTTTTTCATGTAAAACACAGGCTCTTTTGCAGATAAGAAGGGACGATGCTTGATTTGGCCATGGCACAGATCCGTGTGTTATTCCCTGACATCCATTCACAGGCTGCAGCCGCTTCCCAGCAGCTCTTTTGTTCACCACAGAGCTCCGTATGCGTATATGTACATACATATACATTTAAAGCACTCAGTTTTTCCCGGATGCCAGTAAGTCCCCTGATACCCACATCAGGGGAAGGAAAAGATGTTCCTGGAGCTGCCTCCATCCCCAGGCTGGACCGGGGTCCTCAGCGGGGGGGTGGGCAGGATCCGGCCCGTGCAGCATGGAGGATTCCGTCTGACGGCGAGAAGTGAGCAGCGGAGCAGATGCGTCGTCTTACAAATTACGGCAGAAACACAGGCAGCCATCTGCACCCCATCCCCGGCCAGCATTTCTGTGCCCGGCTCAGCCCCTGCGTGCCCAGCTGGCCCCTCGAAGCCCCCAGCCACCATCACGCCCCCAACCACAACGTGGGCAACAGCGGGGAAAGGCCGAGATCTGGTCTCTTCCAGGCTGGGCAGGCAAAAATGATGCTCACCCCCCCAAAAAAGAAATTCTGGGAAATCTCCATGGCTCTAGGGCTGCCTCCCGTGCCACCAGCCAAGCCCTGGCACGGATATGGAGCCAGTGCCCAGGCGGCACCAGCGGCTCCACAGCCGACCAGTCCCGTTAAACCGCTACACATCACTTCCCTGATGCTTATGGATTTTTCCTTAATGCCACAAATTAAGGTAATTGGGCTCGGCTGGCCGATGAATCCAGCTGAACTTGGCAGGAGGAGGGAGCGTCCATGCCGAGATTGATCCCCCTCATCCCCGGCTGTGCCAGCGTGCCCAGGGCTGGTCCTCGCCCCAGCTCTGCCCCCCAGCTCTCTCGCCTGCCCTTTTGCTCCCAAAACCCATCCTGAAATCCCTTCCCTCAGCTGCAGCTCCGTCCAGATGAGGCAGTCATTCCTGGATCAGGAGTTTTCTCCTCTCCAGGCACTTTTCCCTACCCGTTTCCCTGCTGCCTAGTTAAACCCTCTGTGCAATGCCATCCTCGCTGGCATGGCCACGGCGGCCGGGCGTCGAGGTGCGACTGAGCAGCGAGTGCCAGGGACTAAACATGATATTTGTGTCCTCTGGGGGAACGAGGGCAGCGTCTGGGCACAGCCCAGAGCTCCAGGGATCCTGTTTCACGCCGCCTTTGTTCCCAGCCCTGTCCCAGCCCTTCCCGATGGCCTCCTCGGCACACGGAGGGGACAATGCCAGGCAGGGGTGCGGGCAGCGATGCCAGCAGGCCCCTGCGCCCCAGCCACTGGGCCACAGCCGTGCAGGGATGGCAGAGCCTGGGGGGCTGGCAGGCATCATTGGACCCCCCACACCATTCCCAGCCCAGCACACCCATGCCGCCAGGGCAAGGAGAGAGGGAGGGGAGATAAAATGAACAGGCTAAAAATACTGAAGACAAAACAGAACCCCCCCTGCCCTGATCGCCAGCGTTTCTTCTCCACGAGGGTGCCGGGGACAAGTCTCAGATGCCGGCAGAGGTTTTGCAGGGTTGCTGCCTGCCTGCCTGCGGACTCAGTGGCTCCTTCTGGCCAGGGCAGCCGTGCCGTGCCCGGGCTGGTGACCGCAGTGGCCGGCAGTGTGAGTGCCACCACTCTTGGATGCTGCAGGATGGGGCTGCCAGCGCCTGGGATGGGAAGAGTTAATCGTGCACGTCTTGTCGGGACCAGGGCGAGCAAGTGTTTGGCTTAACTGAGTGACAGGTGCCTCGGTGGGGGGTGACACATGACAGAGAAGCCCTTCGTGCCTTTGCGGGAGCTCAGCATCCACCTCAGGCCTCATCCCGGTGCTCTCGGATGGGGTGCTGCATCTGAGCTGGCGCTGTGGCAGGATGGTCCCCTTTGTCCAGAGACATAGTGGCCGGCAGCCCCTTCTGCTCTTCGAGCATCACAAGCGATGGGACCCCATTGCACCCAGGGCAGCGGGGCTCCTGCACCTCCAGCAGACGAGCAACACCCGGCTTTGCCATGCCAGCGCTGTGATGGGGCATGAAGGCTCCCAAAGACAGCTGGCAGGACCGGGGGGAAACATCCATGTCTCAAAGCTTGGGGGACTGTAGCCAGGGGTTCCCCCGGGCCAAGACCTCCCTGCATGTCCCAGAGGAGGGGAAAAGCCCAGCCGCAGCCCGAGTGACAAACGCAGGTGGGATTGCTCCGGTGCAGTCCCCGCTGCGGGTCAGCATCTCCAGTGTGGGAGCTGCGGGGCCTCCTGGCACTTCATTAACCTTGAAACCCTCTCTGTCTCACATGTCACGTCAGCCGGTGACAACAACAAGCTGCTATTCCAGATTAGAGAGAGAGGGACAGAGAAAGTCAGAGACAACAGGGTTGGGGGCGGCTAACTTACCTATTACTGCCAAAAGTGGGCATGGGGTTATTTTTAACCCGGAGTGGGATGTATTTATTGTTTCAGCCCAGGGGAAGCGAGGGACTGCCTCCGAGACACCTCTCACAGCGACATCGGCAGCTCTGGGAAGCCATGGTGAGTACCGAGAGCCCGAACCTCCGGCGGGAAAAGGCAAAATCTGTTAGCTTTTTCACCAGGGTAGCTTTAACGGGCAGGGAGTGATGGAGGCAACAGGGATGCAACAGCCAAGGATCCCTCCTGCCCCAGAAAGGGAGAGAGCAAGCCAGGGAGCATCTGGCTGCATTGAAAGCATCCCATGGCGAACAGAGAGGCGTCTCCCATGCCAGCAGATCTTCTAACTGGCGCAGACCACTTTGGGGTCCAAATGCTATCTTTCTGCTTTCCCTCCCTTCATGCAGCCAGAGGAAGGGCCGTTGTGTCCCGCAAAACCTTCCCACTCTGCCTCCTCCTGGATCCCTCCGATCAGAGGGAAAGGCTGCCGGAGCGCGCGGCCGGAGCGAGGGACAATGGGCAGGGTGGGAGGGCGAGCGGCTCTGTCCTCCGCTCCTGTTCAAAAGACGCATCAAGCCATTTCTGCTTGTTTCAAGCCTCCGTACAGGAGGACGAAGATTTTTTTAGATAAGTAAACTTCTTAATAAGTGCTGTGTTCTTAGCGAGAGGCACAGAAAGGCAAGGAAGCACCTACCAACTATAGCCCTTGCGTGCAACCTCAGCAGCGCTCCCAGCAGCACTCGCCCCAGTGCCGATCCTTTTACCTGCCGTAGCCTTTGGTGGGGAATTGATTTCCCAACTCATCTTTCCTCAGACCTATTTGCCTAAATTCCTCACGAAAGCAAAGACGAAGCTGTAATTTAAGCAGGAATCTTAACGTCCCTCAGTATCTTGGAGGGTTGTGTGTGCCCAGAGCTCCTGAGCAATGGAAAACCACCAAGCACCCAAGTGCAGTGGCAGCAGCAGCAGCTCAGAGCTACCCTGAAGGACTCACAACTAAGAATAGGGTAGTTTCATGCTTTTATTCCACACCATAAAAAGCCAGTGAGTTAGTGATACATACTTGAACCCCTGCAGGCACCCAAGAAAGCCAAGAAGAGGATTGAAGGTGCTAATTCCAACGTCTTCTCCATGTTCGAGCAGGCCCAGATCCAGGAATTCAAAGAGGTAGGTGGGTTTGGTAGAAATGACCGAGGGTCCTTGACGCGATGTGACCTTCAGCTCTTTCCTCAGCACTTTCAGATCGGTGACAGCTGGTTTGCAACAAGAGGCAGCTTGCCCGGTTTTGAGTCATTTTATTTTAAAAGTGCAAATAAGAACTTGGTGACATTGGTAAATACGGCATTGCCTCGAAGCTTCCCAGGAGCCCGCACCCCGCAGAGGAGCCGGCAGCATCCAGGAGAGCAGGAGAACATCTCCCAGCCAGCTCCCACCTGCTGTGCCAGGAGCTCTTCACGACTTACACCCTGCACGGCTGGCACACGGTCCTTTGTAGATCCCAGTTACAGGGATAACTGGTCCCAGTTGGGGGAGCTGATGGCTCAGACTGCCCTCCCCACTTGGTGAGAGGACTTTGTCCAAGGCAGAGGGTCTGTAGGGCATTAGGGCTTGGGCTGCCGTAGGAAGCCGTCACCCTGCACTGCCCAAGGGCACAGGAGCCAGGATTGCTGCTGGATTGAGTTGTTGCTCCCTCACTGGGTGAGGGCCTCTGAAGCCCCATCCCAGGCAGGGCTCAAAGTGCCCTTGTCCCACCCAAGTCGAAGGGAGGACGGTACTAAAGCCTTTGCAAAGGCCAACAGCGATCCCTGAGCTCCCTGCTCTCCTCCTGTGCTTCCAGGCATTCACCATCATGGATCAGAACCGGGATGGCTTCATCGACAAGGCGGATCTGAGAGACACGTTTGCTGCACTTGGTGAGCCCCCTTTTAGGACCCTCCCCTCCCCAACAACTTTGACAACGTTAGACCTATTCAGTGAGAAACCAGCTGTGAGCCTCCACTTAGCCAAGCCCCAGTGGTTAACCGGATCTCCTGTTTTGCGGAAAACCTCCTGATCTGAAACCACTTCTGTTAGCCGGTGAGATCCCACGCAGGGTGACTCGGAGCTGCTGCTGTAGCAGTGGGTGTTTAATCCCGCAGGTACGAGAGAAAAGCCAGCTCCTGGATCATAGACAGGCAAATGCTCCCTGTCTCCTCACGTGCTAAGAAGCACCTGGCTGTGCCCATCCCACGGCATCCCTGGGTTTATGGGCATTAAGGGGATTTACAGGATTTGTGGGAAGCTGTGAAGTTGTGAGCTTGGCTCTCGCATCACAGAGGCCAGCACAAACCAGTAACGGGGACAGAAAGTCCCAAAGACAACCAACCTCAGGCAAAAGGATGTAGGCATTCAGTCCTGTTCACTTCTGACACTGGGGACTTGGGGGGACCAGAGCACTCATGGTTTTGGCCCAAAACATCTTCCAAGGAGGGCTGAAGCTGCCTGATCCATGGGGCAGTGTGGCAAGGGAAGGAAGCAGTGCAGCTCAGCCCTTTGCAGCCCTCTCTTCTGTGATCCTGGAGCCCGAGAAACTAGAGCTGGAGATGTCCAGCTCACCTGTCCTCTGCTAGCACATGATTCTCCCTTCCTCACTTCTGCTACGGCCGTTCCTTGTCAGAAGTGCCTCCCCAGGACTGTGCTGCTTCCCTTGGGTGGAAAAAAACCTCCATGGGAAGGCCCCCCTGGTGTGTCTTTTAGCCGCTGGCACATAGAGCAGAGCCCAGAGGTCTGCACACATTTGCAGCCGGACATGGGCAAACGATTCACCAAACGTTGCTCTCTCCTAGGGCGCCTGAATGTGAAAAACGAGGAGATCGATGAGATGATAAAGGAGGCACCCGGCCCAATCAACTTCACAGTGTTCCTCACCATGTTTGGGGAGAAACTCAAGGGTGAGAGGTCACCTGGGGAGATTGGGGGGGCGGGTGTTTGTGGGCACCCACACCACCACCAATATCCTGTCCCACCTGGGGAAGCCACTCAACTCCTGGGGTCTCCGTCACCCTTCCAGGTGAGTGGTTACAGAGTGACTTTGACCCAACAGCCCCATCCGGCTGCACCCTGTAGCACTGACGCAACCCAAGGCATGCAGCCTCCCTGCAGACCTCCAGGAGGCTACGCGGCCCCAAGGGCCTGTGCCTGGAGCTCTATAAATATACCCAAAAGATTAGATAGACGCCGGATGCCATGGTGGTGGCGACACCACCTGCTTTGTCGGCACACCACAACCCTACATCTGCTCCTCTACATGCTACCACCTGTGCTTGAGGTCCCAGCTGCAGGGTTGGCGTTCCCATGGGCTCCCCGCTTCCCAGTGCACCCCCCATCTTCCCCCCAAAGGCTGGGGGAAGCAGGAGGCTGCAGCTGGCTTCCTCCTCCGACGGCCGTGGCTGTGTCATCTGCAGGTGCTGACCCGGAGGAGACGATCCTGAATGCATTCAAGGTGTTCGATCCAGAGGGAAAAGGCCTGAAATCCGCCTAGTGAGTGCAGGGGTGCTCGGGGTGGGAAGGTGGGCATCCCCACCGAGCCCCCCCCCAGTGCTTACCACGCTCTCTTGTTTGCAGCATCAAAGAAATGCTGATGACGCAGGGCGAGAGGTTTTCCCAGGAAGAGGTACGAGCTCCTTCCCACCCTCTGCCAGCCTCCCGTGCCCTCCATCCCAACAGAAACCCCACCCCTCCTCCCAGCCCCAGCCACAAACCCCTTCTGTGCTGCCTTTTCACCCTGGCTCTTTCCCGGCAGATCGATCAGATGTTTGCAGCCTTCCCCCCAGACATGTCTGGCAACCTGGATTACAAAAACCTTGTCCATGTCATTACGCATGGCGAAGAGAAGGACTAGCCCATGCTTGGCGCCGGGGCTGGCACCGTGAGATCGCCTCTCTCTAGGTTGGAAGGACGGTTCCCTTTGCCTCTCCCCCTGGGGAACACATGAATGGCCTCCACATTAAACTGCCTTTTGGCGAGAGGAAATCCAGCTGCTGGTGTGAGTGGTGCTTGGGTTTGTGTCGTGTGTCTGCGCAATGCATCTGTTCCCAGCGGGAGCCCCCAGACCCATCCCAGACCCCACTGCCCCCAGCCTCCCAGACCCAACGCACATCACCCTCACCTGCTCTCGGATGCCTCTGCCCTGCCATTTCCCAGCCCCAAACAGGCCATTTCACAGTGGGCTGTGGCTAGCAGCCATCTGGTCCCACCAGCCCAGGACCAGGAGCGAGCGCAGCCTTTCTTTATGCCTGCCTGCTTCTCCCACCTTAGCAGGGAACACCCAGCAAGTGCACCCATCCCATCTGCATCCCCCCATACCCTCCCTGCGTCCCCTCATACCCTCCCCAGACCCCTCGGGGCAAGCACGGTGCAGGACTGGGACCGTGGTCCCCCTCTCCTCCCTGTCAGCCATGCAATTCCCAGCTGTGGGAAGCACATTGGGTTGTGCAATGGGGACAGCACCTCACCACAGAGCAGCTGTTCCCACCCCTGGCTGCGGCTGCTGTCAGCAGCAGGTGAAGACATGCCGAAATATCACCCAGCGAGCTTTTGAAGCCTGCAGAAGGTGTTGGGCTCCTTCCAGAGGGGAAGGGAGCTGGAACGAGAGAGCCGGGGCGAAAAAGCAGAGGGGGAGCTCAAAAGTGAAACTGTTTATTTAACTTGTTCCCGCCGGGCTATCACACCTTGACGCTATTCCTCCCCTTCTTGCCCGTGCCTGCAGCGTTGCCCTGCTCCTTCTCCTGGCTCTGGAGAATCAGCTGGCGCAGCTGGTCATGGTCCAGCGGCACCTCCACTGCCCAAGAAAATGGCCGCCCTGTCACGCACAGCGCCGTGGGCCTTATATACCCGGCGGGGTGGGGCAGGCTGGCTGGGATTGGCTGGGGAGGGGAGCTGCCAGCGGGGGATTGGCCGGGCAGGCAGGGGGGAACTGCGGATTGGCTGGCTGCGCGGCCACGGCCCCTCCCTCCCACCTCCCACACTCACCAGCGTCGATGGCGTCGATGGTGCCGTCCAGGGTGGGGGGTGGTGGGCAGAGCCGGCCCCGATCCATCAGCCGGAGGAGCCCGGCGCCATCCAGCAGTGGGTTGGTGAAGGACGGGGTTGAAAGCGAGCCATCCGCCGAGGTGTAGCGCAGGACGGACTCCATCAGCAGGAGCTCATTGGTCTTCTTCTCCACAAGACCTGGGTGGGAGGGAGTGCTGTCCCACAGGGCCCCCGCACCGGGTCCCTGCACCCCTCCACCTTTACTCTGAGGGCGGTGAGCCCCTGGCCCAGGTTGCCCAGAGAAGCTGTGGCTGCCCCATCCCTGGAGGGGTTCAAGGCCAGGCTGGACGGGGCTTGGAGCAACCTGGGCTGGTGGGAGGTGTCCCTGCCCAGGGCAGGGGGGTTGGAACTACATGATCCTCAATGTCCCTTCCAACTCTAACCATTCCATGATAAATCCACCCCCAATTGTTTGCTGAGCCCGGGATCCATCGATTTCCCCGAGGCAGTGCCGTCGGGCAGCCTGCCTCCCCAAGGGCAAGGGCCCAAGGCTGGGTCCCACACCCAGAGCCAAAATGAGGGCTTGGGGGTCCGCTGGGATGTTTATACAGCCAGCTTAGCTCCTGAATTTGCTGGGAATTTGGCACCTCAAATTCACATTAGGGACACCCCTGCATGACGGGGCAGGGGAAAAAAACCACTGATTAAAACACAGTGCGAGTGGGTAATGGGCACAGAAGGTCTGGGCATTGTGGCAGGGGAAGATGGGCAGCTCTGACCCACCAAAAAACTGCATCAGGTTCAGATCCGTGACCTGCCCGTTTTCTCCGAGCTGCTTCATTATGTCCGTAGCATCGCAGTTGATGTCTTTGAACAGGGCCTCCATGCCAGATTTGAGCCGGCCCAGGACTTTGCTGCTCTCTTTGCATCGGTCTTCATACCAGTTGGCTTCCTCAGTGGTTTCCGTTAGTTTTTCCTATTAGCAGAGTTTTTGCTAGGTGTCACACCAGCCCCCTGCTCTCCCTCCCCCCGCAGTGCTGGCCAGTTCCAGTCTGGACACTGGAGATATCCCAGGAGAGACTGTGGGATGCTTCCATCCCTGCAGGGGAAAGGCTCTATGAAGGGGATCCCAAGCTCCCCATGTCGCAGATGAGACCCCAGGCACTGGAGGACCAGGGCTAGCAGGAGACCCCCAGTCACCTTCTCACCACGCACTGGGAGAAAGGGCTGCCAAAGCCAATGCAGGGCCCTTTTCTGCCCGTGCCTCTACAGCTGTTGGCCAGAGCAGCTTTGACAGGACCAGACTCCTCAGGACACGTGCCGGGACAGCCAGGGGTCTGCTGCCCTTGGAGAGGGAAATCCCAGCCGCCATACCTCCAGCTCCCGCACGACATGAAGGCTGCTGCTCTCTGCATATTCCTGGTCCGTCATGAGGGACGTAATTTCGTCCTGTTTAAATACAAGCACATGGAGGGGCTGCTGGCTGAATGCCCACCAGACGTGCCTAACAGAGGCTGGGGGACCATCTCTCCACCCTGGGAGCAGGGACAACCCACTTGACCTCTCTGGCGACCACTGTCCCCAGGCCAGGAGGGTAGGTGATGACCCCACAGCACTTTTCGCTCCAGGCAGCCCCACGCTCAACAGAGGCAGCTCTTGGCCCTCCTGGATGCTGCAGTATTTTTGCTGGGTACACGGTGGCAGCATTGAGACACTTTTAGCTTTGAGAACGCAGCATTTTTCTATGGCAGTTATATTTTTGCGTTCCCCTAATCCCACCCGTGTGGCAGGCTGTGAGCTGGGGTCTGGTGCAGGCAGTGATGCTGAACACACGGGAGAGGAAAAACCCACCCCAGCCCAAAAGCACCCCAGCTGAGAAAGGGGAGAGGTGAAGAGCCTGGAACAGACCTGGAGGTTTTTGATCTTCTGCTGCATCTTCTCCATCTCGTTGTTCAGCTCGGTGGCGTAGCTGAAGCAGGCAAAGTTCTTCTCCTCCTTTTCGATGAAGCCATTCAGCAGCCGGTCAATGTCCCCATCCTCTGCCAGCTCCAGCAGGCGCTTGTAAGCCACCTCCCGGCTCTCAAAGCTCTCCCCTTGGCTCTGCTTGGCCCGCTGGGCTGCCTTCAAGGCTGAGGGTGAGACAGAGAATCCAGGCTGTGCATGTACCTGCAGGCTGCCATTTACAGAGACTTCCCCTGCGGCTGCTGTGGGATTTGGCAGGGAGCTCGGGGCAGGGGGGAACAGCACCAGAGGGGCAGAGGATGTCTTAATTTCACCTGGAAACTAAGCAGGGAGCTCACTGTCATCATGGGAATGGGGCAAACACAGTTGGATCCATCCCCACGAGGATAAAAGGAGCCAAGGTTGCACATAGGGGAGCTCCCTGTCTCCCTGTCCCTCCCTCTTCCCCAAGGACACCCCCAAGACCCATGGTTTTGGGTGTCCTCACTTGGTTATCACTGTTCATCCTTTTCTTCTATAGGACAAAGGGTGGGGGAAGGAGCCCGCGGGCAGGGGAGAGGTCCTGCCTTTGGGGCGCAGTGCTATAAGCAGCCCCCTCGCCAACCCTGCAGACTCCTGGTTTGCGGTCCCAGTTGCACGTGATTTCTCTCATCTGATACCTTTTTTCTTTTTGGCCTGTTCTTCCAGTTCAGAGCGATCTGTAAATCTGGTGAGCGTGAAGCTTTTCAGTTTGGTCTCCTGGTCAAGAACACGCTCCCGCTCCTGCAGCTCGACGTTGTACTGGACAGTGTCTTTGCTGTGCCTTTCGTTCATGGCAGAAAACCTTGCCAGAGCCTCCATCCTGCACACGGAAACCAGCAGGTTACACCATGCTTAGGTATAAGGAATTGTATTCCTGGCCATTCCCAAGCATCTCTGTACCTGACCTAGCAAAGGCCCCATGATGCTGTGCACGTTGCCCAGCTCTCATCCAGATGCAGCTGTGTTAGCCCAAGGCCAGCAGGAGCAGCTAACGTAGCTCTTGGTGGATTTTGTACTCAGACACAGCGCCCAACTGTGGCAGCCAGGCTTACTTTGACTGGAGCTGGCTGGCCAGTGCTCCAGGTCTGCTGCAGCTCCCCATGCAGGCTCAGGTGGGACTCAGAAGAAAGAGACTTCTCCATGGGGCAATTCACCTGATCCTGAGAAACGTCTAGGATAGGTGGAGTAAATTACCTTGGAGATACCAGCCTCCCTGCACTGACCAGGCACATAACCCTTAGCACCCAGCTCTAGACAAGAGCAGTGAATCCTCTCTCTGAAGTTGCAATTGGTCTCTCTTTACATCAGTACTCATCACTAGCATCGTCCGTTGGTGCCGAGTTTGACACAGAGGGTTCACAAGGCCATGTACCGCTGCTCGTAGGCTTGCGTGGATTGCTCAACGGCAGTGTTCATCCTTCTCCACTGCTGATCCAGCTTCTTATGGAGCTTCAAGTAGAAGTTATCCAAAGTAGCTTTCCGGATTCGCAGGTTTTCAATCTCTTCTCGAAGCTTGTTATTTCTGGTCAGGATGGTATTGAAATGGACGGTGATCTGGGGAGAGGGAAGCAAAAAGTTTGAAGCTGGTGCAGAACTCGGGGGGTCAGGTCTCTGCTGAAAGACCTTGACCAGGGCTGGGACAAACACAGCCCAAGAGATTTTAAGTTGGTTCTGCACTATCCTCCTCCCCAAGACAGGGGAGGCGACAGTAGGCTAGGCCGATCACGGCAGAGACCTGGAGCTAGCACTGTCAAAGGCAAGGTGGCTTCAGGCAGCTCGGTTTTGTCATTAAAACAGGTGCAGACCTTCAGGCTTCTTGGCACGGCACAAGTGCTGCATTTGGGTCACCAAGCTTGAAGGAGCCTTTGAGATATTCTGGGAGCAATCAGGCCAGGGGAACAAGCCAGGTCCTTTATGGAGCTTGCGTCAACCAAATGCATTTGCACCATTATCTTTTGTCCTGACCAAAAAGCGTTTGGCACACGGGTCCCAGTGTAGCCCTTCACATGGTCTCCAAAGGTCTGCAAAACATTTGCTTACATTGTTTAGATGCATCTCCAGCGTCTCAATCCGCTTCTGCAGCTGCTTGCTACTGTTCGCTTGCTTCACCTTGGCTGCTATCTGGTTTTCCCTCACAATCTTTTTTTCCAGCTCTAGTATCTGCACACACAGAGAAAAAAAAAAAAAAAGGAAAGTTTAACCTCCACCCCTACGATCTGGACTCTTGTCAGGACACTTAGCCAAAGAAAATACCCTCTGTTGACCTGAACTACAGCAACCATGTCATTAATGAGCTCACAGTTATAAAAGCAGCTTTAATCCCAAAGGATCCCATCCTGCATACGCAGGAACATAAACTGTAACTACGAATGGGTTTATTTTCGTGTCACGAAGGAAACGCAGCTGTGTCTGGAGAGAAATTCGGCAGGTGTTGAACAAGGCAGAGCAGCACTCTGCGTAGAGTGGAAGAGGCAATGAGGATGGTTTTTTCATGGTGGTATTGTGCTGGTCAGACAGGGATCTGTGCAATCCTCCCTGGGAACGAGTGGAGGAAAACTTCTGCCAGAAGTGGGGAGCTGCCAGAGGAAATAAATCCACGAGAAGAATGAAGCAGTTGGAGAACAACAAAGCCAGGGGCAGGTGGGAGAGGTATGACTCAGCCAAGCGACCCCTGATCGAAAGCTCACCCTGTTGTGGAAAGCTCTGCAGCACCTCTAGCAACTCTAAACTACCCGAACATGTTTCCTGACTTTTGTCATGGGTGGCTTGTCCAGAGCAGAAAGCTGCAGGGACCTGTCACTTCAGTAGCACTGGGTTTCCCTTGGCCTCCCAGCCCACCGTTGACCAAATCCGACCAGGCTATCCTCAGGAGAAGCGATGGTACATCCCTCAGATGTTGCTGCTCCTCTGTTTGCCGTGTCTCAGGCAGCACAACTAAAAAAGTTACATTTTTGCCTCTTTTTCAGGAGGAAAAAAAAAAGTCAAGAGAAAAGCAAAGGGATGTTGTGTGACCGCAGGCAGGTGTGTGCCATCAAAGAGGAGCTACAGAGACCGGTGGGACAACAAGGTTCAGAGTCAGACCTTACTCTTCCAGCCAGTGCTGCTGACTTGAATGGGGGCCTGGCTCTACCCATTTGTCATTGTCATGTGTCTTTTGCCAGGAGGCAGCATTATATTCCAAGTCCTGAATTATATGCATTTTGCATCAAGGAGGACTCACTCTGTGACTCTGCTCTGCTCTACCATGCTCAGCCAGAGCCAGGGGACGGTCCAGATGCTCTTACCTGGTTGTCCAGGTCAGCTAACAGGGCTTTTCTGTCTCTAATCAGAGAATCATACTGATACTTGGTCTGCAAGAGGCATTGGACGTCCACACAATTTCTGTCATCCAGCATCGCATTTCTCGGAGACGTGATCTGGCTCAGTGTTAATGACACCTCTTGGTGTTCTTGAGTCAGCGACGCTATTTCTTTTCTGTAAAAACAGAACAACAAATGACATCTAGCACAGCCCACCTGCAATGCCAGAGCAGCTCCTTACCCCTCCCACCTCAGCACCAGGCTCCCCAGATCTCGGCATGGAGGAACTTTCCAAGCACAATGCAGAAGAGCGAAGCTGCACTCACTCCTGAGCCTGCATTTGCTGCCTCACGTTGGCACCATAAGATCTCCTCTTCTCCGCTGCTATCTGAAACTGTTTCTGCAGTCTCCTGAAATCGGCTTCAGCCAATTTTTCTTGCTCCTTCATGGGGAAGTCCGAAAGCTTCCTCCTCAAAGAGGGCCGCCCCCGCTGCCACAGAGAGGGAGAGTTTGGTCACTTGAGGAAACACAACCAGCAGCAGCAGACAGCAGAGCTGGACACAGGGGAGCGGTTTAATGGCACCACCACCTCCAGCTGTTTGTCACCACTTTCAGCTCTTCGCCGCCACCCAAGATATTCTTTACCACCCGAAACACTGAGCCACACAAACCAACTCCATGAGCACTTCGGATCCACTTCAGAGCAAAGTCCGACGGGTGCTTTGCTCTTGGGTAACCCACCCCCGTGCTACCACCACCCCCCAGGGCAAGGAGGTGTTAACAGCAACCAAAATCAGTGCCTGTTGACGATGGCGCACTGACCGTTGACCACCGAGCCCCAGCCAGCACCTCAATTCCAGGACAGGGCGCAGACCTCCAGCAGTGGGGAGGGCAGGTGGCGGCAGGTTGTCACCTATTTTATCACCCAGCGTGACTGGGAGGACAATGTGAGTCCGAATCAAACACACCGATGCTGGGGACATGAATGAACCCAGCTGACTTTGCCCAGGAGCGGAACAGGAGTGCTCACGTGCCTGGCTGAGGGAAGGTGACTTCTAGCTGAGAAACCGCCTAACAGGTAGGCACTGAAGCTGTGGCAGTTAGATCCACCACTATCTGTGTCCCCAGCTGACCCATATTCCCCAACCCTGCCTCCCCCAACACCCAAATCTCAGACCACAGCCTCTCCACCGGCACAGGAGGCCAGGCAGAAACAGCCCCACCACAACCCAACACTTTGCTGGCAAAAGAAAGCCCGGCTCCCCACCGCCGGTCCGGTCACCCCACTGTGGCATTTATTTCTGCAGGTGAGATCCCCACGGCAGATCCTCCATAGCACCTGTGGAGAAGGTCAGCTTCAGATTGCGCTTGAGTTTTTACCTTTAAGCCCCTCATTTCTGCCAGCTAACTCCGCCGGTTGCTCTGCAGACGTCTCGGGAAGGGGACAAGGAAGCTTCCACGGGGCCAGGTCTGCTTTCCAAGGGGAGAAATGAGACAAGGGGTAAGGGGGTGATTGTGTCCCTCTGCCCGTCCCTCAGCACCCGCTCGTGTGTTTGGCACATGAGGAAACCGTCACAGATGGCTGCGTGATGAATAAAAGGAGAGCGTTTGTAGTGATGTCATCGCGAAACACGCTCCTCTTATCGAGTTTATAAGTAGGGGAAGAACAGATGGTTTGAGTTATTCCACCCCGTTCGGTACCTGGGTTTCCATAGAAATCCTGGTGAGGCCAGGCCCCCCGTGCCGGTGGGCAGAGCCCCTGGGGAGCCCGAGCTGGGGACATCGCCTGGATTCAGCCCCTGTCCCTCTGCAGCCATGGAGGGCACTGGGGCCGACCCCGCAGCCCTCAGCCCCAAAGATGGCCCCCCCAAAGATGGTCCCCCCCAGCCCCGCAGCAGCTCCCCAGGGCTCCCCCGCCTCCCCCAAGGCTGCTCACCCCGCCACAGGGTGCTGCGGTTCCTCTCCAGCCAGAGGATGGGACCGCAGCAGCAGTTGGGTATTCCCAAGGAACAGCCCTTAGCTCCAGTGGGAAGCGCAGGAGAGGTGAGAGTCCGACAGGGAGCCAGTCCTTGGCCCTGTCTTGCCCCAGGCTCTGTGGAACAGGCACTGGCCTGGTTGCCACGACAGCATCAACACATCGGGAGTGTGGATGGGTTCTCCAAGGGGACCGTCACCAAGGAGGATGGAGCCGGGGGGGGGGGGCCAGGGCACTCCCACCAACTGCATGGGGGGTGCTGGCAGCCCATACTACATGGACCAAAGGGGTTTCCACGCCCCAAACCCCCCCCCCGAAGTGCATTCTCCGATGTCTCCCTGGCCACATGTCCACAGCAGGCAGAAACCCTCATTTTACTGGTTCCCACTTCTCTTTGGAGTGTTTGAATCGTCACATAACCTGGGACTTTGAAGCCTTTTGCTCCAACCAGAGAGCAGCACCCTGTGCTCAACCATCCCCTGCAGCACTTCGGGGACATGGAGCTGCAGTTCCCTCCCTTCCTTGCCAGCCCTGCAGCTGGGTCCGTGGGCTCCCTGCCTGGTTTCTATCCGTTTTGCTCCTGGAGAGGCTGCAGTGACCACATCACTGCCATTGCCCTCAGCATCCAGACACCCTTGAGGTGCCCACCACCTGGGGAAGGTCTCCGGGGACCAATACAGGGAACAAATTGAGGATTCAGACCAGCTTCTCTCTTTTCCATGCAGGAAAGCACACGGGAGCAGTGGGCTGAATCACAAGAGCCATGATAATCCCTTCCCCATAAGCTGGAGCGCGTGGCCGGCTCCTTCCCAGGGACTCAGCAAGCCCTGAGATCCCCAGAGGGCAGAAGCACGAGACAGCGCTGGAGGCTGCAGCAGGGCTGTGTTTTGCAGCTTCGGTGTTGCTTTTCTCAGCTCTGGGATGAAGGGGAATAGAGAGCTGCTGAAGGTGAGCAAAGGGCATCCGTGTCCCAGTTTGCAGGGCTGTGGCGAGCTCAAGGCGATGAGCAAAATCCCCAACCAGCGCATCGCTCTTGAGGCTGCGCCTCCCCATTATCCCTAGACTTTGATGAGCTAACAAGCCAGCCATCAAGTTCCAGGCTAATTCACAGCCAGATAGGCTCTGAGGATGCATTTAATTGGAAATTGTTTTCACGGCAGAAAGCAGAATGTGGCGTTAGATAAGAAAATTCGCAACCAAGGGCAGAGCGATGCTGGGCAGAGCCTGAGGGTCCCACCGGGGCCGCAGGAAGTTCCCAGAGCTTTTCATGCTGTTCCTGCATGATCGACGGCTCCGTGGGATAATAACGACAACCTCTCCAGGGATGAGACTGTCACTCTGTCTTGGTGGCCCTGGCTGTGTCACACTGCAGATCCCTTCTCTCCGGTTTGCTTCTTTTCACCCTCAGCAGAAATAGGGCCAAACCTCCAGTTCAGAATAAAGGTAGAGCTGCACGGGTGGACATTATTTTTCCAGGAACAATGCCACTGGGTGGCTCAAATGCCTGGTTCCCCTTGGCTTGGACTAGTCCAGCCTCAAAATACAGCCCATATTGTCTGTCCTTTTTATGTTCCTTCTCCATGGACCAATTCTCAATTGTTAAGCAAAGAACAAGTCAGTAAATTAACCTATTGAGGAGGGATCTGATTTGGTAGAGTCTGTGTCTGTCACACTCATTGCAGAAGCATTTATTTCACTAAAGGGGACTGTTTTCACCCAAACAATGCTCAACTGTCAGACTTGCTCTGAGTGAGGGTGACTTCATTGTCTGGATCGACCTTTAAGCTGTGGCTGAGCAGAACAGTAATCAGAGTAGGACAAGATCATCTGTAACATCTGAATCCAACAAATCTTCATCTTCTGGGAGAAAGAGAAGAAAAGTGACTTTTTATGCAATTTTAATCTTAACCCATCTTCCCTAATAGGTACATTTAGCACTGATTGACATGGAGAAATTATTCCTTCAGCTGCAGATTTGGGGTCTGATTAAAACTGCTTGTACTATTTTAAGGGCCAAATTCTGATCTGTGCGAGGAGCGTAAATCCTTCCCGATTTTGCTTCACCAGGTCCAGTTAAATGGTGGCTGCAGGGGATGGCCAGAGCTGGGCTGGCTCTGATCTGAGCTCACCTACCTGGGAGCGTCCCATCGACGTCAAAGCAAATCTCTGGGGTAAGCTAAAGAATCAGGCCCATATTTTCATGCAAATGTAATAAATTCATGTTACTTAATGCCTATTTATAACAAATCCAGAACTTAATTCTACTTAACCCGTCTTCGGTGTTTGACACATGAAATCTGTGAGTCAGAGCACTATATATGGAACTGTCAAAACTTTCTTTTTTCCCTCCTCTAAAAGCCTGGATTAAATCATAATCAAACTCCCGTCAGCTCCAGCAGGAGCGCTGGGAGGAGCAGGAAGATGCTGACAACTGCTAAGGCAGCTGGTGATAGGGAAAGATCTTCTCAACCAGCAGTCCAGTGGCAAAACCTTACAGAAGAGGTCCCGAATTCAGACATCTGAAAGGTCCATCTTTGCTGAGATGTCATGCTGTGGACCTGAAGCGATACCTTGGCTTGGGAGTCAGACTTGGCTTGGGAATGGCCTCCCATGAGCACATTCCCTACCCAGGTTTTTATTTCTTTCCTCTGATGAATGGTTACCTTCATATGTGTGGGAACCATACCAGCCTTCAATGGGCAAGACCAGTTTTTGGTCCTAAAAGCACTGCAAACACATCAAGAGTTGCAGACCTGCAGCCTCTTGCAACTGGCCTCAGTTTTGCTCCGTCTGTCCCTTACAGAAAAGGTTTATTTCAAAATACACGCCGTCTAGTCTTCCAATGCAAAGCCATTCTCCCCCCGCAAAATACCCCTTCTTCTTGCATGCCCTTCCTTGGCACGCACCCTTCGGGGAGAGAAGGCTCTTGTGCCCAGCATCTGAAACAACACCGCAAACTTCTGATGCTATTTTCCTCATTTGACACCTAAAATCGCAACAAAATGAGAGCCAAACATGCCAGACACTCTACGAGCATGCAGCAGGCCACCCTTCTCACACTGAAAATTTACAGTGTAAAAATGACAAGCGCGTATCTATCATTAGAGACAATAAAATAGCACAAAAGTAGCTGGTTTTCACCTCTGGGTATGTTTTTCTTGACAGCCTGAGAGTGCAGCCGCAACGGCCTCTAGATAGCACCGTGGGATAGAGACGTCTCTACGGGCACATGGCTCCAAGTTTTAAGAGTAATTGGTATTAAATAAGGGGAGAGGAGGCTGTTCGCTGCCTCCTCGCTTGCAGCGAAGAGGAATTACAGCTGTAATTTCTCTTCACTCAGAGAGGAAATTGTCATCATAATTTCCTGCAGATGGGTTTCTTCTGAATTGCTGACACTAAGCGGAATGTGATTTTCAGCAGTGAACCGACTCCTTTGTGGCATTACTTGGTATTTTTTAAAGGGTCATTGTAGGAGCAAGTTCCCCAGGCCTTGACTTTGGGAAAGTAAAACTCTTTTCCACTGCAGGCTCGGCCCCTCCGACAGAGCCTAATAACATGGATTTGCTTCATCCCTCTGTGTTAACTTCCAGACGCCTTTGACTGCAGCAGGTATGCCGTGCTGAATTACTGCTCAAAGGCTGCCGCCGCGGGCGGGAAAACACAGAAGCAAAATAGCTGAGGACGTGCTGCCGTCTGAAAGCAAGAAAAGACCTCCGAAAATTTCACTGCCCTGAGGTCAAACCTGGCACGTAGCAAGCACTCATACTCCGCGGGAAGATTTTAGCTCAAGCAAGAGAAGAGAACAGAGGAGTCAAGGACAGAGCCATCGCAGAAGCTGCTGTCACACGGGGTCTTGCTTGACCGGGAATGGTGTTCTCTGTGCAGAGATTTTTTTTCGCTGTGATTTAGGCAAAGCTGCACAAAGTAACGCTCTTAGCAGGGCTGCTGATCCCTCAGCGGTTTTGGAGGGACACAGCCCTCTTACAGCATAAAACCCGAGCTGGAGGCAGTCTTGCTCAGGGGCGGGATATGCAATGCAATAGCTCTGAAGGTCCAGCGGAGAGCTTGGCTATGGCCAAGCCGAGCTAATAAATTCCTGCTGTGACCTCCCAGATCCCCTTCTCCTCCAGGGAAGGCTGTTGGCCGATCTAGATGCCGTGCTGGAAACCCTCCGTGCCAGATCTTGCTGGAGAGCACTGGGAAGAGGGGTGGGAAGGCGATCTGTGGCTGAGAAAGCAGCACTTCACAGGGGGAGTCCCTTCCCTGTGCCCTCCAAAGGCTCCCCGTCAGCTCTGGGCAGAGCTGGGTAGCACAGTACAGCCTATTTTAGAAGAGCTATTTCCAATTAATCATTCCTGATTACCATCCCGTGCACTGCGCTTGATCAGGACTAAGAATACCTTATTAGTTGAACACACTCTGGAAGTGGCTTAAGGCAACTGAGGATTTGCCTATATGAGATCACTCAGGGAAACTATTTTGAATTAACATTTAAAGGCAATTAATTAAACTGCTGTATGGGTGTTCTGCACCATCTGCATTCCATTTATCTTCTTTTAGTTTTCTTTTCCAAATCAAATGAAGGCTACTTGATCTCTGGGTTGGGCACCGGAGCAAAAGGTCCTGGGGGAGCCCACAAGCCCCAAGGAAAGCAGGACAACTGAAATAAATCTGCCTGGAGGGATTGCACCCCAGGTCCAGCCTCGCATGGTGTCAATATGGACACCCCCAGACCTTTCTGTCTCCCCAGTTTTGGCTTTATGGGAGAGGTTTGCACACTCTGGGGTGTCCCCTTCCAACAACAATCACAGCAAGAAACTGGGTGCACCAACTGCTCTTCTTCTGGCTCAGTGACATTAATGCCCGATTAAAGAGATGATGGTATGAGACAGCAAAGTGCACAGACAAACGCAGGCTGCCGACCCGAGGTGGATCAGGAGGGTTTCCCTGCCCGAGCATCGGTTTGGATGCTGGAGCAGAAAGCTGTGGGCACGGCAGCGAAGCAGGTCCATGGGACGAGGCAGAGCAGGGCTCCTTCAGCACAAACCTCCCGGGAGAAGAGTCAGCCCACCAAAGCCACTTGCAGCCTTTTTATTTGATTTAGGACACGTCTCCTGGTAATTACCCTGTCTTTGCCCTGCCATTTTTCTGAAGCAGGATTTCAGACCAGCTTCATGCCGAGAATAGCCGCTTTCCCAGCCTAGCGCCGGCACCAGAGCCTTTCTCTGAAGAAGGAACAGTTTGTTCTGAACAGTCTGGTCCATTTGCCATTTCTACGAGCTGGCTGGATTTGCTGTTTATTGCCACTCGCTCAGCAGCTGATCTTTTGCAAGATCGCAGCTATTAGTTGCCTCCCCTCCCGTCAGCCGTTGCTTCATGCCCCTCACTGCAGGTCCAAGGCTTTATGAGAGACATCGGCTGTTTTTTGTAACAGGCGGTTGTTACTCAAGAGTTGATTGAAATTGAAGCTTTAAAAAAGAAAACCCCAAGGGTTCGGTCTGCATATTTCTCTTAGTGCCAATCTGAAGCGACTCCCAAGGAAATGCAGAGGTGACGCTGATCAAAGTCGGGTTATAATGAGTCCTCCTGGGTGTTTTGCTCTGCGTTAGCACACATTTCTGCGACTGGTTCAAAAGGAAGCCGCACAGCTCGGAGATGGGTTGGAAGAGACAGCCTGTTTCTGACCCTGCTGCTGATGACGATTTACCATGGGTCGGGTCAGGAGTGGCCATCCCCACCGGCCAGGAGCATCCTGTCCCATCAAGCCATAAGCGGTCCCTGCCTTTCTGTCCTGGTTTGAGCGACACAGGACTAACTTCTCTTCTAATGCTTGGGAAAAGCACACTTTCAGAAGACTCTACTGTCTGAATTTGTGAAAATACTTACTTCATAGTCAGCTAGGCTATGTGAGATTCAAGGTCTCGGTGTTTTTGAGTTAGCCAGATGCAGGGATGAGGAGGAGCGAGGCCTGAGCACTTGACCCAAGCTGCCAACAGGATTATTTCGTGCCACGAATGTCACATGCAATATAAATCAGAAGGTTTGCGAAGTTCTCTCTCTTCCTTGGTGGTGGGGGCCCAGAGAACTTCTTGCCCCAGTACCGGCTTTCTCCCTTCCTCCCTAAGCCGCAGCACTCGCAGTGTCCCACATTTGCTGTCCCCTGCTGGGAGTGCACAGCTTCCTGCTGATATGATTGGCTGAGTACAATCCTTGTATATCTTATATCAGTATTGGGATCAATACTGGTTCTTTATTATTATTGTTAATTATTTAGTCTTATCCTATGAAGTCTATTTATATTTTAACCCTCATGTTTCCTTGCTTTCCCCAGTTCCCCTTCCCAGGTGGGGAGGGGACATTGGGCGATAGAATAATTGTTTCAACAACAATAAACTGCTGTGGGTTTTCTCAAAACATAACACTATCCCAGTGGTACCTCCCTGGGCAGGCAGAGGCAGGCTGGCATGGCCAGGGAGTGCTGGGCTGGCCGGGCAGAGGGATGCAGGGATGCAGGGATGCAGCATCCCCTGCCCGCTCCCTGCTCAGAGGGAGGAGAGGAGCAGGCGGCGGCAGAGCTGCGCCAGTTGCTTGGCAACTCCCCTGCAAATCTCCATCCTGTCAGAACACATTTTTTCCAGCGATTCGGATGGCTTTCACAGGCGCAGGATCAGGCCTGGCTGATCAGGTGGTTTTAAGATATGACACATGGTACCTGGAGGGGCCAAGCATCCGCTTTGGCCAGTTCCCGGCCATGCAGCCAGGCACGGGCTGCGAAACAAGGCTCCTGATGGGCACTGCACAGCGGGGGGGGGCTGCAAGGGGGCTGCTGAGGCTTCCCAGGGCTCCTACATCCCCATTTCTGCCTCTGCTCAGGGGCCGGATGCTCTGCATCACCTACATCCTAGTAAAAGAGAGGGGATGCAGCAGTCTCCCCCTCTCCCATCTTCAGGCAACCCTTGAATGGGGCATGATCTGTCCTGGGGGGGGGAAATAAGCAGCTGACATGAGCCCAGGTGAGCTGCTCCCTGGTCCCACTGGCCAGGGCAGGCCCTCCATTTGCTCTCTCTAGGCTGAGAGAGAAGCTGAACTGGGCTGATCCTAGTTCAATCTTTGCGTCCCTCCATCACTGCGGGAGCAAGGCTGCGGCAGCACCATCCCCTGCTCATCCCAACCAGGCTTTCCTCTGATGTCTCATGCTTCTGCTGGCCTTCAGCCTGTCCCTGGCTTCTCTGAGCCCCCAAACTGAATGGTCAACTCTGACCTGAAAATCCTCCTAGCTCCTCTGTGACTGCCAAGCATCTATGGTCTTCACTCTGTGTGCAGAGAGGAAGGAGAAGGAAGACGGGCTGGGCTCTTCCCAGCATTTCATGGAGAACAGGGACCAGAGGGAGCATCCTCCGAGCAGAGCTGGACGTTGAGGGCCACACCGGGTTTGGTGGTGAAAATACATCTGAAGACAAAAAGGGCAGGAGCAGACGGAGTGCAAAATGTCCCTCAGTCATTGCCAAGTAGGCTGGATCCCAGCACGTACAGCATCTCTCTGCATTTCACTTTGCTCCGCTGCCACTTGTGTTTCCCATGGGAGATGCTCCTGGCTTTGTCACCTGCAAGTTGCAAGAGCTGGTGACAGCGCAGCAAGTCCTGCAGGAGCCCAGCATCACCATTAGCATCCCGGAGAGGAAGGATGAGCCACCCAAAACTCCCGTTAACCCCCTCCGCATGTTGGCATGAGCCGAGTTTGCTGATCCTTCTGCTCGGAGCTAATGAAGGATGGAACTTCCTCAAGGAAAACAAAATGGTCTCAGCCTGAAAAGGCTTTTCTCTTCTAGATTTTTTGGTTAGGAGCAGTGGCTGGAATTTTCCTCTAGGCTACACTGACACAACCCCTTCTCCTCCAGTGTGGGAGGGGAATTTGGCTCGCTGATATTATGCGCCAAGTTTAGATGGGGATAATGATATACTGTTCAGGTTTCTATAGATTCTCAGGTCACTTTGGAAACATGAAATAATCTTGACAACGCAGCTGCAAAGAGATGGAGGTTTTATTGTTCACGATTTAAAGAGAGGGAAACTGAGACCCGGGGAGCAAATGCTTCTCACAAGGTTGCAGAGAAAACAAGCGACGGAGGCTGGGAGCGAACCCAGAGTCCTGAAAGCCTTTCCGCTTCTCGCAGCGCTGCAGAGCACTCCTTCCCACACAAACCCATTCTGGAGCATCATTTTACACCAGCCCAAAACGTAACTCTCTTTTATATTTAGCTCCCAGGTTCTGTAAAGGGACGTTATATAACAGACCTCGAGCGTGGCATTTTATAATTTACCAGCTCAACTTGTGCTGCTTCCAGAAACCCGCCTGTGCAGCGTATTCCCCGGCCCAGTGCAAGACCCCTCTCCCATCTCCTTCTGAGCTGGCAAAATATCCCACCAGGCACTCATCTGTGTTTTTAAAACCCCATGGTGTGCCGTGCCCCCGGCCCCAGGCCACCATGCTGCCTCTAAGCAATTACCGCTGTCGTCAGCTCCATTTTCAGTGTTGAATTTTTTGCTCCTGCAAGAGCAGGAAGGGAGGTGGCTGGACTGACCGCTCTTGGAGGGCAGGCGCAGCCCCCCACCAGTGGGAAAACCTCTTTTTTTGGGTTGCACAATGGTCCAACGGGCTCTGCAATCCCCAAAGGGAGGTGGGGAGGGAGGGCACCCGGGCACCTCTGCCCAGCTGGGCTCTGCAGGGAATCCCACCCATCCCTCCGGCAAAAATTGGTGTCTCCAAAGCTGGGGGTGATTGTGGCGATGCAGCCGGCAGTCAGCACCATGAGGGGGTGGCCCCGCTGCCATATGGTCCCTGTATCCCTGCTGCTCCCACCCCCGGCACACCAGGAGGGCTGTGGACCTCCATGCATCAGAAATGGGGGCTTTACGCCCTGGGATGCACCCCCAGCAAGAAAAAAACCCCAGCCCTAAAGCTCCAGCGGCTGCACGGCATCTTTGATGCTCAATGCTCCTGACAGCCTGTCTGGTCCTTTCCAGATCTGCCGCCCCGGCCCAACACGAGAGCCCGATGCTTTGGGAAGGCCCCGCATTGCCACACACACTCGTCCCCACACGTGTCCTCTTTCTCGACTGCCGGCGAGTTAAGCACGGACGCACCGGAGCGAGAAGAGCACGTTGCCTAACCGTGAGAGCTCAGCCTGCTCCCCCCGCCTGCGGCAAACTGGTGCTGCTGGGCTTGGGAGAGAGATTTTCCAGCAGCTCCCCAGCTCCGGCAGCGAGCATCCTCCCCGGACACAGCTGGTTCTGCTGGGGGACACCAGTCTGTCCCAGCACAGAGCAGAGCAGGCAAATACCAGACCACAGCCACATTGCTCCCTTCTGGCACTGCGGCACAAGCCCGGCGTGCTGGCAACCCGCAGCCCCCTGCCCCATCCCTGTGTTGAAACTTCTCAATGCTCTGAATGTCTATTGACTGATGAAGAGTTTGGAAATCTGGGGCGTAAGGGGAAGGAGGGAAACACCAGGGTATCCAGCTTTTAGGATCCAGCCCGAACAGGTGCCGGCATCCATCCTGGGAGGCTGTGGAGGTGCATTGGGGATTAAGCACCGTTGCAGGGCTGACACCTCCAAGGTGAGCTGACGCTGGCAGGACAAACCCGACTGACAGCGTTTCTGGCTTAAATCCTCGCCTGCAGGCAGAGGCGAGAAGCCACATTAAGGAATATTTGCTGAAGTGGCGGTAGAGGAGGGCACCCTGGCTCACCACCCAGCGCTGCAGCCCCCCCAGCTCCTCCGGTCCCGTGAGCCTCCTGCTGCTGGAGCCTGGGACCAGCCAGCGGGAGCCCGGGATGGACAGACGGATGGACAGACAGTCGTGCCGCACTCATCCCCTGGCTGGGACAACAGGGCCAATCCCCCACCTCTTTCATCTGAGCCAAGCAATAACGCAGAATGGCCTTAAATCCTGCCATGTGCCTTTTCCAATACATTATTTCTATAATAATATATATAAACCTGAGCACCCTGGAAGATTTGGCATAAGCTCGGGTGAGGAGGAGGTGCCGAGGAGCAGTGAGAGCTCGTCCTGCTCCTCGCTTCCTCCTCCCCGCAAAAGCCGAGCACTTAATTCCCGGATTATTGTAACCTTCAACATCTGCAATCAACAACAGAAAGGACTTGGTGTGTGACTCAGATTGAGACGAGGAAATGACCAGAAACTTCAAGTCCTGAGCTGAAAATACTGTTTTACCAAAAATACACGTCCAGCCTGTTCCAGTCCGTGAGACTTTCTCCGCCCTGGGAGGTGAGTTTCAGTCACATCACTGAATATCATCATCAAACAAGTGAAACAGAAGAGCATTAATTAATCAAGCAGTTGACGGCACAGCATTTAAAGGCTGTGCTTTGGAGAAGCTGGGAGCAGCTAGCGGAGGATTTAAAGCATCGCTTCGTGCTCCCAGGAGAGCCAGGGACACCCTGCAGCCCAAAAGGCATTTTCAGAGCAGGACCAGTAAAATCACGGGGATGCGCCGTCACCCACCATGGGCATATATGACAAATTCCATATTAATCAGAGCACAATATAAAACACCAAAGAGAAATGAGCTCGTCAGCATGGCCGAGCTCCCAGCACACAAGGATGGAGTGTGTTCTCGCCACCCTGCCTGCCTGCACCCCACGATTTCCAGTCACTCCTCAGTTCTAAGCCCCAGGGAATTCAGCAGCGGTACTTGCAGTTTCACCAAGTGACTCACACCTCTTTGCCTTTGGATTTCATTTCCACACCTCTTTGCCTTTGGATTTCATTTCCTCACCGCTCCCTGCTTTCTCATGCAAATGTTACACTGGGCCGAGGTGCTGCGGCTCCTGGGAGCGTTGCTGGCATCGCCTGCTGCCGCTGGAAGGAGCGAGTCTGGATGGGACGGGGCAGGTTGCTTCGCCAGCTGGGGCTGGGAAGAGACTGCAACGTGCACCCTCGAGAAGTAAATGCATATTAAAAATAGGTGCAACCTCGAGAAAAAATAATTTAATAAATTAATTAAAACGCATCTGCAGCCGAGCAATGTAACACCAGCGCAAAGGGCTGCTGGCTTGTACCACCTCCTCCTCCTCCGCAGAGGGCAGCGGGGACTGAAGCACCTGGGGACACCAGGCAGCACGGATCACGAGGGAGGAGGACACACAGGTCTGGAAAAGGTCATCTGAGCAACCAAAATTTAAAAACGTGAAGGAAGAAAGAAAACGGAGGCAACGGTGGCTGCTTGCCTTGCTTTAACCTGTTGCCCATGCTTACACTGTTGTTAAAATAGAGAGAGAGATGGTGTTAGCCTGCTTTAAAAGAGCAGTGAAGACAAAGCAAATAAAGGCTGGGAGAAGGAGCACATGCTCTGCCATGACTGTCCCCATGGGTCCTCTCCGGAGCTCATGGCTCTGAAGGCATCTCATCGGCAGGACAGGCTCCACAGCAGTCAGGACAGGCATCTCCTGGGGTCTTGGAGCCACCCCAAAGCTCCTGCGCAGACCCCAGGAGCGAGCAGGTCTCAGGGATCAGCCCACAGCTCACGTCTCCTCCCCAGGCTTGTCCTCGGCAGCTGCCCCTGTGTTGCTGTTCCCGGCACGTGCCGCAGCTTTCCTTCCTCAGCTGGGGAAGGCCGGTGACCTTGCCACTGCTGATGCCTCCTGCGTGCCAAATCACAGCTATAAAAGGGAGAAAAGTTCAGCTGAAAAATACGGCTCACCTTTTTATAGAAGAATATGGGATCTGTTACATTCCAGCTGAAACCCTTCCAAAAAGCCAGGTGGGACTTTTTTCTACATATATCTATATAAAACCATTTCTTTCAACAACAAAAAATAAAGAGCTCTGGCAACTATCCCACGCCGAGAAAGACATTTAATTGAAGCCACACAAAAGGCAGTCAGTCTCACCAGCAACTACACTTCTATCACCTCCAGAAAGCTTGACGCACGGATCCAGACTCAAGGATGAATGTCAGCTGTCAGGTCCCTAAGGCTCTCCAGTGACCTACATGCTACCAAGAAAAAAAAATACCCAACGCTTGTTTGAGGTTGTGTTGGGCGAAGTGGCAAGGTAGGACAGCTCTGCAGAGGGGGGGTCACTGAGCCAGGAGATGGGGTGAAGCATCTCCCATGAAGGCACTGCCCGGAGCAAAGCCCTATCCTGGGGAGCTTGTGGTGTAAATCCATCTGTGCATGGAGTTACCCCGGAGCAGCTCTCGCTGGTCCCTTCCTCACCCCGTGTTAGAAAAGTTAAATTCACAGCAGGCTTAGCGCAGGGGGAACTCTGTGCAGAGAAGTCAAACGATGTCAGAAAAGGAGTGAAAGGCGAGCCCGAGGGCTGGAGGCCACCAAGGCTTTTGCCTTCAGTGGAGGGTGCAGAGAAGCAGGCTGTGCGGGTGCGTGGGGCTTCTCCGAGCCCCAGCGGGGTTTCTGCTTCTCTGGAGATGTTCCTGCTTTGCCACCGGATGCTTGTGGTTTAGGCTGAACTATCTGGAAAAAGGCAGTTGCGTTGGGAAGAGTGTTCCATGGAGCTACAGAGGAGAAGCTGTGATGGTTCAAGATACATTCATTGGGTAAAACCTTCAGGTGTGCATAAACTTTCATAAACTACTTTCCTTCTAAAATACTGCCTCTTGGCCTTGAAATCAGCTTTTCCTCCTTGGCTACCTGCAGTGGGTGCAACAGGAGCAGACCTGTCCCCATGGTGGGCTTGGGCACGCTGCGTGTGCTGAATCACTGAGTGTCAGGAGGTGCCATGAGAAGGTTTGGTGTGATCCTCGCGGGTCTGTAGATCCTCACATGGAGCATCTCTTCCCCACTCCAGCTTTGATGTGATGGCTACTGTCGTGGGGCACATCCTGGCCAAGCTGATGTGTCTCCCAGTGGCTGGCCGTGAGTCCTGTCTGACACATCTGGATGGAAACGCGAGGTCTGTCCCTCTGCCACAGCTGGATCCAACACAGCAGCGCTGAGTGCTTGAGCTGAAAGGACCAGTACAGTCCTCTCCACTTTACAACGCTCATTCCCTTTTGGGGTGTGCCGTGATTGTCCAAGGCCACACGCAATCAGGTTTCACTTTCCGCCCGTAGTTTACCCTTGTACCCCTTTCCCTTTCCCAAAAAGCACATTAATTTCTTTATAATAAACCCAAACCCGCCAAAACTCAGTGGTGAGCATCCCCTGGAAGGGAACAGGAGGGCAGGACGGGAATTCAGTAACAAGGTGTAACGACAAATTTGAACCCTAAATGCTTCATTGGATAACCAAAGCTGTTGCGGCTGCAGGGTGGACGCGTCCTCTCATCTTTTTTTTTCTTTTTAAATGGAAGAAACAGACTGCCCGTGCCCACAGCCATTCCCTCTGAGGCAGAAGTTTAACATCAGCCCCCATGCCCGGCTGCTTGACCCGGAGCCCACGCGATGCTGAAGTCTCACCCCATCCCAGTCTCACACTGGGCTGAATCCCGCCCGCTGCGCAAACCCGCGCAGGGTGTTCTTACTGCAGATGAGGCATCTATTTTTAAAAGGCAAAAAAATCACGTGAAGTAAAACATGGAGGAAAAGAAGGCAAAAATCGAGTTCCCGGAGAGCAGAGACTGGAACAAAAGTGGCAAGTTTCCAAGGCTCCCTTTTCTCCGCAGAATAATGTTTCTGACTCTCCTGTCTCACCTGCCACCTGACAGTGTACGTGTGTATGGAAGCATTTACGTAAAAGCCCAATTTATTGGCTAAAACCCACTATTGTGTACGCTATCATACGCAGCCCTTAGATTTATCACTGCACCGGAACCGAAACGCTCACTATTTATCACCAAAGGAGACGGGTGTAGGAGACAGCCTGGCTCCATCGCTTTGGGTCTGTCTGTGCTGCGACACACAGGGGGGTCACGTTTGTTTTAAACCAGCTCACGCCGGCACCCAAAGCGCTGCGGGCGCCGCGCTGAACCCTGCCCACCTCCCTGCTGGGTGCACCCCACAGCATCCTCTGGACACGGGTGCAATTTCTGCTGAGCCGAGGACGCGGCAACTCAGGCTGAGGATTTCGGATGAGTTAAATCGGTTTCATACCCACTGCCTCAACTGGATAATTGCCATTAATTATACAGGTTTGAACTCTGGCCACGCTCTCTCAGGGAGCTGGGAGATGCTGCTCTTGCAGGCGGCTGCGGCAGCACTCGCCGAGCGGCACGGCTGGAGACTTCGTGCTCCACGTTACGCCAGGTCCCAAGGGATGCCCACAGGGAGAGGACGCCCCAGGGCGAAGCAGCAGCTCGCAACAGCGTGCCTGAGCTGCGCGAAGAAACCAGAAGGGAATTTAAGGATGAATGGTGATTCCAGCCATGGATTCCTCCAAATCCTTTCGTACCGATTTTGGTGCAGTGTTAGGTAAGAGCAGCCCAGCTCCTGACAACCTGCCAGGCTCGCGAGTGGCGAGCAGCAAGGAGGAGGTGAGAACAGAAACACATAAATAAGCACACGTGGCAGCTACCTCCACAGTGGACCACATTTTCAAACGCTGCGTCTAAGCAGAAACTTTAGGTGACCAAGAGCCGTCAGTGGGATTGTTCTGGATTTTCAGGAGCATAAGGGAAAACAAAACCTAGACCAGCAAAGCCACTGCCCTCTGAACACTTGTTCCCAGGCCTGGGAAGGCTTTGGTGCGCCAGCTTTGGGAAGTCTGCACCCACCTGCAGGTGGGATTTCCCATGTATTTCATCTGCATTTCAAAATCCCCAGCAGAATTAGGGGTCCCCAGATGCGTGAAAGATCACTTTCTCGCTCCTGCATCCCATTTTCAGTGATGTGTCTCCCACTGGGGCCCGCAAAGGCACAGCAGCCGTTTGACCAACAGCAAATCAATGGGCCTTCACCTTATTTCCACTTTCCCACTCCCCTGACAGCCCTCCTGGTCCTCCTTTTTCTTCAGTTTTAATTAGAGAAGCAGCTCATCCATGAAGCAGAGGTATGCTGGGATAAAATGAGAGGAAGCAAAGAAGCCAGCCACGTCCCACGCTGCTAACGTGCATTTCTGGCCAACGCAACAAGGAACGTCCACAAAGTGCTTTCTTCAGGCCACATGAAGCTGAAGCTGCACAAAAATGTTCCCACACTTAATCTTTCTCAGAAGCAGTTGCCCCCCCCATCTTGCCAGATCTGTTCCACACCAAGGGACAATTCACATTCCTCTGAAACCACATCCAGGCAGACCAAGGTGAGCGGAGCAGAGAGACACTCCGCTCCCCAGCACATCTCCCCTCGCGCAGTGAAGAGAAAAGGCAAATTACACTGATCCCACCATAAACCAGATGAAGAAGGGCGAAAAAGCCCTTTGCTGGGTACGTAGTACTGGTTGCCACCTATGTTTTTCCCTTTCCGCCTCTGCGAACGGCTCAGCTGAGGCCCGTGGAAACCCACAAGAGCTTTCTAGCTGGTTATGAAACCCAGGCTTTGGCGGAGCATGGAGATTCCTGACCAAAGAGGGGAAGACGGGGGCTCCGCTCCTTGCCAAAGCAGCGTCAACTGATCCACTACGGTTGTTCTCCACTTAAAGTAAGACAAAGCCTCCTTTAGCCCCGTTTCTCCTCTTTTTCTAAGCGACGGAGCAGACCTCCACCACACTTGCCCAGGGATGCTCAGTGGGGGCAGGACACATCAATCGACTAGTTCTCCAAATGGCTCCTGTGCCTGCTCTAGACTTAAAATTCAGACTCATATAAGAAACTCACCGAGAAGGTGGAATGTGCTGTGCTTTCTTAATCTAAATAGCTACAGCAGAAAAAATCCTATGTGGTCACTGCTATATTAGAAAAAAAGCGACTTAGGGCATTTTTATAGGAGAAGGATTTTATTGATAGTATTTTCACCAATATGAACCTTCCAAAACTCACCAACAGAACATTTTTCCATTTGGAAATACCTTTCATCAGAAACCCATGAAGTACATCAACTTTCACAAAAAAAAAAAAAAAGAAAAGAAAAAAGAAGTAGGAGGGGAGGAATGGCAAATCACATTTCTCCCATGCCTGTCTTGAGATTCTTCAAGCAGAATCTTTTAACATTTTTTATCAAAAATGTGATTTTTAACAAACTTGAAATGGACTTGTCATGGTTGTCGACAGCTTCTGTTGGGGATTTCAGACGGAAACCAGCTGTTGAGACTGCGAAACGATCGGCTCAGTGGAAATGAAGGCCTGGCTCTGGCATGCGGGGTACACCAGTGAGAAGAGGGAGTCTAATGGAGTCCCCGGCAGGCATCCTGCTGCTGGCCGTCTGGGGATGGGGCTTCATTCAGCTTCTGCGCATGGTTTGAGACCTCGGTGAGCCCCACGGCAAAGCCAGAGGCTCCGGAGCCCCGAGCTCCTCGCCAGGTCCCACATGGTGCAGCCTCCTGCCTGCAGTTCGCTGGTTTTGTTGCTGGAGGGAGATCATCACACTGTGTATTTTGTAAATAAAATATGACACTAAGAAAACACCTGCCTGTGCGTCATCAACTCCCTTCCGAACCGGACACGGACCCCTACATCTCCAGATCAGCCTCGCGGCATGTTCCAGCTGCTCTTCTTTTGTCTGACAAATTGGCACCCTCTACCCCCAAAACTCTGCAGCATCTGAAATGTGGAGGTCAGAAAAATATTTTAGACATCAGAGGCAAGAAGCATGCATAAGAGGTTTATCTTGATTGTAACACGAGGAAATCTGGATGCAAACAGTAGGAGTTATGAAAACATTTAAATCGGGGCTGTGTATCGCGTTAGGAAAAATAACATTTGACCCACAAGTCACCCGTTCTTGTTTTTGCAGTGTTTGAACAGTCCATGTAGATCTTTGTTTGAAATGTACACAAACACATTGAATTTCACGGACTTAGCAAATATGTAATCTAAGGCAAGGGGAAGTGTGGGTGACTCGCGTTTCTTAGGATCCACCTACGTGCAGGGACAAAATAAGGAGCATTTCATTATTAGCTGCATATATATACACGTACATATGTGCGTATATATGCTGTATATACATATTCTACTATGCACACTCTATATGTATGTGTGTGCATGTTATTATGTGTATATATATGTACAGAACAATAATGAAAAACTCCTTATTTTGCTCGTGTATGTAGGTGGGTATTTTATATATAATATATGTATTTTTAAACACAGCCAGATTATGAGCAACCACACGATAAAGAGAAGTGGCATGCGCATGAGACAGTGAGGACAAATCAGTGGGGAAAGATATGTTACATGGAGGCTTCCAAGGAATGTTACCAAAGCAGTGATTTATTTGTGGAATTTCAGAGGGGGGGAGAAGGAAAAGACACAAAGGTCTCAGAGCTTCGAGAGAGCTAAACCGTACATACTCATGTATTTAGCAAACTAGAATGCAAATTGTAGACAAATAGAAAGAAGGGGGGGCCATATATGAACCATAAGCTTCAAAATTATGGAATGTTTCAAGCCTATGTGCAGGGTTTAAGGACAAAGGGATTTCCCTGATTGCTCCCCCTCTAGAAATAAATCATTGTTGTGAGCAACACCGGAGAACAAAATAGTTTCAGGATATTTATAACACCTTGGCTGGGTCCCTTTTCTAATCAGAGAAGCTGGTGTGGGGCGAGGCTTGTTATTTCCAGCAGAGAAAAGTTAGCTTATTAAAAAGATAATTTTGCAGTGGCTTAATATCTCTGGCGTGTCACAGAGTTTACTGCTGTTAAGTAAAGGTCCTTATTTTTTATGTAAATGCAAAAGGCCCTGTGCAAAAATATAGCCCGCTCTGAACAGGACACCAAGCACTGGCGGCTGCTGTCGAGACGGGGAGCTGTAGCAAAGCACGTTGGTTATTAAGGTGATGATGGAGGCTCAACAGATTTGCCTTTATCTGTCACTTCTTTCCCTTCCCTTTGGCTATGCCTGTTTTAAAGAGAATTGACAGTGCTGATGTGGTTCAGCAAGTGAGATACATTCTTTGCCCTGACGGGACTCTTTTGAAGGGCTGGATCCTTCCTTCCAGAAGTACAGTGTTCCCAGTGAATTCCCAAGTACATCTCCCTGGTCACACCCTGGAAGGTGCTGAGCTTTCCTCCTCCATGCTGTTTCCAAGAGCATTCACAGGAGTGAAAGGGACTCAGCACCCCACCAAAGATGCTCAGATCCTCGCAGGACTCATCCCTGGAGTAACAGGGGGGAACAGCTGATGGATGAGATGAGATAAGATGAAGAGACTTCCAGCAACGAAAACAAGGCCAGGAAGGTTCCTCTGGAAACATAAAACCGATTTCCCTTTTTAAATAATTCAGCTGAGTCCGAGAGAACAACTTTCCCTGCAGAATTAGAAAGGATTTGAAAGTGAAGGAAAGCATTCGGTGCAAAAGAGCCGGAGGGGGGGAGTCGCTCCCCAGGAAGGTGCAGGGCAGAAATAGATGTAAATCTGCAAAGGCTGTCACGTTGAAGTAAATCTGAAGTAACTCTATTGTCTTCAACGGGGTTACTTTGGGCTTACACCAGCATGACCGAGATTAGCATATCGGCTTGGGCGTGCTCATTACGATACGCGTTTGCTCAGGGAAGTGGAGCGTTGAAGCTGTGTTTTGCAACAGGCGCACCTGCGCTTTGGGTAGACTCTGCGTCCTCTTATCTCCTTCCTCCCGCCAGATCGAAGGTGTGCTGAGACTGCAAGTCCTTCACTTTATCGCCCTCACATACCCGAACTCTGCTCTGGCCCCACCAGGGTAATAAGCTGTTATGAATATTGTATAACTGTCGGCAGGAGGAATCCGGGATGCATAGTGGGAGCAATTCATACGGGGAAGGGAGAGGAGGAGGAGAGAGGTCGACAGAGCCACCCCTGCAAATTAAAGCACGAGTAAATAAAGCAATTAAAGAATATTTAATCACAGATGCAAGCTGAACAGCGGGAAAGGCCCGCACAGCCCATCTCCCTTGCAAATGCAAGCCAATTTACGGGCAGAACCTCATTTGCTTGTAGCCAAGCTGTAGCTACAGATAGAATAATAGCAGAAGTGTGAAATAAAATAGCAAGATGCTCTGGAAAGGGTAGGCTAATTTCTTCATCCGTAAGGATTTCAGAGCTGTACGTTTGTTACTTATTCGTGGGGGCAGAGACAGGATTTGCTCGGGAGCTAAAGGCCTTGCTCAGGCTGCAGAAACTCCAGAGAAGGAGCGGGGACAGGAGCTCACAGCCCAGCAGCGACCGCGCACTGGGGCACGCTCTGACCGAGCGTGGTGAGCACCGAGTGGCAGTCCATCGGTCTCCTGCGGGCCCATGTCGCACAGGCTGGGGCCTGCAGGGAGCTGGAAGGGGCCACCGCCTTCCCCTGGTCACCTCACAAGCAGCATGGCCCCACACGCCACACAGGCCTTCCTCCCCACAGGCCACAGCACCCTGCAAGGGAGGTTGCAGCTGCAGGTGTCATTTTGGTGTCATTCACCCTGTTTTAGGCCTGGGGAAGCAGCCATTACACAGAGGGGAAGCACACCCCTCATGCCCACTGCCTCACACCGAGCTGCCGCCTCACGGGTCGTGGCAACAGAGCCTCTGAGCGGGTCCTATGAGGAGGCAACACAGACAGAAGCCCGTCCCCAGCCACCGCCTCCCGCCATCGGCGGAAGCCAAACGGCCCGCTAGCCCAGCTCGCGGCCAGGTTTCAACGGACGGAGCCCGGGCCTTGTGACAGCTCCGACACCGGGAGGCGGCACCGCCGCACTATTTCACCTCCCGTGAGCGGAAGCATCCCGCGAGCGCGGGACGGAGGCAGTGAGTTCCCCGCCCCGCTCTTCCCGCCCGGCCTATAAAGGGTTTCCGGTGAGCCGCGTCGCGCTCGTAGTATCCGTGCGCCGGGCGAGCTCGATGAGGAGACGGCGGCCATTTTGTTCAGTGCTGGGTCTCTGCTGAGACCGGCGGTCGAGGGGGGGGCGGGGGGGGAAGAGAGAGAGGGAAGAAGGAGAGTGGGGAGGAGAGAAGGAAGGGGAAAAACGAGACAGAACGAGGAGAGAAGTCGGGCCGTTCAAGCAGCGAGCGGAGGGAGGGGAGCCGCGGGGAGGGGTCCGCCGGGCCACTGAGAGGCGATGGCGGATATAGACAAGCTCAACATCGACAGCATCATCCAACGGCTGCTGGAGGGTGAGGGTCCGGGAAGGCATGGGGCGGGTGGCCGTGGGGTGGGTGGCGGCCGGGCCGGTGCCCGGGAGCCCGTCCATGCGGCGCCTTCGTGGTCCCACCTCAGCCACCGCCGCGGGGGATGCACCGCGTCCTGCCCGCCCGGTGGGGTCGGGGGGGGACCAAAATGGAGGGGCGCCGAGGCGCTTTGTCTTCCTGGGGCTCGTCTCCGCCGTCGCCCCGGGCGGCTCTGGCCTTCAGCCCCAACTTGTCCCTCAGACCATGTGTTTCCGAGCCCTTCCTGGCCTCCGATCCCCTCTGAGCTCCCGGTGCGGCGTTGGGACCAGCCGGCTGCCCTCCTTCTCCTCCCCTGCAGCTCTAAGGAGATGCTTAATTTAGTGTTATTTTCGTAAGAAAGTGTTAAAAAAAACCCTGGGGTGTTGTCTTGCCTTCCACACGTGCACATGAGGTCTGTGCTTGGCTGGGTAGTCGTAGGGCTCTGGAAATAAGACCTAGCGTGTTTAAAGAGTCTGTTGAGGCAGCTTTTCAGAAAGTCGGGAGGAGACTTGCATGGCTTTCAGGATACCGTGGTTTTAGCTTTGATGGGCTGCTTGCATTAATGCTACTGTAGGACTTTGGCTCTTAATTCGTAACATATGGTGTCTTTTTAGGTGCGAATAAAGGGTTGGGTTTTGGCGTTTCAGACAGTTTGTGGAGGGGCTTATTGTCTTGTGTTGTCAGTGCTTTGGATTGAAGAGAGTTGCATGGGAGTTTCTAAATCAAAGGAGGACTTGAAAGTTGCAGGGGGTGTCTTCGGCATCATGCCTTCAGTTGCAGGGGTCGGGACTGGACTAGAATTATCGATTTATCTTTCTTAGGGCAAAAGGCTAAGAAGTAGTCAATGGCAAATTTTCTTGCAGGCATCAAGGAAAATCATAATTATTCAGAGAAGGAAGCTAGCCTGATCCAGCCTCATTTCACATATGTCAGGGTGGGCATCTCATCTGGACTTAGGCTTGAAGAGCTTGGTCGGGGATTTAACTTTTTTCCATTTGGCACAAAGTCATCTGAGATGTTGCTGAGAGAAATGGTGAAGAAATGTGTTCCAGCTATATTACACCCTTTCCTTCTTACGAGATTTTGCTTGTGTAATGACTTGGATAGCAAAAGGTCAGGCAGAGGAACGATACAGCTACTCCAGAAATGATTTGGAGTTAAAAATCCTGTAGATGTATTACGGGATTATTGAACTGGAATAAGTAAAAGTAAATAGGGCTTTTCCTCTGATCCGTTTTGGGTTTTGCCTGTTACGAATTTAAACTGCCCTGGTTTAAATTATTTAAAGGCTTCCCTTCATAAATTTAGACCACGATTTTCCTGAAACTCTAGTAGTACAATTTGTAGATGTCAGCTCCTGTATTCATACGTTTGGTGTCATATTAATGTATGCCCCGTTTTATTGCAGGTGTTAGTTACAATTCTTACTTGATTTCCCCTAGTGTAATTAGGGCAATTTTCTCAAAGTCTAAGTTCTTAATATCAAAGACATGGAATAAGATAATCCTGGAAAGATATTTGAATTATTTCTCTTGTTTAAAGTTTCAAAAAGTAGTAAGATGTACTCTGTCACTATGTTACATTCTTACCCAGCTTATATCTGTATTATACGTTTGGAGGAGATGGGAGTTCATAAATCAGACTTCAGAAAGCTTTCTGACAAGATCTCTTCAGAGATGGTTCATGCAACTAAAGATGTTACCTGAGGTTGCATCAGCTGCCAGAACTGAAATTAAATTTTTTCCTTTATTGACATTTCAGCTGGGATTTTGGATTCCTTGAGGCAATGATTGTCTTTTAAATATTTAAAACAATTACCAGTGTTAGTAACCTATGCTAGTGCTTTTTCGTTGCTTATTAAATGCCTATTATAAACATCTTTGCCAGACAGAGTAATGATTGACCTTTGTGGCATTCTGTCATTTTTATTTTTTTTTCCAGAAAGGGCAAAATGATATGTCATTTTAGCAAACATGCATTTTTGATTGAGTGCTAAATTGTGTGAATTACTGTGTAAATGCCATTCTCTTTGGAGAGACTCATCCTTTCCCTGAAATTACTACAGTCTGGCTACATAGGTGACTGGACTGAACTTCCAAGGTGGAGATCTGCATGGAGGGGAAAAAAATATCTGAAGTATGTGTAAGGATTCTCATCCTATTTAGATTTGGAGCAAAAAAAGAAATTATTTTTTGGTGTGGTTCTCGTAGAACAACTGCATAGTGTTAGTTATACAAAGTCTGGTGTGCCTGTACCAGAACTCTGTTTCAAGTGATAACCTTTTCAGACAAGGTTGCACACAGATTAAAATCATACTCAAGCATGAAAACACTGCAAAACCTGTTTTAATAATCAGATTACTCAAACTGAGTTGCCCAAATCTTTGTGCAAGCTTTGATTTTTAGAGAAATTTGTTATTTGATTACAGCTGTCTTTAAACTGTATACTTACATATTTTTGTAACAGTTAACTTCAGGTGATTTTGCTAGTAAAGTGCAAATGATGTAACAGGGGGCGTTATCCCCTTTTAAAGGTAATAAATGCAAGTATTAAGGAGATATGTGGCGAAATATTTCAAATCAGTGAGAAAATATGGTTAAGCAGGTATTTGTGTTTTATAATATGCCTTAGCATTGCACTGTTGGAAGGGACCAAGAGAGCTCTACGCCATTAGTGAATTTATTCTAATGGTTGAGGTGAAGTGGTTCAAGGGTGAATAATAAGTTACTCTTGCTTTTGTTCTTAATATAGGGCATTAATAATGTATTTGTGAGGGGGTTTTTACTTGCTTTCTGTATTGACTTCTCTGATCAAATTACATTATTCTTACTTGTCCCCCAGATGCTCTTCCACCCAGATTAGGCTAGTTAGCTGAAACTATTATTTTGAACTTTAAAAGGCCTGGAAGTACATATTCAGCTTCTCATTCTAAGGTAAATATTTGAAGAGTCTGTCTTGCTCCAAATGTTTATAGTACAGAGCCATTTGGCATTGAAATGTCAGGAAAAAAAGATCATTTTTCGGTAACATTATTCTCAGCCTTAGAAGGACTTACAGTGAAAACATTGAACATACTGATTTTTTTTTTGCTGTAATTGAATTTATATTTGTTACTTTCTTTACTACTGGGGTTTTGTTCTGCTAGGAACAATTTCATGAGTACAAGTTCTCTAATTTTGCCACTTTTAGTAACTGTACTAACAATAATTTTCACAAGAATAAGGCTTCTAAAGTATAGTAAATGACAGCATTGAAATATTTCGTAAGTGTCCCTGATAGTGGATAAAGGCTCAAATATTTATGGAACTAACTCACTTTACTGAGGAGTAAGAAGGGGCAAACCTGAGAGTGAATTACTCTCCTAGGAGGAGTATTGTAGGCACTAACTTCGTGGTTCTGAGCTTGCGGCTGAGCATGTCTGCTAAGCCAAAACTGCCAGTAGAAAAGAAGATGCTAGAAAAGCTCCCCGTAAGATGAAAAATCAGTGGCACGGTCATGGAAAGGGTTCCAGGAAATGGCAGCGTTCCTGCTCAGCACCAGGCAAAGAATGAGTGACAAATCCTGAGATTCCCTGGGTGTGAGCATGGCTTCCTTTCCGTGTCATGTCAGATGTTCTCCCTATAACTTAAGCAACTTATCCGTTTCCTTCATCTAGCACGTTGGCAGTTTTTCACAGATTAAGTAGGGTCTGGTTTGAAAATGGAGCTCATAGTAACATATCTAGAAAACAAGATTGAAATGTACTAGTCTTACCATGGTAATGATAAATAACAGGGTAAAATAACACAATTTCAACATACCTATGTGGAACCCAAGTTGAATTACATTTTTCAAAATCTTTTCTGTGCTGCAGCCTCTGCAAACGCTATTAACAGAAAACTAAGTAATGAATGGAGGCTACTTTGGATAAAGCCATGTGAGGCTAGAATGGTGGTAGCCATTCTGAAAGCTGAAATCCTGGTTAGTGCGCTAAAATCAGCAAAAAGACTCCAAATCCTCAAACTTTCCTGTTTGTACACCCACAGATTTCTATTCCCGGTAAAGCCTGTTGTATAGCTGTCAAGGAGATATTCTCTCTAATTTGCTTTAAATGGGGAAAGAGTTATTAAAAATAGTTGAGTCAAAGAGTATGGATAAACTAATGCTGACATTAGAGAAGACTATTTCTTGCAAATGCAGGGTTCGGATTTTTTTTTTTACATTTCCTGCTAAATACAGCAATGATGAGTCTGAAGGCTTGCTTTCTGTTTAGCTTCATATACTGAGATATGTCTGTGTCTGATTCTCACAGATGTTAATCTGAAATGTGGTTAGATTTCACTTGTTGATGAGTTGGGATACTACCATAAAGTTTTTAATAGACAAGCAGCACTTTTTGACCTCAGACCATATAATTTTCCATAGTTTGTGCAGCTTAATGTTAATTGTTTCCTGCTGTGTTGCAGCAGTTTCTAATAATGGGAAATAGTTCTCCATTTGGAAGATGAGGATTAGATTCCTATCACTGCGGTGGATCCAAATAAGTCGGTTAAATTCCGTGTCTGTTGCCCAGTCAGTGAAGTGGAGGAATTTGTCATCTCTGAGTATTAGTGATCAGCGTGAGTACCTGTTGCTATGAAGCTCTCTCCAGTGTGGAAGTATGTTACAGGATGAAAATTTTGCAGTCATGCAGAATCTTCTGTTTGATAGTGCTGTTGTGAACTTTTGTTGTACTAAAAAGTAGACTAAAACAACTTCTTTTTAGAGGCTTGGGCACTGAGGAGTTGCTTTTCAGTTTCAATTTTGAATTTGAAATGATCTGATCAAAGTTGGTAATGCCTGCAGTAAAGTAAAACCTTTTTTATATCAACCACTTTCAAGTTATTTATTCCCTTTGTGCCTATGGTGCAAAACTGAATGTGAAACTGTCATCAGGAACTGCTAAAAACAAGATTAAAAACAACCTGCAGTATTTCTGGAAATGTCTCTAGGACTGCAGACATCTGAATGTAAAATATGGTAAAACTGGGGGAATGTTTAATAAGCCAAAAAATGAACTGACCTGCTGATAGACTATTTTCTTTAAAACATTTTCTGTACAAGAACTTGATTCTAGCCACTTCACTTGACAGCAATTTCTGCCTCTTCTTTTAATGCAATATTGGAGGAAAATGAGGTGTTTGGATCACTGAAATTTCTAGTATTTTTTAATATTCTGCTATTTTTGGATCCATTCCTAAGTATCTGTCCCTTTCATATGAACCTTGAATGAGGTAATACCCAGTTCTGTAATAGCATAGGTAAAGGATTGTGTGGCACCAAACTGAGCATTGAGGAATGCTAGTGATGGGAAGTGGTATAGAAGCCTGTTGTACTGTACATGCATGTGGTCGTCTGATTGTTACGTTCTAGATCCCACAGTTCTTGACCCACTTACCCTTCGCAAAGAAATGTATAAAAGTTGTCCTGGGTGTCAGGTGGTGTTTTGACTCCTGGCAGCTGCAGCTAAGCTTTGTTCTAGCTCTGTTTGCTTGCACCAAAATGACAGGGGTGCCATGAAGTTCTTGCTCTTCCTTTTACTTCCTCCCCCCCGCCCCCGCTGGGCGGCTGTCGTACTGTGCTCACCTCTCTTAATAGTGCACCTTCATTTTAGAGTTGGTATCTGTTGTTGCTTTCCAGCAGTTTTCCTTCTTGACTTGGAAAGCAACGTTAATTTTCCTAGTTGGAACCGATGTTCAAGTCGGTATCTCTTCAGAGATCATACAGGCTCCAGGGAGGGATCATTTCTGTAGTCCTTTCCATCCAGTGGAGAGCTTATTTTTCCAAAACTTCTCATACTTGTGCAGTGGAGAAGATTTTACTTGTTAGAAGACTACCCAGACTGGACATTGAAATTCAAGCTCTCGAAAAATGATTTTTAAGAACAGGAGCATCTCTGCCTGAAAGAGGATAGGAATATATTACTGTCTGGAAATAGCACAGCAATATGTTGAGACAAGACATAAATAAAATATTATTTGAAATGGGCTGACTTTTTTCTTCACCTGATTAATCTTTAGCGTGTTCCACTGTCAGTTCCACACTGTCATTTCTGAGAGAGGCTATTTTTTATGCATTGAAAGAACAAATGTGCATGTACAGTACTATTGAGCTGCTCTTTTGACTTTATGACCAAGCTGCCAATTAGTATTGTACTGTGATCTCTACAAGCTGCCTTGTTTTTGTCCAAAGCAGAGAAAAGAAACTGTAAACACCACATATTTTTTCATAGGGTATTATTTTTGCCTTTCTTAGTGGACTAAGTAACTTGAAGACTCGGAGAAATCTTTTAAGAAGTCATTCAGACTGAGCATCCTGCATTTCCTTGCCAGCGCTTTCATTGTGGATGACAAAATCCTTGCACTAAAAATATAGATTCCTCAAACCAGCATGCACTTCTGCATACTTGATTCTTCTGAAGCCAAAAATATTTTTCCCAGCTTTTCAGGATATGTAGGTCAATGTTAGAAGAAATTGAACACTCTCCTTTCTTCTGTGCCAATTCCATGTTGGATGAAAGTGGTCAAAATGTCATTGGCAAGGCACCATGCTACAGAACTGAATCAAATTGTCCTATTCTTCTTTCATCCTTCTGGTATCTGTGATAGTGAATTTGTGAATTGCATCAGAGCATTATTTGATCTTGTCAGGGTTTTCTACAAGCAGATGACTAAGACTGCATGAAGATTATACTGGTTCAATGAAAGTATATTGGAGAAACATAGGAAATTTGTATCTGAAACAGTCAGTTTTCAGATTTTCATTTAATCCTCAGCAAAAACGAATGCATATGCTTTATTCATGAGCTTTAGTGACTCAGTGCATTACGTAGTCTGTATAATTTTTATGCTTCTTAATTTATGGATGTGAGATACAGAGTTTGGTTTTAGCAATTTCTAACCAGACCGTATCATGGAAAGTTAGATTATTTCTTTTGGCTTCTCAGAAAACTAAATGCAAGTATATTGTATTATCTCAAAAACAAAGTTGAATTGTAGGGGAAAATTTAACATTTATAATTCAGCCAGCTGATCACTTTATACTGTGAATTTCTGTTCTTTATTGCTTCTGGATATTTGGCATTTTGAGTAACTTGCTCATTGCTCAGGAGTGTTTGGAAAATTACTGTATGGATGAAAAGCTTCATGCCTGATAAACTGCAGTGACAAAGATTTAACTTTCATTTATATGCTTCATTACTTTGAATATTTTAATGGAAGACATGAAGTTTAGTGGTAATTCCCAGTGTTGCTGTGTAATGTCAGCTTTGAGTGATAATACATAGGCAGTGAATAATAAAGAAGCATGTATTGCTTGAAAGATAACATTATTAAAGCCGTGACTTTTGACCTACAATTAACTTAATGTCACTGTCGGTATACATTGTAATTTGAACTAAAGTTTAATTTTGAAGCTTGCTTGAGGAAAAGTCGTGTGGTTTAGGGTCTTGTCAGTGATTCTGTAGGGCAGCCTGTGCCACCATGACTAGGGTCTCCGGGAGTCAGTATGAAGGGTAGAATTGTTTTGGTTGTAACACTGTAAGTGCTGGTAGAGATTGTGTCCAATGACGCTTGATTTTATGGATGGGTATTATACAACCATTTTATTCTCGATCTAGATAAGATGCATGCTGACTGAGCAATGTTCTCTACTCTTGATCAGAGGCTTGTACAAAAGTAGGAAAGTTCTGTGCTAATGAGAAACTGTAATCCCTTTGGAAGACAACTGGTTTCGTTCTTACTTTTTCTAAAACATGCCCCCTGCCTGCCCCCCCGCCAGTGTTTTCCTACTGCAGTTCTCACTTCTTGATTTCATGTAGTGCAAGGCCCACAGTGACAGTACAGAGATTAGAGTCATCTGTACCTTCCAGATATCTCACTCTGAGGTTAAACAGTGTCAAGGGCATTAGACTGAAATGCTATCTAAAAGGTGATTTAGAAATTCAGGAAGGTAATATTGCATAGGTTCTTGTGTTTGAAAGGATGTGGAGCTTGTTGCTTGTGTTTTTTGGATGTAAAGACCAAGCCTTTTTGGATAAGAGCGTATATTCTTCAGTCTCAATACCATATGGGTTGCACGCAGTAGGTCACCTGACTAGGCAATGTTACCAGTGTAGTGATTTTGTTTCTGGAAGTGTTGTCAGGCTGTTTCCAGGCATCTGAGGCTAAAGTTCTGAGGTCTGAGGCTGGGAGGTAGATCTACTACTAGCTTGTCTTGCTGTACTCAAAGGCAATGATAAGAAGACAAGTTTTGTCATTGTGATCCAAAAATGTTTCTTTATGTATAGTTCTGACCTAATCATATGCTTGTTTTTCTTCCATGTTTGCTAACTGCAGTCTAGAATGGGGCAGTACAGTATTTATTGGTACTGTAGTCTTGTTTGTTTAGATACTGTCTTAGGCAAGGTTATATGGTAGTTTTCTGGAAGCTTGCACATATGAGCTATGATATTGATGATTAAATAGGAGACTTCTCTTTTCTCAAGTTCACACAGCTTTCCAGAGAACAAGTGTATAACTGCTTCACTTTAAAAAAATAAAATAATAATACATATATATAATCACATTGTCCAAGGTAGGTTTTATAATTAAATAGGACTAAACTGATGCTATTTAAAATGTGTCATTTAACGGGGGAAGTGTAGAGCCATGAGTTCTGTTAAATGAAAGTAACATACAACTGAAACAGAACACGCTACCCTTTCTCTGGTAACATGGCAGTGCAGTTTCACCTCAGCAGACTGATACTACCCTGTTATCTTCTCATTCTGTATTACAGTGGCATTTAGTCAGGCTCTTAAAATAACATTGGGGATGTTGTTGATTTTGATAACTGACTTCTGACTCCTCCTGACAGTGCGAGGATCAAAACCAGGCAAAAATGTTCAACTTCAAGAGAATGAAATTAGAGGACTGTGCTTGAAATCCAGAGAAATCTTTCTGAGTCAGCCTATTCTACTAGAACTTGAAGCTCCACTGAAAATATGTGGTGAGTACTGAGATTATGATTTGATGCCTGGGGGGACAGGGGTGCCAGGTAAATGCAGACCTTAAGCAGAGGACAAATGCCAGATGCTCCTGTCACTTATTAATAGTGGAACTAATAAACAAAGGGAAGATAAAACCCTGCTGCATGCTTAGGGTGGAGGAGTTGAGGAAAAGGTAAAAAACATAGGAATTGGAGTGGGGACCAAAATAATCCAAACACAAAAAGTAACTGGTCCAGTTTCACCAGGCCTCTTGGGAAGGAGATTCACATGAAGCTTTGGAAAGGAGTTTTTGTATCAATGAAATAATGTTTGTCCTAGTCATGACTAAACAAGGGGAAGCAAAGGAGAACTACAGTAGTTTATTGTAGCTGCTATTCAGAGTTGAACAGTGGTTTGACAATATTTTAAAATCCCTTCTGGAAACTTAGATTTCTGTACTGTTTCTGGGAATTACCTTCTAGTTTGGTTTCACTGTACTTGTACACAGTGGTGCTCATTTTGCACACACACATACACATGTAGTTATGCTAAAAGAATGAAGAATGTCAAAATAAAAGCCTCAATAAATGCACTTTAAAAAGCTTCCAGCAAACAGTATCTTATCGTACTCTAACATTGAGGATTTACTTCAAATTGAAGTAGCTTGTTCAGTATTTATAACATTGGTAGTCTAAAACCATGATTTAGTGTTCTGCTTGTCAGAAACAAATCCATGATTTAAATCAAGGACAGAAATGCCAGTTTCATTTTTGTACAACCTCACTGCTAGAATTTGAATTACTAGCTGTGTCAAGAATGCACCAGAGATAGTACAAAGGAAAGCAAGTTCCCCAGGTGGTCAGTTTTCCATCAGTATTAGTAATGTTGTGTGGAAATACCAACCATGAGGTAAAGGTTCCTGATCTCACAGCCATTACTAGTCAAGTAAAGGATTTAACTGGATGTCAGATTTTCATTTGAACATGCACTTGGTTTCTTGAAATCTTGATTTTGTTTTAGACGCGTATGAATATTTTTAAGTAGCTACATACTTCATCTTAGTGCAGTTAACCATTACGTTGCATAGGTGTCAAACTTCAGAATGTGATCATTTTATATAAGATAAACTGTAATTTTTAATTGTGTTGTGTGCAGTATCTAACTGCAAGCTTTTTTTTTTTCTGAAGTGTCATGTATTTGTTCTTTCTCTAGATTCAATCAAAGAATGTAGCAAAGAGTCACTTATATGTTGCTTCTGAATACTGTTTACAGGTGACATCCATGGACAGTACTATGACTTGCTTCGGCTCTTTGAATATGGAGGTTTTCCACCAGAAAGCAACTACCTGTTCCTTGGTGATTATGTTGACAGAGGAAAACAGTCTTTAGAAACAATTTGTCTTCTATTGGCCTACAAAATTAAATATCCAGAGAATTTTTTCCTCCTCAGAGGGAACCATGAATGTGCCAGCATCAATAGAATTTATGGGTTTTATGATGAATGTAAGTAGTAGTGATGATGTGTGCATCTTTGGTTTGGGAAGGCAGGGTAGGAGGTGCTAGTGTTGTGGTGTTAATGGTTCTTTCCTAACTTGCAGTTCCCTTTGGGCACTTCAGGGGGGCCCTTAGCCTGTTGTGCTAAGGGAAACGTGTCCTTTCCCTAATCCTATTGGAGTCCAGTCCTCACAGTACAAAGCAGCATGCAAGTGGGTAATTTTATTTATTGGCTGCTATGTTAACTAACAGTTCTCACCAGTACATATTGTTGAAGTTCTTAAGATACGGTCATCTAATGAGAGATGAGAGAATTTTACTTGATGTGCTCTACAAAAGTTCACCTCTGTTTCTTTCATGTGAGGGATGATGATGACACATGCTTGTGTTATAACTTAACATGGAGAATGGGCTGATCTTTACTGTGGTTATGTTAACGCTGCTTGCAGTCGGTAACTTTGTAATGTTAAAAAAAAGACTTTGCCCTTCTCTGGATGCAGTACTGCTGTGTTGTGTGCTAGTTTTGTCCAAAACCAATATTTCCTTTGCTAAATGGGGCAAAGCATGTGTGAAGCCTTCAGTGTGATGCATGCTTGGATTGAGCACCAGATACTTGCTCTTCCAGTAGGTGGCTTCAGCTGCAGAAGTTGTTACTTGAACCAGTGCGTCAGCCTTTTAATGAAGAAATGTGCTTATATGTATTTGGCATCACGAGCACTCCATTTGTACAAATGTTGCTATGCAGTTAACGTACCAGCTCTGTCACTGCAGAGTGCATTAAGGTCTATTGTGACAGAGACTGTATGTAGACATTACCCTGATATAACAAGTAATTTAGCTGTGAAGTAGAAGTGTATGTTCATGTTTCAAAAGATGTGACTTAATAAATCCAGGTAATGTAGAGGAGATTAAATTGTTAAACTAATTGTGCATTGAAGCATTCTCACAACTTGTGTTATGGGCCATACTTGGCTTGTAGCTTACAAGATGTACTTGCCATGTCTTGCTCTCCTTCGGTGAGGAAATAAAGATGGGTGGTATTTCAGAGTTGACTCCTCAGAGATTAATCACAGGCTTAGTCATATATCACAAATATGTTCAGGGTTCATATCTGTTGGAAGAGTCCCTGTGAAAGTAAAACTGTAGCAGTTTCATTTTTCAGTCCTGTTTCTTTGCGTAGAGAGACTTTAGGTGGCAAAGAACTAGCAGACGTTTCAAGAAAATGTGCTTTCCAAGAATTGCTCTCTTCCCCTGAAAAAAAAACCAGCAAATGGCAGGGTGTTCTGAAATGGATCAAATTCTCCAAGGGGTAATTTTCCAAAGCAAAGTTGGGACTGAAGAGTCTGGCTGTCAACAGTGGAATGTCGTTCTGTTGAACAGACTTGGGCTATCCTCAGAGCCGCTTCAGAGCACCCTGCCACACTGAAGGAGACCATTGCAACTTTCGTAGAAGCAATAAAGTGTATTAGTGGATATCAGAGAAGACAAATTGTGTGTAGGCTTTAATGCTAACTTGTTGCAAGTCTTAGTAAACTTAGGGCAGCCATATTAGGTTGGTTGTAGCTGTGTTAGAAAAGTATATTGACTGTTTTTTCTCCAAAATGTCTTCTAGGTAAGAGGAGATACAACATTAAGCTGTGGAAAACCTTCACAGACTGTTTTAACTGTTTACCAATTGCAGCTATTGTGGATGAGAAAATATTCTGCTGTCATGGGGGTAAGTAACAGTTCTGTAGTTGATATTTGAGAAACTGTAATACCCTAGTATCAGTCATGGCAATTTCATGTTTATGTTTCTGAAGCTTCAAAACTTCAGGGATTTTTCTCTGACTTGGGTCAAGTATAAGATAGGGTTGAGCTTGATTAGTGTCAGGTTTGTGAATCATTGAGCTGGTAGTTTTGTAACTTCAGATAAAATAATCTGCTTTCCCTTTTATACCAAAAGGCATATTTAATAGCATCTCCTTTTGAGTAAAAAATCCTTGTAGGTTTTTTTAGACTTACATGACTAGGAGTTTTACGAACATTCTGAAAATGTGCATTTTCATAGAATCATAGAATGGTTTGGGTTGAAAGGCACCTTTAAAGATCATTTAGTAGAATCCACACTGCCGTGGGCAGGGACATCTTTCACTAGATCAGGTTGCTCAAAGCCCCGTTCAACCTGGTGAGTTTGGAGTTCCATTTGTAGCAATTGGCTCTGTTATGCTATGTGATGCCGCTTCATGCAACTTTTCAAAGTAATAAAATACATATTGCACCTTAAATGCTTTATCACTTGCAAGTAATTACAGTTGCCCAGGGAGACGTATCAGTGAAAAATAGTATGGGGTCTGTTTGATGCTGTATTTCATCTTGCTAGGCCTGATCGTTAAAATAAACATATCCTGTGATTTCTAGTATTAATGCCTCTCTTACTTAGCAGCTCTTTTAACAGACATTTGCAAAATATTACAGTGAGATTATTGTAATCCTCTAAAATGTGGAAATAGCTTTGCTTATCTTGCTTCTAGTAAATCTTACAGAAAGTGACTTGTCTTCTGTTACAAAAGCTTTAAAACAAATGCTGGATTAAGAAAATGTCAGTTAACATTGCCACTGAATGACGTAAAATTGCAATGGTGAATCAGTTTGAATGCAAATTATTTTGGTCTTGAATTAATACCTCAGTCTTGCAGAGCAAAGTTGGACTAAAATGTGAACTGTCTGTGTCTTAACTCTGAACAGGTTTGTCACCAGACCTTCAGTCAATGGAACAAATAAGACGAATTATGCGCCCCACTGATGTACCAGATCAAGGTCTACTTTGTGATCTCTTGTGGTCTGACCCGGACAAGGATGTCTTAGGATGGGGTGAAAATGACAGAGGAGTGTCCTTCACTTTTGGTGCTGAAGTGGTTGCTAAGTTTCTCCATAAACATGATTTGGATCTCATATGTAGAGCTCATCAGGTATCTTAATTTTGTACATTAAACCATAGAATAATTCAGGTTCAGAGGGACCTGAGGTGGTCATCTGTTCCAACCCTACACACATGTACTCAACACAGGACAAACCGGTGTAAGCCTGACTGGCTGAGGGTCTTCTCCAGCCAAGTTTTAAATATATGCAAGGATTGAGGTTTCACTGGCTCTGAACAACTTGTCCCAATGTTTAACAACCCTTGTAATGAACATTTTTTCCCTTAACACACATAAACTGAGTCTCTGATTCCTGAACAAGATTGTCTTGAGCCTAGCAGAATCCTGGTTTTCTTATTGCTCATGGACTCTGTTGCTGAACTGGATCCTGCAGTGGTCTTCCTGTTGTGGTATAAAAGTTAGGAACTCGTGTTCCTTAGTTGTAGACAGTTTTTTAACTGCTGGTTCTGTTAAAGCTGCTTTACATCTTGGCAGAAAGAAGTTGTCCAGTCTAATATTTCTGCTTTTCTCTCTAAAGGTTGTTGAAGATGGATATGAGTTTTTTGCAAAAAGGCAATTGGTAACTCTCTTTTCTGCCCCAAATTACTGTGGAGAGTTTGATAATGCAGGTGCCATGATGAGTGTGGATGAAACTCTAATGTGCTCTTTTCAGGTATGGTATCTGAAGATTTTACCTCCTACGTAGTGCAGTCACACTTAAATTTGCTCTAATTTGAATTGATCCTTTACTGTTACAAAACCGTAATGCTTGTGTCAAATAGATCTTTACAGATACCACATGTAGACAGGGCTGTGCTTGCACTCATGTCTTCAAAAATGTGGTAAGCCCTTGCTGGTGTGAGTAGATGAACTGTTTTACCCTGCAATTAAATCATCCCAGCAAAGCTGTCAGCCTGTGTCCATTGCCACGGGCTCTCAGATCAGCTACTCTAAGTTCTGTTGTAGCTGTGAGTAGGAAACATTTATTTATTGGCACATTTATGACTTGTCCAGCTGACCTGTATAATGCCTTTACTAGTGAATTAATTGCTTGTTTGTAAGAAAGCTAAAACTTCTTGCTCAGTGACCGCACTATCTTTTCAGATTTTGAAACCGGCAGAGAAAAAGAAGCCCAATTCCAGCAGACCCGTAACGCCTCCCAGGGGTATGATCACAAAACAAGCAAAGAAATAGTCACTTTGGCGCTGCCTTGTTGGGACTTGTATTATAGTATATAACCTCCATTTTTAAAACTGTAATGTGTACTGTTCAGCTTGCTCAAAATAGATAATGTGTTTGTGGTTTTCCTTTTGATTTGATGAATGGCATTTGCTGGTTGTAACAGCGAATGAAAGACTTTTCTCCCAGGAAAAGAGTTTTAAACTTCCCTTTCGTTGGTGTTACAGCTGTACACTCCACAGCATCTTATCCTGTCATTATGGGTAATTGTACAACTGACTTTCTGAATCTGTACAATGAGTAGTGTAAATGCTTGTTTTTCTTCTTTAGGATCTAAAGAGGGCACTAGTGTGCTGTGAGAGTAGAAATTTGTTACTGTCAGAAATCACATACTGTTTATACAAACCACTGTGAACTTTTTTTACGTTAAATTTTGTTTTAAAGGGATTGCTTTTCTCTTAATGTCTTGTCATGTACACGTTAGTTTTATTGCTGTCAACATTAGAAATAACCTTCAACTTGCCAGCATCACTGGTATGATGTATATTTAATTCAGACACACATCCCCCTCCGTATACTTCAAATGACAATTAAAGCCATTATTTTAAGTGTTTGTGTCTTTCCTGAAGCCAAAGTTCGCTTAGAAAACTGTTCGTACATGACCCACCACGCAGAGTTGGCAGGGCTTTCCATTCACGCCTTCCTCCTGGAGACAAAAGGAAGTCCTGACTTGAAATAGCAAGTAGAAATGCTGTGCTGTTTATTCTATTCCTGGCAAAAGTAAACACATTTTTGTACAGTTTCCGTATGTTTGGATCAAGTGAACCGTTTTACAGGGGCATCGGTCCTGTGGCAGCCAGTGTCAGAAAGATGGGAGTTACGGAGATGGTTCTAGATCTGCCTGAATGGGCTCATGCGGTTTAGCCGAAGGACTTTGTTCTACAAAGAAACGTAGAAAATAGCTTGATAAGCCAACCAGAGGCGTTGATCTTGATCACCGGTTTATATAAATCTCTCACAGAATCTTGTTTTTTAAAAACTGTTAATCTTTTTTTGAACAGATAACAGTGTACAATACCATGTAGTGAAAATCACTTATTAAATGAAGAAATTGTTAAATCTTCTCAGTGTCAGTTTATCACAACATATACACTACTGCTATCAGAGGAGCTGACAGATAAATAAATTGTTCTGGAAACCCACAACTTCTTGGTTTGGATTTGTCTAAGCCGCAGGCACTGGAGGTACGTTTTTTAAACAGGAGTGTTGGATCCACACCTGCTTCTGGAGCTTTAATGCACATATTGCCCTTAAATACAGGCACCCTCCCACCAGAGGGGGTGGGCGCAGGCATGAAGCTACCAGAGCGCTCCATGCAGAGCTCTCAGGCAAGTCAGGACGCTGCAGTTCAGCGACAGAAGACGCCGGTATCTGAACTTCTGGTTTTCACAGCCCTGTGGTCAGGGCGGCAGCGGTTCCCAGAGGTACATGTGCGTGGGAGGACTCGCTCATCTACGCTCATGTTTATTGTTCCGTGTTTTGAGTGGGGTTTGCCTTGAGTACAAGTCCTGCTGTGTTGGGACCACGGACTTGAGAGGGTCCTGGCTGAGGAAAAGACAGATTTCCTCTGTTTTTTAATTAAAGAACTGTAAATTCTTGGTAAAGAAGGGAAATTGAGTAGACTTTACCACTGCTGTCTGTCCCGGTAGCAAGGCTTGGCGTACGCCACCTGAAGCGGATTCAGTTGGAGGTGATGGACGAGGTGTGATGCCAGCTCTGGGCAGTCGGCTCTCAGCCTTGGCCAGAGTGCCCCGTTGGTCCATATCCCTTCATCCGCTGCCTCCTCTCGCATGCCTTGTGGAACATACTGCGAGATTTTTAGTAGTCAAAGGAGGTGGGTTGTTCAGCCTGTTCCAGAACAGCTGCGGTGGTGGACGGCGGGTGCTTGGTGGAGTCTGGTTAGGAAGAAGGAGCTGCTGCCACTGAAGTCCCCAGCTCCCATAAACCACCAGCTCTGTTCTGGCGTCCCCCTTAGCGCATGAGTGTCCCTTCACTTCTGGAGCGAGCTGAACTTTTTTGACAAACGTACATCTTCTGGGCAGTCCCCAGCCATTGATTTGGGGGTTTCATGTATTTCTCTGACAAATCCAAGAACCTTTTTTCTACTCCGAAGGCTTTTTTTTTTCCCTTCCTCTAAAGCTAATTAATCAAACCACCTCTTGGCAAATTTTGATGAGCTCATTAGATAAGGTGTCAGAGATTGCCTGTTAAAGGCTTTCTCAAAAACTTAACTTTCACCCTTTAAATCACATTTGTGGGTTTTCTTCATAGCTCTATAATTTTTCTCCCTCCTTGTAGAACAGTAACCTGCGTGTCTTTTATTGATCGGGTGAATAATGGCGCACAGATGGAACCCATTTTTATTTGACTTGTATCTAGAGGAATGCATTGACCTGTCCCTGCCACCATGACTTCAACAACCATTCCGTGTGTCACCGTGTCACACCTTTTGCCTCCGTGACTTGTTTTTTCTCTCCTCGAATGCAGTTTTAGTGACACAGGCGCCTATTCTGGGCTGCGTGTTCTGCTTGGCTGCATTCCCCTGGGGTGGCTCATGTCCCCCCAGCTGCTCGGGGTGAAGGAAGTCCCACGGCACCGTGGTGGAGGTGGAAAGGTTCCTGCCGCGCCGTGGTGGCCGGAAGGAAAGACCTGCTGATCTCGCTACGGTTGGTGATCAGAGGTTCAGAGACGCATTTTATGCCCCTTTTTGCGGGTTTTTTGATCAGTGGAGGGAGAGAAGGAGCAGCAGCTGCCCTTTTCCTATTTTTTTTTCGTGATGAAACTTGTAGGAACATCTAGTTTGCATGCGGAATGGAGAGAGCAGCACATGAGCCTCCTGAGGCCCTTCTCTCTGCAGCCCCACTGCCTTTTCCTGCTGCCCCGAAGCTCCGCAGAAGCCCTGAAGGGCAAACCAGCAGGGAGGGTCCCAGGCCTTGCTGGAGATCTCCACAGGAGATCTTTTGCCTGAGTCCAACGTCACTGTGTTACTCTGGAGAAGCGCGGTAAGATCTGAGGCACTATTTGTCGATTCGGATGTTACTCTAGAGAACGGAGTCTCTGAAACGAGGCGAGGCCCCTTTCGCGTCTGGCCGTGGGAAGGCTGTTTTTCAGCACAGGCATCTCTGGCGGTTCCTGGTTTGCTTTAGGATGTGTCAGCGCCATCGTGGCTTTCAGTCCCGAGTTGTTGGGTGAAGCTGCGCTACTTAAAAGCCATCAACAAGGCATTAGCTTCGCCTGCAGTGTAAGGCGTGATCCCTAACGGCGCTCAGGCCTCCGCGGGAGGACACAGGCGTTCGGACACACGAGCCCCGATGTGTACCGTGTGCTTCAGACCCGAGTTTAAACTCTGACCGACAGGAATTGTTGAATGAGAGCTGGACCGGGCAGCACCTGGGCCGTGGAGGGGGCGAGGGGCCGATGGGGGGTGCGGGAGGTGGGCTGAGCTACCCGTGCGCTGCCCCGGCGGTGCCACCTACAGCGGTTCTTACTCAAAGTTGTGGCTTGCGAGGTATGACACAAAGCGCGCTCTCCTTGGGGATTTTGGGCAGCTGGTGAGTTGCCGAGGTCGCGCTGTTTCCAAGCAGTCGGGGTTTTCTACCCTTCCTGCTTCTACTGAAAGAGGGGCTCGAGCCTTGGGGGTCTCTGTGCTCGACCACATCTTTCTGGTCTCTTGTTTTCGTGGGCGTTTGACTTGGCTTGTCAAAAAGCATGCTGTTACTGTAAAAAAAAAAAAGGGGTCGAAATGGGGAGTTTAACCCACCATCAGGCTGGGAAGAGGTTTAAGGTGAGGCCCCGGGGAGAGGCAGCTGAGCTCCCCCTGCCCCAGTCCTGTAACGCTGGATTTGCCCTTAAATCGCGTCCGGCACCAGCCTGGTCCTCACCAAGAGCTTCATGGCTCTTTGGAGCTCTGCGTGCGTGTGCTGATTATTGGGATTTTATTTAAATTCTGGGGATGAGGCTTCGTTCACATTTGTGATCACCCCAGCAGCTGTGCTCAGGGCCAGGTGAGCCCACTGGGTACGAAGAAGACTCAGCTCATGGAGAAGCAGAACCGGCCTGTTTTCTCCTTAAAACCCACACTCCTTACTGAAAAGGGGGTTGGGTCTGTTGAGCGCTCAGGAGAAGACTTGCCATCTGCAGTGCTAGTCCTGAGCTGGCGCCTTCCATCATTAGCTGGTTGTGTTGGTGTTTATTGGAGTCAGCTGAGACCAAAATGCCTTAATTATCTGGGAACTCCCAGGATAAAGCTCCTCCCTGCTGCTGGCCTTGCTGTCCAACTCCAGGTTCCTGGCTGGTCTCTGCAGGTGGGTGGTTTGGGGTGAGGGACGGGGGTTTTGGAGCTCCAGGGGGGTGTTGCCTGTGCCGATTCCCCATTGCCCCAGGGAGGAGGAGGGGGACGGGCCTGTGCGCTTTGGGACGAGGCGCTGGAAAATTTTCATGATCCAGGAAAAGTTCTGGCGCTCTCCAGGAAGAAACGCTTTCCAAGAAACAAATGTCTTTAGTCTTTAAAAGTGTAAGAAGAGTGAGATGTTTCTTCATTAGGGGAGAATTGGAAATGTTTCAGGTTTCTCCCAGGAGACGTGCAGTGGAGTTGGTCCCTGATCCTTTTTGCAGCTGAGTTTGCTCAGGGCACCTCCAAAACCAGCTTGTGTTTGAAAGATGGGGGGAACCCTAAATAAGAAGAGCCCATAAAACACGAGCCTGTAAATGGAGGCAGGTTAATCCAGGCCTAATTTCTAGGAATTAGGTTTTTGTAATCCTCCTGATCCCTGAACCTCACCCTTCTTTGTGGGACTAATCTGTGTCCCCGCTCAGCAGCCGACCCTGATCTCGCCAGAGGCTCCCCATTCCATTCCCTGGATGTCCGCTGGGTTTGTTGGGCGGGTTTGGGGGAGACCGATTACAAAAAGTTTTTAAAAATTTAAAAAAAAAAAAAAAAAAAAGAAGAGTTTAAACTCCATCCGGTGTGTTCTGTTCCGGCAGCTCCCACTCAGGGACGGGGGAAAAAAAAGCTGCGAAAACGGAAAATGTTGTAGCGGGGACCCGGGAACAGCGACCCCGGCGCGGGGGCTCCGGGACCCGCTCGGGGAGCGGGGGGGGTGCGGTGGGTGTTGGGGGGGCGCGGTGGGGCCGGGCCGGGGCCGCCCCCGGCCGGGAGAGGCGGGGCCGGGCCGGGCCGGGGGCGGCCCCGCGGCGCCGGGGGAGGCGGCGGGCGGCGGCGGGCGCAGCCGGGACGCGGACGGTACGGGGGAGCGGGGCCAGCGGGCGGGGCGGTCGGCCGGGGCTCGGCGCGGTGGGTGCCGGCCCGGGGAGGGGGGTTTGCAGCGGCGCCCCCCCCCCCGCCCCGGGGCCGCCACGTCCTTCCCCTCGGGGGTCCCGCCGGGGGCCGGGGCTGCGTCCCGCTGCGGGAGCCGGCGTGGCGGGCGCGGGGGGGTTGGGGGGTCCCGGTCCCCGTCGCTCCACCCGCCGGCGGCGGCTCCAGGCCCCGCGGCCCGGGCGAGCCCCGAGGCCGTCCCGCAAGGGGCCGGGGGCTCGCCGCCCCGGGCAGCTCCCGGGGGGGCTCCTCTCAGCGCCCGCGGCTGGGAATGAAGGTGCTGCCGCCGTGAAGGGGGGGCGTGGGGCCATCTCCGTCCCCCGCAGCGGGTGCCGGGGTGGCCCGGAGCCCACACGCCCCCCACCAGCCACCGCCGCTGTGAGCGGATCCCACCGTGGCCCCCCAGCACCTCTCCTGGCGGGGAGCCGAGGGGAGGGAGGGCAGCCCGGGGGCACGGGCAGACCCGCGGCGGCTCCGGCGGGGCGAGAGCAGCTTGTGCTGGCATCCCGGCCGGCTTTGGCCCGGGATGGATGGACGGAGAGTCCCGCCAGCCCGGGGGATGTGGTTGTCTGCGGGCGTCGGGAGCGGTTTTCGGCAGGGTTTGTGGGCCAGGCAGTCTCGCCGGGATGCCCAAAGAGGAAGGATGAGCTGGTGGGGCTGCGACAGAGGATCATGAGAGTTGGGCGCAGATGGAGCCTCTCCTGCAGCCGGGGTCGTTTGGGGTTGGTCCTGCCCCTCGCTGGGTGCCCGCAGGGACGGGCCGAAGCTGGGACGCTTCGGGGTGAGGTCAGCTCTGGAGGATGCAGGGAGAGGAGATGGGGGAGGACAGCATCACCCGCCAGCCAGGCCGAAATGTGGGGATCCCCTGCTTGTTTTGCCTGCAAAGGCTGAAATAATAGTGGCCCCTGATGTTAATGAAGGGGAATTATGGCTTTTCTTCAGCTTGGTGGTGTGGCCAGAGGGTGAGGAGGCTCCAGTTAACGCGGGGGCAGCTGGGCTGCAACCGCTGCCACCTGAAGGGACAAGGGCAGCTCTGGGAGCGCGGTGGAGGGTTTGTCTGGGGCCCGATGCTAGCAGCAGCCTGCCCCGGTGCGTAGGGGCTAAGAGAGCCAATGAAGGGAAGGAAATCGCCTGCTTCCAGCTTCTGACCGATAACCTCCATCGATCAGTGTCTAATAGAAACACAATGGCTCTTTCCAACGGGAAATCGGCAGCTGCCTCCTCTCGCATCATGAGATGCGAGATAAGGGCTGGCATTTTTTTCTCCTGTAATCAATGCTTTGTTTTGAGATGTTTGGAAATACCTCACGAGGAAGTTCCCTGCTGTAGCGCAGCCCAACGGGGTGCCAGCAGCACCAGGGAGGGTGGTGGGAGCTCTGCTTCGCGCCATGGGAGGTGATGCAAAACAAGTGGCACCACCGTTAAGCAATTTCCCGTCAGCAGGGCCCGTCCACGCTGCCCGGCCACATCTGAACAAAATGTCATGCTCTTGTCATGCTCACTGTGGTGGAACGGGGGAGATTTGGCATCCTCAGTCAGCCCCGAGCAGGGAGGTGACGCTCTGCTCTTGTCCCTCAGACATTGGCAGGGTGATGCCAGCTTGATCCAGAGCCATGTCCAGGTACCTGAAGCACTTCACGGTGGTGGGCGACGACCCCGTGCAGTGGAGCAACGACTATCAAAAATGGGAGGAGGAGGAGGAGGCTGGGGAGAATGGGGAGAAGCAGTCGGATTCGGAGATGAAGCTGGCACCTACCAGGAGCCGTGTCTCCTTCCAGGACATGATGAAAAAGCTCTTCAGCTCTCACAGGTTTCAGGTGAGGCAGAACAAACGCAGGCCGAAGGGAAATGAGGGTGAGACTTGGCCAAGGGCTCTGTTGCAGCAGAGCTGGTGTGGGATGGAGCGTGCAGTGGCGGGCTGGGAGCAGTGCTGAGCTTGTGAGCACTTGCGGCTCCTGTGAGAGCAGCTGCTGTCTCTGAGCTGGGCCGTCCTGTCGGAAACAAGCGGGCGCAGATGTTTCCTGAGCGGCGACAAGCCTCGGTGCACGCTCGTCACGGTGTGGGTGGAGGCACGTGCTCTCCCGAGACCCCCCTACGCCAAGCGGTGGGAAAGAGCTGGGTTTGGTGGGGAGCCAAGCGGTTTGGTACAGGTGAGACTTTGCAGGAATAACCCAGCGACCAGGGGCTGGGGGAGTCCTGGGTGGGAGCAGCAGAAAGCCCCGTGAAATACCACCAGCCAAACTGGGGACTTTGGGGCGTGTTTAGCTGAAGGCTGCGTTGGCCCCTCTTGCTGATCTGTCGATGCTGGGAAGGGGTTCACATCGGTTCTTTTCCTCCAACAGATCCTGGTTGTCTGCTTGGTCATCCTGGATGCCTTGTTGGTCCTCGGGGAATTGCTTATGGACTTGAAAATCATCCATCCGGACAAATATAACATAACCCCAAAGGTAAAATGCAGGGAAATGTCAATGTGAACCGCAATTTTCCCGTCTTTGGTGGTTCAAAGCCCCTAGGTGGGATGACCGGGCAGGCAGGACCTGGACCTTCAGCTTTGCCAAGATGGCAGTCACAGGCACACAAAGGTCCTGCAGGGACTCGTGTGACAGCCCTGTGGCGAGCGGGGCCAACCTGGCTCAGCTCATGTCAGTCTGTGCAGCAGCTTCGCATTTCCTTGGGCTGCGGCTGAATTGCTCTCGCTACCCTTCTCCCAGTTGACTTCACACCTCCTGGTCCGGGTTACGCAAAGCCACTGGCTGCCACGTGCTCACTCTGGTTGTCCTTTAGAGCAGAAGAAAAGTCCCCAGTACTCCTCCTTGTAGAGTCAGATCAGCCGTGCCCTTGAGCCATAGAGGTTTTCCATCCTGCTCCGCTTGCACGCACACAGGAGGGTTCCTGGCCCTAAACTTGCGCTGTCTTTTCCTAGGTCTTCCACTATCTCTCCCTTTCCATTTTAACCATCTTCCTGGTTGAGGTGGGGTTTAAAGTCTTTGTCTACCGCCGGGAGTTCTTCCACCACAAGTTTGAAGTGCTGGACGGGATCGTTGTCGTCGTGTCGTTCATCCTCGACATCGTCCTCATCTTTCGGGAGCACGAGTTTGAAGCTGTCGGGCTGCTGATCCTGCTGCGGCTGTGGCGTGTGGCCAGGATTATCAACGGTAGGTGCGTGCGGCCGGTCGGGAGCTTTCCCTTGCGCGTGGGATGGATTTGCCAACCTCACCTGAATTATTTGGGGTCGCATCTTTGTTCCCTTCTCAAAGCCATCTGCGAGACCCTGAGGTCTTGCTTCCCAGCAAACTCAGAGTTTTGCCCGTGTGGTTTTCAGTGCTGGAGTGTGGCCTTAATTAGGATGGAATTTCTTTGGAGCAGCCGCAATCTGCTGGTTGTGTTGGTGCGATGCCTTGGTGACGGGGACACAGCAGGTGGCTTGGGCTAGTGGAGATGCCCAACTCTATCGCAGCAGCATCAGGCACGTTCCCCTAAAAACAACCCGTAATCTCTGTTCTTGTATCCTTCCCTCCTGGAGGGGAATGGCTCGCCTCTTAAGTTTGCATCGTAGGATCCTTTTGGCAACAGTCTAACAGGGGAGCAGGGCAAAACCCTGCCCTTCTGAATGTACTTCTGTAGCAGAGCGGGTTTTCCTGCTCTGATGTTCTGCTGTGACTCTGTCATCCCCCCCAGGGATGCAGCAGGGAACGTCCCAATCTCACTCTGGATCTTTCTTGCTTGGATTCAAAGGGCCCACTGTAAAAAGAGGAACATAAACGTCCCAAAATCCGACTTTACTGACTCTGCTATTGTAATTGTAACTTGCAAATAAGTATAAATTCAGACACTTCTGAAACAACTGTAGCTGGAAACATTTTCTTCATAGAATCATTTAGGTTGGAAAAGACCCTTGGGATCATCGAGTCCAACCATCAACTCCACTCTACAAAGTTCTCCCTTACACCATATCCCTTAACACCACATCCCTTAACACCACGTCTAAACGAGTCTTAAACACATCCAGGGATGGTGACTCCACCACCTCCCTGGGCAGCCTGTTCCAGTGTCTGACCACTCTTTCTGGGAAGAATTTTTTCCTCATGTCCAGCTTAAACCTCCCCTGCTGCAGCTTGAACCCATTCCCTCTTGTTCTATCACTAATGACCTGTGAGAAGAGACCAGCACCAACCTCTCTACAATGGCCTTTCAAGTAGTTGTAGAGAGTGATGAGGTCTCCCCTCTGCCTCCTCTTCCCCAAACTAAACAGTCCCAGCTCCTTCAATCGCTCCTCATCAGATTTATTCTCCAGGCCCTTCACCAGCTTCGTTGCCCTCCTCTGCACTCGCTCCAGCACCTCGATATCTCTCTCGTATTGAGGTGCCCAGAACTGGACACAATACTCAAGGTGTGGCCTCACCAGTGCTGAGTACAGGGGGACAATCACCTCCCTCCTCCTGCTGGTCACACTATTTCTAATACAAGCCAGGATGCCATTGGCCTTCTTGGCCACCTGGGCACACTGCTGGCTCATGTTCAGCCGCTTGTCAATTAGAACCCCCAGGTCCTTTTCTGCCAGGCAGCTCTCCAGCCACACTGCCCCAAGCCTGTAGCGATGCATGGGGTTGTTGTGGCCCAAGTGCAGGACCTGGCACTTGGCCTTGTTGAAGCTCATTCCATTAGCACTGGCCCATCGGTCCAATCTATCCAAGTCTCTCTGTAGACCCTCCCTATCCTCATGTAGATCATCACTCCCGCTTAGCTTCGTGTCATCTGCAAACTTGCTGGTGATACACTCTATGTCCTTACCAAGGTCATCAATAAAGATGTTAAACAGAAATGGTCCCAACACTGAGCCCTGAGGGACACCATTTGTGACTGGCCGCCAGCTGCATTTAACTCCATTGACCACCACTCTTTGGGACTGCCCATCCAGCCAGTGCTTGATCCAGCAGATCGTATGCTCATCCAGGCCATGAGCTGCCAGTTTTTCCATGAGAATTCTATGGGGGACAGTGTCAAATGCTTTTCGAAAGTCTAGGTAGACAGTGTCCACAGCCTTTCCCTCATCCAATAATCTGGCCATCTTGTCATAGAAGGAAATCAGGTTCATCAGGCAGGATCTGCCTTTCATAAACCCATGCTGACTAGGCCTGATCCCCTGCTTGTCCATTATATGACTTCTAATGGCACTCAAGATGATCTGCTCCGTGACCTTCCCTGCTACCGAGGTCAGACTGACAGGCCTATAGTTTCCCGGATCCTCCTTTCTGCCTTTTTTTTGTAGATGGGCGCTACATTCGCTACCCTCCAGTCCATTGGGACCTCCCCAGTTTAGCCATGACTTCAGGTAGATCATGGAAAGTGGCTTGGCGAGCACGTCTGCCAACTCTTTCAGCACTCTTGGATGTAACCCATCCGGTTCCCCTTCCTTCTCTGGGAAAGAATTTTGGGATTCAAAAAATGTGGGAGTGGGATTATCCCTAATTCCTGTGTGAAACCTCAGCCCAAGAGCTGTCCTGTGCCTACGTGTGTGCTTTGCTGAGTGCTCTGTACTTGTTGCAGATGAAAGTCTTTAGTTGGAATAAAAGGAAAGAAAGGATGGCTGGGGCCGAGTCTGTCACCTGCAGCCCCCACTGCCATTTTGAAGGGGAGAACGTGCCTGATCGGTGGCACTGGCCAGGACAAGGGGAGGCGTGAGAGCAGACTGTGGCTCTTAGTTCGGAGTGAAAGTCAGAGAGAAACCGGATTTGTGTGCAGCTGGGTGAGACACAGGAACCCCAGCGTCTCTTAGCACACTGTTTTACAGCAGAAAAACAAGTAAATCCCCTTACCCTTGGGTGCTCCTTGTTTTCCCCCCAAGCTTCTCACCTTGCCTGCCCACTTGGAGCAACAGAGGGGACAAAGAAAATCTGCCCCAAGCTTTGTGTTGCGTGTCTGAGCCGAGGCACGGCTCGCTGCCTTCAGTCCCTGTGGCTTGAGAGGGACCGGGTGACGGCAGGTGGGGACTGTTTGATGTTATCAATGCAAATAAGCAGCACGCTTGCTTTGTCTTCAGAGAAATGAACCCCCGAACCCCAAGGCTGCTGCCTGTAGCGCTAGAAGCGCGGGCACGTGTTGCTGCCTGCCTCCGTGCACATTGTTCTGTCAACAGCCGGAGGAGAGCTCTGTCGGGTAGGAAGAACGTGATGTTCTTCATGCTCTTACCGAGCTATTTTTTCTTTTTTCCCCCTGGAAAAGGGTGGGAAGAAAAAGCCTTTGCTGTGGGGGCTGAGTTCATATGTAATAACCTTACGATATGTCAGCAGAGAAGTGACACCTCTGCTGTAATGAGAAAGTGTGTGCCCTTTCTGCAGCCGCGCAAGGTGAAGCCAAAACCTGAAGGACCTGAGGATGTGCCACGTCCCGTTACAGCTGGCAGGAGCCATCGGCCCCGGGGCGGGGGACACGAGCCTCGTGCCCCAGGCTGTGCCACGCACTGCTGTTAGAGCAAGGCTCCCGACGCCATGAAACCGGCTGAAACGCAGCCCCTCGTCACAACAAAGCTGCCAGTTACGTTCCCCCCAGGCTCTGCCAAGGGAGCAAATTCAAATTCAGGATTTGAATGACAGTCTGCCTGATTAATTCAGCTCGGAGGCCAGACTGCCTCTTCCCAGCAGAGTATCGGTATCTGAATCCCCAGGGTCGTTCATTTAAAACCCTCCTCATTAAGAAAAACACTTGGGAAGGGTGGTTTGAAGATGACAGAACCAGAGCTCGGGAGGAACACGTTTAACTCCTTGAGCACAGACCCTGCGTACTGTTTAACCTCCTGCTCGTGGCTGTTTTACATTGTAAAACCAACCCACTGTGAATTGTTTCACAGGAATAATTTTATCGGTAAAGACCCGCTCTGAACAACAAGTGTCCAAGCTAAAGCAAGCAAACCTGAAACTTGCAACAAAGGTCGAACAACTGGAACGCAGCTGCATAGAGAAGGTAAGAAAACACTTTTAATTTAAACAAGGTTTACCCGCTGGCTGCTCCCCGGGACGAGCTGGCCTGGGATCCTTTTGCAAGGTTGCCACCGTCAGCTTGGTTTCCTCATCAGAAAGTCGTGGGGTGAACCACAGCCCTGCCTGTCCTCCTCTTGCTGCAAAGGACCGACGGCTGCCTCTGTCCTACTTACTGTAGCCTGGTTGTCCTGTTTTACTGCAGGGAGGTGCCTTAAAAGAGTTTCTCGGGTTCCCACAGATCTTCCCACCGCTGAAATGTAAGGGCCGTATTAATGATTTGACTTTTGTCTCCAACAGGAGCAAGAAATCGAGAGGCTGAACAAGATATTAAAACAGCACGGACTCCTCAGTGAGCAAACGTAGGAGGCCGGTTTTCTGAGGTGGGGAGGTCTGCCCTGGAGAGTGCAGTGTTGATGTCTACCCGTTTGACCTGAAAGGCTTCCCTGTCTCTCTGCTTTCTCTTGTATAGTGTTGTCTATAAACATTTTCTATTTCACCACTCTTTGATTAGATCTTGGGATCACAAAAATAGTTTTGCTGGAAAATTAATCACACGTATTCCCTGTAAACAGTGATTTCATAAGACCTTTCTTGTACAGTTGTACAGTCAAAACTGCAAAGTAATTTAATAAAGACACATCTTCACAAGCTATACATCCACAAAAGTACCACTTATTTAACATAATTGAATTTTTCCGTGATAATGTTCTTTGTTTGCTACACCTTGTAGAAACTTGCAGTACAAACGATAAGAACCCAAGCTGAAAAGGTCACTTCTTCTCTACAAGCTGGCCATTCATTGTTAGTACGTCTCTTCTTTGCCAACCATTCTTTTCACGTTGTTGGTAGTTTCCTCATTTCTGTTGCTGCTTGTGCCACTTTGTGATTTATATAACGTTCGTTTTAAAAAAAATACCAACATACCACTCCTTTAGTTGACAATCAAATCAGCACCAAAATAGAGGCAAACACGTGCCATCTTACGTCAAACAAATGCCTGGTTCTCAGCAGCAGATTTGAGTTCTGATACTGCATTCTCTCATCTCTTCTTCCATTTTAAGTGTTCGTTTGCTGCCTGCTGGTTTGCAAAGTTCTTTCTGCTTCCACAGGTCATAAATCAGCACATTAAAAGAATTAGAATGTGTAAGAACAGATGTAGGTGAGTGGACTGCTGGGAACAGTTAGGCTCCAGAAGCCATTCGAAGCATATTCTAAAGGACCAGGCTGGTGTTCGAACACAATGTGAACTTTTTCAGGTACTAGAAGGTCCCTGGGGTTGAGACTATTTTGAAGTTGAAGAGTAAGATTAAATAAGTGGGAATTTTGAAAGGCGTTGACTGTAGCAGGTGTCTCCAACTGATTTCAGCCAGAGTCGGCTGGAAGGGTCATTGAGCTTTTCTGAAAACATCACTTAACTGTTCGGATTTTTAAAGAAAGGTAATTAATTAGTGGTTTGGGGAAAAATAGCTAGAAATATGCAGTTTGTTCATCTATGAAAATAGATAGAGCAGAGGCAATATCTAATAGCACATGATTACTTTAATTAACAGTTTAGCTCTGCTCTTCGCAGAACAACGAAGCCTGCTTTCTGGGGGAGCCGCACCGTGTCCCTGTGCTCCTCCCTTCCCCTCCTGCCTCCGCGCTGCGAGGCAGGCAGCTCGGGCTGGCGCCGCTTCAGAGCCGCCGAGGTGCTGGAAGGCTGGTGGCTGCACGTGTGCTGACTGGCCAGCTGGAGCCACCACCAAGGTCATACTGCAGCCTTTTTTTTTCCTCTTGGCAGAGGTATAATTGGGAACTTTCTACTTAATGTGGGTTTTTTTCTGCCCTAAAACTTCTAAGAACCCTCACAAGGGCTCACCCTTTTTCTCTTGGCCAATTTTAAGCCAGTGTGTCTACAATTTAGAAGAAACTGATGGCCCATCACAGTGACTGTATAAACCTCACTTCTTTAGGAAATGGGATAAAAAGCAGAAAAAGCAGAAATACGGTTTGTTTGGGGTTTTTTGATGCACACTTACCTTAGACAAACGGAAAGAAAAAATCAAAGGGTAACTTGACATTAATGGTGGGCCAAGCTTTATAGCCTGGCTCTGCAGGTGAAGAAATATCAGTGAAAACAACAGAACTTGTTATAGGAATAGTCCTTTCCCTTCCTGAGGGAAGCTGCAAAGAAAATAGAAATGGACATTAGCTTCAGTCTTCTCTTCGTGTGACCGCTCTGTTTGGCCTGGGTTATATTTTCAGCTGTTATTTGTAAAAAGTTTTTTTTTTTCATATACAGTTCGATTTTTCTTTTCATGAATGATGTATAGATTTTTATGGAAGTGTGTTTTGGCAAGCAGCCCACAGTTGTGTTTGAGTTGGAACAGAAACTGTTAGGTGTAATACGCGCTAATATGAAGTGCTACCTTTAGATAAAGAGATTAACTGGGACACTTACACAGCTGATACCGAAGCAAAACAAGCCATTCTTTTTGTCTTAAATCCTATAATTTAATTACGTACCTGCTTCAATGTGGTGCTAGTGATCGTTGCTGTAACGTTGACTATTCTGGCTTGTGGATTGACTAGGGATCCATATTTAGTCCACTTCACTTCTATTTCAAGTGATATTGGTATTTGGCATGAGCTCTGAAAAGTGTTATAAATTCTCTCATTGTCTGACTTGCATAGAAGCAACCACGTTAATTATTCATCTTATTAAACTGGCAGAATGCCCGCAGAAAGCTCGCTCCGGGAGGTTACCAGAGCAACTCCGCCATGCCTGTGCCCTGGACTGTGCCTGTGCAGGCAGCACAGGTGCTTCCAGCCTTGGCCCAGGGCTGTCCCTGCTGTTTCTCCATAGGTGACAAACCGACTCTGTACCTGTGCTTCAGGCAGGGCTGTTCTGCCTGCGTAGGGCAGGACTTTGGCTCTTCGTGATAGTGCTGAGCTGGCTGTTTTTAGTAGGAGGACTTATTTCAGTAATACTGCTAGAAAATCCTTTACTCTGCCAGGGCAGAATTTTGAAGCCTGCAATCTTAAATACTTTTAGGTATTTCTTCTTGGACTGTCAAGTTTCTGGTTACAGAAATCATTCACTGTTTAGTTGCAGAAGCGTACAAGAAACCTATATACAAGCTGTCATTGAGGAGGTGCTGTCAGTCACCACGTGCCAAGCAGCACTGCCTACCACCGATACAGGAACTGCGCTGCATCGGGAGGAAAAGGGCTACTATAGAAGATGTTAAGAATAAACGTAGTGTTTGGGTCACTCAAATATACTGTTTCATGCTTTAAAGGATTCTTGCTATCTTCCTGTAACCTGGCATAAGAACACCAAGGAGAAACACCGATTCTCTTCACTCTTTCAACCTTACCTCTTGTGCTTTATCCTATCTGAAAAGCAAGACTCTAAACTGTGGCTAGAACTCATTTTGTACCTAATACGTTGTCCTGATCCATAACTGAGGTGCCTGGATACCAGCTTGATTAAAAGGAAACCTGTCTTCTACAGCAAGAGTGAACTTGTCATTTGTGAATATTCCAGGAGGACTTTCCTCCAGTTTGTTTCTGCTATTTTTTTCCCCGTAGGTCTGAGAAACCTAAGCTGATGCTGCAGCAGAGGTACAGATTTCAGGAGAGAGGGCGGTAAGAGTGAAGGGGGTGATGGTAGTGGTAGTGGTGTAACTTTCACCTGTTCTGAAGTCTGGAAGTGAGTTATCGGCACCCAGTCGAGCACATCCTGGGCTCGAGAATTTCCAAATGAGGCCACGTATTCAGGAAAGGTTTGTCCTTTCAGTAAATCTAGGAGGGTCTGAGTCAAAGGCTGACATTTCATAGCTGCAGTAATTCTTCCAGAGAAAAAAAAAAAGAAAAAAGGATGAGTTAAAGCAAAATCTATTGGTTGGGCACAGTCATAATTTCTCCTTGCTCTCATGCACCGTTCCAGCCTTCTGGCTGCAGTTGCTAATGTAGCCAAGCTTTTCAAGAGAAAGACCATTGTTAATTAAATGACATTTTTGGTAATTAAATACTCCTACAGCAGTATAAATGTCCCAGGATCTGAACAGATCCTAATGGAAAGGGTTGTCACAGGATTAAAAGCACTAAATAAATAAAAAAAAGAAATGTCCTCTTACCGTAACTTGCAGCCTGATACCATGTTATAACCAAATAATACTGGCGTTCTGGCTCCCTGTGCCGCCAGACAGTCCTGGTTGGATGTACTTTGCAGAATGGTAAGTTGACCATGTTTGTTAGTATTCTGAATGATGGCAGATGTAACACACAGTCAAAGGGAAATTCCATACTTAATGTATACCGTGAAGAAAGAATCCTTAATCATGTCCTAAAAATATATCTGAAAATGCTATAATAGCTCAAGACTCCTCTTCCACTGCGAAGAAGCACTAGAGTGTACAATGAAGGTCTAAATCTACCTCACTAAAAAGACCCAGGAGATTGCAGTCAGGACTGAGTCATTCGCTACTTTTAAAACATAGCCAAAGAAGCACGCTTTTACTTTTGATAAAGAACAGATACGTTTTACAGATGTCCATGTGAGAAAGGGTTTGTGTAGATGGACCAGATTAAGTGCTACAAACAAAATTTCAACAGGGAAAGGATATCCTTGTGGCCGGAAGCCCGCCCTTACAGGCAGTCCAACAACATAACCAGGATTACCACTGAGAGGAACTGGCTTTGTATTTACCTGCAATGCAAACGTATAGTATTAGTTCTTATCCTGTACTGAAATGGTTGGAAAACACAGAAATATTTCACATATTTTAGGATTATTAACTGCCTTGAACAATGACAGTAGTAAGTCTGCTCAATGAGATTATAACAGCTCTGTAACGTTGGGGCAGGCTTTGCTTTCACTGGATATACGGAGTCACAAGATGACTCTTCTAAATGTGAAAAAACAGACTTTGGAGACCTTTATTGCCCAGTTCTGAAATTCTGCCTCATTTGCGTACCCAGGGCAAGTTACATTTTACCTTGCTGCTAACAATTCATCTGATTCAAGTTTAATAAGTTTTGTAATTAAATGTCTTTCAACAAGTCATCCGTAACGTCTCTAGCAGTTACCTGAGTAAAGCTGATTTCAAAGCTCTGCTGTATTGAAAGTGCTTCTTTGTTAATTGCCCCCAAAACAAAAGAGGCAGCTGCTTCTATTATTTCTCCTGCATCTGTGTATGTAATGTGATAACTCACCTGAAAATTAAACATTTTAGATATTAATTAGAACAAATGCATAAGAGTATGAAACTAGAAAAAAGGAATTTAAAACTATGTAAGTATTGTTTTCTTTCTTCCTTGCTTAAGAAACACTCGACTACATGTCGGGAAATACACTGTATCCTCTAGAGGCTGGAGCCTCTTCAAAACTGACTTCTTGATAAACCTCTCCTAAGCATAAGCCCAATGTTCCACTACTCAAGATTCAAAGATGAGATGATGTGCCCCACTGTGCCTGAAGTCAGCCTCTCCCAAGCATAATGTAGATTCTAAACTCACGTTATTGTCTGTTATGTCATAAAGACAGTAATACTAGAAAAGGATTTCATCCTGTCTCCATGTTATGTTGCATGTAGTTATTATTTTGTTGCAAAACACTCTCTTTTATCCCAAAGTCGGCATTTCTCAGAGCACATTTGCTTTGGAGATGTCACAATATATGGAAACTGTGCAAGGCCTTTCTCACAGCTTTGCAATTTGTGAATCAGAAGTGATTCGATGCATACATGCTTGCCGTCAAACGTGAGGAAGAAGAGACCTGCCATACTTACCCCAAGAACGATATTTATGCACACTTCATCCAAAATCATAGGGAGCCTGAGGACATCACTACTATTAAGTAAAGTCCACATTCCATTCAGAGACTGGACAACTACGGACTGGACAGTAATATTAACCTGAAAAACAAATTCATGTCATTTCTGAATATTGTGTGTAATTATTTTTTGCTTTTTCTGTATTATTATATTTGTGGCCCTTCCAGATTCTGTTTCACAGAGGCAGCAGCCAATAATCCTCTGAACGACTACTGTGTTACGTGTATTGATGAAGTTCAACAAAAGATTCTATTTTTAAGTAACTAGAGAGTTACTTACAAAGAGAGTGTTTTGTATGAGGAGAATGGATCAGGCTTAATGTTTGCAGGTAGCGTATTATCTTGGCGTTGCTAAGTACCATCACTGATGATGGAACAAATGATAGAAATTTTTTAATGTAAAGATTATAGGTAAAGTCCTTGTTCTGATAAAATCAGTGAAAAACTCCCACTGACTATAGTTAAGGATTTTTCCCCCAGCTCTTCCAACTAAGTTAGAAGGATACTTACCATCTGACTTGATTTAGGCACCTAGAGAAGAATAAAAGAACAAATTCAAACAGCAGCCAAGGTATCACCTATTACAAGTAGCAGTTAAGGCTTAACTGCTTTGCCTATTTAACTCTCTATCATTACAATAGCTTTTACATTGTGTAAGTGATTGAATATACATTACAGTATCCAGGCAGTGTGAAAATAACTGTCCTTCTTTGTGGCCAGTAGGCAAAAACCTTACAGTCCAATCCTCTTTTTCCTCTCACAGTAACTGGAAAATTTCTGAGTGACTTGCATCAGTTTTCCATCAGGCTTTGACTACATTCCCAATAAATATACAATGCATTCAATAAGTAGTAGACACAGCTAGTGTTTCCCTTGGACACTCTATTTGCACATCAGAACTAGGAAACACTGAAAAAGTTTACTTGCATCAGAAAGGTGCAAAAAAAGGCATCTCAATTTGTCATCGCTTGTTATTGTGCCTCATAGCGTTTGACCTATTGAGGGCGTCAGAGAACATTGTTCCTATTGCAGATCTGTGCAAAAACACTTGGAACTATTCATAGCCTGCCAGGCTGTTCGTACCCGAAGAAATGAGGAGCTTTTGTTGCCTTTTTCTGAAGGTGCCGAGTCCATAGTTTCACAGTCTCTAAACAAAGAAATGAGAAGCAAGTATCCCTCTTGTTATACAGCATGCACGCTCGCCTCACTGGAAAATTTCCACCAAATTTTCATGGAAAGGCAGAAATGTCAGACCAAGGTCATCAATCAGGTCTCCAAAATACTCACACAGAGCACCATTTTCTCAAAAGTTTTATTTTTTTGACTCCCAATGAGTCTTTGATTCACATCTTTGGGAAGGAACCAGAAATCGACCTCTGACCATGAAGCAAGTTCTGCGGAATTACAAGAGGATACAGAGACCAGTCTGCTCATCTAACATTCCGGCAGAGAACACGTTCCTATAAGATGGAGACCTGAAGGTGATGCAGGTAAAGTCTGTCACACACTATCACGTATTTACATCAACATGCTGAGGTACAGCTCAGCCATCAGAATCGGTTGCGTGAATAAATGCGCTTATAAAGATTAGACTCGTCCTTCAGGGAAGCATGCTCTTTCTGACTAAGGTAGAGGGAATGATCACACCTAAAATTCTATTTATCTGTGGCTGGGGTGACGGATTGTGTTTCTGTCAGTCACGGGCAGACAGGACTCCAGCCTCAGTGTTGCCTCCCACTGACTCATCTTCCCACCAGCCAGGGAGGCGAGCAGGGGCAGGCGGCAGCGCGTTGTTTTGGCAGCCGCACGGTACACGCTAACCATGGTGTGAAGCATCATGTTGTGAGTATCTTAGCAGGGGGTTCCAAGCATCCCCAATGCCCCTTGGGTCTGCTGGACAGGACAGGGTAGAGAGCAGAGCTTAACTGCAACAATTACCAGGACTTTCATATCACACAAGTTGTCCAGCCTGGTAGTGAGTCTGGGCTCATAATGACGGGGTTTTCTGAAGAAACTGCTGTACCAGTCCTCTTACCCAGCGCTCCCAGCAAGCCTTCCTGCGTTGATGTGTTTTGCCATTTCTTTCGCCAGCAGCTCCACCTGCTGGCACTGGCAGGGCTCCCTGCTCTGCCCTGTGACCACCCTGTCCCCAATGCCAAGTCACTTTTCTATTGTCATATCCCATCTTCAGCTCCCTTTGGGAATGGGAGCTTCCTACAGACCATCTCTAGCACCTATTCAGCCTTCTCCAGTTATTGCGTTTGATCCTTTCTGAACATCCAACATACTTTGGACAGAAATCTGACCTCTCTTAAACTGGGCCATTGTAGTTGGCAAGCGGCACGTGGGTAATGTGTTATGTACTGTTCTAGTGACGAAGGGGAATTCATCTTTTAATTTAAAAACATTGACCTGCTTGGAGCCTGTCCTGAGGCATGCTTCTTTTCTGGCTCTGCAGCCACCACAAACTCTAATTTTAGGTGCACATGGGAACACTCAAAACCCCTCTGAGACAGAGTTTGCTCCACCTCTTCCCCAACAAAGGGATGATCAAAAGATAACATTTGTGAACAACCCTTTGCTGATTTGAGATCCTCAATGAGCAGGAGAATGATTCCACCTGTGAGACTGTGAACTACTTAGTGGGCTTCCCTTTACTGCTGATAGCTTCGGAATCTGAGGGACTAGAAGGGGTCTTTAAGTAGTGACTCACTCATTAAATTAATGTAAATAATTACATAAATTAAAAAAATTTTAATGGGGGAGAGTAGGCTGTTTCTTGACGACCTTTGGCTTCTGGAAGTAGCTGTCAGCTTAAGGTACTCTGTATTTCAGTTTCAATTTTGCATGTGTGATTTCTTTTGTCTTCCTGAATATCTGTAAGGGCATTTATTTATACATAAGATGTCATCCTCCGGTTCAAAAAGGAATGAAAAAGCTTAGCTTTGAAAAATAACCACACACTGGATTTGGTAGTAGGTTGGATGCAAACAAATTTGCTCTCAGTGGGGTAAAATGTCATGTTCTTTGAGGAGTATAAGGAAAGCTTCGTGTGTGTGTGCAATAACTCACTATTAAAAATTGAGGCTTGTAACAAAAGTATATATGCAGAGGATTAAACTTTACAGGCTCTTCTTAAAGTACAAAGGCTTACCAGCTCTTTAAAACCTAGACTTCTTAGAATTATGCACTCTGGTAATAGGCTTCTTGGAAAAAGCTCAGACGTGCATAAAAGCACAAAAGTGCTGCCATTGCAGCAAGCGTTAGCTCAGTGACACAGACTTGTCTCTTCAAGACCATTATTTTTGTTGGCTAAGCAGAGAACAGTAAATTCTTCTGTTCCTGAAGCTTGAAGTAAAAACATTTCCAAAGGCTTTCTGTATAAGACTTTTTCCCAATGCACAATTTAAATCCAAATAAAAAAACCAAATCCTTTAGTAAATAGGAGTTACTTAATTCTGGTGACACAAAACAATACATAATATCAATGATCATCTATATGAGTGTTTCAAATCATACTTACTGCTAAAATGCTGGAGTTGATATAGAATAGCATACTAACTGCTTGAATGTTGCCACAGTTTTCCACACTTACTGATCTAATGCATTTTGTAGCCTGGTTTACTAAAAACCCTGGGGAAAAAAAAGCACAAAGTATTACTGAATGAAATGAAAGAGTAATTACAAAAAGCAGAAATAAAAAACAATATAAAAACTTCAAATATAAGCAAAAGTGAAAGTAAACATAATTTCTATTGCAGATAAGGTTTTATGTCAGCTATAAAGAATGATACTTTCTTAGATTCTCCCAAAATGCTATGAGACAAAATATTACTTCTTAACAATAGAAGCTTAATAAAAGCTAGAAGATTTAGGACTTCATTTTTCAGATCTCATAAGATCATTTTTTTTCTTTCACAAGAGACTTTGGTTCTCCTATCATCATCATCATGATTGATTGATATGATACCTTATTTAATAATAACAGTGGGGTTTGGAAAATGCAGGTGTGGGGTTTGGCTGTGGTTGTGGCTTTTTTTTTTTCCCCCCCTTCCCCCCTGCTGATTTTCAGAAAACTGTGTGAAAGGTTAAAATGTAGAGCTCAAGCCTGCAAGTCTGACTTGAGTTGCATTCAGGCTGTGAAAGGAACCTCGTTATACCAGAGGGACACCTTACAAAAGTTGCCCAGTTAGGTCTTGCTTTGTGTAATACCCTCTTCCCTCATGGTGTCACCCTTGTACTATTTTATTCAACCAATTATGCCAAATAGGATGTTTTGCTGTTGGATAAACAACCCATTAACAAGACTCTCAAGGATTTCCATATCTAACTTTGAATGTTTAATATAGATGCAATGCAACTTCCAATCGATGTCTAAAAAAAAAAAAACCACCACCAGAGAAACAGAGGCTATTTGGAAAATATTTGTTCATGACTCTATCTGAATTTACATTTGTGTGTGTGACAATTTATTGATTGATCAAGTTCAGGTCAGAGCAGAACACTCTAAAGCAAATAAACTGGAATTCAAACGCATTTTCCAACCTGCAGGATTCGCATCAGAGCACCAAGAGGAGACCACAGGACTAGGCAGCCTTAGAAATGCATCTACTGTCTGTATAGGAACACCATACTGCCGAATAAAACAACACATTCAAGTATACAGGTGTGGTTCAGTCCATGTGAAGTTTTAGAGCATTTATATTAACAATAAATCTGAATAAAAGAAGTTCTTATTTCCACTATATCTTTCAATGCTGTATACTGCTTTATGCATCAATTCTTAAGCTACGGCTTTGTTTATGATAGCAACCAGCTACGTATTTTTCACAGATCTTAAAAAATCTAGTTCATTTTTTAAGTAAACTAACAAAAAATGCTACACTTCTTATTTTTACATTTCTATATTTAAAGACCAAAATAAAGTTTGTCTTTTCCAGAAGAACTGCAATTTTTTTAAAAGCATATGCAAACAATGTTCACTTGTTCTTTTATGAAACAATATAATACTAACTGAATCATGTAATTATTTACCTCATATCTATATGTTTCATTTGCATCAGAAGGACTTTGAGCATCTGTGTTCATATTCCAGCTGTCAGGCTCAGCACTGAAAGTAGCACTTTCAAACTCTTTAAGCAATTGATCAAAATTTTCAGAAGTAGGCATTTGAGGGGAACTGAAGGAGAGTGCTTCTTTATCTGTCAAAACATTATTTAAAGAATGAGATAACCTTTAGGATAAAAGATACAGAAAGGTTATTTAGTAATATTTTTCCTTCTGGAGTTGCTAAAACACAGTGAAAGAAAAATACCAAAACATTTTATTTTATTTTTTAAGGAAAGCTTTCTCTTTCCTTTAAGAGAAAACCTAGGCAGTGTCTTCATTCATCATTTCACCCAGATCTATGAAAGCACAAACTTAAACTTAAGGAAAGAGGTAAGTCTCTTTCTTTCAAAATCATGGTTTCTAACAGCATCAGATGTTCCAGAACAAAGACATGCCAATTAGTGTCTACAGTTTCAATGCTAAGTATTCAGATGACTACTGCACAGTCTTAATTAAATTAAGAGAACACAGCACTGGTCACTTCTTACTTCCCTGCAAGTTACTTCGAAGCTGGCCATAAAGGATTTGTGCCAACAGTGCCTCTTACAGTAACAGATCAGGAAGGAGCTGGTTTCCCATGAGAACTTTAATGTGATTTATTGGGGAGGCTAAATTATTTACATAAAATAAAAAATAAAAAAAATACATCAAACCCACTCCAAAAAGCATATTTATTTTTTTTAACAGAGAAGACTAAAAGTTAGGACTATGAGGTGTTTTAACTGCATAGTTTCGTAAGTGAAAGGATTACAACATAGGCAGAATACCCAGTTTTCTGACAGGTTTAGTTATTTTTAATTTTAGCCTGTTTCTGGCACCTAAAGAGCTTACAAAAATAACATCACAATGCTTAATATTGGCAACGGCAACAAGTCTACTTACAGTTTGTAGCATGAATGCAGAAAACACTGGGATTGACTTGGTCAATTAATTTAAATATCCTTTCTGGTGGATTTGCTTCAACATCAAGTGAATATATAGCAGCTTTCTGACTACAAAGACGGTTGTCACCTCTACAAACAATAACAATAAAATCAATAATCCCCTGGAAGTTGGTATTGACCATATTTAAAAGTTCTTTTCAGGTATTGAGGCAGCATCAAAAAAAGCACTAAAGAGATTACTCAACACAATTTGTATAGCATTTGTGCATCCTTGCAAGGTTTATATTGTTTTATACTGTGTGCTTAGTAATAAATAAAAGAATTCTCCAACATGTTTTATCTAGCAGAGAAAACTGTGTGAGCAGCAACATGAAGAAAGGTAAGAGACAGACCAGCGGGAAGGGAAGAGCCTGACAGTAATAATATTAGAGCTAAAATGAGAAGTTGGATGGGATCCAGCTGGTGTGAGACACCACAGATGCAGGGTGCACCACAGGCTATACACAGCTCAGAAGCACTTTTATTTATACAACACAAGTGGGAAGTATGACCTTTAGGGTAACGTGATGGCATGTGGGCCAGAAAAAAGGTCAGTTTTGTGAATATTACAATAATATTCACTGGCCGGGGGGGAGGGGGGAAACAGGAAAAAATCCTGCTTGAGCTGCACGTAAAAGAAATGGCAGAGTGAGAAAGAGGGAGGTGAAATAACCCATCCAATCTAGGAAAGGTATTTGTAGATGTGCCGTGGGTTCATCACCACCAGCCCAGAACTGCAGTAGCTGCAGAGTGAATGTGCCAGTTCATACCCTGAAGAGTACTGGTGTGTCCTACATGCTAGAGAGACAAGATGATGATCCTTGGGAAACAGGTACTTACACAGGGTTAAAGCAGTCAAGGGCAGGCACTGAAGAAGTGAAATGACTTTAAGAAATTACTTTTTAAGCATGAGGTGAACCATTTGTTAGTAGGATCACATCATAAATCAAACACCATTTCTCCTCTGTTTCAGAAGCCACAGAACCTCTCACTTGGGATCAGTCAAACCCTTTCAGTAACTAACACAATTATGCAAATGTATATAAATCTAGATGTGTAAATAATGAGATTCACAATACTTGCAGTTATTGAAAATCCCATGGATTTTCACGCAAAATGAACATTTTACACAGAAGAACTTGAGGAAAGAAACATAACTTCATTTTATGCGTTTCTAGTTGAGAAAGACAGAATTGTCACCTGAGACAATTAAACTGTCATTCAGGAAGGCATTGATTAGACCTTTCTGATATATATAAATATCTATAAATGGGTAGCAGTAGTCATTGTGTGCTGTGTGCAAGAACAATAAGAAACTACAGTCTGGGATGACTGCTAATTCAAATTTTAAAGCACTAAGAATAAACCCCAGTGTTCAGATTGGCATAATTTATGCAGCAGGTGGGTTGAAGAGCTGTACTTAGTGTTCTGAGAAGTCACTAAGAGATTTTTTACATTACGATTTTGAAGTGAGCTTTCTTAACTCCTTTTTGAGAAGATGAAATTGGGTGAAGGTGTTTTCAGATAAACTGTAAATAGCAAATAAACAACTACTGGCATTACATTGTTGATATGATGTTACATTTTATTGTTTGTAAAGTGACAGACTGGCATGAGGCAGCAGGTTGGGATGCCAACTTGTAAAACTAGGATCAGAACAATGCTCATGCTACTTCATTAAGCCCTGAATTGATCAAATTTCTAGCTGATATCATAAACTGTAATGAAAGAGGTTAGTGATAAATTGCCAATGACCTATAGAGGCGGCCAGATGGTCCCATGGTATCAGCCTTCTTAACTTCCAGACACTGCATTATATTGATGAAAGTCTAAAGATGCATTATTCTTCCCTCCAACAGAAGGCATCACCACCTAAGCGCCCATAGACAGTAGCACAGTGAAACATAAGAAAAGCAAGGAGTGTGAGTTTAGAAAAGAGGGACTAAGTGAAAGAGAAAAGGGTGGGAGGCCAATTTGCTGTTCTGTGTGGTTGGGGCCAAAAGTTTACAGGCTTAGCGCAGGAGGGACTGGTGAAAGGGCAGGCAGGAGTCAGGATGGCAGAGGGGTCAGGAATTGGTAAAAGGGGAGAATATAGCCCATACAAACACATGCAGCAAATAAAACAAGATTTTTTAATTTCATTTTATATAGTTATTTATCCACTTACGTGACAATAGGAACTGAACATGTAGTAAAGAGACTGAAGTCGGCTGCACTGCAATCGGGGTCACAGCAGCAATTTACATCACACTGTGCCACCAACAGATCACAAACACACAGCTTGGCAACTGGAGGGGATTTAAATTAGAATTAGAATTGGAACTTTACACATTACAGCATGTTCCCTAACACTTTCATTTTTCACCCCGCCTTATTTTTGACAATGGCTAAAAGTCTATATCCAAATTCACGTGTTGGTTTGGGGTTTTTTTTAAGTCACTTTTAAAAGCCATCTTTTCTGCTACTTAGCAAATCTATTTGGAACATGACAGCAAAACCAAGAGCATACTAAAATCTGATGGTGTGTTCCCTGTGAAATCAAAAAAGCAACTTAATAGGAATTTTGAAAGTATGAAAATGTACTCAGCCCTGCAGAGGGGAAAAAAAAGAAATACAAACAAGATATGCTTATCTGCTTGTTTCAGCTTATTAGGAAATAAACCACCAAAAAAAAAGAGGAACATTTTGATAGAGCAGTGAGATGTTTACCAGTATTGAGCATGTCCCAGGGCCCAGTAATATATTTTCCTGATGTGCCAACATTACCATAGTTGACTTCTTTGAAATTGTGTTTTCTCCCTGTCTTTAGATACTATGAAATATTGTAATAATACAGAAAGTAACTGCTAGCAATGCTGTAAACTGTCTTGATAAAATACATTTGGCAACTTCTTAAAACATTCTTAGGTTTTCAAGTTTATAAATTCAAAGAACAGATATTACTCTACTGAACTGTTTTTGAGAGTTGCTATTCTGTAACAAGTCCAGACTTGAGAATAGCACAGAATAAAGAACATTAAGACCAGCACCCCATACACAAGACCTTCAAAGAAGGCTCCTTTTCATAACTATTGCTTCCTTTATTTCAACTTGACTGTTGTCTATTTCTCTATGGCCTCCTGGATGCTCTCTGACTGTCTGAACAGTATCCAGGTATTTCCTGGAACCTCTGAAGTTCTGACTGTTCTGTCAGCTGAGTTTAACACTGGAATCCTTAGCTCACCTTGTAAACAACAGAAGTTTAAACATGGATGACCAGATTGCGCAGTTATGTCTCTGAGATCAGGCATTTAAGTCTCTCTTCCCCAAGGAGGTGTGCACTGGGACATGTTTAATTTGGCAAGTAATCTAGGGAAGCAGAATCGATGGCAACAACACTGGGAAATCAAAAGTTAAATAAAAGTATACCTGCCAATTAGAAGACAGTGGAAAACACCTTCTGGTAACACAATAACAAAAATGTGTAATCTATGTTGCCACAGCACCACTATATATCCACAGAGCTGGGGCTGAATTAGGAGTCTTGGGGCAAACTGTGTGCGCCTCCAGCTCAGTGTATAAGTGGAGGTCTCCAAGCACGTACAGGGTGAGTCTGGGTCTCCTCTGTGAAGCCAGGCTCTGCCCTGTGGGCTCAGAGCAGGGTGCTGGGTGGCCAGGAGAGCTTGCCCTCCATCAGCGCCAACTCACGGGACTGTACGTGCTGGGATCAGCTTGCCCAGTACCCGAAGGCTGTGTAGAGGCTTGCTGAGCCTGCCTGTCGGAGGACGCTCTGAGCCCCGGCTGGAGTGGGGTGCTCAAAGCAGCGCCGCAGCACAGCCCCGGTAAATCTCCGGGGGCGCCGGCCTGCAACGGGAGCCTCCCAGGCTGCAACGGGAGCCGAAGGGGATCCAAGAGCTCAGCGACGACTGAATGCCTGAGAGAGGCCGTGAGTGGGGCTTCCCTTGGCCCGGGAAGAGCCGAAGAGCCGGAGACCCCGCCCCACCGGGCACCCACCGTCCGTGATCGGGGCCGGCCCGCTGTGGGTCCGCACAGCAGCGCGCGTCTCCGGTGGCGCCGCGGGACCCCCCGCGCTGTCCACGGGCTCGGGGGCAGGCTCCGCGCTCGGTTCTGCTGCCCAGAGCGGCGGCAGGAGGAGGAGGAGGAGGAAGGCCCCGCGCTCCAGCGCCGCAGCCATGGCGGCCGCTGCCGCCCCGCCCCTAGCAACGGCGCCGTTACCAAGGAGCGCGGGGCATCACGGGAAGTGCGTGTCCGCCCCGCCCCGGAGCATCACGGGAAACAGGGGGTCTGCGGCCGCCGGGCATGATGGGAAGTGGGTCGCGCGGCCCGGGCGCCATGGCGGGCGGCGAGGGGAGGCCGGGCCCTGGCCAGGCCGCCATCTCCCGCCTCCCTGTGCCTCCCGCTGCGCAGGGAGGCCCGCGGCGGGGCTGCACGCTGGGCCTTTGGCTAAACTTGGTCTCCTGTGAGGCCACCCCGCTTGCCTGGACTCACCGGTGCTATCGTGGTGGCCTGAGGTGTCCGCTCGCACCACCCAGCCCCTTCAGAAAGAGCCCAGTGTGGTGGTAATCCAGCTGTCAGTGGCCCAGCAGTAGCAAGCCGAAGGAAAAGCCTAAGAAAGGGCTTAAGGTGTAGCTACATAAATGTAAGCCATATACATGTTCTGGGTAAAAATGCTATTGGAAGGCCATACACGAAAAAAATGGCGGGGAATGGCTCCTTGTGAGCTATAAAATTCTCTGTTTAGCATGTTTTTGCTAATATTTTGGGGTTTAATAATCTGCTTAAACTAATTTTTAAAGTCTTACCAATTTCTTTCTCCTTTTGAAAATGCCATGGGTTCTTACTGCTCAGTGTGCATATTCATTAATTAATTTGTTAGTAATCTTGCAATATCTAGAGGTATTTTTATGCTAATTTGGAAAAACTGAGCTAAAGAGTGACTACATGATAAGGTTCTTTAAGGTACCTTACAAATGTTAATATCTGGGCTTCAGTTCCAACCAAGAGACAACTTTTTAAAATCAGTCTTGCTGAAGTTTGTTTTCTGCGTTATCTGATCAAAAGCAACTGTACAACATTTGTTGGTGCATCAGCCTGACAAGTACGTTGTTACACAGTGTTTCTTATTTTCCTGACCAGGTTTGTTCCTATCCTCTTGAAGGAAAGCCAATAAAAGCTTTAAGACCACAAGAGGGCACATTCTGTTTTTATGTTTAATAAACTTGACTGCTCCCTGTGGCAGTCACAACATCTGAACAGCCCAACTTCATGCTAGCGTACAAATTTTGTACGTTAAAAGATGTTCCAGCTGCTTCTATTGAAAACTGAAATAATTCCATGGTGCATACAGCATCTTTGTCACTTCTTTGCACTGTCCTCTGCTGTACAAGAGCCATTACCAACAAAGGTGTTGATGACTTACACAAGACAATTTTCTGCCTTGCACAGCATGAGACTGCCAAGGTCATTTTATATTATCAAAGAGCTGGAACTTAGGATGGGTTTGAAATAGCTCCATATCACACAGCAACATCCTGGTGTCCTCCTTCCCCTCGGAGAGACCTCATTTTCTAAGGACATGGTGACATGAAGGTGAGAATCCAGTGTACTCCATTGTACCTCTGTGTGCCTTACATGAAATCATTGTCTCACCTGGGTCTCCATTCTGCATTCCTTCTGTTAAAACAAGTATAAACCAAAGTTACTGTATTTGCCTCCTTCCTTGGGGAAGAACTGATGTCTGTTTCTTTGCTGCTTCTGAGATTATTTTGATTTAGCTGGAAACATTCATGCATTTCCTTTCAGTAAGGTCTCCTAAATAATGTTACTAATGTTGGGTTTTTTTTTTCAGGCTTGAAGAGTAACAGTAACTTCAAGTATATTTACATTTTGAAAAGTGACTGTAAAAATGGCATCATAGGACTCCTCCTTTATGCTTCTCACTAAGGCTGTGCCAGGACTGGCTGCAGCCATAGAGAATACGTGCCTATATTTGGAGGAAGTTATGGGATCTTTAAAAAGCAGTGTCTTTAATAGTCCCGCAGCAGAGGAACATGTTGACTTTGCCAGTTTACTCACTTAGATTTGCATATTCGTAGCTATGTTCAGGACAGATGTTGGTGCACTTTGGCCCTACTTAGTAAAGCAGACAGGCACAGGTTGTAGAAATCAGCCAAGGACCTGTTTGCAGCTAGCGGAGTTAGAAATCTTGCAGCTTCAAGAAGGAGGAGGCCTTAGGCAGGGAACAGTCCCTGAAGTAAAGGAGGCTTGTTTTCCTGCCTGTTAAAAGGCGAGTGAAGCTCTTTACTTTTGTCACTACTAAGTGTGTGAAGTTTCCGCGTCCTTTTGCTTGAGGGAAAGTAAAACAGATTTTGGAGTTTTACTTGTAATTGCTGTGGTGCTCGTCCCAGCTGGGAGAGGTGAGCCTGCAGGAAGGAACAGTTTGAGCACGTGGCTGCTCTCTCCTTCACTGCTGTGTGTTTGAGATCACACATCTCTCCGGGTGAAGCTGACTTAGGGGCTCACGTTCCCTTTAAATTCCTTGACTAATCTTCTCTCATATACTACATATCGTCAGTTAACAAGGAAGATGTTTCTCCTACCTAGAAGTCCTGTAAATTTTGAAACTTGGAATTTATTTGCAGGCTTGGCAGGAGAGTGGTGCTTAGTTTATTATTTATCATCACTGGTTGTATTCTGTCTTCTGTATCACTCGTGCAACTGCAGCGTCATGAGATGAGATAATTAGTATTAAAGCCTCCCTACTTGTTAGTTTACACATTTCTGATGGATTTAAAATCAGTAAAAAGAGCTGTTGACAATGCACAAGGGAAAATATAACTTAATATATTCTTTTTGCATGCAGAATTACTTTGCAAAGCTGATGGTGCACAGGGGACTAGACTCCTAGATGAAAACCAAGCCTTGCTGAAACCTGGGAGCTATTCCCACAGATTGCACCCTGAATGCATGTGGGCAGGAGCTGGATGAATAAGGAGGTATTATTTCTTACTCCATCTGCCACTGAAATAGAATAGAACTGGTCAACTGTTCAATAGCAAAGTGTAACATAATTAATCTGTTTTTCTCATGACCTTTTTTTTTATTCCAGAAGTAAGTTAGGGCTTTACTTAGACCAACAGTTCACCTAAACCCATCCCCAATACTGGCTGTAAAAGAAGAATAGGATGACCATAGCTGTTGCGTCACTTCAGTTTCCCCCATTAGTAATGCTTAAGTAACTAACTCTGAATCCCTTAACTATAGGATGTGATAGTTCAATAAAGTCTTGATGCCTCTCCAGCAATATGTACACATAAACACAAAGTAGTAAGTCCCTGCAGAAAGAAACGTAAAGAAAATTAAAAAAGAAAAAAAAATCCAACCTACTTTGTCATACAGAGAAGAAAGGCAAGACCAAAGCCGAGTATAAGAGAAACCGTTTGAAAAATGCTACCACCACAAAACACACCCTTGTATTAGACTTCTGAAGCAGGTTCCAAAAAGCAAACTCCACAGTGTGTAGGATGAGATCAGGACATTAATAAATAATGCATGTTCTCCATCAGAGAGATTTTAATTTATCCTATCAACATGAGTTAATTAATAATTAAAAAGGGCACTGTGATCCGCATGTGGGAGGTCCTAGAAAATGAAAATTTAAGCAGTTCAAGATGCAGTACATTACTGTCTATTAAAAAACATGTTAAGGGATTTTGTGCATTACTATTTTAATTATATTTTAAGTAGCAAGATTTTTATATGCATTTAAGCATTATAGCGTGCCATTTGCAATCCAAATATTACAGGATTAAGTCCCATCAAGTACAGCAAAACCAGGGGAAGTAACTGATTATAAACACAAAACTAATGCAGGCATCTTTTATGAAATGCTAAAACTAAGCAAAAGCACTACTTATATTTTTGTTTCTCTCATCCAAGATTATTTTAATAATTCTGTTAAATTTACATTTTTAACTGTATAACTTTCACCACAGCCCTTTGCTTTTAAAATTATTTGAGATTTAAATAATTTAATTGCTTTTACACATACAAAATTATTGCTGTTCCTCAGAACAAAAGATGCGAGAGTTTTCAGAATAGTGCATCAATATCTGTCCCGAACATATCTACAAATATGCAAACCGAAGTGAATAAACTGGTAAAGTCAAACTGCAGTTGTCCCCCTCTGCAGTGGGACAACAACAGAAATTCTGCCCATGGACATATATCCTTTTGATTAAACAGTTTAATTTTATTTTTGGACATTTAAACTAACTCAGAGTGGAATTAGCTTAATAACCCTGGTCTTCATAAATTATGATGGACAGGGTGTTCACGCTCTTTGTTGGTTGAATGTGTGCAGCTCTTTCTGAATACACCGTATACAAGGCTTTTAACTGACTCGGGTTTTATTGTTAGGAAGTTTGTAGTAATAAAAAATGCTCAACAGTGTTACTGTTGTGAGACAGCTTCTCTAGGATCTGGTATAATTCCTGTTACTTTAAACTTTTTAAATAAGGAGAAAATAGTAAGAGGAAACAGTTTTTTATGTGCATTATTCCATCTAAATATGTATTTTCAGCTTGATGCCATTCAAAACAATTTTACCACTGACCAAAAGTCAGAGTCACCATTAAACTACAATAGTTTGTATTTTATGGAGAAGCTGGATGACTTGAGTGAGGTTCTAAAGGAATTGAGGGAAAAACTGATACACAAAATAAATCATCTCTCTGGGATTTCAGACAGCTAGGATTTGGAAGGTCCTAGTTCCCACCCTGAGATGGTGATCTTCTGACTCTGCATCTTCTCTTGACTCTTCCATGTGGAGAAGTCTGGTATCGTTGTCCTTTGCATGTTAGTTTTCTATTTGAAGCTAACTATTCTGTCTGAACTTCATCGTCGTATAAAGGCAAACATCGGATTTGCTCTATGACAGATGACTTCAAAAATTCAAGTGGACAGGCATTTTTAATTAAGAGTCAAAACAAAGTCAAATAAGGCTGAAATAAACTGCATTCTGGTCTAGCACAACATTAGCCCTTAAATAAATAGTGAGAAGCCTGGGCTGTCTCTGTACAGCAGATGGCATTACAGGTAATATTTATCATACTCCAGTCCCAAGGCTAAGATAGTAGGGAGGGCGGATTGACGTCAGCTACAAGTGAATCAGTCTTAATACAAGCTGAAAAACTGCTTGTGCCTTCAACAGTTGATTACATTGCACAGCACTTCTGTTTAGCGCTCCCCGTTGCATTTATTAGTCTGTCTGATCAAGCCTAGCAGGAAGGATTCATTTTGTTTTGCAGCTTAAATGAACTGATGTAAATGGATCTTGGACTTTGAGGTGGGAAGATTCCACCCAGCTGCAGTAACCAGGGGGATGCCCTTTGCCCCAGATCTTGTGCCAAATTTGTGCATTCGAGAATTTTAAACAAATATCCCTTGGCAGGATATCGACCTTCAGGGTACAAGAATAATACTGAGCAAGACAGCAGGGCATGTACTGGGAGGGATATACAGGGAGATCTATCAGGACTGGTACTGAGCAGTGGGAAAAACCAGTTCGGTCCTGTTTCACTAAAAATGATTGTTCTTTGTCTCACAGGAGCCAAGTGATTCTCTGAATGAAAAACAATAGCAATTTTTCATCTGGGCGCCGCGTCATCGTGCAGGAGTGAAAGAGTTCAGCAAAGGTTACTAATTATCACGTAAATGATGTTGTCTTCCTTGGCTGTCTGGGCAGACCTGGGTGGGTGAGCAGGGATGGAGGGAGTACGAACTGCTCACGGCGTGCCTTGGCTTTGGGAGCCCGTACCGAAACACAGAGTCACGCTCTGCCAAGTGCGTGGGACAGCCTTGCGCTCATGCTGAGTATCTCAATCTGCGAGCCATGGCCGATCGGCAAAGCGGTACGGAGAGCTTCCTGTCCAGCTCTGGGGAACACGTTGCGATGAGGCAGAACGGAGAACTCGGGTTTAGTGGGAAGTGTGGTGGGGGATCACAGGCTGAGATGCAATGCACACCCAGCCGCTGAAGGACAGATCACCTTGCGCTAACCAGAGCTGCCTCAGGGCACCCTGGCACTTCAGGCATTATTGAAATCTGCTGCATTCAAGAAAAATACATTAGGCAAGGCTGGACTTACCCTGAGAGGGACCTGGACAAGAAGGAGGAAGAATAAGGGCAGGGAAAGAGTGACTCTGTGGGGGAAACTCTGAAGTATGTGCTTCCCTTTCCCGGTAGAGATATGGGAGGGGGTGAGGCAGCAATGTTTGCTGCTGTGGAGATCCACCTTCTGTTTGTCATCTCACACACCCTGACGGGCTTTGGCAGCAGCACACTTATCTCCAGCATGTTGGCAAATTCGGCTCTACGGCAGTTTCCTAATTCACCAAGGCTGGGCCTGGGCTGCTCTTTGTGTTCCCTGCACTTTCCTTCTCTCCATTCTAATGGGCAGGTGAATTTTTTAATAAGTTGGAATACAATTTCAGCTTCAGGCAGAAAATGTTCAGGCATTGCTTAAGCCTTTAGCAGTTTAAAGGGGAGGAATATTGTCTCCGTCAACATACACAGCGAGTGAAATGCCTACCATCTCTTAATGCTATTATAATGACGTGCTTCAATAATGTTCCTCGTGGGTTGGGTCGGTGGAATATGCCGCACAGCTTTTCCTTTCACTGGCGTCAGCTTGGGGTTCAGGTTTCACACCTACCTCTGCTTTATTTACACCTGCCTATTGTTTTTGTTATTTACATATCTCAGGTTGTTGAATGCAGCAGTAGCAGCCTTTTTATGCCTGTGTATGCGGAGGCATTAAATTAATTTGCGCTTGTCGTGCAGAGCTGCCTGCTCAGAGCTTCCAAAGAGACAAGCCATTTTGCACGCCCACAAGCGGCATGGAAAACTGAGCTGCAAAAAGAGAAGGAATTGGGCTTTTTTGAACATGGTGGGTCTTTAAAGTGTGGATGCCTTGAAGTTGTTGGTGGCTTTGAAGTCATCCGGGGGGACACCCTAAAGCCATCTCACCGCCTTTGTACCACGCTCACCTGCAATTAAAATAATTTTAGTGGGTTTTGTGTGGTGACTGCATACTATGGCCTTCTCGTGAAGGTTTTGTTTGGCATTTCATATCCCTTACCCAAAAATGGGTTAATGCTCCGCACTTTCATGCATTTCCACAGAAACCACACAAACATCACAGGCCACAGTGAGCTGGCTCTGCCCCTAACCGCACCCCACCAGGGAAAACAGGACGAGTTGTTCTTTAGAAATAAATTTTTGTGTGGTATGACTCACATAACCGTCCGTAATAGCCAGAAAGTACAAACGGCCACCGAGTCCCTTCAAGTTATGTGGAGCACGCGAGACACGCGGCCCGATATGGGCGTGGAGGGGCAAGTATCTGGGTTAGGCGCAGCCTGGCTGTTGAAAGCGTAATTGCAGTAATTAGGGTGGCAGCGGCAGCCAGCCGGGGAACCGTCTCCCCGTTCCCCGCCGACGCCCCGCTCGGCGGCCGCGGAGGGTCCCGGGGCGGCAGCCGGGGGAAGGACAGGCCGCGTTCAGCCCCGCCGGGCCGCGGGGGCTGCCGGGAGGCGCCGGGTGTTATTGTCCCGCAACATGCAAATGAGGCGCGGCGGGGAGCCAATGGGAGCGCGCGCCGGCAGCCGCGCACGCGCGCCGGGGGCGGGGCGGGGCTGACCTCGCCGCCCGCCCCGCCCGCTTTGCCGAGTGCCGGGGCTTCAGCACGCGCGGGGGGGAAGATGGCGGCGGTGGCGGCCGGCGGGGTGCGGGGGCGGCGCAGCGGGCACCACCGGCTCTGACCGGGCCGTTCCACGGCGAGGCGGGCAGGGCGCCCGTAGGCCTTCACGGGGCAGAGCGCCGGCCGGCCGGGGAGGAGGCAGAGCCCCCCTTGGGGGGGGCGGTGCGGAAGGCGGGGGCGCTGCCGGCAACCCGGCCGTGAGGGGCAGCGCGGGCGGCGGGGGCGAGGGCGGGAGCCGGGCCGGAGCGGGGGGGAGGGCGAGGGGCCGGGCCGAGGAGGGGCAGGGGCGGCGGCGGCGGCTGAGGCGAGCCGGCCGGCGGGCAGGGGAAGGCTGGCTCCCTGCGGCGGGCGGTCGCAGGTCAGGAGGCGGCTGCGCCGGTGGCTCCCCGCGTTCCTGGCTCTGGGCTGCTGGGCGCCCCACGCCATGTTCTCGGTGCTCTCCTATGGCAGGCTGGTGGCCCGGGCAGTCCTGGGCGGCCTTTCGCAGACGGACTCCCGTGACTACAGCTTGGTGACAGCCAGCTGTGGCTTTGGCAAAGATTTCCGCAAGGGCATCCTGAAGAAAGGCATGTGCTACGGGGATGACGCCTGCTTCGTGGCCCGGCACCGGTCGGCAGATGTGCTGGGTAAGTGCCGGCGGGGCCCGTCCCGGGGGTGGCTTTGGCCTCGGTGTGTCCCCGGTGTCGGTGTGTCCCCACCTCCCCTCCCTGAGCCGCACATGGCGGAGCGGCTCAGTCGCAGACAAAGGAGCCGGTCCTGCCTGTCAGTGTCAGCGCCAGTTCTCTCTTTTTCTTTAGTTTCTAAAGAAAAAGCTCTTGTCTGCAGCACGATGCCTGCCTGGCGCAGCTGCCTGTGGGATGGGGGTGTGAGGGCCGGGGCCCAGCGTCGGCGGTTCACCTGTAGGTGCCTGTAAGGCCTAGCGGCCCCGAAAGCCAGAGAAACAACCTACAGCGCATTTCACCTTAAAACCTGTCCCAGCCCCGTGTGTATGTGTTGCATTTCCACGTAAAGGATCGTCGAAAGGGACACTTCCTGATTTTAGCGCGTGCCGTGTCCTTGTCAAGTGAAAGGCAAAGTGACATTGAGACCGGTTTCAAATGTCAAACTTCAGTTTCAGTGTTTGTTCTGTCCTGATTACGCTCTCTGGTTTGGATTCACGTGCGAAATGAATCTTAAGGGTTCAAATTTTAGAAGTAGTGAATAATTATAGATAACCAATGGAATCTTCAGTTTATGAGCAGCAGTGCTTTTGACAGTGCGTGACCTTTCTCCCGTGTAGTCAAGGTTGAATCGGGCTAACTGACGCTCTGCAAAAGTTAGTTTTCAAGCAATTGACAGAAGTAAATTTTCACCAAAACTTTGACATTAAAAAAAAGAAAAGCTTCCTTCCCTGCCCCCCCCTCCCCTTTTTTAATTTTTATTTAAAACTGGTGGGATTGCTCTGCAGTATCTCCTGATGTGATGGTGCTTAGTGATTCTTCACAGTTTGGTGCTGTCATTGTAACTTGGTTGCTATTTAATATAGCTGAGACATTTTTTTAGGAAGCTCTAACTTGGTGCTAGGTAACAGTATTGCTGATTATTCTGGAGGGAGCTGTTACTCTAAAGGGTGATGCTACAGCTTTCAAGGAGATGTGGAAAACTGGTCAATGCATTTTATGTACTTTGCATCTTTTCTGTTGTGCCTGTTCCAGAGAAACTTTTTTTCTCTTAGAATTAGCAGTTGGACAACCTTACTTTAACGTGTGACTAAGGCTGGCTGCCTTTAAAGTTCATACTAGGCCAGTACTGATAAATAACTGAGCAATTAGTGTTTGCCTGGAACAGAAATGCAGAACCTTTACTTGTAGGTGGACTCCTTGCATGGGGAAGCGGGTAGATTTAGACCCATTTGGTGATGTTTAGGGGTTTTTGGCCATATTTGGTAATTGCCATTTGTGGACCTACAGCTTGTCTTGTCTTCCTGCTGGAATCAACAGAGAATTGCATTTCTAAGTTGGTCTTTGCATTAATTTTCATGGCAACTTGAAAACAAACAGAATTGTAACTCCACTTAAGGATCAAACAGCAAAGAAGGCTTCAGACCAGGATGTCTTAAGTACCAAGAAGAAAATAATTTAAATAGAAAAGCTGTTTGTGTTTTTTTTTTTCCCCTGTAAAGCTCTTTTCATGTTAGTTCTTTATTGCTTTTCTAATATACCTAACTAAAAAACCAAGATCACTGTACGTTCTGCAAACAGTAATGCTCAGGATGGGTTTTGGTGAAATCTGACTTGATGCTTTTACTTCATCTGTAGTTCTTAAGTTTACAGACATAGTAGTTTTCGCCTTGTTTCTGCTACTACGATCAACTCTCTGCTCTCCCTATCTCAACCATCTCTTTGACACTGCTGCAAAAAGAGTTTCAGCACCAGTGTCTTCCTGCCCTCAATTCCTCTTACTCTCATCACAATCTGAGATTCCGTACCTATTTTTAAAAGACCCTCATACATTTTGTGCTAACTCAATACCCGCCTAACTCTGCACCTCAGCAAAACTGTTGCTTTTCAAGCATAATTTTTCAGTAGTAGTTTAATTAAGAGGCTCACATGGTTTTAGTCAAAGTGAACACTAGACACAGTAAGAGTGCTTTTAGAGAACAGTAAATTTCAAGTGTATCACTTAGAGTTGGCCTGCCCTAGTAGTCATCAGTGACAAAGCCATGCCAGATAATTAATTTAAAATTCTTCCATGCCAGTCTTTTCTAGAACCAATATACGGGAAGCATGCCTGTGTGGGATGGATATGGGTGTGGTGTAATAGTGAAAGAGCTACTCCCAGCGGTTTGGCATGACTGCTTGGGGATTCATTTTCTTAGGCCAAACAAAAGTTGACGAGGCGGTGTGTTTATAGCAGATAGAAAAATGCTAAACACTTCTTTTGTTATATCTTTACCATATAGTCTTAAGGCCGAAAATTTAACAGTGTCTTCTAGTCTGTGCTTTATCCTTTCATAGTGAGATCAACAGAAAGCTTATGAAGAGTTATGTTATTTCCAGTCCTCCCATAGTTGTTAAAGGCTTGATAAGGCCTGCTTCTGGTGTACTTGAATCCTTGGAGGTTTTGTCTCCTATTTTTACTTTTTTCTGGGATGTACCCATCAAATTTGCATGTTTTCCTCCCATTCTGAGCACAGCGAGAAACAAGAAACTCAGAACCAGAGTGTTTCCTTTGGGATCGCTCTGAGAAAAGGAAATGGCATTACTACTAATGCTAATCTCTAGAGCTTTACAATTCAGGACCATGTTTCCTTTTTGCTGCTCCTTGTACCATATTGTACCTTTCTGTATGTTCACTGTCAGTGTCTTAGTTGTTCAGATCCTCAAAATATTCAAATATCTTAATATCTTCTTGAGACTTACGTACTACTTCACATCTGAAGGGCATGCCTTTGTAACTTTTGAGGACAGAAATACTTTTTTTTCAAAGCTGAAAACCCAAACTCTTCAAAAATCAATGCCTCTATTTTTTCGTAATTAGCATGCGAGTAGAATTTTTAGTGCATAAGGAGCAAACCACAAATTTTTAAAATGAACTTAAACACTTTATATAAACATTTCACTTATTTAACAAAACGAAACATTCAAGCTTGTTTATGAATTTTGAGATGTCTCCTGCTGGTGATCTTTTTCTCTACTGTTGGGATCTGCGTTTTCTTGGTTATTCCTGCCTTATCAGGCTCCTGATGTCTTTGCTTTTTTTTATGGATTTTCCAGGCTGTTGTGTGACTCATTATTGAAACATTACAGCAGCCAATGCGCATCCCGTGACAGCATCACTTATACAATGTCTGTGCTGGGTAGAAGTTTGGGTGTAGCCAGTGTGACTTGACTAGTCTTCCAAACTATTTCTGTCCCCCAGCAGTAGTAGGAAAAAAACTGTCTGGCAGCAGGGTACTGTTTGTCCACTGCGAAGTTAAAATTTGGTAACTGTTCTGTCTGCTGTAAATCTTGATTTTTACTGGGGGGGAGGATATTGTAGGGCAGCTACTCTAAACTGAAAGTAATCATGCTTTATTTGAAAATTCAGTTTGTCAGCAGCCTGAGTAGGAGGTATGTAAACCTCCAGAGTGGCAAAGCCCCTGGAATATTGTTAGTCTCACTGTCATCAAGAAAAGTAAACTACAGAACGTAAAAGGATTTGTAGATTAAATGTCAAGGTTGTTCTGGCAACTATAGAGGAGGAAGGGATTCTTACTTTGATGCCTGAAGGTCATGTAAGACTATGTTAAGTGGTTTATTTGGCATCATACCTGTTAAAGAAATCGCTGCCTTATCACAAGTTATCACACTAAAGGGGGCGGGTTGTCTGCTTGCTTCAGAGTAGCCTTTCACTTACTTTATCGGGAGAATTTAGGACATCTTAGAGGGAGTAATCAGCGATTTGAAAAAAAATTGTTTATGTGTCTTAGTTTGTAACAGACCAAATGAAATTTTCTTTTTAACATGGGAGCATAAGTACTGTCACTTGTGGAGAAACTACAAATTGTTGCGAAGCATCCCCATTAACAATCACATTCACTGACATTCTTGTCAATACAGCTAATCCAAATGTCGGCAGAGCTGTTCATAAGTAGCATTGAATGTAACCTCTTAGAAATGTGGTTGCTCTCTTTCTGAGAATGAAACTAAAATCTGGTTATTTTTCTTTACCACAGTTTCTGGAAGGGCATTGCACGCAATGTATTCTGATCACAATTTGCGATTTAACACTTATTTTAATTGTAAGTGCTATTGATACTTGTTGATAGCAGACAATTTTCCATTGATAGCAGATCTTAGCTCGAACGAAGGTTCTGAAGCAGGTTCTGTCAGAAATCACAGAAGGAAATAAACAAAGCTGGACACAATACAGTAGGTGAGACATTGAGCATACCTACGGTGCAGGAAATGCTGCAAAAATCTCACACTGCTTACTTTGGTTCATCTGCGCTATTAATGCTATGAGCCTCAGATTGCTGAGGCTGTGAGTAATTTCAGCGCAGCTCGGCTGGTGTCTGTTCTGCAGTACCCGTCCCTTTTCAGCATCTAAGCGCCAGCCACCGGTAGCAGTTCGGCTACGAAATAAGTTCCAGGGTTGCTCAACACCTTGAGAGATTAAGTAGCTTATAACTACGTAGGGAAGCTTTTATGAAACTTTCAGAGATAAATAATAGTTCAGTGTTCTCCTGTAGCTCCCAAAATCCACTGAGTGATTTCTCATGCTTAAATAAAACAGGTAAGAGACCTAACTGGTAAAAACCCGCTTCAGGAACAACAGTGTATTGTAGCAGGGGAAAAAAGTATAAGGAACTGCAGCTTTTTCCTGGAAGTAGATGCACAATTTAATGTTTTCAGTTCCTTGTTTCTCCTTCAGTCTCCTTCAGTATTATCTCTCACTTCGCTTCTTGCTTTTTGTTCCTTGTTACCACTTGGCCACTTACTCTTTTAGTACCTTTCTATTTCATGCAAGGGTAATTTAAGGTCTGCTGTAACTTTTAAAATGCATAGTGTGAATAAATAACCTTTCCTTTTGTAACTAGTTACCAGTCACACAGTCTGCCTTCAGGGATTTGTATTTAACCAGGTTATTTTTTTGTCAGAACTCGGGGGGAGAAGTAGACACGCTGTGACGTCGTGATCCTGTACACGCTGCCAGTGATGCTGCTGGGAGCGCTGGCTTTGAGCGTGTGACTTGCTTTGACAGAGAACCTGTCTAGGTGTGTGATTTACCTCATTGCTGATAACACAAGAAATCTTATCTGTTTGTCTCAATTCTGATACGTTGACAATTAGGTGCTGTATTTCAAACTTGTGTAGTGCAACAGGTTGCGCTTTGTTACCATTTTAGCCTTTCTTCTGTATTTGATGCAAAACACATTCAGTCACAAATATATCCTTTTGATGTTCTTTTATCAGTGATTCATTGCTAATTCGGGGAAGGATCTCATGAAATAAAAAGTTCAGTGGGATGCGTGGAGTGTCTCACAAAGCTGATTGTGGTTGCGTGCAAAAGCAATTCCTGCTGGCACACTTGTGCACGCCTGGTGCTTCTGTGTGTGATTATTATTAGCTGATGCAACGTTTGAAAGTATCCATCTTTGAAGAAGTTTTTGGGGCAGGGTGATACTTTTGGACTCTGGTTAGTTTGCCAGCTAGCCAGAACTTCTACTCATAGCGCTATTTATATTAAACAGGGTTTGATTAGTATTGTGGTTTTGTTCTGAACTTTAAGCCTGTTTGGTTTATATTTGCTCTGAACTAGATAGAACATCTGGATCTGACTTACGAAAGCATGCAGTGAAAAGCACATATTAGTAGTCTCAGGACTGGCTGGCTCTTCCCTGGGCTTCTGTAGTTAACCTTATGTGTTGGCAGCCAAAACAACTTTACGTTTGCATTTCATCTGGTATTTATCCCAGGTGCCTTTAGCATTTTGAAATAAATTTTAACAAGTTTCAGTGCCAGTATGTTCACTTGCTCAGTTTCAGTACTGCAGCATCGGTCCCTTGTGCTTTGCCTTGGAACTTCATTGCAACTGTCTCTGCCTGAGAGATCTTGATACGCTGAATCTTTGAGAAGTTAGAAAGAGCCAGTTTTTGGACTGACACATGCAGTGAGTATTTAATCTGGCAGTAGTATTTGTGTATTTTCCAACAGAAGGCAGTGTGATGGAGTGTTAACTCTCAAAGATTCTGAAAAGTCTCCGTAATATAGTTAAACACTTGAGAAGCATTTATTCTTTTGAAGTAATTTATTGTGAAATTCTCAATTGTTTTATTTACAGTGGCTGTTCATCTAGCCACAGGCATGTCACTGTGTCACGTGGACATTTGTGTAATTTCTGCATAGACTTGAACAGGGAATATCTAAAGAAATACTATTTCTATAAAATTTTCTGATTTACTGACTAGCTTAGAAAAAATGAAGGGTTGTTTACAGTTCTATTTCAGCATTTCTTCTCAGCCATACAGTTTGCTGTAAATGTCCCATGATTCCTGTTTTGTAAGATGGTTATTTTAAGTTAAATGGTGGATACTGGAAGACAGTATTTAATGTTTTATGATGAAATGTAAGAAAATGAAAACCTGAGTAATCTTTTTCACTTGTTAAAACTAGTTATTTTGAGTATTTACAAGGGTTTTTTTGGTCTTAGATGAAAACAAAGGTAATATAAATGAATAGAGCTTGGCATTATTCCTTGTCAGTGATGCTGCCAATAGCAGTACCTTTGAATTTTCCTTTGGTGACAGAGGGAGAGCATGCTGTTACATAAAAATTAGTCCATTTTTATGAGTTGAGTTTTCAGTTCTTGCTACTTCTGGAGTTTGAAATATCTCACAAATAGTTTTGCTCCTTGTTTGCTGTATATCAAATATCACAATTTTTTTTAAACTTTATTCTTATTTACATTTCATCTATTTCAGTAGCAGTTTATTCAATCTGTTTTAAAATCACATATTCCTTTCCCATAACACCGTTTAGTTTATGTTGAGAATGTAGAATGTAAAGATGCTGGTTTTATTTTAAAACCATGCTGAAGGTAGGACAGGATGGCTAAAGGTCTTAGGGAATGTAAACATCGTCTTTTAAGGCAAAAATAATGAAGGCGGGTGTTTTCTAGGTGGCACTGTGTGGTATAGGCCTTCTTGAATGTGCTTTGCCTATGGACTGCCATCCATCTTAATGGCAGTAGGAATTCCTGGCTCTGTGCCGGAGCAGGAGGAAGCATTTGACTGCTCTGGCAGTGTTCATGAGCCATGCTTTGGGAGCCAACAAGGTCATTTAGCTTAAATTAAATGAACTGACCTATCATCTTTAAGAGATACAGTTTAAAAAAAAAAAAAAAAAAAAAGAGAGGAAAAAACCCCAAAGCCTCAAACCTTTGCAAAAAAACCCCACATTTTCCCTTTTGGGCAAGGACAAGAAATAGATGCCTGCGGTAGTACATGAATTAGTGAGCTGATGAGGTGTCATGGAGGTGTTAGAGTGAAAGCGTTCTCCAGGGCCTGCTCGTGAATGCGATGGTCCTGTTGGCTTCTGTGCCAGCGATGGAGAAGGAACGCACAACTGTCTTGTTGATTCTTAACCAGACAATCTGTTCTCTTAAGCGTGGTACAAAGCTAAGTCAGAGAACCTACTTGTGGACAGTCTAGAGGATGATTGTTTTGGAAGGCATTGGCAGAGCGTCCTTAAAACTGTTTATAGCTTGCAAAAAGCAGACAGGAAGGCAGACAGACAAAGCCATTTCATGGCTCAAGATAGAGTATGAAGTGTGCTGCCATGATGACGGATTCATATTTCCTGCCTGGAGTAAGAAGGGAACAAAGACAATCAGGTGGCATACTCTTACTTTTGCTTTAAAATTTGAAATCAGTTTTGATAATTAACCTTGTCAGGTGCTTGCTATGATGGCTTTCTTGCGCTGTATACTAATGCTGTAGTGTTTCTGTTTAACTGTTTCCCAAGAAGACTAATGCAAAAATGGTTTAGCGATCGCTCGGGGGAGCTCCGTAACTTCTGATGAGCTTGTTTTGTAACCACCTTAGGAGCCAAAAGCTTTGGACAATACTTGCCAAACAGCATCTTTTCATTGCGTTAGCCCTCTTGTCAGTGAAGCAATGCTGTATTCAACTAGCAAAAGTATATCTGGATTGTGTTCACCTTAAAGGTAAAAAAGCTGCTCATCTGTTAATATCATGTAAAGCAGGCATTATCATCCAAACTGCAGCTAAGTTTCTATTTCAAGTTCTAGATCTAGAACTTTTTCTTAATAATCTCTTACTCTAGACTTATTTACATGGCAGTGGAAAGCAAAGGGTTAATCCAGCATTAACCTGAAATTGTGGGACCTGTAAAGAGAGGATTAATTTGTTCTTGAAGAAACCAGAAAAGGCATTTCCGAGAATGTCAGAGTTGCCTTTACGAGTCTCTTCCCAGGGTCTGGTCTGAAGAGGTGAATACAGGGATCTGCCTTCCTATAGCATTCTTCTAAGAAAGCAAAAGGACAAAGCAGGTGTCTAAAAGGTTGTGCACTATTTTTGGGAGAAATCTGATTAATGTTGATAGGCTGTTGAGAATCTGGCTATAGCCTCCTGTCAGATTATAGTTTGTGCCAAGGTCGACTCTAAACCTTCCGTCTCAGTTTCAGATGGTGTCCCATGTGAAGGGCATTTGTAGATGAGGCAAACTTAGTTTTACTTTCTTAGTGGAATTTTCATGCCTTTGATGATAGCGGCATTTTTTTCTGAGGCAGCTGTTGTTCTTCAGCAGAATGTGAGCTCTGAAATTGGCTATTCGTGCTTTTACCATAAACGTAGTATTTTAGCTTTATTACGTTACAGAAACCTGTGCTTGAAATAGTTAGTCCCTTACATTCAGAGTGAGGATCAAAAAGAATTTTGGAAAAATTTCCAAGTAGAAATATTTTTATCTCATAAATACCTTCCGACAGTATTTTACTTGTATCGTTAAAGCCAGTTGAGGAAGTCCAAAATACTTTAGCCGCATGGGCAGCAGACTGTCATATCTCCCTCTCGCAACCCCACTTTTTTATGTGCATTTTCACTATTTGCCTCTATTGTTGCTCAAATGTTTCCCAAGCTTTGGCAGAATTGGTCCAATTTTCTGCTATCCAGGTTGGTTTGGATAACTGAATGAAAACTGACTGGATCATAGTCCGTTTTCATTCTCTTGCTCGGCTGAAGTTGTGAGCAGCAAACTGTCCTTGCAGGGGTTGGTCCCAGCATTGTGTTGGTTACGTGGTTTTTTGAACACACTTTTAAAATGCAGGTTTAGTTTCTACAGAAATTGATATTACCAAATAGAAAGCATTACTGTTCATATGAGCAAGTAGCTTGAGAAAAAACTTTGGGCTGCTAAATAATAGGGAAGAATTTCTTTATCATTTCTGTCCTGTTTATAATCTTAACAACCTTTATATTTAAAACTAATAAAAACCCTTCTTGCTTTTTAATGGGCTAATCAAAGGTTAATGTGGTTGAATCCTCCTCCTTCCCCCCAAATTCTCCGTTGTTCTCTAGTGAAGTCAGTCTCCTGACAGAGTTCTCAGCATTAGACTTCTACCTTCTCTTCGGCAATTCAGATTATAGAGATTTGTCTAGGAGCTGATGTCAGAACTTATAAATGCTCGTTAATTTTTTATTTCTTAATCCAAAATGTTTTTCAAGCAAGGGCTATGTCCTACTTTTTAGTTACTGAATATCACAAATGATGTCCCAAATTAAAAACCTTGTTTTGGAAACCATTTCTGTTCATATAACTCTCGTTTTCTCTTTTCTTCTAGGGGTAGCAGATGGTGTAGGTGGCTGGAGAGACTATGGGGTCGACCCTTCTCAGTTCTCAGGGACTCTTATGCGAACATGTGAACGTTTAGTAAAAGAAGGACGGTTTGTACCAAGTAATCCTGTTGGGATTCTCACCGCAGGTTATTGTGAGCTGCTGCAGAACAAAGTACCTTTGCTTGGTAAGAGAGCAAAAATAGATAAATTGGATCTTTGTTGTATGTTACCTAGACATAGACTTAGTCATGGTCGCTTAAATCTGTTGCCTGCTTCTACAATAAATTTGCAGGCAGTTACCTTCTTTTAATTAACAAAAAAAATGTAGAAATGTAGTTGTCTTGGTAGCATCCTTATTTTCTCACGTATATTTGTCAAGGTTTGTTTAAAAACTGTCTTCATTCAGTAATGCAGAGAATGTTCCTCTGTGTGTGTATATCTATACGTGTGTGTATGTATATATATTTTTTAAAAAGGGCGGTAATTCACCAGTTCTTGCCGAGAGTTTGCAAAACAAGTTCAGCAGTAGAAAACACAGTGGCATGTGCGCTCATTCTCTGGGTTACGTATGTATAAATAACTGTTCTCTGTTGAAAACTCTTAACGGTTGGTTGTGGCATTTTGCTTAAGCTATGCAAGTGAAAATATTTTCTGACGATAATTGGATGCAGTTCTGCTCATTCCTTGCCTTGCTACTCCTGTTGCCTTTTATGTCCAATGAACTTTAAACCTCATTAAGTAGCTTATATCATACGATCACTGGTGCTGTATATTATTTTTATAATTCTTGGGGGGGGGGGAGGGGGAATCAGTACAGCAAACTAAAGTAGGTGCTTAGTGTATTCCGTGTCAAACTCGATTTTAGTCAACGCATCCAGCTGCCTTTGGAATAGTTAGCAGATAGAGAGGTAACATTTGGCCTCAGCTGACAACCTTGAAAACAGAATGCTCTTCTAAAGGGCATGTGACCTTGTGTGCACCAAGGAAGTGTTACCCTGCGTGATATGCATGCTTCTCACCTGACCTTAAACTTCTATGCCAGAAGAGTGCTGTGTAAGCTATATTTAACTTGTCTTCTGAGCTTCGGAACAGATGTTCTCGCATTATATGCCTAAAGAATAGGTTTGAACCTCAGAAGTGACCTTAAGTATCACTAAAATAGCAGTGGTTGGTAATTACATTAGGATTTTGCGTGTTTAATAGCGCTTATTTGTGCAGAGCAGATGTAGCTGTAAGTGATCTATAAAGCGGGCCACTGGTGAGAGCTCTCACAGCGGCTTTGTAGACGGAGGCAGCCCTGCTTGGCTTGACCTTTCGAATTCTGAAAAGCAGCATATGCTGAGTCACAAGATCTGCATTCCACACGTGGCCTCCTAGTTACACTCTGCTAATAGAGTTAGAATTTGAAACTAATGATCCTTAGTGTTTCTCCTTTAACAGAGAACAGTATTTTTAGAAGTAGAAATAAAACCCTGGAATTGCCACAGCAATGAGCATTTAGAGTTTATTTAAAATAAAGGGAAGGGAGAGGACTTTCTATGATTCTATGACCTCGTTAAGGAGGATTCATTAGGCAGTAACTTTTCCTTGTTGTCGTGCTCTAAGTCTTGATACTTAGTTCATCAGGATTGAATCTAGCAAATATTTTAAAATGAAACTGAAGTGGGAGGAAACCATGCCATTTATTTAAACACTATTCTTGTATTGCAGAACAATCTTGGACGCTGTCACACGTAAAATCTGAATTTTTCCTAAGATACTGCTTTGACTTACCATTCACTAAGAGTAGAGAAGGTCCTATACGTTCACTAGAGAACAAATTAAGTGCAAGTGTATTGCAGGGAACTCCCCGTATTAGAAAGGGAAACATCTGGAATAGGGGATGCCTAGAGCCAGCTGGACTCCCGCACTAGCAAGCCTGATTGTAAGTTTAGCTCATTGCAAGCTTGTGGCCTGTCCAACATGTAGCTGCGCTTGGAAACTTCTGCTGGAAGAATGTTAGGATAGAGGATGAAGACTGTTCACCAGCTGGTCGTACGGGAATTTGCATTAGAGGCAGCACTCAAGAAGAAATGCTTTAGCTGTATTTCACTCTCTTCAGGAATGAAAGTTCTTTTGGTGGATGTACTTGCAGAGATTAAGCGATTGCGGATTGCTGTGAAGGACTCAGTCTGTGGATGGGTATCTTTGCAATACAGTTATTTTTGTGGCTTGCGACCAAGCACAGTTGGTGGCTACTTACCAGTGAATGAATCAAGAATTCCTCAGTGCCCTCAAGCGTGCCTGGGATAGTTCTGAGCGTGGCTGACAAGTAGATATGCTTCTGTCCTGTCTTAACTTTGAGCTGGAATAGTATTTGTCTCTGAAACGTATTTTCTTTAAACTTGTGAAGTTAGTATCCTGAAGATGTGACAGCATTATTATTTTTTTAAACATGAAGATAGCTCTACAGAGCCGTACTATGAAGAAAAGCTTTTTAGTGTTCTGACAAGAGTAATGCAATAATACGTAATACTTAATTGCAAGCAGTTCTTTACTTGGTGTGATTTATTTACAGCTGATGAGTGAAACTGTGTGGAGAGCACCTAGCATTGTATGGATGCTACTAGAATTCTATTATCTCAATGATTTTGGAATTTCAGTATTTTATGTGAGTTCTGTAAACCCAGTCCTATAGCAGAATGTGCTGACATATGTTGGGATGGAAAACTGTAAATAAAGTGGAACAAAACAGGTATTTGTCAGCATAATGTGTTTACCGAAATCAAAGCAGGAAAAATAAGTTCTGTATAAAAATCATAGTTTGTCTGGCAAAGATTTCTAGCATTTTGCTGTTTTTAGTATATATTAATTTTGGCATTATTGAGTATTTCCATTTGTCCTGATTTGTAAGCTTTGATAAATATTGGAATAATTGGAATAGTTGACTAATGAATTAAACCGGTGAAAGAACAAACAATTTCTGTAAGGCTAACTCCAGTTACCGTATTCTCTTTGCTTCCAGGAAGCAGTACAGCGTGTATAGTAGTTCTGGACAGAACAAGTCATCGTTTACATACAGCCAACTTGGGAGATTCTGGATTTTTGGTGGTTAGAGGAGGAGAAGTAGTACATCGATCTGATGAGCAACAGCATTACTTCAACACTCCGTTCCAACTGTCAATAGCTCCACCAGAAGCAGAAGGAGTTGTCTTAAGTGACAGGTAAGATGGGAGAGGATCTTAAATTTTTAATCTGTGTATGTGATAACTCCCAAAAGGTTGCAGTTTTGCTGCTACAGGCAGCGTAGCGCCTGGGATTTAAGCATGTACCGAGTCAAAGGGTTTTATGCCTGCCCCCTCTCTTTAGGTAATGTGAACGTTTCTCACCTTGTGCTTAACAAATGTTGTCCGCTGTTGCACAGTCTAAATATGTTTGGCTAATGATTATTCATTCATGACGGCATATTCCCATAGTCTACGGTGTGCACTAGGCATGTGCACGCATGGAAAGGCGTTACTCAATAAAGCTGCTGCAATAAGCCTACAGCTGGCGTCTGCACCGGCCATCCTGCATGAGTGGCTTTTCTTATCAGTGGCTTTCGTTCCCAGTCCCTGTCTGTACTCTCCTGAGACTGGTTTGGAGTACGCTAATTTAGATATTTTGGCAGTGAGGTAGCAAGTACTTGAAGAATAGAGCAGAGGGACATGTGACTGTAACTTGTGTTTCCAAATAGCTGTGTTTCCCGCAGCATATTGTATTTGACCAAAACGAGCAAAAAAAAAAACTGTTTGGCGGAACATCAAGCTGGGAAACGAGAGTATTAGGAAGGGACAATCTGTTCACAGAAATGAGTCCTTTCAAAGGCAGACTTGTACTTGTGTTTTCCCCTTAGAATGTCAGGCTGATCCATCCTTTGACTTCGTGAAGTTTCACCAGTAAAACAAGATATTTTAATAAAACAACCAGCTTTCAAATATGTATTAAAATACAGCTCTCGAATCAGTGCTTATACACTCATTATATGCACTGAATACAAGAGGGTGATAAAGGCGTCTTCAGAGTGACCGTAGTATACAAGGAATGTAATAGGCATCTTAAGTTTTTGATACTCCATCAGTCTTGATATTTAAAGCCTTGTAAAGGTTATAACTTTCAATGCCAAAATAACTCTTTTTGAAAATGTTGGTTAAGTTGTTGAAACCCCTGACCATGCTTGCATGTGGTTTTATTACTTCATCATAAGACTGCAGAGAGGAAGCTAGGGTAGAGCTCTGAAAGGAGAACCTTAAATAATCTAACCTCTTTATTAGCTTAAAATTAAACGATTGTTCAAAATTCCAGAACCATAAAAATCTTAATTTTTCCGAGGTTCTATGTCATCCATTGGAAGACAAAAACCAGAAAGCACAAGGATAATTGATAATGTCCAGCGGAAGTCAGGAAAGCAAAGTAATCTGAGTCATCATGTAACAAGGAAAGCACAAGATAAATGAGCTCCCACACTTCAGTTCTGAATCATGATTATAGCTTTCTGGCTAGTTTCTGCACTGTTCTTGACGTTAATTAGTACTCATGCGTGTTGTCTAAATGCTTCTCCAGTACTTCTTTTTTATTTGCTGTCCCAGTTAAATGTTAAATTTGGCTATATATGGGAATAGGCAGGCAATCTTGACTCTATTAACCTTCCTGGAGCTAGGAATCAGTTGAGCGAAGCAGCTCTTCTGCTTTCTGGCGTAGCCAAATGGCATGGGATGCCGCAGTTTCTCTTAAAGACCCCCGAAGAATCTTTAAAAATGAAGGGTTTGTCATTATGCCGCTTCTGAGAATGAGATTTTGCAGCAACATTCATGGCCAAAGTAGATATTTTCTCCTCTTGGTGTTGTGTAATGTATTAGACATAAGTAGACAAACCAGGTATGGTCTCCTGGTAGCGATTTCCAGACATTTCATAATCCATCGCGTTAGAAAGTGATTCAAAATCCTTAAGTGTTTTGGCCATTCCTGTTATGAATTGTCCTTTCAAGTATAGCTCTCTTACATATTTAAGATGAGTGAGAAGGAGGCCCCAAGCTGCCATTCTGCTTAATGGTTTCCATGGAGATACACTTGTGAAGCAGATTAGTTTGCAGGATTGTTCATCTGGGAATTGTAAATGCAAATCCTTTGTGTAATAGCTGGAACATTACCTGTTTGCAATCACAGTTCTTCTGTTGTAGCTTTCTTGACAAGCCATCCTGGTGCAAAAGCTCCACAGTCAGTGATTATTTTCTTCCTTTTGCAGCAAAACACATAACAGTAGTGAATGACAAAAGCTGTTCACGAGCTCCATGGCCATCGCTTGGTGCCTTAGGGAAAGCTGGAGTCCTTTTCTTTAACCTGTCTGTCATTTTCACAGCCCTGATGCTGCTGATAGTACTTCTTTCGATGTCCAACTTGGGGACATTATTTTGACTGCAACGGATGGGCTGTTTGACAACATGCCTGACTACATGATTCTGCAGGAGTTAAAAAAGCTGAAGGTGAGTGTGTGTATTCCGAATCGCTCGCAGTTATCTATCCCTCGTTAGTTACTACCTTTACTTCTTATGTGCGTAACTTTTGTATTATAAGTAAAAGACACACGACAAAGTGCTGTTGTTCAGAGACTTTTGAGATAATCCCACATGTGAGCAGCAGAAAGGGACGTCGACCCCAAAGCGCTGTCTCTTGGCTCTGCACCAGGCTGAGCCCAGAAGCGGCAGGTTGGGCATAAACTCGCGAGTGGCAGGCGATGCCACGCCACTCACTGGTGGCGGGAGGCAGAGGAGGAAGAGCTGCCCTTGGCCAGCTGCTCACACCTTGCATTTTATCTGTGCTCGCAGGTTGTAGGTTATATACAGGAAAATACAGCATTCTCTTACAGGTTATTTGAAGGGGTGAGCTGTATGCTTAAAAATTATTTGTAGCTTTTCTCGAGATTTATAAAGTAGTAATTCTAAAGAAGTGTGGGCTGTGTGAATTGTGGGTTGTGTGTGCATCTTTAATGTTCTTTAAAACAAAATTCCTGGCAACTTTTGCAGGTTAGTGGCCACAAATGTTCTTTTTAAATAGTAAAAATACATTAAAATATGTTAATTTGGATGAGAACATTTAGCTTAAGGCTGTTTACTTACAGAAAGGAAAGTATACTTAGGAGGTATCAATATGTATAACCTCCCCGAGGAAACTATTTTGATGTTATGAAATGCAAATAAGGTTAACGTGGAATTATAGTGCGGTTTTAAAAAATTTTGCCTGCTGTTATCCTGCAGCTACATAACTGAGAGGTGGCGTCAGACAGAGAGCGGGTCCTTACCGACAAACTGTCTGAGAGGCGTCTGTGCGTCAGGCGGGCTCCTGTGTCCCCCCCTCTGCAGTCCCCGCTGTCACTCTCCTCGGTGCAGTATTAGGTCTGAAATGGAGAAGCGTAGAGCTGTGCTGCGGAGTGGAAAACGTGACCGTTCCGCAGCACAAGCTGTCACAGAGCCTTTAGTCTGGTTAGTGAAGGTAACGACAGCGACGAAGATGTGGTGGCGCGCGGTCGGGAAGGGCCTGGTGTCACTAACCTGGGTGGCTGTGACTGCGGCTATAGCCAGACCAACCCTCTCCGCTCTGCTCCCACCTTCCTTCGCTGCGAAAGGTTAAGCCTGGGCAGATGCTGGAGACGGAATTCCTTGTGGAAGAAAGCTGAGCTCCACCTTTTGGCGCGTTTGGGAAAGGCACTGAAGTTCCCCGTGAGGTTCAGCCAAAAGTTAATCATGCAAATGCCTGCTAATTCCCCAAACTGCGGGGAATGCTCTTGAAATGACAAGGCGTTTTAAAATAGTTACAAACAAAAAGGGTGATGGTTGGCTTGAGCAAGAAAAGTCTTGGAGTAAAGCGGCGGAGTTACTGAAATAGGAAAACAAAATGGCAGTAAAACGCAGTCTGTAGAAAGTTTTCACGCTCAATAAATTTTTCCTCATCTTAACTTTTAAAATGTCCCTTCTCCCCAGGTGTGCTCTCATCGGTTTGGGTAAGAGGGTCAGAGAAGTAAGACTTCCCGTTTGAAATAAAACGTAATTCCTTCAGCAGAGCCTGCCGTGTGAGGGAGGGACGGCTCTTTCGGTGTGAGCTGCCGGTAGAGCTGTCAGCCAGCCTGCGTCCTGCAGGCGAGGCTGTTTAGCCTGGGTATTAACTAGTCTTGGAAGTTTCTAAATTCTATAAATCCTCCAAAACCAAGTCTTGTAGCTGCTGGTAGGGAACAGAGCGCTGGCCTTCAGTTGTGAAGCTTTGCAGCTCTACCCCAAATTTGTAAAGCCTAGAAGATGGTGAGGGTTCCATTTGGAAGAGAAGGTGGTGACTGGTCCCTCATCTGCGAGAGGGAGAGAGGCTGGGCAGTCGGGGGTCCGGAAAACTGACACGCATCAGCAAAGCAACTACCGGTAGGCTTTTTTTGTAAGAATAAACTTTTTTCCTTGTTAACTTAGAACTCCAACTATGAGAGTATACAGCAGACTGCAAGAAGCATTGCTGAGCAAGCTCACGAGCTGGCATATGATCCCACTTACATGTCGCCGTTTGCACAGTTTGCATGTGACAATGGATTGAATGTGAGAGGTAAGAGGTTGGGGTTTTTTTTTTCCCTCCTCCTCCCGCTGCTGCCTTCTTTGAGAACCCTTAAGTGAAGTGCAGTTCTGGTCTGGTCTTCCAAAATCTGGTGGGAAAACAGAGCGTTGGGAGGTGTGGTTGGCAGCAGGGCGCCCATCTATTGCACCGGCTTTGGCACGGACCCCAGCTCCTGCCGCAGGTCGTCCCAGGCCGCGGCTGATCAGAAGCCTCCTGTGGGGAAGCAGCTGGAACGCAGAGAACGCAGCATGCTAATTCGATTTTATTTTATTTTTTTTAATCTAATATGTACACTCCTGCCCCAGGAATCCTGCCTGACACAAGTTCTCCAGGCTCCTGGGGAGACTGTACTTGACTTGTTCCTCGACTGGGGTCTGTGGGTGGTGCTGTGTGGGATGGTGTGATTTGGGTTTTGTTTTTTGTTTTTAAGGTCTAGCGTTATTGATGGTTTTTTAGTCAAGATTCTGCCTGCTCTTTGGTGTTGGCTTGGGTTTTTTTTGGTTCACTTTTCTGACCCTTGTACCATCCCCATCCTGATCTCTCTGGTTCTGTTTCCTACACTCGAGAAATACCTGACGCCTGACAGAGTTCAGGGTCCTATCAGGCACCTTTCTTTTTTCTTCTTCTTTTTTTTTTTTTTTAATAAATATAATCCTGCTAGTAAAGATATTCATAATCTCTGTATCAGGAGGGCAGGATTTCCTGCAAGACCCGTAAGTGTCTTCCCTAAAGGTCGAGCCAGTAGCTGCAGCACTCAGGCTCCATGTTGCTGCAGAGCTCAGTGGTTCAGTCATGAAACTGCAGATCCGAGTCCGCGGGAGCGGTTTGACTCCCCGCATCACAGAATACCCCCTCTCTCAGCTACTTCTCTGGGATTTGAGTGTTTTGCTCTCACTGTTGACGTTTGAAAAGTGACTACTAAAAATCTTAAGTAGCCTCTGGATATGCAGGACTATAGTGCTAGAGGAGACGCTAAAGAGGTGCTTGATTTACAGTAAATTCCTGAGAAGATACTTTTTTATGGCAGTTTGCTTGTAACAAAGCAATGTCAGGTTTGTTGTACACTTATTTTAAAAAAAAAAAAAAAAAAAAAAAAAACCAAAACCAACCCAAACACTGAATTGTCTGCTAGAAAACAGGCTTTCTGCTCTACTGGCTAACAACAATGTTCAAAGTTCCGTACTCCTTTTAGTAGTTTGTGTTCTCACTACAGCTTCAAAGGAGAGCGCTTTTTTGCTGTTAAATGTCATCGCTCCCCTCGGTTGCATTTTGGAAAGGAGGCGGAGGAAGCAGAGCTCTTGTGTCTACACAAAGCAGTGTTTGAATATTTATTTTTTTAAAGGGCTTTCCACGGGGGAATGTCACAGATTATAAGAAGATGGCCCACCGTGGTTTGATGAAATAGTTTCATTTTTCTTCTATCACAGGGGGGAAACCAGATGACATCACCGTCCTTCTGTCTATCGTAGCCGAGTACACAGACTGATCTGCCCGGAGCGTCGCCTTCTGACGTTTTCTTGTCCCCGAGCTCCTCGCGTCACGCGTGCGGTCTCCTGCTGGCAGGATTGCTTCCTTCCTTCCTTCCCGGCTGATCACAGCAGCCGGTTCTCGAGCTCGTCGCCTGTCGAGACGCAAGTGAAGTGCTTGTCAAGAACCACTCTCTGCTACACTGGTCTTCGTCTGCCAGCAAGAAATGGAGAAGCCCAAGGCTTGAAGCATGTCTTTCGGAGCTTTGTCGTTGTCCTTAAAAGGGGGAGGATCGATCCCGCGTCGTTAACTGCGTTTGAAATGTGACTTACTTTCCAAGGAGTAGAATTGGTTTATCACCTTTCAAACTAGATTCAATAGATAAAACCTCTACAAGAGGGCATATTACTCTATTTACTAGAAACATTCACTATTCATTAAAGGGTATGTTACAGAACACAGTTTCATAAGCATAGTCTTGTTAACAGTGATAGCTGAGGTTTCGTGTTTCTAAGCTCCAGTTTTCAGGAGATTTATAACTGCTGTAAACATTCTGCTCTTGCCATCCATGGTGTCAGCCTAGGAGCCTTTTCTAGTACCGAATTTCAAAAAAGAAAATCATACTTAGTTCAAGTTATATGGATGCAAATGTGTTTGTGATTTCAGGTGCTTAACTGTGATCTTAAAAGTTCTGCAGATCATTCATCCATAATGGGCCTGGTATCTGGATGTTTTGGCTGTGGATATTTTTATTTTTTTTTTTTTTTAAAAACAAAAATTTTACCTCGGTCTCAAACGGCCGAGCTGGCCAAAGTTGAGGTCCTTTCAGCATTTTAACCCATCTCGCCTGCGCGGGGTGATAGGGCAGAAATGCCGCAGCAGGAGGTTGCACAAAGAACAGATCATCCTCGACTCCAAACGTCTTCGCTTTCGGTAGAGAATTCTGTTGTTAAGGAAACATAATTTGTGTTAATAATTGCCACTCTCGCTTGTGTAGAACAGAGTCTGCTGCACCAGTTGAAGTCCAGTTGATCCTTATCTTCCTGACTCTCAAACAAGCACCTCTTTGCTTACGCTGTGGCAGCAGCAGCAAGTACGGAAATCAAAACTACTCATGAATAATCAGCAAAACTTTACATTTCAGTAACTAAAGTTTAGGGGTTTCGGAATGAACCTTAACGATGTTTACAGGTATCTAACAGCCACTTTGCAATATTACATTTCCTTTTGAATTACAGTAGCTCACGTTTGTCCCCCCCGTTCCAGCGAGCTTTCCTTTTCTTTTCCTGAGGTTCATACAAAAAGCTGATAGCTGTAAAGATATATATATTTTTGGTCAGTTTTTCATTAACTTTTTTGCTGGTAGAAAAGTATGTAGAAATAAATTAAAGCCATGTTTTTATATATGAAAAGTCGGGTAATGTTGCTGTTTAGGTGAGTGCAGTTAAACTTGGTCAGTAAGTAATCTTACCTGCTCTCAAGAGGAGATTTTTACGACCTGGTTTATTGTATTAAAACTGTTTAAGTTTGAGGTTACCTCAACTTGTTTAAAGAATTTTTGTGGACTTGTACTGTATATTTGCGTAACTATGTCAAGCTTTTATTTAAGATCATTTAACATGTACCATGTACATGTCATTTTACTATATTTCAATGCATCATGCTTGTAACAGGCATTTCATTTATAATAAGAAGAAGTGATTAATTTGGAAGCTCTTCGGTAATTTATCTGCTATTCCTAAATTGGCATAACGTTAGCTATCTATTTTAAATCACCTTGTAATTACTTGTCAAAATGCCTTAACTGCCCTAACTTGACCAAAATACTATTTTGGTGAGGGTATGGGGAGGATTATATTAATGAAGACGACTCAATTAGTTTTGCCATCCATAGAACAGTGAGTGGTGGATAACTTTGCACAAATTGTCAGTCCTTGTTGGGGTTTTTTTGTTGTTTTTTTTTTTTTTTAAATTGAACAAGCTGTGTCTCGCTGTCTCGTTAGGAGGAATGTATTCACGCTGCAGTACAGGGCTTTGTTTCTAGCATTTGGGAGGGGGGGTTCTCTCTCAAATCTGGGTGTCTTGACATTTTATTCTCCAGTATTTACCCTCAGCTTCTCCATTAGAGCAGATTTGATCAATTATTATTTCCCTTGAACTTACCTTAAAGGCTGCCCCTGCAGAGCTGGACTGCGTTGCACTCTGACCCCTCGCTCTCGGCACCTTCATCCCCAGCCCTCGTTATTTCTGCCCCCACCAATTTCTCGAACCCCTTGTTGGGAGCCGGGGGGGAGTCACAGGGTGAGTCTGGGGAAGGTGCTGCCTCTGCTGGGCCGGGCTCCGGCGTCCCCGCGGGGAGAGGCCGAGGCCGGACTCTGCTGCCCGGCCTGAGGCCACGCTGACGCCGCTCTTGGCCGAGCAGTAGCTCCAAAGCCATTTGCCTCATAACACACCCTGATGATTATTTTTTTCTTTTTTTGATAAAGAACAAATTTGGATTTTGATTTACAAATCATGAGTTTATCCCTCACTGGACACACCAAAGACCAGTAAAGCGTATAGCTTTTCCATCTGTTTATAAAGCAATACTGTATTATAAAGAATTGATATTTTTATCACATGCTTGATTGTTTTTGGTTGTTTGGGTTTTTTTGTTTTGTTTTGTTTTGTTTTTTTTTTAAGATGTGCACTCTAAACACATCAAACCTAATTTCTTCCTATGAACTTAAGCTGTCTGCGCACAACAGATTTTTTGGAAAAGGAAATGACAGGGCCCATACTATCAAAATAATTTTAAGCGATGCATGAAGCAGTAACACTTCCTAGGAATTAGATTATTGTGACTATTCACGAGAGGAACGTCCAAGAAAGGTGTTCCCTGACACAGAAGCGCGTGTGAGTGGAGCACAGGCTGACGGTCAGCTGCTGCGGAGGGCGGGGGGGTTTCTGCTGTCAGGAGCTGGTGGTTTGGGAGCTGGGATCTGAAGGAAAAGGAAGAGTTTTGCACACCAGTAACTGCGTAATGTCCCAGGACTGGCAGGAGTTGGGATTTCTGCAGCGGCGTTACTGGGGATTTGGGTAAAACAGGGCTAAGATGTGATGAATCGGGAAAAACTCTGTGGTTCCTTGCTACTTTTATGGCTATCTTTGGGAGACCTGCAGCATACAGTTTCCCTTGAAATATACTTTCTTTGTGTTTAGGAAGAAGGTATGGCCAAAAAAAAAAATAAAACCAAAACAACAAAAAAAAATAGATTTTGGGACCAGGCAGTTGACTGAGTGAAGGAGAAGGGAGAGGCGAAGGTCTGGCAAAGATGTGAAGGATTTTGTAATGGAATGTCCATCTCTCGGTAACGGACGTCCCTTCTCCAGGGGAAAACACAGATTGTGTGTGTAGAAACAGACTGTATGAGGTAGTTTCTTACAAAGATAGCTGAAATAATGAAGCGAATCTGAGTCTGTATCTAATGAGGATGCTTTTTTGTTGTTGTTAAAATAAGACTATCATCTATGCTTACCTAAGAGGCGATTATGTGAATTTCATGTCTGAGGTATAACTTATGCAGGAATAGTTCTGTAAATACATTTAAATGAATTGTAAAGATATTTAATAAATATAGTATTTATACTAAAATGTGTTTTTTAAAGTAAAGTTGACTGCCAAAGCTCTGTTCGTTAATGCAGCAATGTCACTGGCGGCGCAGGGATGCGCAGCCACCGGTCCTTGGGGTGGGGGGCTCTCGTTGGACCCTGGCACAGTGTTCTCAGACGCGCGTTTGGAGGAAGAGGCAGGAGAGGGAAAGGAATAACGCGGGTCTGGAACACAAACGCCTCAAACTCATGCTGTCAAACATCACTTTTTTTTTTTTTTTTTAAATGCATTTCTATGACAACTTTGGTTATTCGGTTAAATGCTAGTTCTACAACGTTTCTGTAAAAGTACCAGCTATTCTATAGCAATAACGTGTTTGGATGGGTTTATTTTTCCAGCACTTTGAACCTCACAACAGCAGCTTAATTTGCCTGAAGTGATAACCCAGTTTGAATTCTCTGGTGAGAAGGTACTGGAGAGCTGAACGTCCAAAGTGAAGCTCAAATCTAGTTAACCATGACCTAAATTTATATTGCATCATGACAGCATCTAGCAGTGTTAGAGTGCCCAGTGCTGGTGGTTAAACACGAACAGCAAACATTCCCCTTCCCCGACTCTCTGAATGGGTGTTTGTGAAATGCCGTTCCCCACACAAACATTTTCCATCGAGTTCTGGCTTGCTGAAGAACTGCGATTTAACGTCTTTCTAGACCTAGAACCAGCTCCGCAATTACCATGTCAAATACACTTCTATCTTTCAGGGCAACCCCCGATAGTCTTCACTTGGGTTCAAACGCGTTGTGTCACTAGAGAACTTGGGAGCTGCCGAAGTCCTCTTCAGTGTCGCTAGCTGTTGCTAAGCTATGGAAGGTGTGACTGATGGCATCCTTCTCCGTACAAGAAACTGCTCCAAAAAATAAGGAATGAAACTGGAAAATGCAATATTTATAGAAGTAAGAAACTGCGTGTGACAGAGAAGCTTTTGCCATTTTAAAATCTTTACCAGTCTACAGTGTTTCCTAGTAAAATGCACCTGCCACCTGGGAGTATTTCCAGCGTTACAGGTAGACACGGTAGTGGTGGGTTTTGGCAGCTCTGCTACCGCGAAAGCTGCTTCCATTGAAACGCCACGTGCAGAACCGAATTACCAAGACGCTGCAACCCCCAGACAACAGGCAGCATTTGGCTAAACACCAGCCAAGGTTCTGCACTGTAAGTACGACTGGGGGTCTCCTTACCTTCTGAGACTGGGACTCTGCTGCCTCTCCTTCCAGCATTGGGTGGTCCTCTGCCTCGGTCAGGGCTGCTCCTTCTATGCCGGGCATCTCTCTCTTTGTGTCTCTGGGACTATTTTTAACCTCTTGTTTTGCCAAAGGACTCGCAGGTTTCGCTGGCTCGGTGTTGGGTGCGTTTCCATTCCACTGTGGCTTTTTGGAAGCAAGTGCTGCTGCGTTGCTGTCCTCGTCCATGGAGGTTTTTTCAGATTTACCCGCACGTGGTTTCGAACTGGATTGGAGAGAGTAGGTCAGGTTAGTAACTGGCTTTTATGTGTTCTTGTTAGAACGCCTTTATTTTCTGTTAATTAAAAGCCTTGTGGCTTTAGAATAGATTCTCAGTAAGTATCTTCACTTCCCCTTCCTCTGCAACAGAACCCCGTGGAGCTAACAGAAGGCAGAAGCTACCATGGAGTGCTCTCCTGCACCAAGTTTTATTGCTGTGCATGACACCGAGATGTTCCTGAACCTCTCGGTCACAGTTTTCCTATGAACAAAGACTCCAAGATCCGTACAATGCTTACCAAAACCCTGCACGAATAAGCAGATTGCTTCCTTTCCATCTTAAATCTGACTTGTCTGGAAAACTTTAAACTTCAATTATTCATCCTCTGAAGGGAATCCGCCTCCCTCACCCGCCCCTGAAGCCCACCATTACCTTTCCTGCCACTGTGAAAAGCAGGGAGGCTGCTGGGATGCCGTCTCCTTTGCGATGTCACACAAGGTAGCCAAAATGAAGCTGGCTTCCAGCACCATATCTTCAATGCTGAAAGCAATTGGTCTGAATACAAATATTCAGGGAGTAAACCAGCACACAGTTACACGTGTTGTGGGAGGAAATGCAGCTCGTGCAACTCTATACACGCAGATTTAAAAATGCTGAAAACGTAATGTGTTTGCCGGTGGAGACTATGAGATCGCTTCCTGATAGAGGCTTAAACGCACCAACGAGCAAATGCTACACAATATTATATTTAGTCCAATTATAAATATGTAACTGTTAAGATTACATCTTACACAGAAAATGTATTATTTCTTTAGACTACTACATAAAATCATTGCGTGCCTTAGACTGAGAGCCAGAAGTGTCCAGGTAACTTAGACAGGTGCTCGTTAGTCAGCATGGCTCGCTTAGTAATACTGGTACCTCTGTTAAATGCCTTATGCTTAATAACAAACTACTTAACCCCGTATTGCAGATTAGAAATACAGCTTTTGGTACAAAATGAAACTCCATTTCACTGTTCCAGTTAACTACTCATCGAGTAACCTGCAGACAAAACCCGACTGTGGAGGTGTAAGTGCAGCAGCTCTGGTCAGGTATGTTCCACAACGTACTTTCCAGATACATCAAAATGGATTGAGACAGGAACACTGGTAGCTTCCGAAAATGCCAGTAGTCCCTGAAAAGAAGGGGTGGGTGGTTAAGCACTGTTTTAAAAACAGAAGATCAGTATTAGAATCTAAGTTTACCCCAGCTGTTGTTTACTGGCAAGAAGAGGGTAAAATCCTACTGCTTTCAAAGGCCACTGTGGGGGACTCCGCAGTGTCCTGAAGATCCTGGTTTTTAAAGCTAATCCTCGACCAGCTGATGAAATACTGCTGCTGGTCAGGAGGCCTCGTGGGACACCTCCCAGGGCCACTGGACCATTCTGCATTGTCCTGGTCAAGTCATGCAAATTAAGGGGAAATGTGTTATTTTCAAGACAAACTTTTGCTTTACCCTCAGTTCTTTAAGGCAAAACGTCACTTCAGAATCTATTCCAACTTGAAAGTAGTCAAATTCCTCTGGGTTTAGTTGTATTTCAGTAAGCATTGTCTTTGAAAAATCTGTTTAAAATAACAAGAAAGTCAAGGGCTCAGCGGAGTGAAGTTTGAACTCAACAAAACTATGATTATAACCCTGAGGTTTTTACATCAGCATCATTTGAACAAATAGTTGTATTTTTACAGTGACTAACAGTAAGAAATGTTTAGCTTATCTAAATTTATTTTAGATTTAAGTAATAATTTATTATATTTTTATATTACTTATATATTACTCAAATAATAATTTAAGTAATAATTTATTACTTAAATTAAGTAATCCTCAATTTATTTACAGTATATTTTGCAGATTTAAATGGCTTTTAACAGAAACTATTTTATGTTCCACTGTGTGATCTAACCTGATACCTGCTGTTCTTGCAAATCTGCTCTGTCTACAGGCATTCGTCACAAATAGTATTACCGGCTGCTTATTGTTTGGAAGACCAAAATGCCACATGATTTTAACAGATTAATCATAATTACTGACAATCAACAGAGGACAATGAAGGTGGACTCAGGTTCTTTGTTTTCAGTTATAATCTTTTCCTGATACGTAAGTGGCAACAGGAAGCAGGCTCTTCAGTTTCAGGTATTCAATTGTTGCTTGTTACCATCAGATTAGCCCGTAGTCGTAATTAGGTGTGTGAGAAGAAAGTAAGGGGGTACTTGCATGATGTGTTATAGTCTCAGAAGCATTCAGAAAAATTCTACAGCAGCACAGCGTAGACACCCCCCCAGTTCTCTTGCCAAGCCAGGCTGCTGCCAAAGGATTACAAACCATTCCCAGCCTTACGTTTCTCTGCTCAAGAGGGTTTTTTTAATCTCAGCCTTCAACAAGGCCCCATTGTGTGTTCAAATTTACTCTTGTAAAGTTCCTTCAAACTGTAGGAATATATACTTACAGCACACCCGTCAGCTTCTATGAGGCAGAGCCTACCACATGCAAATGGCAACAAGTCTAGGCAGAAGGCGTAATTTCTTTCTTTGAAAATTAAACCTGAATGTGGAAAAACCCAAGCCATCGCCAGGTGATACGTTCAAAGGACACGCTTTGTTTCAGTACATACAGAACATTTGCTGCAGGCTGTGTCTTGCATCACACGCTACACAACAAGAACAATGCTTGTAAGTCCTCCTCTTTCTCCTTGGCTGTTTTTTTGGTATCTCATTAAATTTTTACCTACTACTTTTTTTCACTTTCTTTCTTACAATAGCCCTTGTAAGTGTATATTTCTAAAATAACAAAATTTGTCATTCAAAATGTAATCCTTTTAGTGTCTTTTTATTTTCAGTAATTTTTTTTCCCTGTTGCACTCCAGTTGCCACGACTTAATCCTCGCTCTCCACTGCTTCAGCCTGTTCTCGGCACAGTCCCCACCCCTGTGCTCTCGGCAGTCATCTTTTTCTAGGTCATTATCCTCAGCTTTGGTCATAAGCAAGTATGAAAAGCATCCCTTTATTATATGATATACAAGAACCTATACTTCAAAAACACAATTATATCTTTAAAATTAGTTCGAGTCACACCCCAAGAATCTCAATTGTTCTCCATCTCAGACAGAGATCTGAAAATGGCAGCGCGCAGCAGAACAGCGTTAGGCCACCTAACACACTGTGTTGCCCTTATGCTAAAATGTACTCCGTAATGATATCAATTCTTTAATTATGGTATTCAGATTTAAATAGTTCTTTTTTTAAAACATAAAATTATCTCCTTTTTCCTGCCTGCTGCCATGCTTCTGCTCTCGCAGCACAGTAATTACCTCTGTTCAAGCCTACAGCAAGTGGCATAATTTATTTCAATCGGCTGCTCAGTCTGGTATCTGCCACTGATACCAAGAAAATGTTATTAAAAACATACTTTCTTAAAATATATTAAAACCAGAGGGTGGCAGTATGACGCAAAATCTTTATGTTCCCTCTCTTAAAAATCTCACTCGGCCATAAAATGCATTCTCCGTTTCTGTTGCAATAGTTATTATTCCTTTAGTTCACCTGTTTTAAAGTCCCAATATTGTCCCATACTTTGAATTTCCTTACCAGTGTCTTCCTCAGTGTAACTCTTGAAACAAACTTTCATTGGAGTAACTGATAAGGTCACTTCTTCTTGACTGGTTGGAAAGTGAATCATTATATCAGCCAGCAGCCTATAAAATGTCATTCCACATTTAAAACAATTTCACCTGCCACAAATTACTAGCTAGCATTTATTACTCACATTAGAAATCAACATTGTTACTTGGCAATACTGTGGGGAAAACTGCGTTTGAAATGTGCACCCCTTAAAGCGCGCTGTATCTTTTTAATTGATTTATGTAGCAATAGGTACATAAGAAATCTGAAAATACAACTAGTAATTACGAAAGCAAATTTGTTTATATTTCATGCCTGTGTATGCTGCTAAATAAGTCTTACGTATACACATATTGCTGCTACCTTTCTGTATGTATCTACCACAACTTTGAGCGAACCTCTGCATTCTATACTCTTTATTCAAAAGCTTGCAGTTTTAGAAGTTGCAGAATCTTTTTATAAACGCGACACATAACATCTACATGGAGACATCTTTATACACCTTTAATGGTTTAACGGTTGGTTATTGTGACAAGAGCTCCTGTGCACAAGAAGCACTTTTAATAGAAATGCTGTCAGGAAAAGCACAGTCTAACTGTTCTTTGCCTTTGCTTGCAATGACAAGCCAAATCTTGACTCCTGCAGGGCTGCTTTTCAAGGCAGAACTTTGCCTTATTGCATTAAAAAAATTGTACTTTAACCACTGGATTTGTTGCCTATAAAATTAAAGCACTACTTTATTCATCATAGGTGGAAGCTGCTCAAAGGCGTGAATTCAAATTATACGTTACACACTCATCAAGTTTAGACTGAGTAGGATTAATGGCAGAATGATCCACATTTCTTAAGCTGTAACGTGAAAAATCAAGCACTAGGATACAGGATTTAGGAATTTGCCATTTTTGACGGTGCCCTAATCACACTTGATTATGTTAATGACTATGACAGCAGTATTGCCTCCTGTATGATTATTTTTTTCTCCGGAAAAAAGACTTTTGTATTCATTACCTGGAGTGAACTTTAAGTATATTTGGACACATGTGCTTTGCAAAAACAGCCTGCAACGGATCACATTCTTGAAACGTCAGATTATATGTTTTTACAACACCTAAGTAAAGGATATGAACAAAAATCAATGTTGGTCTGTAATTTTAAATGTTTTTTTCAATAGCAGTCGTTCTTTTAGGAAATCTCAATAGAGAAAGTAACCAAGCGACTCACTCTAGCTACACAGAAATAACTCATCCACAAACAGAAAACTGAACTAACATGCCATCTCAGACTTCCGTCATCCTATTAATTATGCTCCTCCAGCATCTGAGTTTTTTAAGAATCTACAAGAAGTAAGTGAACAGCGACAAGTGCAACAAATGCAATTTTTTCAATATTTAACTGGTATGTAATATAAATGGTTGTGGAACCCAAAAGGCAAACCCTGCAGGTCTCTATTTCTGGATAAGCATGAGCTAAGAGAGCCTAATTGTCTCGAGACTTAATTCAATATATTCTATCATTATTATTAATACAAGTTAGGCTTTTAGTAATATAAACCACTGGCTATTACACAGCACAGCTCAGCAAGCCGTGCTGACAGACGATAGCTCTTTATGAGTTTTGCAAAGACATGCTGATGAATGTTCGTGGTGTTCTGCTGGACTGAGGCTGTCAGACCTGTCACCGTGTTGAAGAACTGTAAGTATTAAAAGTGGAAAGACCCAGTAAATCCTCTAGTTCAAACTCCTGCCAAAAGAGGATTCTTCTCCCTTTCCATAACGTGTGTTTTTTCAGAATTTACTCCAGCATAATTCTGAAAGTTGTAAGCAGCAGGCTAACAATTAATATGTAGCATGCGTAACTACTGAACTGAAGAACGTTCATCTGATAAAGCCTGTTATAACCCCATTTTAACAAGGTGATGCACGTGATAAATATAAATTATGATGTGAAGAGGCTGCGTTTGGCATTAATGTTCCATCAATAACATTCAGTTAATAATTACACTAAATATTATGTTGCCCTGCTGCTTTAAACTGCTTCCATTTCTGTAAAGTCACTTTACGTGTAACCTACCGTGTTTACAGAGGAGCTGAAACGTTATGTGATGATTGTTAATATTTGTATAAATGCTGCATTTCTCTACATTCCTTTCCAGGACATTTACACATCTAAATACAGGAAGAACTGACTGAAAAAAAAAAAAAAGAATCAGTGCAGAGGTTACTCACTAAGCAATTTTGCAATGTTATTTCCCAAGTTTCATACAATTTATCTCCAGCTCATGCTTTTATGGCTTCCCACAAACTGCTTTGTAAGCAGACACTGAGGTAGCAGATACCGATCCTCACCATCCTCATCCAACACGTGGCCAACAGGCCTGTTTGCTAAACAGCTGGTCAAAGCTCTCCTGCCTCACACCGTTTTTGAAGGAGAAACACTCCAGAGGCAGAAATATGGTATTCCTTCACTCCAAGATTAAACTGCTTCATACTTTGTAAACCACAGGGCACAGCTCAGGAGGTACAACTTCTACACATAATTAAATACCAACCCTCTCTTTTGCAGAATTGCTCAGAAGCACTTGCGTTTAGAGCCTTCTACATGCCTCTATGAGCTTTCCCCTGTAATTTCATTTGGAAATTGGGATAATTTGCTGCTCCCAAAGCTGTGCGTAACAATCCATTAAAATGTACCTTAATTATCAATTTACATGGCAGGGATAACCGTTTTTCCTTCTGACATGGTTGAGACACAGCTGTCCAGCAGTAATGTTGAAAAAACATAGATGAGAAGAAGACATACGCATATGCTGACCTTGAAGAATTCACTGATCTTAAGGCAAGCTGAAAATATAAGTGAAATAATTTAACTCAAAACTATTTCATATCAAACCTTTAACAAAAAAGCCATCTCTGTGCTTCAGTACCATACGTAAGCCCCAAAACCTTTAAAGGTTTACATCTCAAAAGAAATATAGATGCATCATGCATATAAACATGTTCAAACTTCTCACCTTCATTATTACCGGTCAGAATAATACACCAGTATCACTGGTGCAATACAGACATAGGAATCCAATCTACAGACATTTAAGTGGCCCTGAAGTGTGAGTTACCTAAACACTTAAGAGCTCAGCTTGCATTTAAGGCATTTGAAGCACTGGAGTTTATTCGAAAACGATCTTCCTGTACACCCATCCACATGATACGTACAGATGAGCAAAGACACTCCTAGCACCTCAAAAATTCCTCAGGTATAAAATGAAATTATCTCCACTTCTGATTTTCCAGCCTTTCAGCAAGTTAAGGAGAGTTGATCACTTTTAACTAAGAAACCCCTAGAGAAAACACTAATTCTGCTGGAAATGGTGTTTGATTAACTGGAGGCATATTAATGGGTGCACTCTTCCTGTTGAGTCATACCGGTACAAAAACATGTTGTTTAAAGGCCGCTTCTGATCTGATGTGGTACAGAACATAAACCTTTTGACCCGTGACAATAGAAATAAAACCCTTGGTATTAATCCAGATGTTCTGGACAAGCTTCAGCTCGGGTAACAAAAAATCAAAGAATATTAGGGGCAGAGTAGGAATGAATCTTCCATGATCTAATCTGCATAACTGCAATTACAGAAAATATGGCATTTTTCCATACTGAAAGTGGAGGAAGCTGAGAGAGTGTGTAACTTGGACTGACGGGTACCTTTTGGAAAACAACACAACATCCAACAACATAAATACTATGCTTCCAGGAAAGATTTTAAAATTAGAATAAATTAAATTCACTTACACCTTTTTCTATGGGGTCAAACCAAAATTCATCACTAATACGTGCTATGGCATGTATTGCTCTTCCAAACACTAGCAGGAAAAGAAAACAGTGTAATATGCATTCTAAGTTAAAAAAAAGCTATACTGCATTTTCTCCAGAATAACTTAAGAGGATACATCACGAATTTCCTACACATTTCAAAGAAAACTGAAACAGGGTGGAAAACATTACTCTTTCAATTTTAGTAGCACGAACACTGTGATGTTTTAGAAAGCTGCCTCCAATGAGAGGCACATCCAATGTCATCTGTCCCTTTGCAACACGTGGTATGACCTCATGTCACAAATTAATTCAATCTAATGGGTACAAAACACCGGTGAAGTTAGAAATTACATTTTGTAGATGGCAACAAGTTTGAGCAAGCAACAAGCCCTTGGACATCTGCAAAGATGTAGCCCTAAGAGACAGGAGAAACCAGCTGTGGGTCTCAAAATTTGCCTCTGCCCACCCTGGCAGGAAGTTTGGTTGGGCCTCTGGAAGGAGAATGGCATACCACAAACCCATCCCTCTGTGCTCTGATCTGAACAACTTTCCAAGGCTGCGTATAGCCCGACAGGGACGCCACCATCCTCCTGGGGATAAGGAATAGGCAGCTCCTCAGCTCTGCTGCGACCATGGCGGGGCTGGACGCAGCTCCCAGTGCTTCCTACCTCACTTTGGACCGTCTGACAGCCCCCATGGGGACGCCCACGAAGGGCAGTGCCAGGGACATTCACACATGCCCAGCGCCATCGTCCCCGCTGAGGTGAGCCACCCTGAAGCGGCACCACTCTGGGGTGCCCGTTTCTCCCACATATTCCCCTCCATCCCCGGCTTGCTGCCTCCCCTGGGGCCACGGGTACCTCTGAGATGAGCCCCCCCAATGACACACTTCATGGCCCCCTTCCCTTCCCCTCACACGACGGCGGCAGAAAAGGCGGGAAACGCCCTCCCCCGAGAGACCCGGATGTAGTCAGGGGGCTGGCTGCGGAGAAACGCGTTTCGGGCGAGCTTGGCCCTTCGCGGGCGCCGTAGCCGGCGGTCGGGGCCGGCCCTGCCTTCCGGGAGGAGCCGCGGCGGCGGGTGTGAGGGAGCGCGGCGCCGAGCAGGATGGTGAGCGGCGGGGGCGCCCGTCCTGCACCCCCGGGGTCCCTCTCTCCGCTGGCCGGGGCTCGCCCCGCGGCGACGGGGGATGCCCGGGGCTCGCTTCTACCCCGGCCGCGGCCCGCCGGGCCTGGGTCAGGGGCGCGGCGCGGCGCGGCGGGCGGGCGGGCGGGCCCCGGCGGCGGCCGTGGGGCGGCGGTGCCGAACGGGCGCTGAGGGAAGGTTTTCTGTGGGTTGCCGCCCCGCAGTCCGCCTCATGCCGAGCCGGGGGAAATGGAAGGGCGGGAGGGGAGCGCAGGGAGGAGGCGAAGCCCCGCCGAGGGCCCGGCGGCGGCGAGGAGGCCGCGCCGAGGGGCTGTCACCGGCGGCTGCGCGCAGGAGCCCAGAGTTAATTTAATTTAATTTTGATTTTTTTTTTAACGCTTCTTTCATAACATCAACAATTCATTAATTATTATTTGCCTTTTCATTTGGCTATATTTTCTTTTCTGTTGCTTTCTTTTGTTTAACATTGATCATGTTTCACCCTGTTTTTCATTCCCCCCTGTCTGCAATCAACTTCTTCATTCCAATAAGGCTGGGCACAGAGTAAGTTTTCTCCTCTTGGCTGTTGCTAACACCGGTGGTAAGGGCTGGTTAATGTTTCTAGATGGTACGAATGTCAGATGGTACGTAATGAACTCAGGGCTGCAGTTCAAACCGCGCTCAGCATCGCACCTAAATTTCTACTTAAAGCCAGATGTTGTAACATTCTTTGCTGCTATTTCACATTGCAGATACCTGTGATTATTAAACACACTTCAATGCTTTTAATTTGTTTGTTTTATTATAGCTTGCTGAGCTTTTCTTTAATTAATGGCAGCTCAGATGTGATTTGGGGGAAGATACGGGGGTCTGCCAGTTTGTGAGCAAAGGAAATGGTCTTTGTTGAATTCACAAACTCTGCTGACTGCAGTGGGGTTATGTGTTTTAAGTGGCAGTACAATTTTATTAAACGTTAAATACATAACTGGTATCGTATGTCTAAGTCCCTTAAGCATCAGTAAGAGAACATGTCTATTGCCACTTTAATAATCAAAATCGCTTGTTATCCGTTTTTTAAGTATATTATCTCTAGACTGATGCTAGTGAGGGTGTTTTTCACTGGGAACTCTTGAAAGGCCATCCAAAATGTGTCATCTTTTCCTCTGCTGGGTTAGTTTTCAATTGGGAGCTCATTGATTAAAAAACTCCCCTGTTGCTTTACTGACACCTTCAGCCATCTGTTCTCCAAGATGCATGACCCTAATGATGACACTGAGACATTCTTCATCTAAGAAAAACCCCAAAACCAAACAAAAAACCCACCCAAGTTCCCTCTGCCTTTTTGATGACTGTTAGGATGAAGATAGCTACATGGCCTAAAAATGTAAAAAGCAAATATTAAAAAAGGTAATTTCTTAGCATAGTTACTACTACTTATATATATATATATATATATGGGCTGTGTCTCTTACAAATACACAGATGGCTGACTAACAAAGCGTTATGGTTGGAAGATAAAGCGTCTCTTTTTAATATGGAGCTATTTATCAAGTTAACAGGGTAGACTGTCTCTAGATCCAGTGGTTTTACAGTGTAGTGGCGTAACACCCCGTGCTTCATAGAGCTTTCCATGCCCTTTTTGCGTAATTAATTTATTGCTTTGTTGCTCGCATTAATTATTTCTTTATTCACAGATTTAAAGCCTGTAATATTAAATTACGGTCTGTCTTCATCTGAGTCCTTAATTTTGAAGCCCCCATTAAATTTGCATCTATTGTACCGAAACCGTGAATATATAGAAGTGGCAATAGTGCAGTAGCCTGCCTTATTTTCTCTGCAGTGCCCTGGGATTTTTTTTAAACTGTTAGTCTTATTCTGTTATTCAGTGGTTCCTACAGTATGGATCCTGAACAAGCTTCCTGTTCTGGTCAGCTATTAACACGTGTTGCAAACTTGCTGCTTTTTAAAATTTATTTTATTTTTAATAAGGAAGAAAACTGAAGCTAATTAAGGTAGAAAGAAACTTGGAAGAAGAGTTTTAAAGGGAAGTGGCCACAGTTAGCCAGGTCTGTGCTTGAGAACATGGACTAGAAATGTCCTGTATCATTTTTTTTGATGTTTAAGGAGGAAAAAAGTGGGATAGTCTATGGTGGTTACCAAATTTGTGTAAAATACATTTCTTTTGTTATACCTTGCAATGGCTTTCAGCAACAACAACAAAAAAATCTGTAGACCATTGTGTTTGTAAGGCCCCTCTCTGGATAACGTTCTACATTAGTAAGGACCTTTGTTTTCACTCAGTATAGCAATATTCCATCACCGTTTCATTCTTATTCTAGTAGCTTTTATATCAAAATGTAAAGCTACGAAACAGAAGAGAACATTGCAATGCTTTCTGTTGCCTAATGATTCTTGTCTTAATAAGTGTCTGTAATGATCTTTCTTTCCTGTCGTGACACCTGGTAAGTTGGTGTTAGTATTAGGAGATCTCCACATTCCGCATCGATGCAACAGCCTCCCAGCCAAATTCAAAAAACTGCTGGTTCCAGGAAAGATCCAACACATCCTCTGCACAGGAAACCTCTGCACCAAGGACACTTATGACTACCTCAAGACTCTGGCTGGGGACGTTCATGTTGTCAGAGGGGACTTTGATGAGGTAGCGTCCTCTCTTGATAATGACATTTTTTGTGCCTCTTTGACATAAAGGCAATGTTTGGGTTATTTGTAATTCAAGCAAAAGTGGGCAAACCGAGGGTTTTTAGTACTAAGCACATGTGAAAAGCAAACAGGGCAAAAGAGTTGGGGTTACAATCAATAATGCGAATTGCGGAGTAAGTTCTTATCTGTCATCAGTACAAATAAAAGTAATTTGCATCCTGAGCTATGTCTAGGACTCCAGCAAACAGGACCTGCTGTTGTCAGATCGTTGAAGTTCTTTGCATCCTACCCCGTTCTCTGCAGTGTTCATAAAAGCAGCTTTGTAGCTCTCGTTTTGCAGCAGAAGGGCCAATGACATTGAATATTTCCATAAGCTTTCCCCCTCTCTTCTTGGTGTTGCATAGAGTTGTTTTTAAATATAAATCTGTACATCTAATGTGTTTGGGTTTTTTATTTTTAGAACCTGAATTATCCTGAACAGAAAGTTGTAACTGTTGGACAGTTCAAAATCGGGCTGATTCATGGCCATCAGGTTATTCCTTGGGGTGATATGGCCAGCCTGGCACTGCTACAAAGGCAGTTTGATGTGGACATCCTAATTTCAGGACATACACACAAATTTGAGGCATTTGAACATGAAAACAAGTTCTATATCAATCCAGGATCAGCTACAGGAGCTTATCATGCCTTAGACAAGTAAGTGAAGCGTGGGAAATACCTGGGGTGAAGGTAGGGGGTGTTTCTTCTTGGTAGCAAAACTGAACTCCAGAACGCAGGGTGAACGTTAATGTTTACAGGGAGAGGAAGGGTTGATAGCACTTGCTAAATCTCCTTGACTGAAACAGATGAACGCGAAATACTAAAGCCTCATATCTGATGTACTGTGCTTACAAAATTCATACCCGTTTTCCTTAGATTGATTTCTGTTAACTAGTGGTGAAACACTACTAAGGTGATTCCACAGGCACAATTAATATGAATTTTTTCCTCTCTTTCCAGCAACATCATTCCTTCATTTGTGCTGATGGATATCCAGGCTTCTACAGTAGTTACATACGTCTATCAGCTAATTGGAGATGATGTGAAAGTAGAAAGAATTGAGTACAAAAAATCTTAAAAATGTCTTTACTCGTCTGGTATTTTTACCATGTCATTCTGAACTGCAAGCTACTACAATACTTGATTGCTAGTTTACAGTACTACACTTACTCGCTAACAGCTTAACAATGTAGCTTCTTGGTAATACCTTTAAAACAACATTGTGTTTGCTTTTTCTCTGTATGAATTGATTTGTAAAATATTCCATTAAAATGACTGTTTAAATACTGTTCCTTAATGTTGTAATAAACTCCACTTCATAGAAAAACTAAGTTTTATGAACTGTCGTTGGAAAAAATGCAACAGTTGTAGTTGCTTTTAAAATGCCTGATGCTCTAATTTGGGGGCTGATTTCTAAAGGATGCTTGTAAACAGCTTGAACAAAAAGATTGAGCGCTCTGGGGCCATGTTATGTTTGCTTTCAGAATCCAGTTGATATTTGATTTTTCTCAATTTAACATTCCCAATTAAGTTAATAAAATGGATGGACAGATTCTGAAAATATTACAATTAGCTCATAACTAACAGTAGTAATTTTACTGTAGGAAGTTTAACTAGTCTTTTTATAACCAAAGCCATTTCAAATACCACTATGCTTTAATGAATGATGGTCTCATTAAATCTATAAACGGTGAAGAGAGGCTTTTATTTATTTGTGGCTTATATCTGACACTACCTGTATACGCACTTTGCTCCATGTACAGAAGTTTTAAGTAATATAATTCCATCTGGCACTCGTACTACTATGAAGGCCAAACCACTGGTTGTTGAAGAAGACTGGACCTTATTCTCGTGACTGCAGGGAGCTGAACGTATTTTAACAGCTCCCATTTCTCATGACTGCTAACCTTCCAATAAAAATAGTTTTATCTTTTGTCTTCTGCAGAAGCACATTTAGAATGGTGGCCTGTTCCCTGGGCCTTTGTATTATGACTTTTTTCAGTGCAGTAGCTGTGCAGTATTGGTCATGAAGGTTTGAGTTAAACTAATGGTTTTCTGAAGAACTTAAGGGATCAGCTAGAACCCTTCTGTGTCATGAGCTGACTGAATAACTTATTTCTATTCAAAATAAACCTGCTTTACCTTAGAAAAAGGCCAAGTAGTTCAGCCTGGTGTCTTGGGAACCTTTGGCTGACCGCTATTTCATGCGGTGAAACACGTGCCTATTGCTTTATCCATCTGCAGCCACACAGAAAGAACAAAGTTGAACAGAAAACCTTGGCAAGCAGTCACAGAAGGTTAGTGACTGAGTGGAACACCAGTTTACTGACAATTTCATAATTAAATGGTTTATAGAATACTGTAAGGTCAAAATTGATACGTAAGTCTCTTTATTTGTGCTCACTGTAGTTAAAATTACCATTTGTCTACAAAGTTTATTTTACATGAAGTACACCACTTACAGTTTAAAAAAAAATTGTCACAATTACGCAAGGTTGTGTTTGCGTGCATGAAATATTAAGAGTGATCCTCGCAGCAGACTTAAACATGGAGAAATATAGAAGGAAATAAACTTTAATCCTTCCTAAAATCAAAGCATTGAATATGAACACGACTGTTGAATAGAAACAGGAAATTCTGCTGTAAGTCTAAACTGTTCCAACGGGGATAAGAGCACGGAGAAGAAACAGCCTAGAACAGTTAAAAAAATGCGAAAAGCTCAGGGTAGCTTTTGGTAAAAGAGCATTGGGGTTTTAGTTTAATGTTCACCTGAGCAGTATGAACTCTCAATGCACGGTCCCCATCCTGCCAGCAGAGGGAGAAAAGAGTAAATCAAGGCCTTATCCATGGCCGTTCTGTACACAAGTCTCCTCTGGTCCATCCAGATACATCTGTAAGGTAAGAGAACGATATTACTAGGGCTTAGGAAAACAGGATACAATCTAAGACCCGTCAAAGTACTTGAAAGCATAAGGCTTAGCATGACACTGATTTGGTTTAAGTCAAATTCATTATTTGAATTAATAAAGGGATATTTTATTATATTCAATATATTTTAGTAAAATAAAAGGGCTAACGGCTATTTTTGCTAAAAGTTGAGTGAAAGTCTTGGTTGAGAAAAACAGGAGAAAATCCTGCATGATGTACAAAAGTGATTTCTTTTACCTTCAGAAGATCAGACAATGGTATGTCTACCAGAGCAGGATTTCCACATTTCTCTTGATATTCTTGAATTAGGGCTATTGCATCATGAATGCTGTAGGAGGCAAAAGTTTATTAACTTTGTCAACAAGTTCTCTAAAAAGCCAAGAATTTAGATTTTAGACACTGAAGTATAAAAATAAGGTATGACCCCACATTTTTGAAGTCAGATAGGTCCCATCATTTCCCCATAGACAGAAAGCAAGCCGTGACAAGCCAAGCATTTAACCTGTGGCTGTTAATAAAAATATATACTAGAATTTAAATGGTTATTTGCCGGTTCCTGTCCCATTTTGACTGCAGGCTAACTGGTAACAAAGTGACTTGCAATACTGAGTATTTGGGGTCTGAAATGACAGTTTGCAGCTGTGCAGAATGAGCCTGAGTGCTGGGAGTCGCTGATTGCTGATTGAGAACTGCCCTGCAGCAGGTTCAGCGGCAAGACCCTTTGGTTTATTTAAGTGGAACATAAGAAGTATTTCTAACTCTTGGAAAAACTTAGCAACAAAGCCACTAATTCTTGAGTACGGGTAGTTCATTTATTTATTTTTTTTTAAGAGTGTTCTTACTGCTGAAGCTGTGACTCCATGATGCCACTAAGCTGGATTCATCTGAAGGTAGGGTGAAGTTATTAAATCCGAAAGTATTTGCTTTTTCAGTCAGGTTACTTTTGCTGTTTTAACTGCATTTGATCTGCCTCCCAGCCCAGGCTCAATAAGCCCTTACTTTGGCTTGAATGACACTGTAAAACTCTATCCTAAGTATGTAAAGTAGTGCAGGGAGATTTTTTTTTTATTTTGTTATTTAACTTAGCAATACTTAAAAAATTCTTAGAAACTAAGTGCTAGAAAGTCTCCACAACTTCAAATAAATTAAAAAAAAAAAAAGGAGAGATTCAGTTTCTGTAATTGCTATCAATCACGCATCGCCTGTTTTATTAACTTACCAGTTCTTTTTGGCAAAATAATTTACCAGTTCTTTCATTCGGTGAGTATTCATCAGTTGTTGCTTCAACAGTGGAAAATACTTGGTTTTCAATAATTTTCCATACAGCTTCTTGTTGATGATACTGTCCAAAACTAAAGATCTAATCTGTAGATTTAAGTTTTAGTAATTGAAAAATATTAATATTTTAACATAAAACCCCTACTTTTTAATGAAAAGAGCTCAGACTTTTCTTCCTGGACTCCCATAGGGCAGGATTTTTTAAAATTTTTTTTTTTAGTGGTGTGAAATAGCAGATTTTATGAAAACTAACCTCAGATTCAGATAGGGGAATGAATTAAGAAACTTGCTTCTAGGAAGGCAGCCCAAGGCAAGACAAGAGAGTGCAGTTTCATAAGCCCTTTGGCTTTTTTACTTAAAACATTCATTTAGAAAAATAAAGTAGTGCTGCTGCAAACAGTGCTGTGCTGCAAACAGAGCCTGTAACACAGCACTCGTATGTATGCAAGAAGTTTTTCAGTTGTACAACATTAATAAAAATGCAAAAACCCCTGCAAATGTTGCTATATTTTAGAAGTGTGCATTATGTCAACTAATGCTTGGCAAGATCAGGAGAGAGAGGGCAAGAAAAGGTTCTGTGTACACCTATGTAGCAAAAAAGCCTCTAAGTCAAAGGCAAGCGAAGTAAACTTTATTTATTTACCTGAGAAGCAAATGCCACGACTTCTCCAGTGTTCATGTGTTCATCCACTTGTTGCAGCACAGTCTCTGTGTTACACGTTGATAAGAAACCCTTGCAAAAATAAGTTACAAAACATAAATATTCTGTGAATGATTAAAATAGAAACTCTGCCTTCAGAGCAAGCATTTGATTTATTCAAGAACAATTAATACTTTGAAATTCCAAGAACAATTAATACTTTGAAACAGGATCTGTGCAGTTTGACTGAAACGAGTAGTGCTCATTGCTTCTAACTCTCAGAGGGTATTTTGCTGTAGCTGTTACAGTTTTGGTTTTTTTTTTGACTCATTGCCAGCAGACTAAATGTTTTACACAAATGCTGTAATTTGGGAAAATCTTTCTGAGCTTAACTTTAATGACGGGAAGGCTAAGAATTTAAGATGCATTTATTAGTGCAAGTTTGCTCACGACAAATAAGGGAACAGCCTATAATTCTTCATCTGGGAAAACAATGCAGAGCATAAATTAATGGAAACAGATAAGGAGAGAAAGGAAACTGTCAAGATACACAAATAGTGAGGATACGGCTTTAAGGTAAACGGTTTACATTAGAACTTGGGATGAATATCAAGCATCTTTCTAAGAAGTCGGGACCTTTCAACTCTACGCTTCTCTGGCGTAGGATTCGGTAACTTTTCTTACAACCTGCTGTGAAACGAGTCCACTGGTAGCTTGTCCACAATTATAGATGTTACAACTTCACACTGCTCTAGCGGGTATGTATATGGCTTGGGTTTTGTGTTTGTTTTTTTTTTTTTTAATGGGTTTTAAAGGTGGGATCCCATAAAAGATCCTCAAAGCCGCAAAGGGCAAAGTCATATGACAAAGCTGCTGAGGATGACTTGAAGTCAGCTGGTTTTGCTTTTTAAAAAAAAAAAAAAAAAGAAAAAAGGAAGCGTTCACATGATCCCTTCCAGAGGGACAAATTCAGGGCAATAGCCTCTCTGTGTGGGAAGTGCCAAGCAGCTGTCAGCAGTGCCATATCTAGATAAGATGGGATTATAAATGACCATCTTCCACAGTCTCTGTTGACCATAACATGCTTAAAGACGTTTCCATTGCACAGACAGAACACAAAACTTATTATTTACCTGAATTTGCTGCTCTCGCTTCCCAGACTGAGGAATCAGCAACAGGCATCCCAAAGCAAAAGCTGGAAGGTCCAACTGCGCATATTGTTTAGCTATTCCAATGACATCCAAGTCAGCCAGAACAGGACACCTTCAGAAGATTAGGAGTGAAGTTCTCAGCTATGACATGTACAACTGGATGGCTTAGTACTGTCAACAAAACCACCCTGAGGTTTTTAAGCTAGATAGAACAATGCATTTTTACCTTGCCTTATTTGCAGGAACAGCCAAGCTATGTGAGTTGAAGTTTCACAGAATACAAACGCATGACGATTTTCTACCTTTAAAAAAACCCTATTGAACTCCAGTTTCTCTTTGTAAACACACAAGGCCCTGTTTTGAGGGGAAGCGTTGGCCAACTGCCCAGAGTAATGCTTTGGTACATATGTATATGCACAGTAGTGTAGGCGTGTTCTTCAGCTGGATCCCTTTCCAGTATTTCTTAACTAGCTTTTGATTCAAGTCAGGCTCTCTGAGCCCTGGTTCTTCTCTTGAGCAAGTCAGAGCATTGTGGTGAATCAGACAATGATTTATTGTGCTGCTTTACACTGTAAAGGCAATGCAAAACTGGTTTACCTATAGAATGTTTTGGAACATTAATACCATAGGTTAACCACGTTTATAGATGTGCAGCTATTACATTTTTGTCATGTCAGATTTATTCTGTGTAGGAAAATGAATTCTTTCTCTCTTATACTCTGTGTTAATGTTTTAGGAAATGTGCTATATTTTGGGCAAGAAAAATACAAACTGGACTTTTAGAGTTGACCACGAGTCCTTTAAAACTGTCAGGACAGGCCCAGATATGCCTCATGGGGGCAGCGACTGGACAGATAGATTGGTTTTCAGCAGACTGTGCTGCCGATTCCAAGTCCCAGTTCTGAGAGCAGTTCCCAGTACAGTTTAAACAGCCCAGGTACCAAGTTGTCAACAGTCTGTGGGCGAGCACAGAATTTCTGTTTGGCTACGTGCCCTGATCCTGTCCTTCCCACAAGAGGCAAAAGGTTCTTCCTCATGCCTCAGGTTCCCCAGTTCTCGGAGCTCCTTTGCGTGTTCCAGGGCAGACTGTTGGATGAGAAATTACAAACGGGCATTACCAGTTAAACTAATACAACTGTGGGAGGTACTGTCTACTTACTTGAGCAGAATCACAAAACACTCGCAACATTCCTCTAACTGTTTAGGACTCAGTGGAGATGAAGCTAAGAAATAGAGAAAACATGATAAAGTAAATGTATAACTAAATTACTATACATGTGTGATAGTCAATAACAACCCTACCTGTGACAAATGGTGCCAGAATTACACTTCGCCAAGCTCGACTGAAGCTGGGAATCTGTTGACAACAAGGTTTTAAATAGCCAAACATAGTTGTAAGTAAGTGCATTTTAAAACACAGACATCCTGACCCACTGCAGGTGGAAGAAGCCTGCCAATTTTCTTTTCTTTTTACCCTGTATGAATCATTCTTAGTATTGCTTTCCTCATCTCATAGTCTAAGATTTAGCCATATTTTATATTTTGACTGATGGTAAAATTATTCTGTACAACTTTACAGAACCCTCCAAGTAAGGCGTTTACTGAAGGAACCACAAGTGCAAAATATGCTATTTCAATGCTTAATAACAATACTCATCTGCACGTTGTATTGTCATAAAAATAGTCATTCAAAAAGAATCTTTTCACGCATAACACTTCATGGCACAGATGGCTGCCATTTGCACACACAAAGAAAACACACAAACAGGATGCTAAACCCCTCTTAGGTGAAAAAAAAAAAAAAGATTAGGAGTCACAGAATATTTGCTTACCTCCCACAATGAATGAATCCCAGTAATTTCTGTCAAAACTCTTCTTAGATATTGCATCTGAAAAAAAAATATTTCATTATAAAATGCTACAGTGTTTGAAGACTTGGTGATAATCTACAGAATCGCATTATGCTTGTCTTGTCTGCAGACTCTTAAGGTGCTTCTGTTCCTTTGGGAGGAGTAACTGATGCCTATAGAAATATGATTTACAGTTAAGTAAGTTAAATTATCACAAGCAGTAGAGGCATCTGTTGTCTCAGTAAATACCCAAGACTTCCGGTAGTCTTAATACAACTGGTGCTGAAAAATTTATGATCCCACCTTCTTTGCTATTAGTACCTAAATCTCATTAGATTAAAACTAGTTTCAATACCTGCTCCTGATCTAACCACATTGCCAGGTACATCTGCTATCTCCTTAGGCTGTACGAGTATTACATAAAGTTTGACAATCAGAGGTAATTAAGATTCTGAATAACAAGGCTCAGGATTACCATCATGATAAATACATTTTAGGGGTAATATTTTCATGTGTATGTAATGTATACCCAGATGCACAATTTGCGCATGTGCATATATATATTTACAAACAAAAATATGCATATTATGTGGTAAAAGTATTAATTTATTATCATCGGATTTACTCTTGCCATCTGAAAGGCTTTGTGCCTTTAAAAAAAATAAAGCTAGAACGATTTCAGACCAAAATTCTCAAGCAGTACTGCTGAAACACAAATTTCTCAAAGCTTCATCAGTTCAGTACCTAAGAGCCCAAAGAAACCATGTAAATGTCGATAATTGTTCACAGTAAGTTTGTAGTTTATGTATCTATCACATTCTTTAGAAATCAGTGGATAAAGAAAGCCTTTTCCTCACCTCGCTGCAGAACTTCATGCTTAAGAATTCCTTACCATATTGAAACCAACGAGTTTCTGTAGGAGGCCATTCCACAGTTGGGAATCGTATACTTTGTATTCTAGACTGAGCTCTGTCACCAATCTAACAGCCTAAAGGAGAGCAAGGACACGCCGCGTTTTAATGTACATTCATGATCTTCAAACCTGTATTGCTTGCCAGAGTAATTTTAGATTTTTACAGCATTAGGGGACCTTTAACTCCTGAGAGGCCACAACCAAGCCAATTTCAAAATTATTTTACACGTGAGAGTTAAAACAAAACCAAAAATCCCACCTATATGTGATATTGCTTTATTTTCTACTTGTTAGAAGGCTAAAGCTTTTTCATCTGTCATTTTCAAATTTTAGACTAGCATGTGAATATTTCAACTAAAGAACAGACCACTTCCATTTTATGGTTATAAACCAGAAGTATGACTGTTGAAGCCTCAATAGAATAGTATACTTTTTTTGTCATATACTACTGTCTACCTGGAAATCTCATTTACCTGCCCTTGTCTTCAGGGTTAAGTTAGCTGTTTATAAAACATATCTGGTAACATGAAGTAAGTGTCAAAGTTAAATTCCTAAGCAGAGCAAAACTTAAAACCTATGCCTGACATATTAGATAAGGAAACACAAAGAAACTAATAGCTATTCCAAAGGTGTATAGCTGTTAGCAGTTAATTCAAATTAAGTATGAGGTATGTGTCCAAGCAAGTTCAAAAAAATAAAAAAGGCTTCTGCATCAAACATCTTGCTTTCCAGACAAGAGACAAGGTGTGCGTACACAAAGGTGGGCAAGTACTAGGGAATAATTATGTCATGGGCAGTAGTCAGCAAGTTTGGGGGTTTTTTTGGTCACTTTGAAAGAGGAGACTCTCTGGGGTAACTGCGTATTTGCTTGTATTTTAAATATAATCATGAGTAGCATATCACGAGTAGTGTGTGAAAGGGACAGAGTACGCTGGAGCAACATGTTTAGAAATGCATGTGCTATGTAGAAAGGTGTATGTTTCACACAATGTATAACAGAAAATGACAAAGGATTTAAAAACCATACTGTGGGTTCATGGCTGTGATTCTTCCATAGCCCCTTAATCATTCCTTCCTTAGGACTCTTATGAAATGATTCATAAGTGTATGGAATATTCAAGATTTCAAACTCTGCCAGATAAATGCAGCATTTTAGAAAATACCTGTAAAAAAAAAAAAAAAAAAAACCACCAACAAAACCCATGAGTTAATGATATTTACAGTGATTATTATAACTCACATAATCAAGCTCAGGATAATATTGGAAAACTGTTCTGTTGCTTTAAAAAAAATTAAAAATGTAGATTGTATTTGTTCTTATGAAAGAGATCTTAATGAAGTAAAAAACTTTCTGGTAATTGCTTAGGGAAACTTCATTCACCTGAGCAATAGGCGGCCTGGATCATCTCTAAAGATAAACCAATTACTCCAACTCTTACAGCTAAGATTTCATTCGTGCACAGAGACTGCATATTTACAGAAACCCATTTTGGCATGATTTACTCTGAAAACAGCACTTTCCAGGCCCTAATTCCAGATTACCAGCATATAAATTCTATTCTGGATGTTTTCTAAGGAAGTTAGTTCTACAGATAATTTCAGAGATTTTGGTTCCTCATTTTTGCAGAGGACTATGTCTTTGTAAGATGACCAGTTCTGAACTCTGATGAACAGAATACTATATAGGAGAAAATGCTTCGGTTACTAGACAAGTAACTGCAATCTGTGCAAAAAGGAACAAAATATTTTCCACATAACGTCATACTACTTTCAGGTTTACAAATTAGGACTGTGATGTACTGGACTGCATTACAGTGTAGATAAAAGATCTAATTATACTCTTCAGAAATAGATTTTAAAAGCTCAAAAACCAGATTAGTAAAAAATAATTCTCCAAATATCATATATTTCTTTCCAACGGCTATTAAAAGACCAAGAAAATATCATTATTAAGGAACACCTTCAGGAAAATTCATCTTACTTTACTTTCTCAATGGGTTTCTTGAAGAGTGATTCCACAGTCTTGGTATCTGCCAAGTGGAGCAGACACTTAAGTGCTCTGCTCCTGTGAACAAATGTCAACTGAGTAACACCAATCGGCTGAGAGGGGGGAAAAACAACACAATGAAAAGTCACAACAATTGGCTGAACAACTAGAAAGAAGGTTATATGTGTCTGGCATAATCCTTTCTAAGATTTTTTTTTTTATTAATTTAGTGGAAATATATGCGAAGTAACAGACTGGTTCACATTCAACTTTTATACTAACCAGTTGAAATATTTGTCAACTTCAAAGAATGCTGCTAAACCAGGTGGTTTTCTAGATGTAGGACTATCAATGCAGGTAAGAAAAATATCTGTGATATATAGTATCACAAATAAATACATTTAGTAAGTGTGAAAGACTGAAGGTTAAGGTTCTGTTAAAATATTTTTACCACTCTGCTTTAATTCCACCCAAAGTGAGCCAATGTATTACACCTGCTTAAAGCACATTCTAGAAGACGTTTAATGAAGTTTTTTTTCAGATAATATCAACAATACATTTAGAAAACCCAGAGTTCAAGGGCTGCTCTTGACAGTCAATAGCAAAATTCAATGAACACCACGGTTTTACCCCAAAGGTGGTGGGGAGAAACATAGAGCTCATAGAGATACATAAACTATCCAAAACACAGATACAAAGGCCTTAGGTTGAAGCTCAAACAGTTAAGCAGACAACACTTGATTTCAATAAGAGGTAAAAGTTTCATAACTAGCAAGCTAAAACAAGAATTCAGAAACTTACAGATGCGGCAGATGTTGTAATCGCAAAAAGCAATCTTGAACTGTAGTCCAGAGGGTGTGACTGAAGTAGATAAATAACTCTGCAAAAATATGTTTGTTTTTAATACAAGTACAGCACAGCTACTGAAATACAATGTATCAATATTCATGGAAAGTAAATATATTTCAGTGTCAGAAAGAGATTAAGGATAAGAGAGTCCAAGGATATAGAAAACGAGGAGAAAACCTCCAAATAGCTACTCTTAAGTATGCACTTAAATTTGTAAGTTATTGCCAATGGCATTTCATTGAAGTAAGTCTTTTTCATTGCGTACGTATTTGACGATTCAAAACTGATGTCACCAGAATATAAAAATAAGAACACAACAGTGAGTTCTGACTCACACACAGGTTTCTTGAAAAAGCCAGATATAGTTAAACTTGCAAGTTACCAATAATTCACCATATAATATGTAAGACAACAAACATACCTTCGGAGCACTCCATCTTCCTGTACATCTCCAAGGATTTCCTGAGTTTTCTTTAGAAAGACACGAAAAATCTGGCTGTGAGAGTCTTCTAAATAGTTTGGATAAACAGCCTTGGTTAAACCCTGTCTGAAATGCTGGGCGCCCCTCCTAATGCAGCAAGGAAAGGAATTCTGGTTTTATCAGTCTTTATTTAACTGTGTGCTTGGCCGTCAATGCCATTCCTCAGCCTGCAAACTGGAATGTCAAAGCAGAGGCAACGTCTGCTCCCTGCCCTTTCTCACCCAGCTGTGTGCGGCACAGACAGCAATTCACTCCGTTAGCTAAGCTGCAACAGGAGAGGATTCATTCTCTTTCTGATTCTATAATCAGTGTTTGATGAGGCTAATATATTTATAACTCCTTTAGGCTGGCTACACGACTTTACTGTAGCACCAAAGGTAAGATTTTAATCTCTATACAGAGAGAAGGGAAAGGGTTTCAAATCATTCTCACTAGAGGCAGTGGTGTGCAACAACATTAGAATGGTATTGAAATCGGCAGTAGTCTGAATTCAGATGCATCTTAAACAGATTTATGAGCCCTAAAGGCAAATTGTGCAAAATAACCTTAGTCTTTTGAAAGAGTCATAAAAATATATGTATTTTATGTAATTGGCCGTCTTTCTCCAAAACCAAATCTCCAGCAGTGACTTACTTCTGAGGGCAGTATACTTGAACACAGCCACTTCTCCAGCAGTTTATCCCAAATTTTGTTCATATCCAAACTGTTAATTTCGGCTATCTCCTTGGCTGCCATATGGATATCTAAATAAATAGGTAGAGACAATATACTTACAAACTAGTATTATTTCACTTAGCATTTTCTAAAGAACATCTTTTTGCTCCTTTGAAACTAGATTATGGATACTCACCTGGATAATCTCTGCCAGTTGGATTTTGGATTCTTTGGTCTATACTGTGGTGTTCGTACAGTAAAATGATAAGATTGGCTGGTTTCCCAATGTACTTTAAATGCTCTCCAGTGTTCAACTTATGTGTTATTAGAACATTTTCTGTCGCTGATCGCTTATACTGTATATATAACTTCTTCTGCAGGACTTCCGCTTTTTCGTGTGAATCATCCTTTAGCAAAACACCACAGTTTATATAAAACAACCTCCTTTTACTCAAAAGCACTAGAAAAATCATCTTAATGTTTTATAGTCTAAAACGGTGAACTGGGTAGGACGAGGGGTAACTGTTTCAAACTGGAAGAGGGGAGATTTAGATTAGATATCGGGAAGAAATTCTTTGCTGTGAGGGCGGTGAGCCCCTGGCCCAGGCTGCCCAGAGAAGCTGTGGCTGCCCCATCCCTGGAGGGGTTCAAGGCCAGGTTGGACGGGGCTTGGAGCAACCTGGGCTGGTGGGAGGTGTCCCTGCCCAGGGCAGGGGGTGGCACTGGGTGGGCTTTAAGGTCCTTCCAACCCAAACCATTCTATGATTCTGTGATGCTATGATCTGTTCTACAGATCTTTTTAGAAAAATGTCTACAACTTTTTAGAAGACTCTTTAGAAAAATATCTACAGGTATTCTTTCTGTGAACAGACAGTATTTAACCATGCTGCTCTAGCAAGAAAATATTCTTTTAAAAAAAATTGTAAACAGAGGTATGTTGTGAAAAAGCCAAATAAAATATGAACCACATGCACCAGTGTGTAAAATTAAGACATTTTGAGGTAAGATGGAGAAGAAAAAAGATTTAATATTAAACCTTGGCTGCTAGAATTACAGATTAATTTTGGCACAATTCTATTCAAAGATGTGACTGTATCAGAAAACTACTTAGTTCATTGTGTCTCAAAAACTCCGCAGCAAGCTTGATATTTATAAGTAAGGGTAAGATTCTTATTCACCTTTTCCTACCAAGCATGTAAAAATGAGCCTAAGAATTAGGTCAAAGCAGACTTTCCTTATATATACTACTACGAATAGCTAAGTGGTCTTGGAACTTAAAGCAAAAGTTAATGATGATACTGATCTAACAGCTGGAACAGATTCCAACCCATTCTCCTGCAGCAAGAAAAATGCACACAACAGCAGAAAGAACGAATCTGTCTTCCTTAAAACTGTGTATTTTTTGCCCAGCCTCCAAGAACTGTAAGCCTAATTTTTGGTAGGTTGTGAACAGGAGAACGTTACTGGGCAAAGAGGGTTCTTCTGAGGGGTCACTGACACAGCCACTTCCCCAGAAGAAAGTACTTCCCATATCAGGGTTGGTTAAGGTACAATTTACACACCACTATCCAGAACACCAAAAGACAAAACACTAACATAAGTACCTGACTGTAAAATGACAGTTTTGTAAGTAGTTTACCGTTACCTTAGCTGTAGTATTCTTTAGCCATTTCTCAGCTAGATAGAGACAGAATTTAAATGCCTGAATCTGGTCAGGACCTTTTTTAAAGATAAAAAAGAGGGGAGAAGGAATTAAATAAAGTAAGTTTTAATAAATCCTTTCTACAGTATACAGAATATATATTTTTATTTCAAGGAATTTTTTAAAAAAATTTAGAAGCTATTTAAAATATTAGGAAAGCTCTTGTACCTGAAGAGCAAGAAAATATTATCTATTTGGATTCAGATAACAGAGAAGCTAGCTTAAACTTGGCTGAAGCATTTGCTTTTGCTGGAAAACTTGTCTGAAAATAGTATGAACATATAGAAACTTTAAGCAAGATAACATGGCTTAAAAAGAGAGGAAAAAAGGATTTAATAGTGATGCTGTGTTATAAAATGGTTGTTGTTCTAGCCTACTGTTCAAAATTAGATGTAGGAGACGTGCATTTTTATTCTCCATTCCCTAGGTTTTATCCAAGAATACTGAACAAATATCTGGTTACAGGCCAGCTTTTTTTTGCTCAAACCTATTCTCCTCCTCCCATTACTTCACTCCTCAAGTCATCGCGTATGCACCTTACCTGTTGGAAATTCTTGTGCAATCTTGTGAGCTGTAGCTACAGCCCACTCTGGATTAATTATGGACAGCAGATATGACTGAATCGTTTGCACAGTTTTAGTCGTTTCCTTGTTAACTACTGATGTATATCCTGTGTTTCTCATTTCAAATATTTTTGGTTTCAATTTTTTTTCAAAGACATGCTGAGCTGCAGACATGTGTAAGATATCCAGTGAAACCTAGAAAAATTAAAGTAGATTAAGAGTTGTCAGAAGCTCTATACTCATGCAAAAAACCTCATGAGATCTCTCTTTTGTGGGGGGTAAAAAGGATAATTTTGAAATAAATCTTTTCAAGACGATACTTTACCTTCATTAGTTTGGAAATCAATAGAAGTGTTGGGAAGGATTCCTCGCTGAGCTCTGCAGCTGAAAGGAGGAAAAAAAGCTGTCTGTAATAGTATCACAGTCCACCTGTAGCTTTCTTTATGAAATGAAGCACTTTCAGTTTATTGTTAGACACAGACATCCATTGGCAGAGAAAGAATGTAATCTTAATTATTGACACTGGCCTGGGAAGTGGGATATATGGATTGGTCTTTGAGAGGTCCTAAGAAAAGAATTTGAGGACAGAATTCTGCATTGTATCTATCATCTCAGCTCCACTGAAAGCCAGCGACCTCACCAGTAGCAATTTGGGAGCACAAGTGCTTTCAGAAGCACGTGGGATCAAAACTGCATTAAGAAAGAATTATAATTAATATAAAATATATGCTGTAGAACTTTAAAGTTCACAGATAGCAGAGAAAGGGAACCATACATATATCTAGCCATAAAAACACTGAACGTACATATAATGTTCCAGAAACATCGTGCAGTTCTAAAGAATATCAGATGAAAGGGCAGTCTGGTTTGAGCAGCTGGAGATAAGGGAATCGCGTGCTCTAAAACATATTGGTGTTCTAGGTCTACAGGTGGAGAAATTCTTTTATAAGATTCCAGATGTTTGAGGAGGCTCAAAGCCTAGGGGGAAGAAATAAAATAAATACAATAAAAAAGCAAGGAAAAAGCAAAAAAAAAAAAAAGCCACAAGACAACTGTATTTCTCCCTGCCCTGCCAGTAAACACGTCTAAGTCCTGGCGACATCTGTTTTTTTTGGTAGAGTTGGTACATATCTGTAGAGTTTTTATCCCTGCTATGAGCCATTGCTGAGAAACAGCTAGAGATCTCTGTTCCTTGAATGTTATTTTCTGAATGAGAGCTGTGTAGACAGAATAATTCAACTAATTTCAATGGTCTCTTGAATAACTACACTCATAAATAGACAAAACAATACAGATGCCATTAGCAAGGTAACAGCAACATATTTGGATGTACCTGATTCAGATGGATACTGGTGTTCTCTTCATCAGCGTTTTGCATCACTTTCAGGACAATTTCTATAGTTTCATAGTCATAAGGATCAAGCTGTTCAAAATAACAATCTATTTTATAAGTTCTTATATGATTTGTCTTATAAAAACATAAAACTTAGTTAACTTTTAACAATTTTAATACCAACTATATTGACATAACACTGAAGAAACAGCATAAGCATCATGACATACTTTTTAAAAAAAATAAAAATACTTCCACTTCATAGTCCTAAATCCTAAAAAAATTGTCAGAATATTGCAGAAAGGCCAAACATGAAGTGATGAAAATAATAATTAAAAAAAAAAAAAACAAACCACAAAACCAAACTCCCCCCCAAACCCTAATAACTAAAACCCAACTAAACAAAAGACCCAAAGATATAATTTTTTTCCCCCCATCTATTTTTAACATAGCACTTTGAAATATTTCCAGTATGCTATGATTTTTAGAAGTGACTCTTTTGTTTGATTATTTTCTGGTTGTTTTTTAAGGGAAGTTGGGAAGAAATACTCTACCTGTCTTTAAAGATAATTAGATATGTTGTTCTATTGTTTTTTCTAGAGAAGTAGAAAGCTGAAACTTAACATTTATGTTCCTTTAGCAAAACTGGAAAAAAATAACCTTTTCAAATTTCTGTGGAATTATTAATCTGCCATTCAAGTGACATGCAGGATTTGAGACTAGATGCATACCACAGGGATTCTTTTTGCTTGTTTTGATGTGTTGGTTTTTTGTTTTGTCTTCTTTATTTTTTTTTTTTTTTTTTTTTTTACCTTGTACAATATTCCACTGAGGCTAGCAACCAGGTCGCTCGTGCTTTTCAGCAGAGGAATTATTTCTAGTGCTTTAGCTAGTAACGTGGAATGAGGTTGCTTCTCACTGTGTTCTGCAGAGTCATCTTCAACATGATTTGTATTAGCATTCTGGAGAAGAAGTGTTTCAATGCAAAGCTGCAGTGCGTCATCACTGTCCAGCATGAAAGTACTAGAAGAGGACAGAATGTTATTTTGTCTGTGACCTTTGGTGTCATCAAGGTGCTTATTTCCTTATGAATAAATTCACCAGAGATCAATACGTATTCTGAGTAATACTTTTTTTAATAAAGAAAAAATAAATCAAAGTATTTGCATATTACATTAATTAGGATCTATTTAGACTAAAATAGATTTTAGTAGGCATGGTTATTACAGCAACAATTAACATAATTGATTTGCTTCAGTTATTACCTGCAGTAATTCAATATAAGATCTGTGTCTACTTTTGGATTTTGTACCAGCGTTCTTATGAGTTCCTTCTTCCTTATTGGTGGTTGTCTAAATACAGTCTCGAAAGAAATCTACAGATAAATAAACATTTTATCTTCTTTGGGAAGAAGTCCTTTAGACAATATCAAGACTAATTCCTTATCTAGTCAACCTTCTATGTTTTCTTTTGCTTCAATACAGAGATTTTCAGAGCAGGAAAAAGCAGTGCATTTATTTGCTATGCCCTGTGCCAAATAATACTTAAGCACTTAAAAATTCCTTTATAGCACCTTCAGTTATTGAATTTCTCAGTTTCTGTGGCTTATTTAAGCAGACAAGCAAAGTGAAAAATTAAAAACAAACCCCCAACTTTCCTTACATTTGAATAGAAAATCTGTCTAAAAATCACCATAAATCTCACAAGATACTGACATTTACTCATTTAAAAAAAACCTAAAAGAAATTTTAAAAAAAAAAAATAAAAAAAAAAAATCAAACTTACACCAAATTTACCAAGTTGGATACCCCATTCTGCATCGGTAACCAATTCTTGGAATTTGCTTTTTTCTTTTGCTTCACCACATAGGTTAGCAAGCTGCACTCCAACCAGAGCTACTGCCTAAAAGGAATGAGAAGGGAAGTGAATAGAAGGATAATAAATAATCTGTAAACTGGGAATCCTAAAGTCTAAATCCTCAGAGGAACTTAAAATGATTCATAGATAATCACACAACTATGTAAAATGAAAACAAACCTCACAGAAGGTAGTATCAGGATTACCCCACCTCCTGAGTTGGCAGTTCAAAGCTACTTTAAAACTGAGTTTCCTTCTCGAAAATATTCTGTTAGTATTGTACTAGTGAAACTAATAAAAAAGGTATTTTTTAGACATCATCTTTTCTCCAAATTTATGTCACTCTCCCCACTTCTTTGTTATGCTTTACTTCCCTTCTTCCTTTGTATTTTAATAGATTTATTTATTCCATTCTTGACAAACTGCTGTCAGAGAACAATTTCTCCAAAATATGATGTAGGTATAAATTATGATGGGACCTCAAATAAACAATTTCAAGCTTTGGAATAAGTCAGGATGAGGTAATCTTATGCTTGGACTTCCATCACACTAACTATTCACAGCACCTGCCTGTGCACAGTCTCGCACTGTGGTAAAGAGAGGGAGCTTCTCTCCCGGTGGTGCCCTGAATGAGGCATTTGTTCAAACAGCTATAACCTTAACAGTGGCAAAATATTGCACTTCCATATGATACTGCCAACGTCTTTTTTTTTTTTTTTTTTTTTTTTAAAGAAACTCTTTAACATTCTCTATTTGCTGAAGTAATACACTGCCTTGTGAACTTACCAAAACTTTTCTGTAATTTTGCCATGTGTTGTTCAGGACATCCCACAGCTTATTGAACACATCTTCCTTGGGCAAAATTGTGCAATATCCCAATGCCAGGTTCTGATCTATGAAACGACAGCTGAATACCTGTGGTTTAGGAAAGAAAAAAAAGGTATAAACTTTAGGAATTTATTTTAGTAGGTCTCTGTATAAAGTATAGCACATAAAAAGTACTCTGTAATTTAGACGTGGATTGGGCCTCCAAGTTGGGGGGGGGGGGAGGGAAAGAATAAAAATGCATTTCAGGTTTTAGAACTTAAAATCTAAATATACTGAAGCCAGTCTAAAAGTAACTCCCCTTAATCTAAAACTGACTTAGAAGATGGTATATTGCAGATTTTGCAAATAGTTTGTTTTTTTTTTTTAAAAAAGCTCCCCTCAGTTAGAAGTCTACAAATCTAAAATGAAACCAGGATTGAAAATGAGATAGCGAATGCCTACAGATGGTAGAGGCCTTTATTATAATTCAGGAGTCCTTAAAGGATTCCACAAAGATGAAGCTCCCACCGTACCTAACCTTTCAGGCAGATCAACTGGTGTATGATCAAAGAGCCATAGTCCGTAAGAGGCTCAAATATGCCAGGGCTACAACATGTGGCTGCCAGCGAGGTGGTGTCAGCTCAAAGGCTGTTCAGAAACACATGCTCCAGCTCCAGCAGGAAGCCGGGCAGCTGGGGCTGGAGAGGCCAACACTGTCAGACCACCCACCCTTGCCCCATTCTGCGACTGAGACACAAGGCTGTGGAACCCAATTCCTCCCCACCAGCGCAAGTGTCAGTACTTTCTTTCACCTTCTCGATGGTTTTCCAAGGTGCGTGATTTTTCCAGAATGTGTGGGTTTCACAGTGTTTGGCCACAGGACAATTTCAGAATGGGTTTTTGTAATAGAATGGGTAGCCCCTTTCTTGATAGAGCAGAAGAAAGGGGGCTCACTCTTTCCCTTTTCAGAGGATTCTTACCTTGTGTAGTAAGGTCCGGATAATGGTCATAGTTACTGAAGTATACTTCTGTTTCAGAGCAATGAGAAAGCTTTTGGTTTCAGCTAGCACGTGGCCATCATGTAGCTATTATGGAAAAGAAACAGTCAGCACACGATAAAAATAAATTCTAAGCCTTCAACTTCTCTTGTCGTTCATAGCATAATAGGAGGTACTATAGTAATTGTATTTTCAGATTTAAATAAGGTCTTATGACGATCTCTTCTACGTAGAAAAAGGATTTCTGTTTCCAAGCGCTTTTGAATTGAGGAGTGTTTCTTGAATATTCTACTTCCAACTTTTCTCATACTAACCAATGATAAAACAATGTGAAAGAACATAATAAACTATCATTAACATTCATTTTATCCCTGGCCTCCCTGCAGAGACTTAGAAGTTTTGTTCTGAACATACTTTGCAAAGAGTAACAAAGGACTGTGAGAAATAGGGAAGAAACTACCAGCTCCTTTCACAAAGTGACTCAACATCTGATCAAGTGGTACTAATTTCTCAAATGTCGTGGCCATAGCCTCTCCCAGACCTATCAAATTCTTATATAAGTACTCTAAAGCTGTTAATAGTTTTCATACGTATGGGATTTACTCTCAGCAAAATTCAGCATCATCTTTGCCATACCTTTTCGCTCAGAGAGAAATCCATGTTGTTTGATACACCATGTTGAAGACAGGATCCAAATGAATTGACTATTAGCCGCAAAGCTAACTCGCACTGACTGCACTCCATGAGGTTCTGTAGCATTGCACACATGGGAGTTCTAACTGGTAGCAGAAGGTTCTGTCCTGTCATGCATTTTGAAAACAAACGACCCCAGAAAATAATCAGTATATCAAGCATATTGTTCTTGGAATTAATATCAGAGCAGTTTCTCTTTTTTTTTCTCATTAAATTTATGATGCAAGATCAGCCTTAGCTCCCTTTGAAACCTTAAATTTTCAGGGCTTTTAATTTAATACAGACTCCCATTTTAGTTCAAAAACCAGAATTCAGTCATCTTCTTGGGAAGGCTTTAATGGATCCTAGCTCATAGTGGTAGAACTTCTGTACTGAAATACAGGCTCTGACAACATGCCCAAAATCACACGACTGAATGGTAGAAATTACGATCCAAACTGGTGTCTTTGTGCTGAACCAAGCAATCCCCCTAGCATATGGCTTTAAGTGGAACATCTAGGCACCTATTTAAAAAAACTATGAGTTAGTCATGCTTGTGTAGGCTTAATTTAAACCTCATGTTTTCTAGTGGTCTTGTTTATACATTTAGCATGGTGAATCTGCCGTCATGGTACCTTTAGTAAATGCGCAGTTTGCCAGGCTTGTAGAGTCCAAAGGATACAGCTTGTTCTCTGAAAGACAGACAAATACGCATCAGCAGCGTGCCAAGATCTCAGCAACACTAAGCAGCCTGTAAGTATCTTAAAAATACTATACTTCAGGGACTGTACATAAATAAAGACACATGAACTCTAAGAGCCAGGACTGGTATTTTTTTACTGTGCCTAATCAGAAGTTATTTTATAGGAGAGAATATTTTTTTGAACACACAGAGGAATACAAACTAACAATTTTCAGTAACTACTTTGTGTGTAAACCCTTTTGTCTTCATGAGACAGTCGACATGAACACTTCATCTGTGAAGGTAACAAATCTGTTCAAATCAATCAAATGAGCATATCCTTTATAGGTAGCTTTAGCACTGTACAACAGTATTTGCAATTACATGCTTTTTAATACACCAATGACACATTAGGAAAGAAAACATTTACGTCAAGAAGTATTAAAAAGAAATAATTCTTAAATATTCAGTGCTTCTTTTACAGAGCTGAAAGTGTTGTTTTTCAGCACCTACAACATTGTAGAGTTCTGTTTATAATACTTGAAATTTTCAAAAAGTTATGTCTATCTACAATGGTACGTAATACAAGGACAATAATTTTAGAATAAGATAAAATTCATCTTGATAAAACCCTGTCTCCATTAGTGGCTACCGGAAGATGTCTAGAGAAGATAAGAACAGGGCAAGTTTATCGTAACGCTTCTCCAGAGCATTTTCCACGTCTTCAGGTACTTGTCATTAAGATTCTTCCTGAACCAGAACTAAAACCAAAGTCATCTTTATATTCTATACCCCCTGTAACAGATATTTTTTTCATGAGTTTGCCTAATTGAGATTTCCGAGGTGATAATTTTCACACATGTGCTGAATTATTTATATTCCTAGATAAAAATCAACATGAAATACAACTTGTATATTGACTCAATGTTCAGGAAAGCAAGTTTACCACAAACAGGCAGAAGAGAAGAAGTAGTTTCATATGCAACTGGAAGAGCTATCTGTGGATCAAGAACTACCCCATCCTCATTAAAGAAGTCGTCATAAGTCCACTCTTCATAAGGATCTCTATCTCCTCCAAAAGATGTTGTCTGAGTAAGAATATTGTCAAAACAACACACATTAAAAACAAAAGCTAATAGGTCTACTAACAAAGTGTTGCAAGCGATTCCAGTTTTTGCATACAGGATTAGAACATGATCTTCTATTTGAAAATGGATTTTATTATGCTACTTTTTGTTAAGTGGCCAGTGGCTTTAAACACTTTTCCTACTTAGAGTGGCCACATTTCTCTTTAATGTTGCAGTTATTTAGTTGTACAGCCAAAATGCATTCTTAATTAATTTAATGGAGGCTTTCAAAAACATTCTTGGCAAAATATTACAAGCAAATATTTTTCAAGTGGATCATGTTTTAGAAAAAATAACATTCAGTTCATAAATACGCTTGCCGAGCCACTTTGGTCTATTCCACTCAAACTGTAAGAGCCCATTCATTTCAAGTAGCCTAAAGCACTGCTTGACCTGAACAAAAAACAAAGATGCTATTCAAGAACTTAAAGTTCTTAAAGTTTTACAAAACTGTTGGCAATGCCTTCACATAATACATGCACTTAAAAAAAAAAAAAAAAAAAAAAATCAAACTCTCCCTGCCATATTTTACCTACCAAAAAAAACCAAAACAAACAAGCTTTTTTAAAGTCAGCTCCCTACGCTCTCTAGCAGTTCTAGAGCAGCTATTCAATAAAATCAGTAATATTTTCAGTCATATTAGAGGGATTTACTATACTGAAACGTAGGTGGAATATGCTACTTGTGCTTGTGCCATAGCTGCACTGCTTTTAGTACTCAAATCAGTTTACTCTTTATGCTGAAGTACACACGTATTCAGGGAAATTTTTATTTGTAGAGCTGCGTGGGTTTTTTTTTGTTTTTTGCTTTTTAAACCAACCGATTAAATATGTCTGGAGAAATGGGAGGAAAAAAAGAATAATGTATGTACAGTTAACACTAGTCAGTCAATCAAGACGTTACATATACTAAAAAAATAATATTTAAATTAGCAGAAGATACCTTTGCTGTAAATCCATAATTTTCTATTTGGCACTGTCTGTAAATTTCCTTGGCAGCCAATGTATATTTACATAGTTCCAGACAATCTAATAGCAAATCTGTAGAAATATTAAGATCATTAGCATACTATGAATGGAAGGTTCACATGTCCTATTAAAAGGAAACAATTTTTTGCAGAACCTATTTTTACAGAGGCATATGTAGAAATTAACTTTGTTTTCATGTTTATTAAATATTTTTTGGAAAGTTGGATTCCCAACTTGAACACAAATAAATGATAACTGTAATTACCTGGACTACATGCTGTAGCTGCTTGGCAAGCCATTTCATAGATCACCGCTGGAAGATTCATATCTTTAGGAGTGATCATTGGAACATCACCTCCCAACATATGACAAAGCTTTTGACATACTGAAAACAGCAGCTTCCCTGTTTTTTCATTACAGTGATTTTCATAGAACTCTCTATTGAAAAAAAGGATGTTAAAAATAAATAGTCCTTAGGGCTTTTCCTTAAGGCCTGTACTAATTATTTAATTCTCTTACTTATTTCACTTCTATGACTCCACTATATGCAACTAAAACTTCTGTGACTCAAGTGAAAAAGTACAATGCAGTTTACCTTAGTGATATGTACTGAAGCACATAGAACACGTTAACAATAAGAAATATATTTAACATTTTCATCTCATCTCTTTTTGGGGAGGTGGTAGTAAGTTTAAATTACCTGACAACCTAAGCATAAGGCAGAGACCAGCTAGAAACCAGGACGTGGTACGTACAATCAATACAATAGTTTTCTTCTATCTGTGTAAGCCGATGTCTCATAATGGTTACTTTATATTGTACCTTAATTAACTCTCACTATAAAACTGTAGGGAATCTTTTTACTTAGTAATCATGTTAGGGCAAAAACCAATGGCAATTTTCAGACAATACACTTAACTCTATACACAATGTTGTATACAAGCAATATAAGCATATTGCTTAAACACTCAGTTTTAGAAAAAAAATAAATAAAACAAACCCACCCCTCTCCTTTGCTCTACATCTACTTACTTCTGCAAAGTATCAGAAATAGTACAGAAAAGGCCATTAAAAGTTATAAACTTGAAAGCCTCTGCACTTTTACCTGCATATTTTTATTGTGTCTTCAACTTTTCCAGCATCTAGTGCTCTCAAGGCCAGTTTTTCTCCCAGTTCTTGCTCCGACCTTTGCAGGAGCAAAGCCAGTCTATACAATCTTGATTCAGTAGAGCGGTTCTTGGTTTTACCATCTTCTGAATTACAATTAATTGTTTGCACTTTTCTAGACTTTGACAGAGATCTGACAGTTTCATAAGCTTTTATATGCTCCTCAAGAAGCCTAGACATCAGTGAAGGATTCCTAAATTCTTCAACTGAAAGAAAGATATCAAAATCTTCCTGCAAAAAAAAAAAGTATTATAAATTTGTATTCACGCGACTTACTTTAAAAATGTTGTGGGTTTTTTTTTTGGTTAAAGTATTTTTATTTCTTGTTTCATTCTGAGGAATACTTTCAGTACAAAACTGACTTTACTAGTTTCTACCAATTACTGATTTATGTAGTAAATTAGAGAATTTTGCTAGGCAGTAGGTAAGCAAAATAAAAAAGCCTGAAGGGTACAGCATGCTCAAATGCTGTATTAAATAATTGAAGCTTGCAAACTATAATAAGAGCTTAATAAAATATTATAGTACTCTATCATGAGATCTTTGAAGTGTTTGCAATTAAGACTTTTAGAACAGTATCTAATTTTTTGGTTTAAATGGACAACTGAGTTCTAGTATTTGGGAACTTTTCCAGCCATTATTTAAATTGCTATATTAGCCCTAGTATCTCTTTGAAGTCAATATTAAAAACAACCTTTGCGTTGCAAATACAATTAATTTTTAATATCTTCCATGTTATAAGAACAACTGATTTACTGTAGTTATTCCAAAAGTGGTTTGAAACTATAACGATACCCACCTGCAGGGCAGCAAGTGTTTCAAACATTTTTAGGTTTGCTTCACATTCATCTTTCTTCAGAGGATTGTCTGTTGGAGGAGAAAAACAGTTACTTCCTGACTCCATTTACAAACAAAAGGTGAGATTTTTAAGTTGTAGCTTACCTTTTTGAATGCTGAACAAGAATTTAAGGATTTCCACGACTGTCTTAGTCATAAACATTTGTGTTCTGTGCTGCAGGAAAGGAAGGAGTTAATGTTTTCGTTTGTGAAAAGTGTGAGGGTTGAGTGACCCTCAGGCTTTTACTCTATTAAAATACTATGCAATGCTCTACAAACCTCTTAAGCAACAATTCTCAAGTCTAAGATACAACTAGTTGAAAAGCAAGGGAAGAGAAAGTTATTGTAAACAGGCACCCTTTATAGAAATAGCCGTGATAGATATGTACTTCACACAGTGTGTGAGCTCTCACAGAAGTTTTGAAAACATCCACCCTTCTCCCTTTGCTCTTCCTTCTGTTGCCCAGAGTAACTCCCTAAAATAGCTCTTAACAAAAATTCTTTTCTGTGGTTGCAAGACAATTATGTGTGTTATCAACTGTGAAGCTTCAACTCACTTTGGTGCGTGGCAAAGCCATGCCTACAGTTTTTAAGATAGATGTTTTCCAAGAAGAACTGGAAAATATGTAGAACTAGAGGTATAATAACACAGCAGGATTTATAAATTATTAATTGAATTCAGATAGCCATACCACTGTGTGGAGATGCCTTTAAAATTAAACAAAATAATTGTACAGTATACAGGATCAGAATATACTCAAGTTGGAAGAGGATTCAAGACGTTACCTAGACCAACCTCTTGCTCAAAGCAGGACCAGTTCATCATCCTTTTTTGCTGGAAGACACAGTTTTTACATTTGCATGCCCTACCTGTCTTTAAGCATCTGGGTAAGAACAGTATTTAGAATAATTTGTGCACACGCTTTATGATGTGAAATGACTTGGTACCTCTTCAGAATTTTCTGCTTTTTTCTGCAATACCAGTGTTCCCCATATAGTCAATCTCTCTGCAACCTTCTCAGCTTCAGCAAGACTCAGAGATTTTAACAAAGTCAGAGATTCCTCTCCCTGAAGTAAAAAAAAAAAAAAAAAAAAAAAAAAAAGGTAAACCAGAAATAACCAAAAGAAAAGGGCATTTGCTTTTTTATTGTTGGCAAGAAAGCAATTTGCCCCAGAACAACTCTAGCAAAAGCAGTATGTGAAAATACGTGGAGACTTCAATTCCAAACTTGCTTTGTGTATCATGGGTCATAATTGTCATCCTTTTTTTGCCACAAATGAAGGATGGCTCATGATGTTTAAAACTCTGACATAGATTTCATTTTCAATGTTAAGTATAGGCAGTTATGGGTAAGATGAATGAATAAAAATTATATGTAAACCATGTGTCAGATTTCAGCAAGTAGTACAACTTGTCCTGGTTTTGAAAATCGGCCTCAGTGTCTTTAAATTCTGAGATCAACGGACATGAAGTATTTTAGTACCATTTTTTTGTCAATCAGGTCTATCATCCTCAGAATGTAGACTTCCACAGTGGGCAACATATATGTTGCTACAATTTTCAAAGCATCCTCCAAAGAAGTAGGGGTATCCTGTTTAAGAATGTATTTCACTAGCCTCTGTAAGAAGAAAACAGATACGGACTTTAGTATGTTGATGTACAGGACAAAAAAGGAAATAATTTATACACATTACTTCTGCATTGGAATTGTACAGCTCGTAGTAAGCAAGTTACCTAGAAGTTTAAAACTTTTACCTAGAGAAAACTTGATTAAAGCATAACTAGGAGAAGACTGGATTTGGGGAACAGAATTATCCTGGCAACTCTCAAAATTCAGGGCACTCATGTGGCTCCACAGGATGGCAAGGAACTTTTCTAGAAATACTCATTTTTTTCTCCCTAATAAAGCAGAGATGCTAAAAAAAAAATAAATTGCCAGGTATCGTTCACTGTGACCTTAGAAGAAATTGGATCTGAAGTCTTGAGAGGGCTTAGCCTTCCATTTTGTTAGTTTCTTCTTTTCTTTCCTGTCCCCCATACAGAAACTACTATATTATCAATGCTGTGCTAATCAGGTTGGGCTAAACTAATCCACTAATTCTTAAAAAAAAAAAAAGGCGGGCTTTCAGGAAAAAACATGTCCCAACAGGACAAGAAAAACAGGTATTGATAACAAGTGGGAGCTACCAGTTGCAAAGATTTTTTTTTATTTTTTTTTTTAAATACCCCATGAAAATACATGGAGGTAAGCGTAGGGATTTTTGTTTAATAGATGCTAATCACTTACCATTATCATCTGCTTGTCCTTTAAAAGATTAGTATCTCGTATCCCATAGGCTCGCAAAAGCTTCTTCATCTCCATCAGGCGGTAACTTTCCTGCAGTAGTTTTACTCTGTGGACAAATTAGACTATTATAAATTTATTTGCTGCCTACAGCTATGTGATTTATTCATCATGCTACATCAGACACAATGTATTTCCCCCCCCACAAAGAGAATTCTAATTGAAAGTACACACAAAACTGAGGTGTAGACCATGGGTGTTGCCTTACTTGACATGATTCATTTCCAAATGCTGTTTTACCAGCTGCTCCACTGCTGCACTCCATGGTACCATAGCACCATGCATTATCTGTAGAACTGCATCAAATTTCAGCTATAAAAGGAACATAAAGAGCTTACTTTTCAAAATAAGTTATAAGGTAATCTCCTGAAGTATTGTTCACATGTGATTGACTCATTTAGGCCAAGCATTTCATTTCCTGGCCCAATCTGCACTTGCATAAAGGACATTCATTATCATAATGTGATGTGTCAAGTTAGATTAGAAAATGCTTATAGTAATTTACAATGCTGTAGAGGTTGGGTTTCAAACATATTACAGTTGTTGTGATGTCATCACACGGAAAACTCACCTACAATTGTATTCTCAAGCAAAGAACCTCACATGGGAGATTACTAAGATACAATAGAAAGACAGCATACTATCCGTTCTTCCTCATACCAAAATGTACTCATAAAAATGTACTCATATGCTTATGTAAAAATTATGTGTTTCCTTCTGAACTGATGTGTTAGAGCCACTTGATACTTACATCTGTATCAGAGATACAGCCAATGACAGCTATTGCCTTTGCCTCCCATGCAGTTTCAAATACGGAAGTAGACCGTGTACGACAGCGTTCTAGCAAATCCTGTATATTTTGATAAAGATTATTAGGATATTTGAATTCAGACAAGATAGGAATATCTTATAATATAAACAAAAATTTAAAGTTTTTTTGACATTAAGGGACAGATTTGGCCATCTTCCCTTGTATCTGCTAATGTCTTACTATTGAAATAGTAACTGTCATTAATTTCATTGATAGGAGTAAACTAATCTGACAGCTGGTCCTAAAATTCAAGTGTAAATGACCATGGTCATCAGATTTATTTTCTGTTTACTCATGTTTAAATAGCTTTCTTCAAAAGGAAGAATATATGAATACCTTTATATACTGTAGAAGTAGTTCATCCTTTTGTAGATTATGTTTACACAGGTAGGGTTTTATAAACTTCTCCAAAATGGATGGGACAAGCTCTGGTGCCAGAATTTTATCAAACATGCGAAACACAATAGTAGTTGCATTTTCCTGGCCAGCAAGCAGAACAATGCCATGTTAGAACATAACACATGTTAGTACATGATCCTTTACATCTCTAATAGATAATTCAACATCCAGTGTCAATTGAAATCAATTTCATGATTTCAAGAACCAGCATCCCTCTGTAGCTCAAATAGAAGTCTCTTATTGTTTACTTGTACTTCTAATTTCTCTGTTGCTAGTGCTTGCTCCACAATATGTGATCTGTAATGAACTGCAAATCCTGGAATTTAAGCCATACCTTCTCATAGTATCTTGTCACATTATATATTTATATCCATGGTTGAAACAAAATTTATAAAAAATACAACATAGCAAATAATCTTAGCAGCTGACGAACACAAGTTTAACCAGCCAATCCATCAGGATTCTTCTTTTGCCTGACTTTAAATCACATGCTACAAGATTTCCCTCCTCCTCAGAACAATCCACTCAATCTGCTCAAAAGCACTTTTTGAAGTGTCTGCAGAATTACCTTTTCAAAATCAGAGAGTGCCAGCCTGCAGTTATATTTTCTGTACAGATTTATCAGTTCTTGTAAATCATTTACCAGCTTCTTTAACCTATGTACCTCTTCACAGTCACCACATCTCTGAAACAGTGTTTAGAAGTGAAACGTTAGAAGACTTGCTACAATCTTCAAGACCATCAAGTGCTGTCATAAACAAGAAGAAAACAAATTATTCTCCATCTCTCTGGTATAAGAAAAGGGTATTTGACTTACAATGTAGCAAGAAAGATTCTGGTAAGATATTAGGAAAAGATTCTTTCTAAATATAAAGACAGCGATGCACTAGTGGAGCCTGCAGAAAGAAGAGGGATGCGCATTTCATTCACTGAAATTCTTAAGGACAGGTAGGACAAAGGGCTGGGAACAATGCACCTACAGCTGGCATTTTCTTTGGAGTCGGAACCCTATTTTTAATGTGATTTCCCAAGAAACCTCACAAACAGTTTTTGATGCCTTACAGTCTTCAAGATTTTATGAATATGCATGCTGAGCTGTTACCTTTATACAGCATACAAGAAAGAAAACCAAGTATATTTGAAAGTGGGACTCAGAGTAAATTTTTCTTCTTTCCATTACACAGTTTGAACATGGGATTTGGAAATTTAAGGCAGCTGATCTAACTAATGTAGAATGTCAGTGTTTCCGATTTTTTAAAATGCACAGCTGGTTAGCTTTAAGCTTTATCTTTCTCCACTTACATACTACCACTTTTACGGATGCTAGTATACCTAGGATATATAACATACATCATTTATTTATGTTTGCACCAAATCAGTATTCATAACCTTATAGCTAGCTGAATTTTAATACCTGTATTCTCCAGGCCATAACACATGCTTAATTGCGATTAATTTCCAAAATATTTGACAGAGATGAGGCACGTTTTTAATTTAAGTTCATAAGGAGTATCTTTACTGAAATTTACATGTTTTGTATTACTCAGGCTTATTTGTTTACTACAGAATATTCAAGAATATTATTTGTATTTAGACTATTAATGCATCTGTTCAAGGGTATTACTGTTGCACTGACTTTTTTTTTTTTAATCTTTAAACCCAAGAAGATTGGAATGCCTTCCTTTCATGGAATTAAGTCAATCTTCACCAAAATCAATAGTGACCTAACTATCATCCATCCCAACTCTAGCACAGAGCATATGTTCTGAAGTCTCTTAGTAGCACAAATCTTTATATTTACTACATTTCTTACCAAAGGAGTCCACTGTCCAAAAGTTGTCAGTCCCACTTCACCTTGATTTTTACTTGTAAAAAAAACCTCTGCCATTCGGAGTCCATTTTCTGGCCAATTTGCCTGTCCAAAATAATTGATATTAGCAAACTATATTATACATATAGGAATACAAGACGTACAAAGTTTCTGCAGTATGACTTACCTTATCTGTTAATTCAAGGTTTCGAGCACCTTGTTCCAGCCATTTTGCTAATGTTTTCTGAAAAAAATACAGTTATAAGTTAGAGTAATGCTATCTATTAAAGCAAAATTTGCTATTAGAAATTTGTTTTAAAAGAAATAATTTAAAATATAAACTGTAGGGAAAAGAATTCCTTTAAAAGACAGAGGAACAAAGTTCTGACATTCAAAAGTCTGTAGGTCTGACTATAAAATTATCTTAGCCTGAGAAAATTACATTTTGCATTTATTAAGTCAGTCTTACCTGTCCCTTTGGCACAACTCTTCTTAAGAAAGGGATCACAACATCTCTAAGCCACAAACATAGTTCCCTCAAAGGAACAGTGAAATGGATGGCATTAAGCAAGTCCTCCAGCATTTTCTCATCAAAGCTGCTTTCAAAATCTGCCTAAAATAATACAACAGAACAATCACAAATGTATGAAGTATGTGTTTATCTGATAACTTTGTAAAGCTGTTTCGCTAACAGCAAAAAGCAATAGATTTCACAAATACAAAAAGAAAATCTCAGTAATCATAGACAGGAATTAAAAAAAAACCCCAAACATAGCCCTGTTCAGAAAAACTAGAGCTTGGTCTTCTTAAACAAGACCTAATTGAAGCAATTTCTTTGCAATTACGGTGGTAGGATCGTGTCCTGTTACTTTAGGACTTGCCCTATAGTTCTGTCTTAGTAAGGAAACAGGACATGGACCTGAAAGTCCTGCACTAAAGAATATAATAGCCCATAGCCACTAGTATGAATGTGTCATTCAGAGCAAGGAATCTATGACTGTTTTTAAAGGATTTCAAGGTAGCCAGCAAATGTCCACTTAAAAATTCTGAGAGTCGCGCTTGCAAGAGTGTGAATGGAAGATTGTAATCACCACAGAATAAATCAAAGAATTGTCATCCTTCAGACCTAGAAACATGCATTCTGACATCAGAAATACCAGTTTATTCTTAAATCAATAAGAAGTTCAGCCTTCTAAGGAGCTAGGTGAACAGGTAATCATTGTGATAATAGATGAGATTCTGCCATAGACCTTTACTTCTTTGAGGAGCTGTTTTGTAACTGCAACGGTCTGATTCTGTTAAATAAGGCTGGAAAATTTAAGAGACTTATCTCCTTGATATTTATGTAGTATGTTATTATGCCATCTCACCTGATGCCTAAGCCAGAGGTACTGTGCACAAGATAAATTTCCTTCTTCTAGCTGAAAAAGGATATTCTTGAAAATGTCTTTGTTATTCAAGAATTCTGTCCAAGCAATACCACTAGAAGCAATAGGAGGAAAGAAACTCTGTTATTGTTATATGTCAATATTAAAGAAGTTGTGGGGGAGAACTTCAAACCTTTTCTAGGTAGTACTATAGGCTGTAAGAGACAACAGTAGTGTTACATTGTGTGTGCATAAAATCACATCCCCTATATACGTTAAATAAAAAAAAACACAATCCACTTTACAAGATAGCGCATATTCAACAGATAATATATGCTTTTGATATATAGGATGGCTCAACCTCTCTGCATTCTGCCCTCCCCACAGCAGAGGATGGGAAACTTCAGGAAGAGAAGGAAGGGCTTGAAGTTTAATGAACTCAAATTAAAAAATAATAAAAAAAAAAAAATCTTCATTTCAATGGCACATACTTAACCATTACAATTAAAGTTACTTTAAATCTTAAAAAACAAAAACAAACCTGAATTTCTCTAGTCCAAAAGCTCCATAAAAAGTTGTAAGCCTTGCCTGAGCTCTCAATACCTGAATGCAGAAAAGAGATTTAAGGTCAATGTCTGGTTCACCAAACAGTCATATCATATGGTTAGAATAACCATCACAAAGAGGAATAATGAAGGAAAATAAAGACTTTTCAAGAATTTCAGTTAATTACATATGTAAGTTTGTTTAATAAAGCATTAATCCAAAATTTCAATTGTTTAAACACTTCACGCTGATTCTCCTTGAAGGCAGATGAGGCCTGTCCAGTATATAATGGGACTAAATAAGAAACAAAATTAAATACCTAAAAGCATTTAAGAAAGCTTCATCCTTCAATTTCTGGAAGATCTGAAAATGAATCTTTCTATGATTGAAGGAATCGCTTATTTCTGAAACCTGTCATTACCGTGGTTCTCTTTTGTACTATCTAATCTTGTTTAGACTTTTTAAAAAAGTTCTATAGTGGTACAGTTTTAAAAACTCTACATAATAATTGTTTTTCATATGATACTGCGGGGCCAAGAAGTTTGTCCCCACCTCAGTCATGGATACCGGAGCTGCATCAGATGATGGAGCAATTGTTCTGTATTCTTTCTTCAAGACCTGAAACAAATACATGCAATGGTTTGGCTGCCAACTCAGGACATGCCAGACAGTGCTACAAATTTAATAAAGACACGAGCAAAAACTTAGTACCTCTGTAAACTGGCATCTTTATTTTACAATGTTAGACTCTGACTGGATTTCTACATGTATGAAGGATCAGACAGATCGTATGTATCTCTCTGATTCTGTGATAAGGCAGGAAAGACTAAAATAATGAAAACAAAAAAGGTAACGTATTTTGAGCTTTTAATTCTGAAATTAATATTGAAAAGGTACTTAAAAAGACTACTACTCAAAACTAAAAACCTGCTTTCTGATGTGAAAATAAAACTGTAAGCTCTTTTTTGCCCTTAAGCAAAAGCAAGAATGAGATTGGAACAAGCCTTGCTTCTTCATGTTTGGTAACATACAATTTATAATGCATTTAGTTTTCAAATGACTGTAACTGGTTTGAAGATGTCCCCCTTCTCAAGTTGCACAGAAGCATGTAATAGGAATGGCTGAGTATAGGCAATTTAAACAAATAAAAACCCTTACTCTGACTTTAGCGTAGTTCAACATTTCATGAGTGGTTTCATAGAGTGGCCATGGTGCATTTATGCAGTAATCCACAACAAATTCGCTATCCTGTTTGCATAAGGAAACAGCTGATATTAATTCCAAGCTTCTTTATAACTGGAGTTATTTTATTAGAGAAAGAGGGCAGGAATAAAAATGTACCTGAATTTTTTGCAAATTTTCTTTGGCTTCATTCACAAGATCCAGCTGGACTTCATGACCAAAACTCCCGACAGAAGCTGAAGCTAGTTTCTCTAAAATAGTGTTTGCTTTCACTTTGTATACAAGCTGTTTAAAAAAAAGAAACAAGGGTTTTCAGTTCAATGCAATCAAGTTTTAAGCAGGCAATCTTGACTGAAAACTCTACACTTTTGTTCACAATGTTTTTCAGATAAAATGTGTCCATGTACATTGAATAATTTCATTACAGAAATGGATTACCAATTAGTCTCTAAGAATTGTGGTATCTTTTTATCTCACCAGCTAAGCCTGGGGTTTTTTATTTAAAAAAACACAACAAACCAAAAAAGCTGAGGGAACATTCAAATTGCATTATTTGAATAAATTAGTTAATGAAGCCAGCCTATGTGTTAATAAATGCATGTGCAAATTTCCTTTTTTTTTTTAGCAACATTCTTTCCTTCTACTTAAAGAGACAAATGTCCCTCCTCCTGATCCAGCAGCGCTTATTTTCTTCAGGTGTACTTCTGCACCACTTCTCATTGCAAGGTTAGTTAGTTATTTTAAATAAAAACATAGTTCACCATGCAGTCGTCTAATTTTGAATCAGCCTTCAAGTATAGTGAGTTGCTTTGTAAGGTAACATTTCACTATATTTGTACTTTCTGCTGGACTATAGGGCAATAACCTTACTCGTAAATTCAGTTATACTAATTAATCTCCCAATGTATTTATCAAGAATGGACAACTTACCTCAACATCTAATCCAAACTGAATAGCAAAATTCTCTGCTTCAGTGAATTTGTGTTTGTGAAGTAAGCGACTTAGTCTAGAGGTGAAATAAAGTAAAATATACTACTTGAATATAAGTGACAAACCACAGATTAGAAAATAAAATAATACAATAGTGTTTCATGGAAACTAGTACCTATTTTCCGGCAAGGCTTCAGTTAAACTTCTCATCACAACAATAGAAACTGGGCCTTCAGAGGGTCTGGGGATGAGAGGGAACTATGTGAGTTTATCAACTGTGGAACAACTATACGTAGAAGTAATTTGCTATTTTTATATAATAATGATCTAGTAAGAAACAAAACATTTTGTTACCTCTGATGTTTTTCATGAATTCCTTCCAAGAAATATATGGTATCCTGTAGCATGCAATAACAGAAATCATTAGGTGGTAATGGAAATCAGTCATAAGAAAGCACAACTGAAATGCATTAAGTGTTTCTTAATCTAGAAACAAACTACTGCTTTTCTCTCGGGTAAGTTTGTTGGGGTTTTTTAAACGCTTATCATGTTATTTCTTGGATAGTTTCCTCCATCTAAAATTTCTGAGGGCCTTAACTGAACAGTCTGAAATCACTGTGCTGTGCCAGTTCAGTTATCATCAGCACAGCGTCCACACTAGTGAATCATCTTCTCTAAATTGCACTTTTTGTCCAAGCCATGCACAATTTACACAAAATTTTGTCCAAGCCATAAGCAGGTCACACCGTATCCATCTACACATCTTCTAGAATCTGATCTCTGTGCTACATTCCACAAAGGCCTTATATGCCTTGGCATTTCCCACCTCGACTTTATCATCTCAGATCAAAGAAAAGGGATTTATTAGCCATTATTTTCTCCACTATGTAGTTGCATATATACTCTTTTTTGCCAAGTGCCTCATACAAGGTAAGCAATTTTATCAGCTTTGCATTTTATTGCATATCAGATCCCGAGCTTAATACATTCACTTTCACAATTCCAATGAAGAGCCACTGCTTAAACTTCTGACTTGGTGTCCTCTCACGTACCCATTCCACCAGTCTTTATAGCATTCCTAATTCATAAAGTTCCCACCGTCTTTTTTGACCTTCTTTTCTGAAGAAGCAGTTTAAACAGTAAAAGAAGGAATTCATTCATCTAAACTTAAATAAATTCCAAATAAATCCAGAGCATTTTTCTATGCTAAGAGAATTTAAAACTTTATTCAGCTTTTAGCTGTAACAGCAGCAAGAACAACTGGCAGGAGTATTAAACATTGCAATAGACCTGGGTCTAGAATTAAACCGTTTGCTATATATTTTATCTTCTTCTCCATCCTTTGGGGACATCATTTAATCTTTATACAGTTCCTGCACAGTTTCTAGCACAAATTGGTTCTAATTTACCAAGAATAACCCTCTTTAATAATTATACCTATTAAGACAACTATATTTCTTCAAAGAACAACAACAAAAATAATTGAAACATACTGTGCAAATGCCACTTTGAACAAGTGAAGAAACAATAGATACTTCCAAAGAATAGAGTGGTTGCATTGTGGGCAACGCAAAAACCATTAGACTTCTCATCTATAAAAAAAAGGGGGGAAAAACAAACAAACAAGTCAGATTATTTTTTTTTCTTATACACTAGTGGCAGAATGGTGTGTGTAATATCATTTCTTACCAAGTTAGATGGAAGACACTATTTTTATAGGTTTTTATAAAAAAGCAGATCTCTACAATTTGAGAAAATTTAATGAAGTTTTCGATGTTGCCTCTCTATATAAGCCTATTATATATAAATAGACGGATTTCATTTAAAAAAATGTACAGTGTTCATCCTGGCATTCTATCCCAGTTAAATCTACTGACTGTACATGGAGGTACTGCCTGTACACAGATACTGCTCTAAAGAAATCTGTGAAGATATGCAAGACAAAGGTAAATTTTGCTGCTCTCCCCTACCTACCTACCATTTAAAAAAGCAAAAAAACAACCCCCGAAAAATACATAAAAACACAAACAGCAAGACAGCTTGCCCTGGTCACCACCTTAATATGTCGCAATAGTCCCTCACTTGCTGTATCCTAATATATAGATGGTCACATTTCAGTTTTGACTTTGAGCTCCTAAGAATTCTGTCTGCTCCAAATGTTTAGCCATCTCCTTTTCTCCCCCCTCCTTTTTTTCTGTGAATGACTGCATAACAATTGAGGAACAGAACACAGATAAAGAGATTATACCTGTTTGTTATCTGGTATTGTCATGGCTATCAGTTTAACATTGTCGAGCCCTTGCCTACAGAACAAGAAAGAGAAAAAAAGAAAGCGAAATATACTATATAAATCTTAGGTTAAAACTGTGACATATTCTTGCTCGTGAGTTTTAGAAAATTTAGTTTTCCATGGAAATTGGTACATTTAAAAACCCTATAGCTATAGCGCACACAAAAATAGCAGTGTTTTAGCTTGTAGAGGACATGCATACATTTAATTTCTGTCATGTTTAAGCTTTTCAAATGGATCTGATTCTTATTTTTTTTTTAATCTGGCACAGAGCAATGAAAAGAGCCCAATGTCTTGTCTTCTGATCTTAAGTGCCATTAATTTCTTTTGCATTTTAACCAATACACGCATCTCCAGATCTTGGCTTCTCCATCTTACTATTTATCTATCTGAAAGACAGACTATCTTTTTTATAACATCAGGCTTGTAAGCCATATTATACACCTTATTTTAGACAAGTATTTCCTAAATGATACAGGTTACACGCAAGATTCCTTAGCAGAAACAGCAGATAAACAAAGAAAAAGCAGAAAGCACCAAGGTTTTCTTTTCTACAAGCAAAGCTAAAGATACCTACAGTCCAATTATTTTCTCCTAGTGAATAGGAAGATTTCAACAAAGATTTCTAAAATTTCACTATCGCAGAAAATGAAGTGTTTGTGGCACTTTTCACTTTTCAGAATTGGTGCCATAAGGCTTTACTTACAATATGACTGAAGAAGAATCTGACTCTGTACTTAGAAGAAATTCTTCCATATGTATTGAAGGACAGTCCCAAATTAGAGTAAGAGAATAAACATCCCACATGCTTAAAATATTCTAGATTAAAAAAAAAAAATCAGATATGGATTTAGTATTTTCTTCATAGATATTTTCTGTCTTTGTTGAGCACAATATTAACATGCTCCATAGCTTAAATAATTACTAGGAGTAAAATAAAAAAAAAAAAACAAAGTAAGATCAAGATCCTCTGTAAATACAGGCATCTTTATAGAAATATATTTTAAAGCTATTATTTAAAAAATGTAAAAAATATTTTTATAAGCTGGTTCGATAACATTGTAAAACAAAGACTAAACCAAATCATTATACATACCTCTGTATCTAAAACAAAGAGCAGATTGTCAAGAACTTGAAGTTTTGCTGCACCTAAAAGAAAATCCAGTGTCACATAAACTTATTTTTCTTGAGAAATGTATTTGAAGCAAAAATTTATTAAAATGTACAATCGAGCATTGGAAACCTACAAATGTTTAGCCCCATGGAACTTCCTAGGTCTGTGAAAAGTTTAGCTTAAACAGAATTGTGATTTATGTATCCAAGTTAAACTCAACAATTTTGAAGCATACATTTTGTGTTTACTAAAAACAATTAAATAACTGAAAATAACTCATTTTCTGCAATTAAATATGAATTCTACACTTGTCTAGAAAAAGAAAAAAAACACCTCTTCTTTACCTTCAATCAGACTTGAATCAGCAAAACTTCGAAGAGACACCAGGTTATTGGTAGTGTCTACCTCCCATTTGGAGAGTACATAATTGCCTTTACCCTGTTAGCAAAGGCAAAGCAAAATGGGGTTATACACTAGAAATTTGGCAGTTGACAGGTGAGCTTCTTCAATTGATCTTTAACTTATAAAAACACTTCGAAAGCTGCAAAACTAACTTAAATTTTATTCCCAGTGAATGTTGACGTTCAGAAAAATAAATGTATGTATTTGTTTTTAATTTAGCCTTTTTTCTTTCTCCTTTCAAGATTGGCCTTTACTACAGTAATTGTTACAGTCAGCATCCCCAAACATTTTTGGCTCTTCTGAAAACATGCCATATTTCAAAACATCCACTTTCCAGTCTCATAGAACATAAAACCTGAATGAAATGTACACTGCACCTACCAAGAAAAATTGCATTGAATTCATCACGTTTCAGTCAATGAACTCAGAAAACTTGTTTCTAGTCCAAAAATTTAAATTTAAAAATTTAAAAATATGTCTATATTTTCATTTTTGTGTTAGTTCCTCTACTCAATTCATGCTTAAGGGCTTTGTTCAGTTGGGACCTTGACTGTTACCTTGGTAAGCCTTTGGTGAATGTGAACCTGATTGGAAGACTCCTGCCAACTTTGGCTTTGTCTCTGAGCTCAAGGACGAGACTATAAATAGACAGGCTATGAACCACAGTGATTTACTAAGATCATGCAATCAGGGTGAAAATATTTTTCCCCCGTCCATCACAAGAGACCAAGTTCTGAAGGGACAATAGTTATTCCCTTAGGAGAAAAACTACAGACAGCGTGCACAACTGATAACCTTTAAATTTACAGTGAAGGAAATGAGAGACAAAAAGTCTTAGTGCAAAAGGTTTATTATCTTCTTTTTCAACCAGCTAAAGATAAATTATGTTGCGGATCAAAAAATGCCATTACTGATCACATAACAATTGTTATGAATAGTACTTACCCCAATTATCAAATAGATCTTGTTCACCAAGTTACTTATCACAAAACTCTGACAGCCAAGACTGTGATACCCTTCTGTGGAAATGAAAGCTGTCTTTATCTGTCCTTGTAACTTGTGGGATGGACGACAAAGGGAAAGCAAACAGAAGGGGAAGAAAAAAAGTTGTTTTTACAATCAGTGCATAAAACCTTCAACTGCTCACTTGTCCACATACAGAAAAAGTAATAATCACAATTATGAGATTTAATAATAAACTGGTAAGTAGTCAATGAAACATACAGAGAAAAGTTTTGTTACAAACTTTGCACTTAACATATATGTTACAAGTTAGCAGGTAATTTCTTACTTTATTTGCTGTAATCATATCCATCTTGTCAATTGCTAGATTAAAAAAAAAAATCAGTGTTAAATAAATCATTTTCAAAGTTGAAAAAAAGCCACTGAGCATCATACAGTTGTCCAGTTTAATCTTAACCTGGCTAAGCTGAAAAACACCTTAGCCAGGATTTTTGATAGTCTATTTTTATTGATCACAGTATTAAGTTACAGAAAATTAACTTATAATTATACTTACACAGCATTAAACTTTTAAATTATTCCAAATATTCTTCACTACAGCTAATACTGATTATGGCTTAAAATCCTGCTTCCATAGTATTCAGTACTCCCTCTAGAGCAGTGAATCAGACAAACATAAGCTAAAGGAATTACTGTAAGAATACAAAAATAATTTTATTACAGAACTAGTTGTGTATCTGTTTCCCTTTAAAAACAAACTAAGATGGCATAGAAAATCCCATCTCAATATGTTATTCCTGTTAGAAAAATGCAAGGAAAAGCTTTTTCAATACAGCCCTTCCTGTTCAAATGGAAATCCCAAGTGGTTTGTAGATCATCCTACCTTCCTGCATTTTAGCAAGTGGGAGACACGTAACGCAGAAGAATCCATTGCTTGTGAGAATGAACATATGATAAACACCTAAAAAAAAATCCAATACAAATATTTCAAACCTAAGTATTCAAGAGTAAGTAGACTACTTGCTTATAAATAGGACAGTGAAATAACTGGCAAAAGAAAAAATAATCTGACCAATAGATTAGACTATTTTTAAACAAAAATTTTGTCACCTTCAATGAAGGGTAGAATAAGCTTGTACATCTTAGAGTTTTGTTTGAAATTATGATTTTTGTATGCATCCATCAGACTAAATTCTGTTTTCAGGACAAAACTGCATTTAAATACATTATATTGTGACAGAACAAGACTGGGCGCTTACAGAAGAACAGGAACTACTAAAATCTGAAGTCTGATAGAAGGAGAGAGAAGGAATCCTTCCTTCTTGAGCATTTTCATATGTTTAGCGCAGTCTCAAAAGAAAGAGTTATTTAGTTCTGAATGTTTGTTTTCTATGACATTCGTAAAATAGTCAATGAGGGGTAAATATTTTTACAGGAAAGCTTTAAGAAACGTGCATTTAATGCATACAATGCAAAGTAAAGCTGTATCTGATAATTTATTTTGTGGTCTCTTTCCCTAAGAGATATTAAAGGGGAATAAAACTACAAAAATTGAGGCAAGGGGGGAAAAAAATAATCAAATTCTTACCTGCATCAGCATTATCTTTTTCAATAAAGAGATTTAAGTAAGTCTTTTCACTTGAAGACTTTTCAACCAAAATCTAAAATAGAATCAACACAAAGACTACTATACTATTATTCTGTATTTTATTTGAAAAAAAAAAATACTGGAAATACTCATCATCAGTTCAAACTTTAAATTTTTTTCTTTCATGAAAAACTGGTTCTTGTTTATACGTGCCACTCCTAAATATATTTTCCTGTTTTGTTACTTATGGGAACAAAAGTGTCCCTTTAATCTATTTGCTTAGTGAAACCAGAAGATCTGTTCAAAACACAACAATGTGTTTGTTTTGATATTTGAATGAAAGAAAAAAACAGCCCAAGAAATTCTGAGAACAAAAGGTCTTCAGCAAAATTAGAGTAGAAAAATTACTGTACCTTAGTTAGCAAGATTTGTTTTGATGGTATGTGAATAAGATGAAAATGGCCACTTCTCTCACCAACCACGAGAAATTGTTTTTCTTGGCACATACCAACTACATCCACATTAGTATCTGAAAGGTTCCATGGTAAAATGTCAAATATTAAGATTTGTTTTTTATTAATAGGCACTCATATTTGAAACACAGGAATTGGATAATACGGTGTCCCAGATTTCTTCAAAATTATTAATTTTAATTAAACAAAGTACAGGAAAGGGCATACCGGGAGTGATTTTGGTTTGCATTATTCCCATTTCAGTGAAAAGTTAGCGAGCATTCTAATTAAATTGGACATAAATATAGTTAATTGTATACAGAACCAGCATTCACTTTTTATTATTTAGGTATTCATTATAATGCTTCCTTTTACAGGCTAGTTAGACATGCAGGATACTTGATATATTTTCCTATACAAACCTAATTTATATATTTTAAAAGTCAGTTTTAACTTTCAGTGGAATTCCAAAGGAATTAACTTACCAAACTGAATGTGCACCTGAAGAGACTGCGCAGTGCTGTCCAGAAGTACCACGGATCTGTCAACAACAATAATACTGCCATCCCTTGAGTTGCACCCATGCAACTGCGGATTCACAGAGACCTAAGAAGAAAAAGGTTGTTAAATATAATAACTGAAACACTGTAGAAAATATGACAAAGCAGCTCTGGTAATTATTAAGAAAAAGAACAATACAGCTTTGATGAATTCTACCTTTTCTGAAGAAGTGACTTGAAGTAGCGTATCCACTTGGTACAATGCAGTTCCACATTCGCATCCCAAACCAACAGGGAGCTGCATGCTCCCCGTGTCATCATTTGTAAGAAGTTCAATATCATTCCACATGTTTACCTACCATAAACATTTAAGGAAGATGCAGTAAAGCGGAGAGCTTTAAAAAAGTTATATGACCATGCATGAATTACTGATTTTATTATTCTACTGTGATTCTCTGTCTAGAAGGAAGGGTAGCATAGTGAGCCTCCTAAAAGCAAACTGCGTGTTTAGAAATGACAAAATTAAGTCGCAAGAGCAATGTGGCTCCCAGCTGGCATCCCCAGCAGGCCCGACTGAACGCAGCTTGGCCAGGACAGGTTTTGCCACCGAGGCTGAAGGAAACCCAGTGCCAGGGAGCCCTCCCCACCGCGCAGCGGACAACCCTGCCCACAGAGACCGCGATCCATCCTGCCATCCCCTCACCACGGCCCGGGAGACGGGTGACAGACGGCGACAGCGCTCCTTCAGCCGCCTCGGGCTTTCAAATTGGCGGGAGCCCTGGCTGGCGCTACGGGGCGCAGTGGAGGCCAAGATTCCTCCAAACGCGAAGACGCCGCCCCCAGAATGCACCGCGGGGCCCCCCTCCCTCCCTCGCTCCCCTCCGCTTCCCCCCGCCCCGCGGTTACATCCGGGCGCCTGAAGGGAGAGGGAGGGCGGGGCGCGGCGCGTCGCCACGGTTCGCGAGCGCGGCGGTTGCTGAGGGTGGTTGAGCCGCTTGTGAGGTGTTGTTGAGGCGGGGGAGCGGCGTCCCCGGCGCTCGGTGATGGCGGTGAGTGGTGTTCGCTGCCGGGATTCTTGGGGGGAGCCGCGTTGGGAAGGGGACTGCTGCGGGGCCGTGAGGGAAGAGCGTGTGAGACGGGGAGGGCTGGGTCGGGAAGCCGTGTGCGCGGAGAGACAAAATGGCGCCCGCCGCTCCTTCGCTTGCAGGCGCCATGATGGGCCTTGGGGAGGGGGTGGCCGCTTTTCACCCGCTACTTCTCTCTGTGTTTCCAGAAGTTTCTGTTTCGTTTTTCTGGGTTTGGAGAGAAGCGAAGAGGTGTTGTGACCGAGGGCTTATCATTTCCTGGCCGGGGGGAGAAGTATGGGAGCGGGCGTTTCTCAGAGGGACTGTGGGGCGCAGGTTCCCTGGGAGGGGAGGGGGGAGGGCGTTAATTTGGTGGTTAGGCGATGCTCAGTTTTCACTCATGTAGCTTTCCCTGGCCTATTATTTTTCTTTGTCCTTGCTCACAAAGTGTCTTGTGGCACTCTGATTATTTGCCCCCATCCTCCTGTTTTTATGGTTAATACCGATATGAAGCACCTCTGCAGTAGTTATCACTGTCCTTTATGTTCATACGCAGCCTAAGGTGTATCTTTATTCTCCTTTAAAAATTACGTGGCCTGGTAACACGTAAAGGTGTTTGTTTATGCGGCCTGGTAACCTGTAAAGGTGTTTGTCCCATAATTGAGTTGAAGAACCAATAAGAGTGGTTATCAAACACGATGTGGTTAATTTTTTCCAAAAGTTGTTAGTCTTATTGCAGTCTTGACTGCAGCAAACAAAACGAAACAAACCAGGCTCTAAAGTGATAAAACTTTTCAAAGTTAACTTTTAGTACTTTGTGGTGTTCAATCTGGTATTTTAAGTTCTTGTCTTTAAAGTTTAACCAGTGGTGAAACAGAACAAGAGGACCATAAACCTTTGGAGAAAATGAATTTTGTTTTTTTTATATACTTTTTCTGGTTTATGTAACTTAACCTGTTAAGAAAAAGATATTTTTTTCTGTAAAAAGACTTGAAAAATTATGGATTTATGGTTTTGCACCTAGATTATAGGCACTATTGTTGAGGTTCCCCTAAAGTAGTAGGTGAGGGGCTTGTTCAGTGGAACTGTGAGCCTGTGGCTAAGCCACACGTACTTGTAAGAACTAAGAATAGTCTCATTGAAGTCTCTCAGCCTTTTGCTGTTTTTGTAGAGCTGAGAGATTTCTCTAAGGTGCAACACACAAGGGTCTTAATGAGCAGCAATGTGTATAAATGATGAGACTGGAAGCCTTGGAAAATGTGGCAGTAGGCTTAGTTTCTGTTGCCTACTATGTTTAAAAAGTCACTTAACTTAGACGGTTAGCTGGTATTTTCCTTATCCTTAAGTAACTTTGAAATGTAAATTTATAGAAATCTCAAAATTCCTTTGAAACAACTTCTAGACGAATCTTTTTGGAAACCTAGATGAAGCAAGGAGGGGCTGAGTAGAAGGGCGGAAGTGTAGATACGCAGATAGACATGGAATGCCAAGGATTGTCATGGTGAAGATCACAAATAGGGGAGTCAGTTCTTACTCTTTATTCTAATGTTCTAAAGTTTTCAGGCTGGTAGGTGGTGTATCAATAGTATTCAGAAGTGTCACTGAGGTTGTTAAAGCTCTGCTGCAGATGCAGTCTTAAGCAGTCAGTGCTCTTGTCCGTATGCTGGTGTGTTTTGGACAAGATACTGGTATAGCATGCAAATGGAGAAGCAAGCAGCTGCTTTATCTCCCACTCTTTAAGAGATTTTACTATAGATGTATCTTTGTACAGATGCAAATTAATAAATAATTGGGCAGACTAAACAGTAGTACCTGAAATATAAATTCAAAGATTTACCTGTAGCATGTTAAGAAGAGAGTCTGCCATTAATATACAATATATTAATGACAGTCTGTAATCTGTTGTGGTTTAAGAAAAGCTAATTGCTTTGTTTTCAAAGTAAATCAGCATTTGAAAGGTTTTCACATGTCTTGTTCAGTTTGCAAGTAAAACTAGCTGGTAGAAAACCATGCAAGTTCGAGTCCTCTGCTATGCTAAATTATCTTTGTGAATAGCATTTCCGGGCCAAATTATGTCCTTAGTGAAATTTGCAGCCACACTTTGTTCAGAAAGTTTGATTATGACTGCAATTTACATGATCAAAACAAGAGAGACCCATGAATCTGTAAAGGCATTAATGAAAGCATGTTCACCTTTTCAGTGTGTACTTTTTCTATTCTGTTCTTTTCATTGCACTGTATACTGGTTGTACACATTTACTTCTCCCAGCATTGAATCACAAAGCAGTCTTGACCCTTCTACACAAGAGAAGTTTCTGAGTTTAGTCCTCCTAGGTCAAAGTTTAGAAGGGATGGAGGGAGCATCTTGGATTTTGTCATCTAAGAAAAATAAGATACAAAAATTCTTGGGACAGGTGGATGTGAGATACGTACTCTCATACAAGGACACACATCAAGGATACCGTTTGAGGTTTTTCCTTATTAAAAAGTTAGCTGTCTAACACTAACACAATATTCTTCATTTAATTTCTCTTCAAAGTTCATTCTGGCCAGGCTTTGAGCAGCCTGGTCTAGTGGGAGGCGTCCCTGCCCATGGCAGGGGGTTTGGAACTAGATGATCTTTAAGGTCCCTTCCACCGCAAACGATTCTGTGATTCTGTACTTCAAAATACTGTGAAGATTTTGTGCTATGCCTTAGTAATGCCCTGACTTGTGAGGTGACTTAGATCTGTTGCGATGGTGTTGACTTCAAGTCATCTTAGTCATGTAAATGTTAAAAGGTAATTAATCTACAAACAACACCATTTAAGGAAAACTGTGGATCAGAGTTTAGTCTCAAAAGTGCATGGAACAAGTAAAGTGCAGTCTAATGTAGTGGGAAGGCAAAATGTTACTGTGTATTGGTTCTCTAATAAAGTCTTGAAAAATCAATCTGTATGCAGTTACACAGTTTACTGCAAGTCTGTCAGGCTGTTGCCAAATTAATAATGGAATGACTACTCACAAGATCATCTTTACAGAAAATAATTTTAGCTGTGTCTTCAGAGGAAGTAATAAGTAAATAGGGTTTTTTTTGGGGTTTCAGTCCTAAGTCTTTGTTCTTTAAACATTCTGTCTTCATGTGTAGGGTAGTGATACAGAACGAGATGGAGTAGCCCCAGAAAAGTCCTCTCCAGAGAGAGAGAAGAAAAAGGAACAATCGGATGCCTCTAGTTCTCCCAGAACATCAAAGCATCATTATTCAAGATCACGCTCGCGGTCAAGGGAAAGAAGACGGAAATCAGGTATGTTCTTCATATAAGCAAAGTTGCGTAGTAATTTTCTGGTGTATGCTTGTAGAACTGAAATATCTTTAAAGCTGTTTTGGAAAAAATACATACAGACTTGGCTTTAGTATCTTGTTAGGATTGGGGTAAAATGAAGCTTTTAAAATCAATAAATTTTAATGATAGAAGTGGTAAGGTTGTCAATGTTCAGGGGGTGGGGGGGCACAGAGCAATGGACAACACCAAGAAGACACTACTTTGTCTTCATTTTAATTAGATATGCTTGGACTGGGATACTTTTGCATGGTTGCAACAAAAATGAGGTTACCTGGCTGAAGAATGTGACTGAAGTATGACATGGGCTAGTTTTTCACTGTCAGAGCTTAAATAAATGCAAACAGAGAACTGTGAATAACAGCTAGAGTTTGCTTTCTGCAGCAGATACTAAGCGGTTTTCTAAATCTCTATTCTTGACTTTGAGGTGGGGGTGTGTGGAATAGTGAAAGGAACTAGAAAGATTATGGCCAGCTGATCTCCCTTTTAACTTGGTAAATAACAGTAAATGTTTTCTTCTCCAGATACTGAAGGAAGAAAACACAGAAGCCGGAGCAGAAGCAAAGAGGTAATTAACACTTTGTAGCGTTTAGGTAATTGTACAATACATCTTAAAAAGTATCTTGTAGTAATGCACATATGTGTAAACCTATATAAATGACTTTATGGTAAGTACAAGAAATTGGAAACTTTAAGCTTAAAAATGGATATGGAGATCCTTTCATAGTGAAGCATGATTGCAGCCATCATGTTGACAAGGTAATAGTTTTATAGAAAAATGCTTTCAGAAACTAGTAACTTAATTTCTTTTTTTTTTTTTTTTGTGGAAACAGCCAAAAGAAAGAATTCATGTGGAGAAGTAGAATGGTGTTCTTGATGACTTTCACAGAGCTTCCATTAACCAAAAGCCTTGGGTTGCTTTATTCCTGGATAATGTTCAGGACTTTCAATGATACATGCCCATCTACTTAAGTATATTAAAAGTAATTCCCCACCTGACTGAGCTCTGTTTATTGCATCCTTTAATTGTAAAGACTGTCATAGCTTGACAAACAAGCTGAGTCAGCTGGAAACATGACAGTAGCAGCAAAAATTTCAGAGGGCTGTCTCTCTTAAAATAAACATACATATGTGTATATATACAGGGGAGTGAGAAGAGACAGCATCAGTAATACCTTGAAAATAACTGGCTTACACACCAGAGAAGAGGCGAAACGAGCAAACCAGGAGCATCGAAATAGTCAAACTTAAGCCATGTGGGGCAATAGCAGGCTGGGTCAGATGAGGGACTTTTTAACTTCTAACCTCGGGTCAGGAATTTCTCCTCCCCCCATTCCAATGGAAGCTCTGTTTAAAAAAGGAGGAGGAAAAAAAAAAGAGAGGAAAAGAAAAATAATCTAGAGAGTTTTTGTGAAATTGAATATATTGTTTAGCTCACATGATAACATTTCTATAATAAATCATACTCAGCGTGCTAATGCGCGAAGAGACTGAACTGAAGACGCTGCAGACTCAGATAGCAAAATTATAAGCCTACTTCATGATAAGGTAACTATTAGTCATTCAAACTCATATTTCCCTTAAAAATATCTTAAATCCGTTATGGGATATAATGGTGGTTTATTACTAAGTGTGTGCCTGGAAGAAGTGATTTTAAAACAATAAAAATATCTTCTTAATGTTTTAAAAAAAAAAAAAGTCCTTGCTTAAAATTATGTCCAGTGTTCTGCCATGTTGTTGGATCTAATCTTAATTTATTTATTTAGCGGTTTCTAAGTTTCACAGAGTGAGCAGATGAGGAATAATGTCCCACAGTAGATTTACTGTTTTCATTCATTTGCAAGATTAAGCTCTTTGTCTGTAGACTCAATACTGAATGCCAGTATTTCTTTTTAATATGTATATCAGAATAACTACTTATGTAAATACATACTTAAAAGTAACATACAGGTAAGATCTCAAGCTTCAGATGTGTTTTTATGTAACAACTCATTATTCAAGGAGTTAAGAATAAAATACTGTAAAAGCAGGAAAGATGTCTAACATTACTGTATGCTTGAAGAACTATGATCAGATATTTTTTAGAAATGGATATATATTAATAAGGGGTTAAAAAGGTTTGGATAAGTGAGTATAAGATAATTATAGCATCTTCTCCAGACTTGTTTCTTTTGAGAGTGAGTTATGATTATAGGAAAGGTTTTATGAGTAGTTAACAGATTTAGATAAGCAAAAAAAAAAAAACCTCTGAAGAATTGTGTTTTAGTCTAAAATGAATGTATCATTCTTAAGTTGTGACTTTGAAACAAAACTTTATTTAAACATAAGACTTAAGTGGGCTGTGCTTTTGTGCTAGAAAGATTTCAAAATAATCTGGATATATTAAGAAAAGGTGTTGATGTTATGACTTAGTCTCTAAGGAAAACACTGGCAAAATCAGGCCTGACCTTGCTAAGTATTTTTGGCATTGCAGCTATAAAAAGGAATCTTTTTTTAAGAGGCACTGCAGGAAGAAATTGCGGTATAGTGGAGCAGCATATCTTTAAGTTAAAACTACTGTGGGAGGTCTCAGGGTGATGCATGTTAGTTTTAAATACTAAAAATGTGATGTAAACCATGTAACTTACTACTTTGCTTTTAAGTTACTGACTGAAGAGAGTTTTGCTCTGAAAAATAATTATCTAATGATGGATAGAAAATTGTTTTAATTCTAAAAGCAAAATAGTATATGTCTGCAACTGTGTGGATTTGAGTAACTTTTTACATGGTAGGCTTAGGCAAATATTAAATATTCACTACAAATGCAAGTGTGTATCTATATATGTATATTCATAAATTGTCAGGTACTTAAAGATAGGTACTTATGTATTTGGAATGGAGACAGTAACAGAATGACAAATGTTTTTGTTACAATGCAGTGAACTCTTATATGGAAATACTGTAAGGATACCTTGATGGATACATTAGAAATCCTTTAGATGGTGGGGAGGAGGGAAAAGGGGGGAAAATTATAGCGTGCATTTGCAACTTTGGGTAGTTGGTGGCATTAGGTAAAATAGCCATCACTCATGATTGAGTCACACTCCTAAGGTTACTAATGTTGCATCAAAACTTATCATTTTTTATCTTCTGATACCCATACTAACTCTCTTTGTTGCACTATTTTCCTGAAAGAACCAACTTCTTCTTAAAACAGGCAAGAAGACATGAATCCAAAGAGAAGTCCTCCAAGAAGCACAAATCTGAAGACCACAATGACAAAGAACATTCTTCTGACAAGGGAAGAGATAGTCTAAATTCATCTGAAAATGGTGAGGATAGACATAAACGCAAAGAGAGAAAATCATCAAGAGGGAGGAGTCATTCAAGATCTAGGTCTCGTGAAAGGTAAGTTGTTTTACATGATTATTCTTTTTAAGTGCATTTGGAAAACCAGTGTTTGGAATTTGTGTAGACTTCTGAAGTATGGCTGAATTATATTACTGACCTAGTTTAAAGCATCAATTTATATTGCATGTTTCAGTTTTCATTGGGTAGTGTATTTGCTGCTATTTTTCTTCAGATTGGTTCTGAGTAAAAGTACATAATAGTTCTAAGGCTTTATCTAGGTGTTCTGTCTCATGTTTGTAATTAGTATACAGGGTATAGAAAATTTATAAACAGAGTATATTAAAGGTTCCCTGTTGTCAGTGACAGGAATGAAAATACACTGTAGCAATGTGATGGCTTTTTACCTCCTAAATCGAGAACTTACCCAGAGACAATGCTGTCTAAACATCCTTGTACAGTAGGCCACCTAGAACACACTCAGAGTAGGAGAGTTGCTTGGGACAAACTGGTTGCTGACAGCAGAACTTTTCAGCCAGCTCTGCCCATAGCTGAAGGATCTGTAGCAAACATGACAGCAAGGAACAAGCTTCAGCTAATACGCTGAGGGACACTAAGTGACTCACAAGCTGAAATTTGGGCATCTCTTCCCTGAGGTATTGGAATGCCATGGGGAGGAGGAGAGTTTTGTTGCCTTGCATCAGATTAATTTGGCTGTGTGTTTGTTCTGAGATGTACACTTTAATTAGCAACTAAAAGTAGCTATATTGATGAGTATGATTGTTTACATAAACTCTGTGTAACTCACTTGTCTGTTGTGGCTGGTGCTAGTGTTTGGTTCCTTTCCCATTTCATCTCCTAGACTTACAATTTAAAGCGTTCCAGGCATGAACTCTTTTGTGTGTAGTTTGCAGTCTCCCCACTCATCCTGATGCATTTTGCTCTGTGGTGACAAACCTGTATGTAAGTCCTTAAGTAGAAGCTGAATTAAATATGAGAATATATGTAAGAATTTGGGACATGTGTTTCAGACGTCATCGTAGTAGAAGTCGTGATAGGAAAAAATCCCGATCTCGCAGCAGAGAGAGAAAACGACGTATAAGATCTCGTTCTAGATCAAGATCTAGACACAGACATAGAAGTAGAAGTAAAAGCAGAACTAGGAGTAGAAGCAGGTAAGTTTTAACTTCCATATGCGTTTAATAGTTGTGTTCTGGTTGGAATGGTCTGTGGTGGGCTGATGTATGGAAGAATGGTGGGTTTGCCAGTTAATGTCTGTTCAGTGTAACTAAATGTGTTTATCTTTTTCTCAGTTGTATTGAAGAGTGGGTTAAGGACTGGATATTTTGTTTGTATACACTTACGGAAACACTTGTCCCAGACAGCTTAAGTGTCTCGATTCTCATCTTTTCATAGCATGATTTCATGGTAGCAATTAGAAATGCTTAACTAGTTATTTTGTGGGTATCTTAAAAAACCACCAATTTGTAACTTTTGACTTGTAGAAGGAAAGTAAATAACGTAATATTTTTGGGTAGTAATGATTACCGCAGTTCAAGCTCTTTTTGGAAATGATATTTAAGTCGGGGGAAAACTGAAGAATAAGATACAACTAACCCTTTCACGTGTCTGATACAGTAGTGCGGTTGGCAAATCACTACTTCAAAAATACTATTGCATTTATCTGTTTGTGTATATATCATAAAAGGGAAGTTTAACTGGAAATAACTGTCTGACAGATCAGAAGCTAATCCCGATCAGCTCCACAGATTTTATTTAAAAATTTGTCTTGTCTGTGAACTAGCGCAGTTAGTGTAGTGCAAAGGTAAATTTTGAGTCAGATGGATTATTTTTGCTGTGAATGTACTATTCTGTGTTAGTGATTACCAACTCCTTTTTATCAAGCTCAACATGAGAATATTTATCATGTTCCTTTTTCTGCCTGTCTTGGGTGCTTCCACTTCTTCCTCAAACTTAAATTTTAGAAGCACAGATTGAAATGCTAGACACGTATTGACTTATTCTGGATCTGTTTGACAGAGTTGAGATCTGTGCCTTACCTGGAGTATGCTAGCATTGAGGTATTCATTGCTGTATAGAAGTTAATGTTTTCCAATACTGGTGAATCATTCAGTATTTCGGTATAGAGTTCTGAGTCTAACTGTATGTGTCACCTTTGCATTATTAATGCCCTGTAGAATTTTGGAATGACTAAGCTTAAATATGACTTAATGACTACTACAGTTGTGTTTTTTCCCTCCTATTTGTTTAAAGTAAAACAAATAGTTTGAATACAAATTGGCGTCCCTTCAGAGCTTCCATTAAAGTGTTGCCAGTGTTCCAGTTCATTTAGTAGTATTTTCACTAGAGTATTTTAAATTGTGTATTTAACGGGTATAGAAGTTGCTTACGACTGCTCAACGTTACAGTGGATCATTGGAGACTTAAGTATCTAGCACACTGGTGTAATGCTACAATATCACTTGTGAAACTGTTAAGAAGACTTACCTTTGTGAAGAACTAGTTGAATTACGTGGTTTGTGTCGTATTTTATTTTGGCATGCTCTTTCTACCAAACTTTCAGCTGGGGTGAGTAGAGATGGGTCTTGAATTGGTATATGTGTTACTTGCATTTAATGGTATTTTAGCCACATTCAGCATGATATGTGAGGCTTAAGTTCCCCATTATTTTCAGTTATTATAGGTGATGTGCACTTACTGTTTTTAGAAGTAACTTTTAACAATGTCTTGAAAACTTCACACCACAGAGTAGCTTTTTTGCTTCTGTGGTGGAACTCAATTTACCTGAAACAGAACAGTAAATGTAGGAAGAAGCTTAGGAAGTCATAGCTTAGAAATTCCTTGAACTAGAAACATGCTTTGTTAGATAGCGATAGACATATTGCAAGAATCCATTTCTTTTAAGTACTGTTTTTGTCTTGCAAATCCTAGAGAAGGAAAATTAAGTGAGACACAAGTCTTTTTCAACAATAGCTAGAACACTTCATCAGACTCTGGGCTCAGGTGAAGCCTTTGGAAAGAGAACTAATCGGGCAAGCCTCAAGGAAAAATCTTCACAAGCGGGATAAACATGGTGTGGAAACCTACCCTGTTAAAACTCAACTGTGAAATGGATTTCCTCATTCATGAAATACACTATTGGTTGTGTTAGAGTTAACAGGCTATGAGAGAAGCATTTGTAAATAGTAGAGCTTGACCTTCTCTTCATGGTTCTTTGCATAACCTCAAGCTCACGTTTTCAAATGGTCTGTCCTCAGTAGTACTTAAACTAATCTGTTTGCTCTGTGAGTGTATAGATCCTCCTGGCAGTTCTTTTGTGGCGTTGCTCTGATTAAATGCTAGATGGAAAACATGACACCATCTGCTTATTTCAAGTGGAAATACTTAAATACAAAAGCTCAGGTATTTATTTCCTTGATGTTTACCAGTGCAATAAAGCATCAGACCAAAGACAAGACCAAACTACAATAGTCAACATGGGAAAAATGAAGGTATCTTTGAAACATGCATTACATCTTATCTCAGGAATGCAGATCTGTCACTTCCCAGTGCCCGAATCTGCATCTTGTCATCTTCTATGAAAAGATAAGTCTTGCCTCCTTTGTATTCTACCAGATTTGTCATGTAAACGAGGATCTCCTTTTGTAACTTCAGTCTACATTTCATGATGTTTGTAGATGCTGCCCAAGTTGCAAATGGAAGAAACAGAAACCTTGAATGCCATTTAAAGTGGCTGTTGACAAGTTAGCTATTATCTCAAATGGTTGGTAATAACATTTAAGTATAAAATTGCAGAAACATCTTTGTGCATCTCAACTTAGTGTTTATGGCAAATCTGGGGAAAATGTGAGTGGTATCTCCTGTAACTTAAGCTTTGTTGGACGCTTCCCAGTATCTGTGACTTCTTTGTTTAAACTATCAGTGTCAGAGGCTTAAATAGGGATAAACCCTTATCACTTCTAATGTAGATATTAATGATCCTGGCAAGGAGAAATACTGCATGTAAAGAAATAGTATTTTATATGTGTATTTTGAGTGTCTGTTGCTTAGATGGGACTAGATGTACATGTCATAAGAGCAACTTCTACTTGAGAGGGAGGTGGGGAAAAGGTTACTAAAGGAGTATTGAACCAAATATTTTGGCGTTTTGCTTAAAAATATATTTTAACTGGGTTCTTTCCAGATTGTCAGGGTCCAGATAATGCATGCTTCATAGTTCTCTGCGCAGTATTGTTCTGCTCAAAAGCAAGTGTGAGACAGATCACACCTGTTGAAACCAGCTCTTGCATTTAGCTTGATAGCCTCCCTCAAACAGTTGTCCAAAGCACATTGAGTGAAGAGTATACAGAGGGCAGAGAAAGAGGAATTTCCCTGAGTACTATTCCAGTTTTACATCGGGCCTTTTCAAGATGCTATTTTTTAATGTAATTATAGTGCTGTGAGGTCTTGTATGCTTTTAAAGCATTTCTTGCAACGTGATCCATTTTACAGTGTTTTTGCAGTTGACTTTACTGAAAGTTACACAGTGTTCTCTCTTGACAAGTTTTAGAATGAAAAATCTCTAGAGTAGATCTATTTGTTCTAAACATTTAAGTATAAGAGGGTAAATGAATACCCAGAATTACACATTCTGTTGCATCTTGCAGTTGGGAATCTTCAGTTTTAGCTCTGTCACGTTGTAAAGTGTGTGAGCCATCACAGGCAGGACAAAGGAACAACCACAAAATCACAGATAAAATGCAAAGAATAAATTTAATGTTGCTACTTTTGAGAACTGGGGGATCTCCAAAGCAGCACCTGGGCAGAGGCACATAAGCAGGAACACAGGCACCATGGAGCTTGGTCCATGCTAGAGAGTGTTACCAAACCTGCTGTTTTCAGTTCTATATCAGGGATTCAAGCAGGGGTAGTTTACTACTGTGCTTTGATCTTCCCCACAGCAGGGCAGGAATCTCAAGCAGGTTTGATAGGGTGCCTCTGAGTCTATTGCAGGCCTGTGTTATCTAAGCACAGACGTTCTACTTGTCAAGCACACAAGCCTAGAGAACGATTAGTGTGATACATGTGTTTTTCTACACCTCAGCTGGAAGTCACTTGAGCAGATTTACAGTCCTCCTTCCCAATCTTCCATTATTTTCCCACACAAGGCAAGAGTGACTGTTGCACTGTTCTAGTATAATCTCTGTGAAGGCTGTTCTTGAGAGCTCTCCAAATTAATTATTAAGCAATTTTTCAGAGTTGTGATCAAACACTTTGAGATGTTAAGGTATATACGTACCTTCATTGTTTTAGCAACTCTGTTAAATTTGGTTACAGAGAGCGAAAGAAAAGAATTGAAAAGCCCCGAAGGTTCAGCAGGAGTCATAGCCGGAGTCCGAGTCCGCCACCTTTTCGGGGACGAAATACAGCTATGGATGCACAGGAAGCATTAGCCAGAAGGTCAGAAATTGTTATGATTTTAATGATATGTGACATAAATAAGCTGCTGCTGTTGATTTTTGCATGTCTAAATATTTTTATTCTCATGTACTTACTTCTAGACTGGAAAGAGCAAAGAAACTGCAAGAACAGAGAGAGAAAGAAATGGTTGAAAAACAGAAGCAACAGGAAATGGCTGCAGGTAGTCCATGTATATTATATTAACTCCTAAACATAGTGTGAGTGGAAGATAGTGTAGGCTTATGTGTTACGGTCCTGTCCAACAGAGGTGCAGGTTGTCTTGCTTTGTATAATTGTTACCTTGGCCGTATATAATAATCACTAGGAAACGTTTGAAAAACCAAAACAAAAATAGTAAACCTAAAACCCCAACAAAAAAATCATCAGGTTTTCTTATCATTTACTGAGTATACGAAAATACGTTGTATGTTAGGCTCTGGATGATTTCCTGGTGGTCATTGGATCATTCTTTTATGCATCATTAAACAAGAGTTTGAAAGCTGTTACCAGCTCAGGGGTATTTAGAAGCATGAGGTAATGTTAGTTTCACTTTTAGTTCTGGTTTAGTAAGAGTATTGGAGACTTGTTTCTTATTTTACAGATAACACGTATCTTATCATGCATTTGTTATGCGGACGTTATCCACTTATTTCTGATGAAGGGGAATGTTTGGGAGGCTTGTTTTGGTTTTTGTTTTAGGTGTTGGGTGGTTTGGTGGTGGGTTTTTTTTCCCAAAAAGTCTGAACTTACTGTCTGATAGCAAGTTACCTTTCTTCTTCAGCAGCTGCAGCCACTGGAGGTTCTGTTATTAATGTTGCTGCTCTTCTGGCGTCGGGAACACAAGTAACTCCTCAAATAGCAATGGCAGCTCAAATGGCAGCACTACAAGCAAAAGCTCTAGCAGAGACTGGCATAGCTGTACCTAGCTATTATAACCCAGCAGCAGTGAATCCAATGAAATTTGCTGAGCAAGAGAAAAAGCGGAAGATGCTTTGGCAAGGCAAAAAGGAAGGGGTAATGTTGTCCTTTCTTGCTTCCATAAAACTTGTTCGGAAACATCTTGCACTCAGACAGTTTAAGGATGCTTATTAACATTATTTCCAGCAAAATTACTTAGTCCAAGGTAAAACTTGAGTGAAAAGACTTAAGATAACTAGACTTTCAGTGACAAATATTTGTGACACAAGCCTTTGGAAAACCCCATAATGTCATAAAACTTAAGAAGTATAATTAGATCTTGGTGATACTTTTGTCAGTTTGCTTACAACTGGCAACTAAATATCAAATTCAGATGGTCTCTTTTTACTGAAAAGTGATGGCTAAGCTATAGAAACTATAACTGACCACTCCTTTCTGTGACTGTAGAGATTTTTCATTTGATTGTTGTATCCTGTCCAGTTCCAGACTTCATAGACAGTTCTGCAAACCTTGCTAGTAACTTTTCAGGAGTAATGCATTACTGACACTAACAAAAGTTATAAAAGTTTGAAGGTTTATTTATATTTATGCTGTGTCAAATAAATGCTCTTGCAATTAGTGAAGTATAGGCCAGCAAATAAAAAAGGCTTCTGTGTCAATTGCTTTTTCAGGGAATCGCTGTATTTGAGGACAGGTTTTGCCTGCTTATACTGTGGAAAAATTAGTGCTTTAATATTTGTATTTTTGTCTTTTGACACTATGCCAGTATGGAAGTGTGTTTGTTACATTAGATTAATGTTCATCATGTATCTGTTATGTAAGAAGCTCACTTAGCTTTTCACAGTTTAGTTCCGAAGATGTGAAGAACTGAAACTGGTTCATGTGGCATTGATGGGAGGCAAAAGGGAGGGAAGAAGAAACCTGACTGCTGCTTAAGGAAGTCTTCCTGATTTGTGCTCTGTATTACATAATTGGAACAAGCAAATTCATTTTTCCATAATCCACTTTAAGCAAGCATTCTGAAAAGGTTTACAAATTTTACAGAAATCAGTAAAATCTACCCAAGTCTAGAATATACGTCTGTTTTAAAACCTATGGTTAAGTAGACTTCCCTCACAAAGGTTTTCTGTGAGGATGCTGTAGGAATATCAGATGTGACTTGGAAACTGTGTGAGCTGGCACAGGCAGGACACGGAACAACCATAAAGCCACAGATAAAATGCAAAGAGTAAATTTATTTTCATTACCTCACCAATTGGGAGATCTCCGAAGCAGCACCTGGGCAGAGGCACATAAGCAGGAACACAGGCACCATGGAGCTTGGTCCGTGCTAGAGAGTGTTACCAAACCTGCTGGTTTTGGCTGTCTGTCAGGGATTCAGGCAGGTGTCGTTTACCACTGTGCTTTGATCTTCCCCACAGCAGGGCAGGAATCTCGAGCAGGTTTGATAGGGTGTCTCTGAGTTTATCACAAGCCTGTGTTATCTAAGCACAGATGTTCTACTTGTAAAGTGCACAAGTGATTAGTGATCTAATTAAAGATCTAATTAAATGGTGATTAGTATGATAGTGTGTTTTTTTTCTACACCTCAGCTGCAAGTCACTTGAGAATGTTTACAGTCCTCCTTGCCACTCCTGTTTTTTTCCCCATAGAAACCTTTTACTTCCAGCTGTGCTAGTGCTACACAACGGGCTCGTTTTTAATACTCTCTTGCTTGCCACTGTATTGTGATATTAACAGAAACTTAACCTAAAAAGGTGATACATCTTTTTTTAAACTTGTACAGGATAAATCACAGTCTGCAGAAATATGGGAAAAACTAAATTTTGGAAACAAGGACCAAAATGTCAAATTCAGAAAACTGATGGGCATTAAGGTAAAGAGTTCTGAATGTATGATTAAATTTATTATTAACTGTAGGATAGTGATGTGACTGTTTTTTTTTTATTTTGAAGTTTACCTTAGCGAGTAAAGGTGTTAAGTTAACTTGATACTACCTGATGTAGTTAGGAATTTTTAAGTATTCACATTAAAGCTCACAGGCAGCATCTAAATCTGAATTCAATTAAAATTCTAGAATTTCATGTTGTTTCTGGCTAACAAGGCAACTGTTACGATCTGTAACAACTGGTCCCTGTAACCAGTATTCGTAGTCTGATAAACAGTATTTCTTTGCATAGATAAGTTAATTGGAGACAGTTATTCTAATGAATTAGAAAAAGGAACTGGATGAAGGCCTCTACGTGTTTCTTGACAGTGAGAGGAAAGCTACCCTGGAATGTTCCAGCAATAAAACCAAATGCTTGAATTCTTTATAACTTTTTAAAATAACAAAGCAAAATTGTTACATTTAGGACACCTGTATTATATGAAAACACCACTTCCTACACACTAATGTTTGTTTTCTTCTGTCTGGTTTCTAGAGTGAGGATGAAGCTGGCTGTAGTTCCGTTGATGAAGAGAGTTACAAAACGCTGAAACAACAGGAAGAGGTTTTCAGAAATTTAGATGCACAATACGAAATGGCAAGATCACAGACTCACACGCAAAGAGGAATGGGTTTGGGATTTACATCTTCAATGCGAGGAATGGATGCAGTTTGAAAAAAAAGAAAAAAGGCAGTTTTAAAGTTTGGGACTATGGGAAGGTTCTTGTTCAAATGTTGGGTCCTTGTTCACCAAAAAGCTAGCATTCTAGCTTGCATGGGTGTTGCATTGACTTTAATTTATTGAAAAATACAATTTTTTTTGTAAATATCAGATCAGTGATACTGGTGTTAGTGTTGTAATCAGGTTATACCCACTTCCATTAAACTTGACAGAACTATAGAAGGACAGTATTTTTTAGTTAAAAGTTCTACTTTTCAAACCAAGCAGCAGATGGGATAAACTCATACATGGATATTTCGTGTCCACTGTCTTGTGTACTTTTGTACTTTAACCTTGTACAGTTATTTTCAATTCTTGAAACATGAAAGAAACATTGTGTAGATGTTATTTAGCGGTCTGGGCCAATAGGCACATAATCCAGTGCAAAAAAACCTGGTTAATAATAAAGACATTTTTTCTCTAAGGTCTTATTTGATGTTAATTAAGCTGTCTTTTGGGCCAAACTCTAATGAATGTAGTTAAGTGATGTCAGGGAAAGTTGAGAAGGCAGAAATAGATGTGATGCTTTGATTTGCTGCTTTTGAAGTAGGATTTTCCTAAAATAATGAGATGGTGATGAATGCTGAACTCTTTTTTTTATTTTTATAATTTTCAATTTGATACTTGCAAATTTCAGTAGAGAGTGAGGGGTAACCATGCAACTGATGAAAAAGAAAGGATGTTGGAGCTCCTTGCTAATATTTCAGTATTTAAAAGACTGGAAAGTGTGTTAACTCTTTGAGTAGATTTTATGAGCTTGTTTTAGGGCAATGCCTGTATCTGAGCTCATTAAATGTAGGAGTCAGCGCCTTGCCAGGAGCCCGAATCCTTTCCAGCGTGGGCTGCAGTTTGGATGGGGCCTCGTTTTCTTTCCACACCTCACCCTTCCTTAAAAGAGGAAGAAAAAAGAGGAATAAATAAAATAAAAAAAAAAAAAAGGAGCTATGCAGTAAATGGTTGCTTGAGGCAGCTGCCGCCCTCTTGTGCTGGGGATGCTCGTTCTCCCCAGAACGGCAGCTCCCGCCCGCGCAGCGCCGGCTCCATCTCCCGGTGCGCGCCGTGGCCGCCCGTGGCACGCTGGGAGTTGTGGTCCTGCGGCTCCGCCATGGGGCGAGGGCCCGCCCGCCCCGCGCTTCCCGCTGCGAGTGGCGGCTCCGTCCGCCCTTTGCCCCCTCGGCGGCTCCCTCCCCTCAAGCCCCTCCCTTCCTGCTGCGGCTTAAGATGGCGGCTGAGGTGGATTTCGGGGACCGCCAGCTCTTCGAGCAGCTGGAGGAGGAGGACAGGCCGCCGCCGCTGCCTCGCCTCGGCTGCGAGGAGGAGGAGCAGGGTCCCGAGAAAGCCCTGCAGGAGCTGTACGCGAGGCTGCGGGACCGCGACGAGACGGTGCGGCGGCTCCGGGCGGAGAATATCCTGACGGGAGAGGCCGGGCCTGCTCCGGGGAGGGCGCGGTGGGGCGGGGGGAAGGAGGGCGCCGCTGCGGCCGCCGGTTCCCTTCCGGGCCAGCCATGGCGTCTGCTCTCCTGGGGCCGGCGGCTGCCTCCGCCTTGAGGGGCTCCGGCTTTTCCCGCCTGCCGGGGACCTTCACCGGCCGGGCCGGGCCCTGTGCCTCTGTGGGGGAAGGCCCTGCCGGTCCCCGCCTGGCAGCCGCGGCCATGGCGCGTCCTGAAGGACGATAAGAACCGAGGTTGGCGGGGAGCGGGCAGCCTCCCCCCGGCGGCTGCCCGCCTTGGGCCGCTGCGAGCCCGCCGCTGGCCGCCGTGGGTGGTTTTTCCCGCCATCTGCTTCCGTCACTCAGGAGGAGCGTTTTCTCTGAAAACTTTTATCCTCAGAATGGCCAGGTCCGTGACAAGCTTCCTTCAGTTGGCAAAGGAGGTAGTCGAGTTCCTGAGTGCTGGAGTGACCATTAAAACGCATGACTCCTTTCTGCCTTTCTCGGGAAAAGAAATAGCTGTACATTCACTTTGAAAATCCAATTTTAACATAGCTAGAAATACTTTTAAGCTATTAAGTCGTGACTGGTTCCCTAGAGGGGTTTTGGGTTAAGTACTGTGGCAGAGTGGACTCTGAAATGGTTCCTATAGCTTATTTTCTATTTCCAAGTATGTGTGTCTTACTGTTGAGTTTTTGTTATGATTGTAGGTATTTTAAAAATAAAATATTATAAATTTGACAGTACAACCATAGTGCATGTAATAAATTATACTATTTGGATTGTCACACCTGGTCCTCTATTTCTCCTGTGTTTGGGGGGGGTTGGGGTTTTTTTTTGTTTGGTTAGTTTGGATGTTTTTGCATTTGGTTGTGTTTCTTCAGCACAGGATTTGTAAATAATTCTGTGTGCACTGAAAAGCAAAGTATGAAGCCCCGTTGTTATTGTATAGAATTCTTGTTTTCTTGTTGCTTTGATCCTTTAATGAATTAAGGTGTGGGTCTGTGACTGTTGTTCCTTAACAATAAATTAACATCAAGAACTTAAAAGGAAGCTGAATATTCTGACTCGTCCTAGGTATGTTAATGCTGACTTAAAACACTTTGTGTGACTTGTAGATGTTTGGAATAGATCTAATAGCTGCCTGAGCTGACAGTGTCTTTTGCCACATCTTTTAGAAATCTTTTTTCTATGTCCCCATCCCTGCTCAGATGCTGGGCTTCCAAAATGCTTTTCTCGTTCTCAAAAAGTCTTTTATAGTTGAGTAGCAAGAACTTAATTTGTATTGCTCTAACTTTATTTGTGTGCATCTGTCTCTTCATGAAACTTACGTGGCCTTCAGGAAGACGGTTTTTTGTAAAGTTCAGCAGTGAGAACAAGTACATTAAAATGACTGAATAAATACGAGATCTTATAAATAAGATTTTGTAACAGTTTACTGTAGTTAGAAGAAAAATTCTGTAGTGTGGTGGTCTGTTTTGTTTTCTTTCCACCTCACACCAGGCAACCTGTTTTGCTTGGAAGAGGGTGAGATATTTCTGTTCAAGTTAGTGGGAACTTGTTAAAAGAACAGAACTTGTATTGGCCAAACCTTCTTCTCTCTGTGGACTACGGACTTTGCTGTGATAAAATGGATGGGGGATATTTAGAGTGAAGCTAATACAGTAACCATTGTCTGTGTCTCTGTTCTGTTCTTCTAGTGGAATATCAGTGGACAACTCCAAAATCGATGGACCTCTGCTACAGATTTTATTTATGAACAATGTAATTTCTAAGTAAGTACTTTCCAAGAAAAAGCAGTCCTGACAGGAAATGGGACTCTCTTGTTGTTGTTTGGATATGTTAGTGTGTTGCCCAAAGGATGGATATGTGTTTTATTCAATAACATAAACTTGTTAATCTTGAGGAGGAGAAAGGGTAACGAGCAATACGGCAGGAGGTCTGGTGCTTTCATTATTGATATCTGTTTTTATCATGAAATGTAGTGTGACTTTCAGGAACTTGGCGTGAGTCTGAATAGCAGTTTGAGTTTCGTGAGTGTTGTGGGTAAACATAGTAAATTAAATTTTCCCTGCCTCTGATTTGATTTTTTTACCATACTGATATAAGGGTGCTCTCTAATAATAGATTGTGTTTGTGTTGGTGGGGGTTGGGAGGAGGACAGGAGAGAAGTTGACTGCCCCTTTTCTAAGTTCTTAAGAAGTAGTAAGTGGTAAATGCTTAAAAAAAAAAAAAGACATCTGGCATGTGTTTCAGTCTTGCTCATTTCTTCGTCTCTCTATACTTCACTCCGTTATAGGCAGTATCATCAAGAAATTGAAGATTTTGTTTTTAATTTAGTTCAGAAATATGAGGAGCAGAAGAGAAGTGAACAAGAAAAAACACACTTCAATGTTAAGCCACAGGTACTTTAAAATTTTCATTAGTTGCTCCTTCTTTTGCCTCTTTATAGTGGAACTATTGAAATATTACACTGCTAAATTGCTGAATTCTGGATGGTTTTTCCTGCTTAATTGCAATTGAAGCAACTATCGTACAAATGTTGTATAACTATTTGTTCCAAAAATAGAGGATCAGGACAAAGAAAATGTCCTTTCCGACCATGAAAATGCTTCTTTAAAATGGTTCCTATTGAAATTTGTGTAAAAGCAAAGTATTAAGTTGGTTTAAATAATCAAGAAAAGACCAAAAGGTATAAGCTTAACATATCTTCTTCTGAGAGTATTTGGCCCAACTTTGTGTATGTATAAGAGCATAGATGGACAACAGAATCTGGAAATTTCCTCTTTCTTCTCTTTGTTTAGAATTTTGAGTTTTACTTTCACTTTTTTTTTTTTTTTGCATCGCTTTGAATAAAAATGTGAAATGGCATATTTTTTTCCATCTTTCTCTTAGATTTTGAGATAAGAGTAAAGATGTTCTTATGCAGCATATTTCTCATCAAAGAAAACATGAGAAATGAGTTGTGTCATACTTCAGGCTGTGGAAAGCATTATGACTAACGTAGGCATCTCCATCCTACTGTTTAACTAATGTTTCATGAAAGAATAGAAGCTGTATTCCACGTTCTGTGCTGTTTACATACTTTAGTAATTTAGGAGCTCTTTTCACTGTTATTTTAAATTAATTATTTGCATTTTTGCTTTTCATGTCAGCCTTCCAGTGTTCTTTTGGAAGAGGATTGTAAAACAGCAAGCTCAAATTCTGTTAAAAAAATTAAAGAAGCTTTTAGTGTAAGTTTTTGACTATATACTCTTCAATGGTAGGTCTGACTCTTCATTCTACATATTCAGTATACACTGCCATTAAAATAAGACGTTGTTAAGTTTAATTTATAAGTGTAATTGCAGTTAAGTTCAGCATGTTGTGACTACATCAATGGGAAAAAGTAGTTATTTGTACAGGTGTGGGCGTGTATTACTTGTAAATTCTTGCAGAGCCGGGGAAAAAAACCTTGGAAGTATTGCAAGCAGTGTAAATTTATAGAAATGCTACCAGTCTGACCTAAATACTGACACATTTCTGACAATTTTCTGACTTTTTTTCTACAGGTTGTAGGAAGTGTTCTGTATTTTACCAATTTTTGTCTCGATAAACTGGGACAGCCTATATTAAATGAGAATCCACAGCTGACAGAAGGATGGGAAATACCTAAGTATCCTGTTTACTAAAACAAGGGGGTTTTTCCGTTTGTGAAATCTAAAGAATGCCAGTCGGTAAATTGAACTCAAATTTTGTTCAGTAGATTGTACATTTCTATCAAAACCGTATCAGTCGTTACAGATGAAAAGTTTTAATGAGTAATTAATGACTTTTTTTACTCAAAACATGTAAGTATTTTGATATGATTGGATCACTGATTTTTAGAAGATTTATGCTTGGGAAGAGTGAATGCCTTATCCCCATAAATACATCTTGTGACTTTAGGAATTTCCTCGGCCAATCTGCAGTCAGGTTTGGAATGACAGCTCATTCCAGATATGAATAAGCATTATCCCTCTGTAAAATCTGCTGTTTGGGAGAAGAAAAGGGCTTGGCAAACTCAAATTTGCTGTAAGGTATTTTTTTACAAATGTGGGAGCCAGAGGGAAGGTCTTTTAATAAAGTTTAATTATGGAATGCTCTTAACTTGCATCCTTTTTAAAGTTGGTTTTCTTTACTGTTTATTAAAGCAAGTATTTGAAAGGTGGGATTGAGGGAAATGCTGGAAAAAGTGTTTTATTTAATATTTTAGTCCTCCTTGATAAAAAGAAATTGGACAAGAAATTTCTCAAGTAATCCCATCTCCCCAGTTTTCTAGTATTGCTTCTCCCCTAGAAAGAGTCAGGACAAGAACCAGTTTCACGGTTCATTTCTGCAGTATCTAGTTATCAAGATTGCAGTAAAGGTCATTTCCTGGTGTTAAAAAATTACTTGTATCTGAATGAAAATTGCAAATTTATAAGCTGGCAAACTTGGGTTTTGTTCTGCCTGCCTTTGACTGTGCTGTAATTTTACATTTGGAAAGCTGTCTCTGTTATAGTGCATTAAGTCAATCCTTAATGACTCTCCAAATGATATTTGTACTACCTCCCAACCTCTAGATGAAGGCAGTAGATGGCTAAAGGGGAATTACTCCTAAAATGCCAACTTAAGTGTGGCTAAACTTTCATGTCTGCCAGCTTAGCTTTGATATTGTTTTTTAAATGTGCTTACTGCATCTTTCTTTAGAGCTCCCATAGACAACATTAAGCCTAAAATACACTTACTTCTGAGTAAAATGGTATATCAAGTACCGTGCTTCTAAGTGGCTGAAGTACTGCACTCACTTAACACATCAGTTCAACTAGTATCTGGCATCTGCTTTTCTTTTTAAAAGCAACTGTTAGATTCTGAAAACTGCTGTGCTTCTGAACTCTCATGAACCTCTTAGTCTTTACCATGCCGGTTCACTGGCAGCTCTCTTGTCTTCTCATATGTTTTTAGACAAATGGGCAGAGCAGCTGACACACTGCAGTCCAAAACCAAACACAAGTAGTACGATATGACCTGTCTCCACCTGCTTGAGAAGCGAGTTATATTTTTGAAACTCTACCAAAATATGTTATTAATAAGGTTGCTCTGAAGCATGTCAGAATTATTAGCTTGAAACTTCTGTCTATAAACAAGAGGACAGTAGTTCTGTCAAGTGCTGATAAAGAACAAAATTGGTCATTGGATAGAAATTGAGTAGGAGGAAACAGTGTCAGCCCATCTTAGCAAATAGTTTATAATAGATATAATTTTATAGTTTATGCTATAGACTTCATATCAAGGATCCATTTGTAACTTAATCCAGAAGAGTCAGTATTCTAGTCAAGGCACTATTAGGTTTTCACTGATATTTATACAAGATTGAAATTTTGCTTCATCCAGTAGCAGTTCCTTATTGAAATCTAAAGATACCAGCAAGTTTTCAGCCAGATTCTCTCCCTAGATGGACAAGAAATACAAGTAAAACCAAAAAGGTTTGTATTATTCTTAAATATAAAGTTTTGGGCTGAAAAGTTCAGATGTACGCTGTGATTATTCCCCAGTATACTAAACCCTTGAACATACCTGAGCAATGAGTTTAAATTAAGTAAAGCAGTGCGGAGCTTTACAGTCAGTGGGTCTCTCTTGTTTCTTGACTTTCTTCAGGAAGAGCCTTAAAATCAATGTGTGAAAACTTTCGGAAGTTTATGCTCAGTTCTTCTGTTGTTTGCCTTTTTAGTGATTGCTTTGTCATCTTTGCACTGGTGTACTATCATCATTCTTACTGTTTTGTAGAGCAATTCCTGTCTGACTTACGTTACAAGCTTTTAAGACAGACTGATCTTAAATTTGATTGTATAGCTTTTATGGGAGGTAAGATGTAAAGCAAATAGAGTTCCCTACTGACAGCTTGTGTGATCTTCACAGTGTCTAAAGTCACTGATTTCAGATGCAATGAGAACAAGGCAAGCTTTTAGTGGGAATTTCAAAGATAAAGGGGCATGCTGAGTTAAACTCTGGTTTGATTAGAAGTACTACCATCTTTGATTGATGGTGACAGATTGAAAGGTTGTGCTTATGATATGGGTTGGTGATAAAATATTTGGATCACCGCAGAAGGTTTCTGTTTGAATACCGTGTAAAGTGAAGCGCGCCTTCTGCTTCATCTTTATCTTAATAGAGGCTTCAAGAGGTTGGAGCGCGTGCATGTGTGGGGGTTTCCCTGGACGCTCATCCTTGTGTCACACTTTGTCTCCACTTCTGGTTCCAATCCTAATTTGGTAAAAATGAATGTTCAGAAAATAAATCTTTCTCTAAAATTTTTTAAGAGATTGGCTTTCCCCTCCCATAATGTTGAAAATGTTTGTTGTCATGGTATGAATTTACAAGGAGAATTAAACTTGAAGCCAGCTGCAGTTCCATTCCAGGTTTTCAGTGCACAATTTCACAATATGCATAACATGTTCAGACTGTGGACCAGCACTTTCCAAAGAAGTAGTCATGCTCTCCTGCTTGTCTCTCCTGGTAACTGATTCTCAGTATTGTAAAAAGGGTCAGACCTCTGATGACACAAGCATAAAAAGAGAAATAGAGGTATTAATGTACTACAGGTGTATTAAATTGAGGGGCTCCTTACCCGTACTCTAGAGTTAAAAGTATTGTTTTAACATCTTCCCTTTCCTTCCTCTGGATATAGCATAAGCTTTCATTATGTAGGTTTTGTTTTCATTTACTGGCACTATTTAAGGAAATGTTTGCATATTTAATCAGAAGCAGAAATCCTTCAGTGAATACTCTGCTATCTGCTGCATGATACAAGGAAAAGCTTTTTCCACCTTTAGGACAGTAAAGTATTGGATCAGGTTGCCCAGAGAGGTTATGCAGTCTCCATCCTGAGAGATTTTCAAGACCCAACCGGATAAAGCCCTGAGCAACCTGGTCTGATCTCATAGTTGACCGAGCTTTGATTAAGGAACTGGATTAGAGATCTGAGATCCAACCTAAATTATTCTATGACTATTCTATTCCCTCTTAAAGGAATAGATCTCTATTATACAGGTTATAAAAGCTCAGTTTCCGCCTGGAAGTACTACTTTTCCACTGCCATTTTAGTTCTCGTTTGTTCTTTCTTTCTTTCTTTCTTTCTTTCCTTTCTCTCCACATGCTGTCATGTATTCTCGCTCCCCCTCAATGCTGTGCCTGTGTTTCGCGCATTTCTTGTGTTATTAGGACTGTGAAATAAACAATATTCTGTTACTCTGTTTTGAAGGTTGACATTAAGTAGTCAATTGAAGAGAAGCAGAAGACAGCATGTGAAATCAGCAAGCAATGCTTACATTTTTTTCTTTCTAAGTCTAAATCTAAAAATCTAACAAGATATAAAGTAATTAAGTGTATTTAACGTTGCAAAATTATTTTCAGGCTTAATTTCTTGTGCGTTTTTTAAGCAGGCCAAAACCTCATTGTTTCAATTGTGGTTCTGAAGACCATCAAATGAAGGACTGTCCAAAGGTAAAGTCTACATCAGTATTCAAAAGACTGCTGCTCTCCAAGAAACGTTTCAGTGTAACTGCACCATTAAAAAAAAAATAAAAAATCAGGTGCATTGGGGTCAGGATGGTTATTCATCTCCGATTAGATAATACTGTTCATGCTTATAAATGCTAACATTCTAAATCAACATAAATTAATTTTGTAGCATAAGGGTTTAAATGTCTCCTTTAATTTATGGAGGGACATTTTTCAGTTTGCACAGTCTTTCCTCCTGCTTTAGAGCTCTGCTAGCTCCAGTGCAAATACTCTTGCTTTTTTGCTGTGTAGTTTTCATTATAACTGCGGTTGTATCACATGGCCGGGTGACAAACGATTAAGCATGCTGAGGGCAAGGAGTACCAGTTTTATGTTGGGTGAAGGAGTGCATAAATAGTGAATTGTCCAAATCTAAACTTCCCAATTGTATTATCTTTAAGCCACGAAATGCAGCTCGTATAAGTGAGAAGAGAAAGGAGTTTCTGGAAGCTTGTGGTGAAGCGAGCAATCAGAATTTTCAGCAGCGTTATCATGCAGAAGAAGTAGAAGAGAGGTTTGGAAAATTTAAACCAGGAGTAATTAGGTATCTCTTTTCCTTCCATTAGCTGTTGCACTGCTTTTCTGGAATACCTTTTCTTCCTTTGGAGTGCCAGATGTTACTTTCCAGAGTTCTATAAGTCCATCTGCTACTCCTAACTATGGGTGTATTATGTTTGAATTTGTTGGCTAAATAAACGTTTGTTTAATAAATTGCACAGATATTTTTCACGTGAAAACTCATTGCTAGTTTAATAGTCCTGCCCTTTCACATGGCACTTTCTGTAATGCAGGGAGAAAAATTTTACTCTTTGGCTAATCAAATTGCAGATATATTATGTTCCTAATAAACTAAATATGAATGCAAGATTCTGAACATTTTGAGCTTTGAGTGTCTTTTCCTCTCTACTCAAATGTTCTAAAAAAATCATATGGCTGTAGCAGTCTCCAAAGAAATCAGCAGTAAATTTAGTGTTGCATTAAGTTCCACCCTTCCTGTCATCATAGCTATAGTTAAGGCCATGAATCAGAAGTAACAAGTCAAATAAGTTGTTCTCAGCACAGAATTAATTCTCATAAAATCTTTAAGCATATGTACACTTGTATGGAGAAATTGAAATGTTAGAAGTTATCTTTAACATCAGACCTAAAATTGTTGTATCGGGGATTGACAGGCAACATAGTTTGAGTTAAACTAAGTTACTTTAACTTGATAATTTAAATTTAAAATTCCACAAAATGCTCGTAACTTCCTTCATAACTTCCTTTTGTGAAAACTCAATTATGGATTTTTACTGGAGGACATTTTGTTTTCTGTTTGTTTTCTTAACTTAGTGGGGAACTTCAAGATGCACTTGGTGTCACAGATAAGAGTCTTCCTCCGTTTATATATCGCATGCGTCAGCTGGGTTATCCTCCAGGTTGGCTCAAGGAGGCTGAAATGGAGCACTCAGGGCTTGCGCTCTATGATGGAAAAGGTAAGGAATGTGCTGCAGGAATGCAGTTTTCAGTATGCAGGCTATTTACTGGCTTCACCCTATTCAGGAGACAATAAAGTACCTAGCTTGTAAACCTTCATCTTCCTCATGGAAGAGTGAGAAAGTTGTAAATCAAGTTTTCTTTTCTAAAGTCATGTAAAAATACTCCCCTTTCATGTGTCTATGCGGTGACAATGAAACAACTTTTATGATGATTGTATTGCATAGGTGAAGACTCTGTCAGCGTGTTTTCTGTCTATTCGACCCTTGATACTAGAACGTGAAGTTCCTGTGAAACTGTGCAAGACTTGCAAATAGCCTATTGCCAAATTTCTGCTTCCTTTTTTTCATAAGCTTTGCTTTTCTTATGTTTTATGAAAGAAACCTCAATACTTTCTAAAGTTCAATAACTTTATAATAAGAGTAAGAAGACCACCAGCAAGCAAAGAATATGTTTTTTGAAACCCAATTTATCAAGTAATTTACCAGCTTTTTACTAATGACCAACATTTATGCTGCATCTCAGAGAACAGTTGTGATGCCAAATTCTGAGGCTAGTAGTGGTAGATAAAGAGTAGTATTATAAGAGTAGTTAGTTTTTTTTGGGGAAGCTTCATGCATGTATCTGATAGATTTAGTTGCTGTTACTGCCTTTGTGGATTACAAAGCCTTCTGTCAATACTTACATTCCAAAAACCAAGACAAGACCCTGTTCTTAAATCCTGTGGATTTTTTCAGTAATGTTCTTAATTAGCATCAATAATAATTACATTTTGTTATAGATGATGGTGGAACAGAAGATGAAGGATCTCATCAACCAAAACGCATCACTTACGATGTCTCGAAGTTGATAAACTATCCGGGCTTTAATATATCCACTCCAAGTGGGATCCCAGATGTAAGTGGCTCTCCTCTGCCTTCTAAACAACATGCAGAGTAACATTAATTGCATTTGGTTGAGTTTAACGTTTAGTATTCTGCATCTGACAATTTTCTTTCAACAGGCAGTTTTTCTAAGCCTCTTTTTGGTGCTGGGGGCTGTTGGGTTAATTCCCATGACATCCATCCAGCTGATAACTGTCACAACTCTTGTGGGTGGGGTCTTGACAGTACTTCTAGGGTGATGATTTCCATTGTGGGACCAAGAGGACCCTAGAAGGGTAGTTCATTTTTTTTAAAAAACACAAAACTTCACACACAAGTGCCTATTTCTTCCATACATATAAATTTTCTGAATGTTCTTGGAATTTTTTTCTTTTCCCCTGTAGGAATGGCAGATATTTGGTTCCATCCCCATGCAGCCGTCTCAACAGAAGGATGTTTTTGCTAACTACCTTTCGAATTTTCATGCGGTGAATATGTCTCATTGTTATTTGCAAAAAAAAAAAAAAAAAGTTGTCCTGTAGTTAGTGTAGCCAATGATGATCTCTTGTTTATATCTTGTTTTTTGCACGAGGGGATAGACTTTCTTATTGACACTACCAGGTGTGAAATGCTGATGCTTGGCTTCTCTGTTCTAACAAAAAGGAGCTTCACGTTTAGAACAAATTCCTAACATAAGCAGATACCAATTGTATGATGTTTTATAAACAGTTATGGAAAAAGCTTCTATAAACTTTTACAGCCTAAAAACAGTCTTAGTTCCAGACTTCCCAAATAAGTGAAAAGCTTACTTGCCATATCATGATTTACAGTAATCTTATTATAGTGACTTGAGGAAACACATGGTAGTCCTGTCCTGTTTCATTCTCAGGTCGTCTCTAATGTGACTCTAGCTTAGTGTTATCTACTGCAGAATACTTCCAGTTAAGGCTGGAAGATGTATGCTCTGCTCTCAGTCCCAAAGTGTAATGCTATGTGGAATTAAATGGTAAATTCTAAACTTGCCAGGAAGGGACATGCAATACTTGTGTTGTGATGATCTCATAAGATCTAGGTGTCCAAGTGGAAACTTCGTTATAATTCTGTATTAAGAATGCACAGTCTTTTCTTTTGCCACTTAAACCTGAACAAGATTACAGTTCTGTTCAGTTGCGTTAAACCTCCCAAACTTCAATATGTAGTTGTCATGCTGGGTCACCAAATGATCGCATAGTTATGGAATTGCTTTAAATATGTTCTTATAGCTGGAAATGTTTACCTCGTACAACTTAATACTACTTTCTTTTGTTTTCCTGGATAATTTCTCTTCAGCCAAGTCCAAAATCTAGCAATAAAAGGGCTGCATCTCAGTCAAGCTCTCATCATTCAAAGCGACCAAAAGAAGACAATTTGGAGGTGCCAGTAACTGACATGGACATAGATTCTGGTACGCTTATTCTGCATTTTTTTTTCCTAGTTTCCATTTTTATTTTCAAAATAACTTGCTCTGAATTGAAATGTCAATGTTCATGAAGAGAAACTAATGTGTTAGTATTCGTTACGGTGGTAACTAATGTAACTGCTAACATATGCTAGCGGTGTCCTACTATAGTTGCATTTGGGCCTCGCCACAATAGGCATTCTCTGTTGCTGTGATTGTCATATCTTCCAATACCAGGCAGGAGGTTTCAGGTGTTCTCAGAGCAATTGGAATGTTAGGTTACAAATTCTGATCTCTACTTCAAGTATATCCTAAAGAAACTTCTATTATGAAGACCTCGAAATCCTTAAATATATGGATGAAATAACGTAGAAAGTTGTAAGCTCACTTCTTAAAAATAAGAACAGTGTTGTTCGAATGTTGGAATAGCTGGAGAAACTTCTGGCTTTCCTTTTGTGTCTCAGTGTGGAATAAGTTTGTTCGCAATACATTCAAGAGTATTTTATCTATATTTTTTTTTCTTGACCGGCTAGCAGAGTTAAAATCCCCCAAAACATAGTTTCGGTGGATATTAAAACCTTCAAAAAGTTTGTTCTATCTCAGCTGAAAACCAAGGATGAGAAGACATAAGTCTGCTAGTTAATCAGAGCATTGTCACTTCGAATCTTGTTCTGTTCAGATTTCAGATTCTAACAGATGTCTTTCAATCTGTTTCTAGATCTGGAAGTGTCACAAAGATCTCAAACTCATAACAGTTTTCAGTTCCAACCTCCGCTGCCACCTGGACGTCCATCGATGTCAACTCCTCCTCCTTTACCACAAGGAACACCTCCACTAAATCTTACACCACCTCAACCTTCAACACCCACCCCCCCTCCTCTTCCTAGGACTACTCCACCATCAAATCCTTCCGGTGATATTCCTCAGCCAAAAATAGTGGATTCAGTCATGGATGAGGATACTCTGACCTTGGAAGAGCTAGAGGAACAGCAGCGATTAATCTGGGCAGCACTAGAGCAGGCAGAAAGCACAAACAGTGACTCTGATATTCCTGTTGATACACCTTTAACTGGAAATTCTGTTACATCATCACCATCTAGGAACGAAGTAGATCTTGTTGCAGAAGTAAGGTCATCTGGTAAGGTGATTACAGTGGAAACTACGTTTTCTGACATCAGTGAACAGATACCAGAAAATGAACATTCTATAACTAGTCCTAATCCAGGAGATAGTTTACTTAACTTAAAGGAAAATCCTGATAATACAGATTCAGAAGGCTTGCTGGATAACACCATGCCTGCTCCCAACCATGAGGTTAACGATGGAGAAAATACAGGTGGAGATAAAGTGGTCACAAGCACTGAACCATCTGCAAAAAACTCCAGTCTTGTTCCTGATATGAGCAAGTTTGCTGTAGGCATAACACCATTTGAATTTGAAAATATGGCAGAATCAACAGGTGTTTATCTACGAATAAGAAGCGTGTTAAAAAATTCCCCGAGAAACCAGCAAAAGAAAAAGACTTCGTCTTAACTGGTCTTCCTCTGTTTCATTATGTCCAAATCCCTGCTTCCTTCTCTCGCCTCCTCCAGTTTTACGAACTTGGATAACTTTCCTCATCCTTTTGTGGGAAGGAGAAAATCTAGACAAATACAGCTCTACGCCGTTCTTCCTTGGAATTGAAGTCAGTGCAGGGCTTCCGTATTGACCAGGACCACCAATGTGGTCAGAAAATATAGAAGAATTTCCCCAAGTTGCTTCTTTCCACTAAGGAATAACAGGACTGTTGATTTGTTAAGAGCATTTTACATGCCAATACATGAAACTCTAAAAAGAGGAGTTTGTGGTTTGCTGTTCATTACTTTGGCTAAGATTTATATAGTCCTTGAGTTTCAGGTGGATTGGTGATTTATTTTTTTTTTATATCTGTCCTTTGTACAATAATCTATACTTTATACATTTTGCTAATTATCCTGTAGATAAGTTTAATATATTCAGGATGTTTTTAAAAAGGTCTAACATTAAGATTTCCCACGTTAAAATCCTGACAATTGGATGAAAATAATCAGGGATTACCAGCATTATCTTCGCCATTTCAAATATTTTTATAAATTATTTATGTGGGTCAGTTTTAATTACCACTGTATCTTTTGTAACATCATCCTTCCTGTAAACTTGCTGTACATACCTGTTCATTGTTGTGTACAGAGGTTTAATAAATGAGCTTTTATATAAAGATTTTTTAATTGGAGTCCTAAACCATCAAAGTGCTGATTTTTGAAAATTAAGTACTGAAGAGAATTAGAAAAAGCAGCTAATTAAAATGCGCAGGAATAAAGTTACATATTTTAGGAACGTTCCCAACTATTGGGTTCAGGTTTTCATAATCAAGAAGCTGTTCAAATTATTTTAGCTACTTAAATAGAACGTTGCCATACCATTCAGTTTTCATAATCTGAAGAATTGCTTGCTTCTGAAAGCTTAAAAGTGTAATAATTCTGCTGATTAATTGTTCTAACACTCTTTTCCCTTCTTCTCTTAATTGTCTTCAGAGGGCCCTGTGGGTGGAATGACTGTACGTTGTTTGCATTGCCAACAGAGGGAGTACTAGATTGACTTAACAGTATTCGTTGGAGCTGGTAAAGCATTTGTTTGTCCTTGTATAAATGCAGGAAAAAAGCCTTCCTCGACAAATGCGACACGTGGTAAACCAAAAGTATATTCAGGTATCCAAGAAAAGACTTGTGAAGGGGGGATGTTCAACGGTGTTTTTGTTAAAGGTAACTTCAGAGACGGAACTTATTCTTTAAAATCCTCAACTTTGCAGATAGTACGTATTTCCCGCAGATCCTTATAATATATGATATTAGTACACTCTGCTTTCAAATGCTTCAAAGAACCCCAGGCTTTCTGTAGTTAAAGCTTTTGTCTTTACTTCCTTTTTTTGCTCTAAACTTTACAGGAGGGAAAACCGAAGTGTCTTTATGTATGAACTGCTCGTCTTCCAAGAGACTGAAAAAACTTTTGCAGCATATACCAGTTCAGTTTATGTGGTTGCATTTCAAAAGTAGTGGTGAAGGTAAATGTTCATCGTATGTGCTAAAATGGAAGGCTTTTGCCTTTTCATCTTTTATAGGAGAAATAGTATGGCTTTCTGTAACAGCAATGGATAACAAAATAATATGTTTTTTCCAGCTTCTACACACTTTACAAACAAATCACCATTGGGAAGCATGTAGAGATCTTGTCCTTTCTCCATGCCTCCTCCTCCTCCCGTGGAGTTAAGGCTGGTAATGACAGTGCACAGAAGCCATTGTGCTGCGTGCTGCATCGTTCGCATGTGGATGATAACGTGATGCAGGGCATGAGGTAATGATTTCAAGTGTACACACCTTTTGGGTGTGTTGAGGTGCTCATATTGTAAACACGCAGTTCTCTTTCCACACCTTGGGAGATCTTTTTTTAATAGCTCTTAGGAAATACTGCCTCTTTAGTAGGACAGGCAGCCTAACCTTTACAGGAGTACTTGTGTACTTCTGCCTTGCTTACAGATGCTGCAAGATGAAAATCATCTTTATGTGCTTAGTACCCTTTAGTGCTCTCTGTGTTTACAATAAATTCATAATAAATCACCCTTACACCTAATTGCTCAGAATAATTGAAGATAAATCTTCAATGTTTGTACAGATTCTCAGACTTACTGCTAAAGTAGCTGTTAACTTTATTGCTTCCAAGATTTATACCAAAGGTATTAGGGTAAGAGTAAAATGAAGTCATTTCAGCAACATGGCTTTTAATGTAATGGTACATTCTATTTAAATATGTTAAATCCTTAGTTTTATAAAGCTTTGTGTTTTAAATTGTTCAGCATTTTTTATCACTTCGGCCACTCTTGTATTTGCTGCACACGAACTACTTGGAGATACGGATCCCTTCCATTTTTAGAAGATGGTGCCTTCTGGTATCTAAAGCAAATATTTTGGGGGGGCACTTGGAGCAGGAATGGACTGTGTTTGGGTCCACATTCTATGTCCACTGAAATTTCTGTCCAAAGTGACTAGACTGACTAGTTGTTCAAGTCAGTAAACGTTTTTGTCCTTCACATGTGGTCTGCTACCACCGGAAGCATGCAACCCACGCTGTCACACTTGCATACAGGCATGAAGTAAAATTCCCACAACTGGGATTGTTCCCATTTAAGAATTTTGTTTTTTAATATAACAAAAGACTCTAGGCTTTTGTAAATACGGAGTTGTCTGTGTGCTCAGAATTATTTTTTATAGTGCTTTTGTGCTTCTTTTGCAAAACTGTTAGCAGATGTTTAGACCTGCTCCTTTTAGTCTTGGTATTATCCCTGTCTGTCTTTCATTTGTTATTCTTTTGCCTTTCAAATTGTAAACAAAACTTATAAAAGTTCCTGTAATTGTTCTTTTTTCTTAAAATAAGATTTTTGTAGTGCTTATGTTTTGATGTCAGAAAAGCGGACAGTCTTTTGCAGGAACTGTAATGTTTGGTTTTAACTTGCAGTAATTGATTTGAAATAAGGGTAATCATAAAAAATACTGGGCACTCAGAGGTATCTTTTACATAAGATAAGTATGTAAATCTCCTTTAAATCTCGTCTTTCAGATTTTCCTTCCTATGGAGGTGGCAGTCAGTATGAGAAGGTTGAGCAGAACCAATGACTAAAACTCCTACTGTATTTACCTCTGCTGTAAGACATACAGTTAATTAGGGATGGGGAGTTATGCCTGTTGTTTCTTTCATGGTTAGGAATGTATTTATCTCTTAGCTCTTTACCTATACTTCAGTTTTCCTATCAAGTGCTATACATTGTTGCTGCACTGAAGACTCTTGTAATTACCAAATTTCTTTAATCTCTCAGGTATAACTATTGAAATTAGTTTTGTATATTGAAACTGCAATCAGATCACAAGGTCTGCGAAAAAGCTGAACAGCAAAGTCTTTCTGTTACTTCCAAGTCACATTCCCATGGTGATGGGTGTGGCATAATAACCTAGATTAGAGCTTACTAAAATGAATGAGTAATAAAATTTGTAATGAGGTGGGTATAGTGTGAGCAGGCATCACTCAAATTTTCCCACAGATTCCTGTTGGCATAGTACTCATGTTTGTTTACAGCATTTAGAACAGCAAAAGTATTTAAAAATGCTTATGTGCATCTAAAAATATCTAATCTGTGCACAATAGTCAGGGTATCAGTCAGGTGACTAGTTGTCTCTTAAAAAGATTTTAATTTCTAACTTATATTTTTATAACCTAATTCGCAGCGCTTAAAATGTCGCTAAAAGAAAAATAGCTGAGATTCTAGAAGATATCTGAAAGACGTGTTAGCTGCTAAGAAGAATTATTTTTACTGCAAACTCTGTAAGGCAGGATAGCTGGGAAAAAAAACAAACCCAAAAACCCGAAGAGGAGGAAGAAGCTCAAATGTAATTGAAGTGTTTCAATGCATTGGTAGTTGCCATGGAACTCCATAGTACCTTCATTTTGTAACACGGCTGTATTGACTCTGGTAAGTAAATGCCATTGAAGATCGATGTTGTTCCTAAGAATACGTGGTAGAGTCATGCATACGTTTTGGGGGGTGGGAGGGGATGAGTCAGAGGTAGGAATTGGTCCCGATCCTTGGAGAAGCTTACAAACAGGATGGATTTAATAACATGGTAATTAACATGCGACAATTGGACACTTCCTAAACTTTGGTTAACTATAAGCAACAGAGATTTGACATAGGATTTTTTACAACATATATTTAGCCGTGATCCAATGACTGAATAAAAAAACTCTTTCTTTAGAACTAGGCACTCTCCATATGAACAAAAAAACCTTCTTTGCTTCTCTGTAGGTGAGAATTCAGGTTTTGTTTGTATTTACATAAGTGATAGAATGATTTGCATAGTCCATCTTTTTTAATAGACTATGGTTTCTCAGTTATCTATGAAATGAAACACTCATAATCAAGATGAACATAAAAGTTAAATTAAGTACCTTGTTTAAACAAGCACGCAGAAAGGATTCTTTAAAAACTGTCTGTTTAAACACTGTTCTCTGTTCTACTGATGTTGGGTAGAACAAATAATGTAAAATTGGATTAAAGTTTCTTGTGTAGCACACCAGCAAAGCACGTGGACTCGCAGAGCTGTTTTGTACTGCTGCTGGGTTGTTCAGCTGACCTAGGGGAGGAAAACAGCAAGTGCGTGAAGAGTGGAAAAGAGTTCTTGCAGACTTTCAGTCCACTGAACTGTGAAAGTAACTACCATTTCTGCAGTACTTTTTTTTTTTTTGGAACTGTTGCATACATGATAATTGAGGCTAAAAGGCAGATTTTCATCTAGCATAACCTATCAGTCAAAGGCTGCCAGTTTTAGAGGCATAAATTTAAAGCCAAAAAATAATAAGAGTAAGCATGAGGCTTCAGGATGCTAAATCTCTTTGGGATCAATATAGCTGTAAATAGATGAGCAAAATGTACCAATCAGGTTAAAATGGGAGGGGGGAATCCTGTCGTGTTTTTGTAAAATCAGAAACAACTACAGAAAATAATAGTGCAAGTTTCTTTGCTGGGATTTTTGAAGTAGCACTTCTGTGATTAAAAAACAAACCAACCCCCAACAATCAGTTGCTTTTTCTGAAGCAGGTGTGATCATCAGTTCTGTATAGGAATTGCCAAAGGTACATATTAAAGAGATTGTTCAGGGGGAAAAAAAAATCTTATACTCAAAATCTTCATACTTGGTTGGAAGACTGAATGTGAAAATGTGTAAGTCAGGATATCCTTAAATGCAGTTCTTAAAGAACAACGTTTTAGCTATTCTGAAAGCTTCAATAATTTTGGACCTTTCACGTATCTGAAAAAGGGCAAAAACCATTTCAACTGGTGTTCCCACGTTATTGGAGAGAACAATTTTAATTCTAAAGTGGACCTTATACTTGTGGCCAGGATGCCAGTAGTTACGTTAGCATCCTGAATTTCCCTGGAGCATCCAGCAATTCCTGTTTTCGTAGAGTTATGAAAATGTCTATTATATATTGACTGATCTGATCATGAAGTTCAGAAGAGAAGAGACACTAGGACTGGAATCAAAGATATTCTGGCTTTCAATTATATTTAGTGCTTTGTAGTACTGTGATTTATAGTACCAGCATCTTTTTTTGTAATGATTGCTACAAATTGGATGTGAACATATTAAATGTTATTGTTGTCATAGTCTGCATAGATCTTCATCTAAGTGTTGCCTGCTACACAGAAGCTGTCAAACATTTCTAATTGGGATGAACTTAAGTTACAGTTGCTCTAAAGCTACTTTTTCATAGTTTGAAGGTTGATAGTGGTTGAATGATGCATAACTAACTCCCTTGTTTCCTACAAGATTGCTTTGATCTTGAAACTCTGATGCTGTTCACTAGGAAATTACATGAAAAACCAATGGCACGTTCACTTTATAAGTAGAAGCTTTTGATCTATGTGACATCATTCTCAATTCTCGCTTTAGTAACAGGACATTTTTAGCTTTAGCCTTGCAAGGGAGTAAAGCAAGCTATTTACACATTTGAACTGTGTTTCATCTATTATTTCACCACAGTCGTTTACTGCTTGTGCTTTATTACAGGTTCCACAAGAACAGCGCAACGCTACAACTCAGTTTCTATCTTAAGAGTAAGCCGACTTGTAGTTGCTGTGCTCTGTACTGGATACATCAGGCTAACATTGCTTATGAAAACTTTTAATATGCATTGAACTGCATACACTTGAAATCTGCCTACATGGTAACAAATTAACTGTTAGACAAAAAAATCAAATTAATGAATGAAAATGATGGAAAACACCACACTTGGAGGAAAACACATTCTATATAAGCATCAGATCAATACAGAAAGCTCAAATCTACAATACCCGAAACAAACACAAAGGTTCACAACTGTAGCTCTCAAGCTAACAGATATTTTGGACAAGTGTTCTGTAAAGTTAGTACGACTCTCTGGGTTTGACCCTAATTGCGATTTTTGTGCTGGGGATTATTTCTATAGTTAGGGGCTGCAGGGTCATTTTTTTGTTTCAAGCAATCATTTGCTGGCTCTGCGCTTCTAAATACAACCTAATATTTAAATCCTGAAGTCCTTATTCAGCAAAACTTTTGTCTAATTTTGCAGGGAGAAAGAAGGGTGGCTGTGCATGGATTCGAGTATCTTTCAGCATCTAATGGCCCTGGTAAGAGATTCTATTTAACATTTAGGAAGTGAAATTCTAACAAACATTGCTAAATGCTGATCTAGTTGAAACCTATTATTTGGGGGACTGCGTCACACCATTTTGTGCTTTACCATGCTGGAGTAACGCCAAAGAACGAAGCCAAAATGAAACACAAATTGCAATCAGACTCCAGCAATGGAACTGCTTTCTCATCACCCTTTTGTTCGAATGGCATCATGCAGAAACTGAATGATCTACGAGACTGCAAACTGAGGTCTGCTTTGTGATGAATTCAGCAGTTACGGGCCAGCTCTGGCTGGGCTCTGTTGCCTGTTTGTGAGAGGTGAAGAAGTGAAGCAGAGGTGTTTGAATTCAGCCTTGCAAATTGGTGTTAAATTGTTGATGATGGCGCTGGAGCTGCTGCTACAGCTGTTTAAACTTCAGCCATGGGCTCACGCCAGGTTCCAATGTGTTGCTTCACAAACACAATGAAAATTAAAATAACTCGGTAATTTAGAGAAAGAACGATAAATTTCTGGGCATCGGGACAAAAGGAAAATGGAGATAAGAAGCAGACAGTAAAGTTATTCACCCACTAAGAGCTCTGTGCTTCACACCGCCCTGTCTCTTCTCCCCACCCTTTCCCCCCGCCCCATTCACGCCCGCCTGCTGCCGCAGCGCCTTCTCGCTGCTCGGGCCCCCTCCCCGCTGCGGGCACCAGGGCGACCCTCCGCACCGGGCTGTGCCCGGCCTCCCCCGGGGACCTCCCCCGGGCCGCCCGGGAAGGGGTTAGACGGGGGGAGCCCCTCCTTCCCCCGGCGGCGACGGGTACCCCCCTGGGGGCGAACAAAGCAGGGGGGAGACAAAGGGGAGTGGAAAAAAAAAAAAAAAGAAGGAGGCGAAAGAAGGGAGAACGCGGAGGAGCCGGGCAGGGGCGCGGAGGGAGGCGCGGTTCCCGCTGCTGCAGTCTCCGCCTCACGCCGGCCCGGCCGGGCGCAGACGTTGTCCGCCCGCCCCGCCCCCTGCCAGCCGGGGAGGCGCCGCCGCCGCAGAGGAGGAGGAGGAGGAGGAGGAGGAGTGAGGAGGCGGCGGCAGGAGCTGCGCCCGGCGCTGGCGGCGGCCGTGGAAGGCGGTGGCGCGGAGCCGAAGGCGGCAGCGGTGAGGCCGCCGCTTGGGGCCGGCGAAGGGGCGGGCGGCGGTGTCTGAGGGCGGGGGGAGCCGCCGGCCGCCTCCCGCCTCGGGGCCTCCGCTTCCAGTCTGGGCGCCTCGGCGGGCGCCGCGCTGTGCCCGCGCCGGGGCCGTGAGGGCGGTGAGGAAGCGAGGCGACGCGGGGACGGCGCGGGCGGCGGTGCGGGGACGGGGAGCGGCCCTGTGTGGGGGGCTGAGGGGTCCCGAGCGGGGCGGGGGGCTGTGCCGGGAGGGGGCGATGCTGGGTTGGGTGGGGCGAGGCCACGCGGCCGCCCCCCCCCCGCCGCGGGAGCTGTTGGCCTCCGCCACACGTGCCGGTGCTTCCCCGCCGGCCTGCCCGGGCCGCGGTGACAGCAGCCGGTTTGGCTGGTTCCCGAGCCCTGTGCTCGGGTTTGCCGGGCTCATTCCGCTCTTGTACGGCTGCTCCCCTTCCCGCCGCCGTGACCCCGGTTGGACGGGGCCGGACGGGGCCTCCGTAAACTCGGAGGTGGCAGCGCCCTGGGGGGGCTCCCGGGGCTCGCCTCCCGCCGCGCAGGGCCCTCGGGGCGGGGAGAGGGTGTCGTCGTGGTTGGTGAGGAGCAGGGAGGGTCTGGAATGCGCTCGCTGCTCCGGTCTTGTCCTTAGAGGATGTAACGCCGAGCTTCGCGGCGGTGGTGGCTTGAGCGGGTGATTGCGGGGGGAAGGGGGCTGAGCACCTCCTGGTAAATGCCGACCTGCAGTTCCCGGCATACTACGCCTATATGCTGGTATTTTACTGATGAACGATTTGGTTTATAATTCACCTCGCCTGTTCTTTCTTTTGGTTTTATGTCTGCTCCCCACGCTTGGGTTGTTTTCAGAGCCGGTGGTTTGCAGGTGAGCTGCTCTTGTGTCACCCCGCGGTTCCGGGTGGCTCAGCCAGAGCTTACTGCCATGTTTGTCGCCAGCGTTAGACCTGTGAGATCCCCGGGCAAAAGCTCATGGCCCCTCCTGCTTTCCGCTATATCACTGTACCTAAGGCGATTTGGTGTTCTCTTTTCTGTGCCTCAGCTGTCATGGGGCACAAGGTAATTGTTGCTGTTACTCACATGTTAATGTGGCTGCTGCTGCATTAAAACCAGGAGTTAGTTTCCCCTTTCATTATAACATCTTTGTGTGTATCTTTTAAGACATAAAAATAAATAGAAGCAAACAAAAGTCAACACCACACACAGAAAAAAATCTCTTCCAAACCATAGCATGGGGAAGAAAATTTAGTCTGTGACTGTATATGTTCATGACTCTGAAACGAAGGCCCTTTCCTCCCCACCCCTTCACTCACTCACCCAGTGTGCTGGATGGGTAGGGTTTTATGGAAGTCCACAGGTTGCTTTGGGATCTTTGAGCAGAAAGATTTTAAGACATGTGATAGCTGTATTGACATGTCGGAAGAAGAAAGAAAAGAGGTACAAAAGAGGAAATGCCTTTATGCCACATGCTGCTTTGCGAAGAATTTTATTTAAAGAACAGAAGTGCGCATATAATTCTGAAACTAGAAATGTTAGAGAGTGATTTTTCTGAAGTGTGTGCCTGTGTGCACCTGCTACAACATGTAACAAGACAGCAAATTAGATACTGCAGGGGAAAAGTAAATAACTTTCCCCCCTCTCCTTCCCCCTTAACAGCAGCATACCTTAGTCTAAGGAATGTGTAACTGTTCAGGTACTGACAAAACTTCTTCATTTACATACCGAAAGTAGAAGAACTGAAAAATGTGCAGAGGGTTATTAGTTCTTGGTTTAAAATGACAAGATTTAAGGGTTTTCTTCCTGTCTGTTCCTTATATGGACTAGATTTTCTATCTGTGCTAAAGTGCACTGAAGCTTTGTGTGTATTGAACAGGGAGGGGAGAGGGATGTGTTGGCTGAAGCAGAAAAGCTTGGAAATGTGATCTCAAATTTCCATATCTTTAGGGATGCAGAGGGAGATTTTATTTCGCCAAAAAAAAAATTAGTTCTGTGTACTTTGTAGGGTTTCTTTTAAAGAGAGGATCTCAACTTTTTAGTGAGGGGCAGAAAAACAACTGTCTCTTATCCTCATCACAGAGGTGTACTGTAGGAAGTAAATAACCTTTTTTCCTAATGTGATGGTACTGTAGGAAGGAACAGTGCTTATATATGCTGATTGCAGTGACTTTATAGAGCTCCTGTAGATTTCCCAGGCTGTGTCTGTTTATAATCTTCTGAATGTGAATATCCAGGACAGCCTTTATTTACTTAGCTTGGGCAGATGGGATAATTCCTTTAGTGCTCCTCCTTTTATCCTTTTAGCCCTGTTAAAGTTTTTCTTGGGAGTGACTGAGAATATTTCAACGTAGATCTTCCTTCAAAAGAGAGAGCGCAATCTGGCTTGCCAATATGATTTTTCAAAACTGCTTTTCATTTTCTCTCCAAAACATTCAGGTCAAATGTTAACTCCGTATGTTGAATGCAAGTTTTCTAATGTTTGAACATGATGACCATGAATGAATGCAGCTCTTGTTTAATCTTTTGGCATTCTTTAGGGACTACTGGCTCTGCTGGCACGTATAAAAAGTAACGCACTGGAATCCTTATTGGACTGGCATGTTTAGAAATGCCTCAGATGGATGGTGTTTTGTTATTTAATGAAAGGCAATTATATACTGCATTAGCTGTAATCTCAGCTGCGCTCAGCTCGATGCCAGTTTCTGCTGGAGCAACCAGTCCGTTCTTCTTGACCTGCAGAACTGAAGCCAGCTCTGTCAGCAGCATGGTCCCTGGTGATGTCAAACATCTCTGGATGTGTCTGTCCTCTACACACATTTATTTTTGCAGATGATGCTGCACTTGCACGTTGTACAAACTCAGACAGAAGACTTTTGGGTGAATAGCACCATGTATTCTTTTAATTTATAAGACATGCCTTCACTCTACCGTTTCAAGGAGAAACGCCGTTAAAAGCCGTTCAGTTTTCCTGATTTTTATAATCTTAACTCTCTATATTTTTAGCTATATTTTTGAGGGGAAATTGCAAGGCAAAGAGGGAAACTTAGTATTTGATTGAGTTAGCTTACCTGACACACTCATTCTGCTTCTCTGCTTGTCAGCAGCATCCACTCAATCACAGCAATGTTTATCTAAGTTCTGTATTTGTACTTCTACTTTATGCCAGCCGTATAGCAGTCATGGTGCTAATTTAAAAGGCTAAGAACATGGACGGCTAAAAAGGGATTGCTGACTTGATGTTTTCAAAGAGTGTGAAACACTTACAGTTTCACACAAGTCTATCAAAATTAGATCGTTACTCTAAAGAGCAGCATCTTTGTTTCGGCTGCTTCAGTTGTAACTGTGTTGGGGAGAAGCCCTGTGTCTTTGATTATATGCATTTGGTTTTGAGACAGACAGGAGGTGGTATTTTCCATCTCAAATTTTCATTTAAACGAGATCGTAAATAACTTAAATTTGATGCTCTACTATTCCAAAATCATAATTGTTGTTGTGGACTGAATGCACTTAACTGAGGTGGCTGAAGTGCAGTATCATCATCAGAAGTCAGTGGGGACAGTCAAACAACTTACTCTTACTAACTTACTACTTCCAAAACAGAGGGCTTTGGGGAAAGGCGAGAATTTCCTTGGAAAAATGTAGGAAAAGTAGTAAGTATTCATAGTGGGCTTACCAGAAGAGGTGATAATTATGTACTTTCTTGGGTGAAAACTTTCTCTACTTCTCAATCCTTGACTCATTCTGTAGAGAATGATGTGTGCTTAGGAGGATCATGTGCTTTCTGATCTTTTAATAGACTATAGCAGTGACATTTTTATAACGCGTGTGTACAGCAGCAACTTGAAGTGTTAGAATTTGCATCATATTTTCTGTGATTATTTTTTTTAAGTTTTTTAACAGTTACCAGCTCTTCCTTATTAATTAAAGGTGGGAATATCTTAAAAAAATTGAACAGGCTGTGTTTAGAAATAGCAACGTAGATTGAGGAAAAAATTACTCACAAATTGATATCCCAAAATAATTTTTTACTGTTACATTCATACTCTCTAATTTTTGTTTTGTATTCAGCAGTCTGTGTTTCCATGGTTTGTTGCTTTTTATTTTACTGAGGATCTTGAGGCATTTAGGAATCTGGATGAACATAGCGAGCTATAGAATGGTAAAATGGTGTTACTTAAAATGTCCTTGGTGCAGAATTCAAATCCATAATCAGAGCAGAAGCTTTAATGAATTACCTTCCTCAGAGCGTTGCTGTAATATCTGACTGATGATTTGAGGTCCTAAGCCTCTTACTATTTTTCATCTGAATCATCTTGTTCTTAGTTCAGTTTTAGTTATAGGCATTTACTGTGCCTTTTCCCTTTCCCAAGCATATGCAGAGAGAATCCTGTTTATCCAGTTTGCAGTGAATATTCTACATTTTCCAAGGTAGAAAACAGCCATGCGTCTTATTTACTAACTTAGCAATGTCACTAAAACCCTCTAATTTTCAGTGGATTTGCATCTCATAATGGTGGTCTCCTAAATGTATCATATTCAAATTTTATATTATCTCCAAACTCAGGAATTAGTTGGTCTGACCTAAAGTCATTGGGAGAAACTCAAGACTATTTGAACACAAGTTTCCCTCTTACTGGTTGGCCTACTTCCATGAAACTTGTAAGAATATAATATTTGTTTTTAGAAATCTCCTGCCTTTTATTTTCTTTAGTTGAAATTACCCAGCAGGTTCAAAATCAAAGGAAAAATGCAGATTTGTATGCAGGCCTGGCTGCCATAAAAGCCCTGATGTTGAAAGATAATATAGAAGTCTTTGGTTCTGAATATGCTATGGATCTGTGAACTCACATGGAAAATAGTTCAAGTCATTTCCGTGATATAGAAATACAATGTCTATGATCTGTCTCAGTTAAGAAACAAATCTAAAGTTGCTGGTTGAGCTCTAGATCAGCCATGTCCTTAATGAGGGACAGCATCGTGGGATGTTTGGATCGATTCCCAAACAACAAATTCTGTTCTTCCCCAGTCCTGCTAAGTGTACAAGAAAGCAGGAGTGTCTTCAGAGTTCTTAAGGAAACAGAGATTCACTCTTTGAAGTTACAGAAAACCAGTAGCTATTTATGGGGATGTCCTTACGCTGTGGTGTGATGGTTGCTTGATAGTGGGATGAGTGATGACAAGGCATAGTGTTTGCGTTACAGTGTTGGGTCTGTTTTGAATATCCTCTGGTGTCTTTGTTTTCACTGAATGTACTAGTTGCTTCAGACTAAGTAGTGTTTATCTAAACAAATGCCCTCCAAAATAGAGTTGAAAGATTTTTCAGGATCTCTGCTAGTGATCGTATAGATATGATTCAGCTTGAGTAATTTGTCAGCCACTCTTTGTGTCAAGATCTGTTCATCAAATCAACGACACCGTCAAAAGAGCTGTGTCATACCAGTGGGCATACTTCCCAACTTATTGCAAGCTTTTGGGTTTGTATCTTTACGATGGCAAAAGCAAACTGTATTTTGAGTTAGACTTAAAGACATACTAAAACTTGCATGCAACAGTAATTTCCTGGAGTAATCCTGGTAGTGACTTTGAAGTCACTTCAGAAGAGCAAAGGATTGCTTTCATTCTGTTAATAGTTATGCCTAGTTAAAATAAACAGAGATGCACTTCTTCAAGAATCTGTCTCTTATAAAATTTGTATTTACGTTAAGAATACAATATGGGAAACTTGAGAAACACATGTTGGATGAGTGTTTGCCGTTGTGAAGGGTCTACCTCTCTAGAATTCATATGATGCTTATATTGGATTGGGCTGGAATGACCTGAAGTAGAATGTCATAAGAAGAACGATCCTATACAAGCTAGGGGACGTTCTTGCTTATTTTCTTATTAAATTTTTATTTCCTATACCAGTATCTGCAAACAACAGATTTGAAAGGTCTGGATTCCTTATTATTAATTTTTTTTTTTTCCACCTGATCAGCTGAATTTTAAATGCAAAATTTTTTCTACCTTTAAAAGTGAGGTACAAAATGCTGGTTTGATAGGCACATAGCAGCCCATGTATTTTGTTTCTGGCAGTAAGCAGAACATCTAGTAAGCCAAGTAAATAGCATCTGATGGCACTTAGTATGATAAACATTGAATTAAATGATGCGTATTAATTTGGTGTCTTTTCTTGTGGTAGTGACGTACCTGAAAAATATATTCAGATCATCACGTTACTTGGTTTATTGACATCAAAATCCATGGTTTCTGGGAGACAAAATAAAACTGAAGTCTTGTTTTTAAATGCTCCCTTTTTTCTAATTGCTGTGTGTTGAATGAGTAATCAAATGTAGACTCCCTTATTCTATTGAAATTTAAAGTTCTTAATTCTGTATAGTTTCTGTTTCTTGTATAAATTATTTCTTAAATTCTATTCATTTCAACGGAAATGATACCTGAAGATGCTTCTGTAATCCCACAGTCTCTAATCACTGAACAGTACGGTTGAATTCTTGAGCAACATTCAGATAATCAATTTGGTTTAACAGTGGCTATGCAGAGGCTGTTACATCAGTACCATAATAATTTGCTGTTTGTGATTTGCTTTGTTATCAAATGCCTGCAGTGCTTTCTGGCTTGTTTCAGTCTGAACTTGCTACTCATTCAGTAAATGCTTTGGAGCTGACAAAACACGCTGAATTTGCACTAAGTCATGAGCATTAGATTCAGAGAGAAGTTCATTTGCCGTTTCAGTAATTGGCTTCAATGGCTAAATGTAAAAAGACCTTGATGTGAATTCATAGCTCCAAAATGGTTGTATTTAAGTAGCAAATGGCTAGGAATACAAAGTGTGCTGCATCATTACAAGAGAAGTTCTGAAAAGTTAATGCATGAAGGCTTCCAAATCCATCTCTTTGGCTTAACTACTTGTAATCGTTACAGAGCTGACTTTGAAGCTTAGTGTGACATTTACAATGGATATTGTGTGCTGTGGAATTACTTCATTGTAGATGTAATGCAACGCTTGCAAAATGGTGATTCAGTCTTTATAGTTGCCCAATATGAAGCATCTGCAGTAGACCCAGAATGTGTCAGAGGAGTCATCACATCCAGGGGGAGATGCGTCTCATCTCGCAGGCTGGATGTGCTGACATTGCAGTTTTCCAAAACATGAGAAATCTGGCTGCATAATACGTAGCAGTGGAGGACTATACTGGTATTCCTCCTTGGAAAAAACCCAAGAAGGTAACAGTAGGAAATGCTATTTAGGGAGGGTGTGTGAACCTGTCTGCTTTCTGCAGTTTATCCCTCTGCCCTGTCTACCTCATCCAGAATAGTTTCAGTAAGGATGTTGGTGGGTACGTCCCAGTCTAGTCAGTTTGTGGGCCTGCTGTGGATGAATTAATCTCATTCTTATCTGAACCTTCCAGAAGTTGGTCTCTGTGATCTGGCACATTCTTGCAGAGAGAGAGATATTCTTCAAGAGCTAACAAGAAGCAAATAGCAGTGCAATGTGAAGGCACTTGTTTTGTTCAAAGCCAAAATGTGGTTGTATTTCTAAATAGTGTGTGAATTTCAAAAGCCTATAAATTCAACTAAAAGCATTATTTTAAGTGCTTTTGGAAATATACATACTCATTTTTTACAGAAACGGAACACCAGCCCAGGAGACTGCAAATACAACTTCTAGAGCTGTAATAAGAATTAGATATGAATCATACAGAAGATGCTTTAATGTTTTGAGATGGCAATAATTTTAGGAGTTGTAAGCCTTTTGTAACTGTGAAGGGTCGGAGCTTTTGGTGTAATTCATGGCCCAGAAGAGAAAAGTTTCTGGGTTCGAAATTCCAAGTTACTTTCTCTAAACCATTGTCAGGATATTTGAGGAATGATTCATGAGCTTTTGAAAGCTTAGCAATAGTGGTATGAACATCAAGAGGACGAAACAGATATTTAAGAAATGCTGTTCAGGCTGCTATTTCAAACATAGTGCTTCTTGTGGGGAGTTTGTTTTTCTCTCAGGAAAGTGAAGTTACTGGATTGTGGTGGTCTCTGAAATGTATTTTCCATACCACTTTTCTACAGAAGGGGTTTTCTGATTTATTTTGTACGTGTTACATTTTCTTCATGGTATGGTCAGAATTTGTTTTCTAGATATGTACTAGTTGACGGTAGCAGGGATTACCTACGATCTTCTCTGGTTACAGATCCCTGTGAGATTTTCAGCAGAGTTATCTGTTCTACACAATCCTTCTAGAATGTTTACTCTGTATCTGTTAGTCTCAATGTTTATGTATTTTGCAAAGCACTGGTATGCTTAGCATAATTAACAAATTGAAGTGGTCTCTTTTTTGAGCTTAGAAATGTGTTGGCTCTGAAAGGCATTTTCCAACAGCTTTTAGTCTCTTAGTGGTGTTAGCTAAGTTTAATATTAATCTTTTAATTCGAAATATTTTTAAGAACTTGTGCGTGACCAATAGTGGATCATCATCGACTACAATAATTGTTTCATTTTATCATACAAATAAACCACAAGAGTAGCGTTCCAGCCTCAAAGTATGCTGCACAGAGTCAGGCTGCGTGTGTCTGCAGAAGACAGAGATTATACAGTCTGTTTTGAGTCAATTCAAACATTATGCTGCTCTGTTCTAGAATGTCCTCTTTGTTTCGTACCACATGGACAGACAACTTGCTTTTCTCCATGGAAACACTGCATCTGCTCCATGGTAGTCGCAAGTAGTGATGTTAGCAAGCGTTTCTTCCTTAAATTGTCAAGTCATTGTTTCAAGTGTTTTATCAGATGAAACGTTTTACTTTAATTATGACGCTACCTGTCCCGAGGAAGGAGAGTGTGGGGATGGCAGCGTGCTTGTCAGATGTCAGCTAACAGTGGAGGGAGCTGAGGCTTTTTTTCCTGTTTCCTCATTTCATTGTTTTTTTAGTTCTTTTTGGAGTACTAGTTGTTGAAAATACAGTCTTGAAAGAAACGGTAGTGGATAACTGTTTTCTTTGCACTATAGGAATTCCTTTTTTGATGGTTGGGAAATATTCTGCTTTTAAATTCAGGGTTATGTGGTTACATTTTATTTATTTATTTTTAATGTCAACTTGCCAACAAAACTCATATCTATTATCAGATTAGTAGGATTTATTTTCCTAAACCAATGGTTCTCAAATGTTGCTTACAGATGGCTTTGATCTGTGCACTGCTTCTAGGTCTGTAAAAGGTAAATAAGAGGAATAAGGATATTGTGAATCAGCTAAAAGGTCCGATGCAAGGATTCACGTCTGCATTTGAAAAGTTGCAGTAGCCAGCACACACCAAAAAAATTGTAATTCATTTGAGAATGTAACGCATTTTCATATTGTATGAAATCAAATATTTCCCAGTGTTGGCACAAGTGTAAAGTTTGTGTTGAAAATCTTTTTTTTAATGCCCAATTATTGGTAGAAGATGTGGCTTTCTGAGCACTTAGGTAGTATGTATCATCAGGCTCTTTCTGTGCATTTCCTTAGGTTCCAGATGTGACCTTTTGAAAAACGCACGGTTAATGTTATTGCCTGTTGGTTCTAAAGATCTTTTTCAGGAGAGCTGAGACCGATTTAGGGAAGGAAAGAGAACAAATGGAGCCAAGTAGCTGCTCTCTCTTGTGAGAACTAAAATGAGGTAATTGACATCTGGAGCCCGTTAGGAAATGCTGGAGTGCGTAATGCTTAGAATCACTTGATGCAAATTTACGGGCTTTCAGTGTTGTATGAATTATATTAGGAAATGCTACTATGAAGTTCCTGTCTATTTCTAAGACCAAAAGTTGCATTTTCACTATTGCAATAAGGCAGTAATTTACAAAAATATGCTGCCTATATTTTAGCAGTTTTTTTAAATTAAGCTACAATTTCAGCAACTCCGAAACCAGGGCACAAAGGATTGTGTTACTTCTGGCCTCGTTGAAGGCCTGTATATTGAGAAAGGCAAATGACACAGCAAATATATAACCCATGACTGTGAAGAGCAAGATTAAAATATGAATGAGTACCCTGAGCCAAGAAATGCAATATTAGAACATTCTAACTTTATGTTAAGCAGAGGTTTGTTAAACGTCTATTAACAAATAATTATTTGAAACCGGCAAAATGTAATTTTAAGGGGTAATTTGGTGTTTGTTTTCTTTTAACAAACCTATCCTTGCACAATAATAGATGGTTACTGCCTGTATGGTGCTGGAGTGCTCTTTGGGGGCAAAAAAAGAGGTAGTAGATGGAAAAGAGTGGTGGAATACAGTAGGACAGCTTCTAGCTTCCTGGTTTTAGGAGGCAATCTTCCTTAAGGGGGACTTGCCTTTGGCCCAGGTGAGGTTGTTGAATTTCCGTAAATTTGGTGTTTGGCACTGTCAGAGGAGACTGTAAACTAAAAAGAACTGACCTTGATGCTTCTCGCATTTCTGTATTTGTACCAAATCCTTCTTTATTAGGTACAGTTTTTCTGTTTCATGGATTTTGATGGGTTGAGGAAAGTAATGGAGGTGTGTGTGGAGACCCTGATATTGGAGGGAATAGGGCCTGCAGCGTGAGGAGGAATAGGTAGGTGGCATGTGTATAAGAGAGAAAAGGAAGGCTTTTCAAGTCCTTCAAGAGCGAAGAGTAGTTTTAGAAGACTTTTAAATCAAAATATGAAGAAATATGATGCACTCGTATTTAGCAGGGAAGGCAGGTATGTAGTAGGAGGGGAAAAAATCCACAGTGTTCCTGCTGTGTCCAAAGTGACATCTTACGTGATCCTCTAGTTGTTCTTCTGTATAACTGTGTGCCTCTCGGTTCTTTCACAGCTTAGTCATATTTTATGCCTATCCTTCTGCATTGATTTTAGAAAGCTAGCTCTGCTTTCATGTTCGTGAACATGAAAGCTCCCGCTTAAAAATTAATAGTAAACTGGCATATGCATCTTGCAAAAACAGGGGAGAAATTTTTTTCTTCAGTAGTCATAACTCTGCAGATGGGTGGGTGACATACTTCTGGCAATGCTAGAAAAATGTTCAGCAATCCTCACAGCGCTACTTCAGAGTTTTCATGGAGCATAACTTAAATTGTAGACAAACACCATACAGCCAAGGTGGTAATTAATGCTTTTTAGAGTATAACATTTTTTTCAGACTTCTTAGAAAATGGTTTGAATTTGGCATGGCCAATCCTGAAATAGCAGAAGAAATGTTTCACTTTGTTATTTAGGTTAGTTTCTTTTTTTTTTTTTCTCTCCCCCCACCCCCCCCCCGCACCACAGTGAATTGATTTTTTTAGGAGCACTAATGTTCTGGCTATTAATAATACATGAAGGATAAAACTTATCCTGGTAGGTAAAAGACATGGCTGGCTTCTCTCTTTACTCTTCCTTCCTGTAGCCTCTCCTGCAGTGGGGTTTGTTTTGCCCTTAAACCTGCCGTACGCCCCGTGTGGGCACCTGGGCACTGCTAATAGTGGCTTGGGGAAGTCTGGAGTTGGCCAGCGTTCTGCCTCTTCGTGTGTCCTGATGGGGGCCAAAACGCAGAGTGAAGGGCAGGACTGAGACCTGCTTTGCAGTTCTTGTTTGTCATGTTCTGAGCAAACAGTTGAGCAAACAGTCTATTGCTACATATCTGTTTCCTTTTATTTTTTTTCTTCGGGTGTTTGTTTAGATGTGTGCTTTGTTGTTTGTTTTTTTCAAGTGGGCATAACTATTCTGTCACTGCCTTTATATGTAGCAAATATCCAAGCTGTGTTCATGCAGAACAGTTCATACTTTAGAAGATGGTGGGGAGACCAGTCACCTTACAGTTTGGCTTGAATTCACACTATAGAAAAAACAAAATAGATTTTTCATTATAGATGAAAGAGCCTTTCTAAAGCTTTTGTAATCGGAAGGAAGATGCCTTCTGTGGCAAAACCCTCATGACATAGTTCCCTGAAAAGCTTGTAGCTGGCTTCCAAGTCGGAGCAGCGCTCTATCCTAGCAACGTAGGGAAGAATCCCTCCTCCTCTTCCCAGAGGAGCGGAGCTGGGGCACTGTGCTGGGGACTGCGCGCCAGTGTATCTTGTGATCTAAAAGATCACATACAACTGAGGTGGATTTTTACTTGTTAGTTGTCATCATCTAACTCTGATCAGTCTTAATTTTTCAGTTCCAGTCCCTCTTAAAAACTTTATTCCTTTTATCCTGAAATTCCTGGTTCTCTTGATTTCTCGTGCAGTTCGTCCTCGAGTCGCAAGTTGTTTTTGCTGGGATATTGCGACACTTGAAAAATGTGACTGAAAACAGTAGGGCACGCAGACTGGTTATATCTATGCGTAATGTTAGTAATGCTGTTAAGGGCTTTGTTTTTCTTTCTTAAAATAGCCTTTTAGTTTAAAGCTCAAGATTAATACAGCAGCACTCAGTGAAGTGAGTTATTTTGATGTTTTAGGTTCAGACTTGGTGTCTTTTAATAGGAAATGGCCTTTAAAAGATGAAGGGTTGGTAATGCTGTCCTGGGAAATGCTTCTGATTGTTACTGTAAAGCATCTTTTACCATGCATTAATGCACAGACTGTGTGTATGCGTAGAAATCTCTTCTGCATGAGTTAAAATATTGATTTTTATTTCATGTCTAATATTTTTATATACAGGTTTATTCCAGAGGTGGAAAAACTAGAATAATATATTTTATCCATGTTTGGAAAAAGATAGTTGCTACAGGCGAAGAGGATTAACAGTGGTATTGCAAAAAGATGAGTATGTTAAAACCAAGTGGACTTAAGGCTCCTTCAAAGACCATCAAACACGGGGGTACATTGCTGAAAGCACCTGCAACTGTTGCAGCTGGTAAGGAATATTTAAATAATTTTTCCCTTATTCATGTTCTAACAAAAAGTATCTTGAAAGCTATGCGTATACGCTATTTTTACTATTTACACCAAGGTATTGGTGAAATGCTTGCATTTCTGATCTAACAAAAATTATGTGTACTACGTTCAAAAAATCTGAATATACTAATTGGATGTGATCAAGCAGTTTTTCTTGGAAAAAACTTGTCATGATGAAAATGATTGGGTAGTTTTTGAGGTAAGATTTGTAATCTTTACAAGATTTTTACCAAAACCTACGTTAAATTAATTCAGTGTCTCTGAATTATTGTATTCCCGAGATTACGGTGTTTACATAAGTAAGAAACTTGGGAATGATGCTCTTCCTTTATAGAAATCATGCTTTTTCAAATGCTTGCTACATTGAAACTAAGCAATGGGGCTCTCTGGGATATTAGTATATTTTTTTCTATTGTGCTTGATTCCAGCTCCAGCAGAAAAAGCAGCTTCCAGTGAAAAGGCCTCAAGCACAACCGCCGCAGATGCACATGAGGAGTTTGTGGATGATTTCAGAGTTGGGGAGCGCGTTTGGGTCAATGGAAACAAACCTGGCTTTATTCAGTTCCTTGGTGAAACCCAGTTTGCTCCAGGACAGTGGGCAGGGATTGTTCTAGATGAACCAATTGGTAAGAATGACGGCTCTGTGGCTGGAGTTCGCTATTTCCAGTGTGAACCCTTGAGGGGAATATTTACAAGACCATCAAAATTGACAAGGAAAGTGCTGACAGAAGATGAAGCCAATGGTACACAGACAGCTCATGCTTCTAGAGCTACATCACCAACTTCCACATCAGCTGCTAGTATGGTGTCTTCGTCCACTGCTGCACTTCCCCCTTCAGGAATTCCGCAGAAAACTTCACCACTTGCTGCTAAGGAACATTCAACTCCTTCTCAAATTAGCAATCTTTCAAAAACTGCAAGTGAATCCATCTCAAATCTCTCTGAAGCCGGATCACTAAAGAAAGGAGAAAGGGAGCTCAAAATTGGAGATCGAGTTCTGGTAAGATTCACCTGCTGCCTCTGTGTCTGCTTTTCATTGATTAATAAACTGTAACTTTTCCTAATACTCAAAACTTTTCTACTGTTTCCTTGGTCAAAGTAATGTAAATTTATGTTTTAGCTTTCTTTTTGTCAAGTGTCTTCTGTAGCCATTTTGCATACTGTAGGAAGATCTTTGCATTACCAAGGTAAAATGTTTAATTTGGCAGTTTTTAATCTGTTGTGTTTTGCCAGGGCTTAAAAAAGACATTTGGTCTTGTAACAACATATTTGTAGCTTATCTTGCCCTAACTTTCAAGAACTACAGTCATGCTAAATAAAAACCAAGCTTTTGAGATTTCCATGCAGCTATTCAAGGCCGTGTCTTTAGAAAGCTAACAGTTCAATAATTGATTGTTCCCCTGAGTAGTGTGATGGGCAGCAACAGAAGTAGTCACATAATGCCACTGATCACCCAGGAATTACGTGTTCTGTTGGTGACGTGCCATGTTACTTGGCTGCCCTTCCTAAATTCAGAACCATAAATGCTTCTGCTGATGTATCATTTCACTCTTTTAAAAGGGGGTTAAGTTTTGTTAGTTTAAACATTTTTCAAAAAAATAATTATGCTGTATACCTTTTGTGTTTGGATCAATGTAATAGACCATGGGTCATTTTTGATAACTGATGGACATACAGACAAAGAAAAGTGGGAAACTGCCTTGAAACACTAGCATTTGCTTGAAAAGGTAGTAGAAAGCTGGTGATACACTGTTTATGTTGTATTCTTTATTTAAAGGCTATGTATGTAGACCTCAAATATAACCAGAGTGATATTTGTATGTCCACCAGATCTCAATCAGCGATTTGATTTTAGGTTTTAATTACTTGCATGTGTCATTAAGCTTGAAGAATTGTTTACTGTTATTTTGATACAATCCCTTCTTATTTACAATATAACTTCTAAAATCTCCATTAGGTATAAACAAGGACAGGAATGAATGCTTTGGCATAAAAAGTATTTCTGGGGTTACTGTAAGAATGTTCTGTAGAAAAAATCTCATGGATTTTATTATTTGTCCTGCACTGTCCCCCTGCCCCCCATGATTCTGCAGTGAAGGTGGATTATTATTTTATTTATCTATCTATCTATCTATTTATTTATTTATTTGAGGAAGAATTTGATTTTTATTTCTGCATAAGGTGACCTTAAGACCTAGGGCCAAGTTGAAGACAGTGTGAAGGAAACTAAGGTGAAGTGAGGGCAGGGTTTGGCTGACAGCTCAAGTTGGGCTGAGATGTGTTTTCTTGGAGTGGCAATGGAAACAAAGATTTACCATTTATCCCTAGCTATTTTTGTCAGAGACTAGAGCCCTGTCATCTTCCAGTCAGTGTCGGGTTTTTAACCACTTCTTTGCCTTTTTTCTGAAGGAGCTTTGTGAGATCTTCTGCGATGTCCTCTTTGGGTGGGAAAATCCTCTGATGCCTATGAAGGCATCGCTCTAACTTTCCTGTATCTTATTACTGCAAATTACAGAAGCATATCCTAAGTGCCACAGTTTGATAGCAATAAGGTCCCAAATTCTGTTTGTTAAGTACGACAGATTAAACTTAGTATTTCATCCTCCCTACTTCCTCTGTTTGCCCTAAGTCTTCCTGTTGAATCATCAAATTGTAGTTTGAGGGTTTGGGGCGATTCCTAGCACAGCATGTCAGTGATGCATATCTGTAATTTATATGCTGGTATAAGACAGTGTATGCGCAGGAATATGGATGTTAAATGGACAGGATTCTTGTCTGCTGGTTTTTAACCCTTTTGGGTGCCGTGCTAATTTTTTGTAGTAGATCCCAGACTCTGCTGATGTCATGTCTAATAATAATTCAGATCTAAATATTTTAAATCACCAGGTTAGTGCAAATAATAGTAAACTTGGCTGAATAATCCATTCATCTGTGAATGCTATTTTTTTTTCCTCTGCCACTGAACCGCTGTCTGACACTATAGATTGTAGAATCGAGCTATTACTGAGTAATAGCTGTAAACTCTCCTCAGAGCCTACAGCTGGCACCGGTTGTTGTGGAAGACCTGCCTGTCACTTAGGGTAGCTTGCCTAGCCATTCCTTCTCCATCAAAGGTACAAATGCAACTGAACTGCTCCATGTCCTTTGTTTTTTTATTTATACTGACAGCGGTACCTTCTCAGTAATACGTAACGCAAGAGGGTGAAAGGCTTGATGGAATTTAAGTCCCGCTTCAGCACAGAATTTCCCCTCTAAGTGTCAATGTAGCGTCATAGGCCTGAGATAGGCTCCAGTCTGACTGTACCATTGCACAACTCTAGCGACTAAATGCTGCCCATATTTATCGGTTCTTGCAGTTTAGACTGACTGCTATTGACTACTGTGTGAAGGTTCTTAGTAATAGCAATGCTGTGATGATTATGGGTATACGGGGAAAACAACTGCTAGGAATTGTGCCTTGAAAACGGTGAGCCTCCAGCAGCGTAGAATTGCAGTTCAGTGGAAGAATGAATTCGCGATAGACAAAAGCTCATTTGGGAGTCGTATTAAAATGCTTCACTGGAAAAGTATGTCCTTAAGGGCAGATTGCTAGATGGGTAAGACATAGCTCGTCAGCTAAGATGACATTCCAGAATGGACTTCAGATGTGGCTCAACTTTGTTGATCTTGGTGTGTGATCATAGGGTGTGGAGTATTACACTGGAATATTTCAATCTGTTAAATTTTATTTTCAAACGTATTTAATAGAAGTTACCTCGATTTGATCTGTTCAATTTTTTAATTTTTTTTTTTATTCTTGGCAACTGACTGGTTTTGGATGATACCTTCAATGAAAAAGGCAAAATCATACATCTTTTTTTCTGCCCAGTCTGGGTTATCAAGAAACAAGAGGCCATTCTGACAACTGTTTACGTGACAGAGAAATGCATTTACCAATTCACATCTCAACTGGGCTTCTTTTTTGCATTACACTAATGTAAATTTGCAGAATTTTGTTGAACCTGAAATGTTGGGTTCAAAGCATTTCAGGCTTGACAAACCGACGTTTCCCAACAGCTAAGCTTTGTTTGAACGTTTTTTGGTTCCTACTGAGATGTTAGTACTATTCTGCTACATGAAAAGAAGCTGTAAACTCTTCACGGTTGCTTCTGCATTCTGTCACAGCAAACTACTGCAGCAGATCTTCGTAGCCAGTGGTGTTGGGATGAGGTGGTTGATTACAGGCTGATAAAAAAACCTTGAAGAGGTGATTAAAGCTGTAGCGCGTGGTCTGTTTTCTTCTGTGTAGATAGCAAAAATATCTTAAACTTATTTTCTTACTTGTTTGATCTCTAATTGTTCTACCAGTCTTTTGTGCACTTAAAGTTAGAATTCTCTAATGCTCCATGGTCCCATGTGTGGAGTCCACCCAAACTTCTACGGGACAGTTGATGTCCTTAAAAAATACATAGATTTAGTAACAAAGGAAAGCTTCCAATGTATGTATTTATTCCTGATTTATTTGGATACAAAGACAGGTGCCCTACAGGATCTTTCCTTAATTCAGATAAAATTAGGACAAGTAGTGGTTAAATACAAACTAAGGGTTTGGGACACTCATTCAAATGCTTGTCCAGAAGAAAGAAATTCCACTGCAAAAAACACCTGGAGTTGTGAGGTGATTGACTCTCAAATGCAGGCTTGCTTAGGGTACCTCATGTGAGGTTGTGCTGGACTGTGCAGTGGGTGTGGAGATGATGAGGGGCAGTTTCAACTGGACGTTAGGAAGCGTTTCTTTACCAAGAGGGTGGTCAAACACTGGAACAGGCTTCCCAGAGAGGTGGTCAATGCCCAAAGCCTGTCAGTTACGTGGTATGTCAACTGAGTTGTGTTCCTGTGGGTGACTGCAGAAAAATACTTGTAGTAGATTTGCTGCAACAGTCAGCTGCGACTTTTTTTCTTCCCCCCCCCGTCTCAATTTGAAAAAGACATGTTCCAGGCCGTTAAATCAGGTTGTAAACATCAGAAGAATAGCTCATGGTAGACATCGATGTCCATAAGGGAAATAGAATAACATGGAGAAAGTCACATTGTCCCATTTTATTAAAAGTTCTCTTTCTTGAGCTTCTGGAGGAGTCAAAGCAAATCAAAAGCAAATCAAACAAAGTGAAGTCAATACATATACCCCAAAAAGGATATTCCAGTGCAAAAGGAGAGGCCCTTTAGATTTTTGTATTTATTCTTTCTCAAAGGCGATTAGGTTAAAACAGCACACAAGCCCTCTGCTGTCTTGGAAATCTCCGATAAGAAGTCTGTCTCCCTCAAATCCCCGTGTATCTGAGCCATATTCAGCAAGCATGTACTTAATTGCCTAGTTGACTTGGAGCGGAGCAGTAATTTTCCTCTTGCTAACAAGTATTTGGAAATATTTCATGTTAATATGTAGAAATGTTGAAAATACAGAGCGATAAGGTACGTATTTAAAAGAATTGTGGTTTCTGATATGTAACTACTTATTATTCAGCTTTTCATTTGTTGCATTGAGGTATAACTTTTACTGGAAGAAATAATATAGCTAAACCAAAGAAAAAGTTATTAACATAAAGAGTAATTCAAATAGTTCTGTATTAACCATCATTTCCGTTCTTAATATCTGAAGTATGTTCTGGAATCTGGACGTGATTTAGTTGTTAGAGGGAGGACATTAACTCCGGGCAGCCTGATCTCATTTGGGGATTGCTGAGAAGTAGGGAATGTTGATGTGACAATCTGCGCTGCCTTCATTGCCCTCGTCCAGCCTTTTCTGGGTTAATGACAGAGTGCAAGGCCTTTAACGCAAGTGTAGTTAATTTGCCTGCTGAAAATTAGGCGTTTGAGCGTTTTGAACCCTGTGTGAATAAGAATTCCTATGCAAAAAGCAATCCAGTGGAAGTGTTGTCGCTGGGTACTCAACCAGATGGGGGAAGAATAACTGAAAACTAATTCAGAAAACAAATTACTTTCAGGCTAAGCCAGTTTCTGTTTCCTGTTTGAGTTACAGCCAGGGAACCTGTTTGCCCTGGCATTGCAAACATGCTACAATTTCTTAAGAGTCCAATGCAAAGTTGATTTAAAAAACAAACAAACAAACAAAACCCCCTGAACTAACCAACCAAGCAAACCCAACTTGTTGAAATGAAAAGGGGAAACCTGCTTTGTGTGACAACCGTTACACCTACCAAAAGTTGAAGCAGCTTTGAGAGCATCTTGGGCTTTTTCCTGGAGGGACCAGATGCTGTATTTTAAATAAATAAATAAAAATCTTATCAACCTAAGGGGCCTTAGCCTTCTCAAGGGATTAAAGTGCTTTCATTCATTTAACCGGTTACAGCTTCTTCACGGTCTGCCAAATCTGATGCTTCTGGAGCTGATCTGTAAAGCTGTAACTTGGGCCTCCGTCCATATGTTCACAAAAGGTTACAAACTAGATTTACAGGCAGATGCTGATGTGGCCTTTCTGCAAAGTTATTCTCTATGCGTGAATAACCTCTCATTTCTTCTTATGCTCTGTTTTACGCTGCTCACTGTAAGTTATTTCTTGCTTTGTTATTTCTTACTAAGTTCTTTAGTGATGTAATAGACAAAGACTGATGGGAGATTATTGTCAGATTTGTTTCCACCCATGTAACCTATCTTCAAGTAAACATGACGTAAGTCTGTCAGCTGATTAAATTCCAGGGCTCTTAAAAGCAACAAAGGGGAAAAGAAACTTCACGTGTAGAGAGCAGTTTCTCCCTTTAGAAATAATCCTGCGTTGTGGTATTTTTAAGTTTTCCATTTTGTAGTTTCTATAACATTCTGAATAGAAAATGCACTTCTGAGTTTAGTCTATTTAAAAATCCATAATAGTCAGTATTTAACTCTTAGAAAAATAGTATTAAGGGTTAGAAAATTGTTAGAAAAACAGTATTTAACTGTTAGAAAATTCATTGGCATTGTTACAGTTAAAGCAATGCAAAAATATCTTGCCACAATGCATATGAGGTTAGAAAAGGAAGAAAAATTTGGAAGTTGAGAGCATGGACCAGTGTGCTCCGCTGGGGCTTTCCCTCTCCTGAGCCTCCCGCTTCGTAACTGCAAATGTACCGCGGTGTTTAACTGCTCGGTCGCGCTTTTGCTTTATCCTTAAGCTGAGTTGACTGTAAGGTATTTTGATGGCTTTGTCATGTTAAGTCAAGGATGAAAGTAATTCTTATATTTATGTATGTATATTTAGACATAGTATTTTGGATACTGTAAGGTATGATGCAGATTAGTTTGTGAAGTGGTTGCTGCAGCATGAAATATATATGTGAGAGTATCGCTGAAGGATAGAGGGTATCCAGAGGCTTTGTCCGTAATTCATTACCTGGGTGATTTTCTCTGTGCAAACTGCTGCTTTCTTTTAATCTTACTTTTAAGCTTTTTTCAGGTCACATTGTTGTCTATCTGCTCAAATAAGGTGTTAAATTTATCTTATTGCAGCAAGGCGTGAGTTGTGTCTAACTGTGAGTCATTTTGTTTTGGCAACTCCTTATTTAACTTAGAATTGCATGTGAGCTCCTGGGGTATAATGGCAGCAATAGGTGACTTCTCTTCGTGCTTTGTTAATGGTTTGTTCATGCAAGACTTGTTCTTTTTTTTTTTTTTTCTCTCTTGTGTGTGGACTCCCTGTCTCCCTCTCCCTCCCCCTGCCTTCCCAAGGGGACTGATCTCCAGGAACATGTTGTCCTTGCTCATTTCAGCACAGGATGGGCAAAAGAACAATTTATTTATTTACTAATTTTAGTCTTTAGCTTTTGCCTTTTTTTTTTTTTTGTGGTGGCAAACTCACGTGTGGCTTTCGTAGTATGGAATTGCCGTTAGTTTTTTGCATTGTTTCCTTTGTGACTGAATGAGTTGATTGAATGAATTGAAAACCTCAGAAGCACATAATTTTTCATTATTAAACTCTTTCCTTCTGGAAGTGAAGGATTGTGTGATTGGACTGTGTATGACTGTCTTATGGCATATTAGTTCTTTTTAACACTTTGGCCTTGCTTTTGAACTTGCTAGTCAAGTGCAAGCAAACTGGATAGAAACGTAGAGGTTTCAAAGATAAGTTCTTACAAGTTTAATGGAAACAGCCCACTAGTAGATAGAGAGTCTAACCACCCGTTTTGGAAAAGCTGCAATTTGCCTTCACAGATTTTTGCACATCAGAGAATCCACACGATGAAGGTCTTTTCTAAATACTGTTCCCATCAATAGAAATAGCTGTAGTCACTCTTGCATTTTTAGGTAGCAGAGTCACTCGACCATAATATCTAGTGGCACAGGAAAACTGACATCATTAGTCCTGCTATTCACAGAATTGCTGCTTTGAAAAATATGAATTAAGGAGGCCAGTTTAAAGTTTAGTAGATCTAGCACTCTTCCAGTCATGCCTTCATCAAGTGTCAGATGTTATGCAGATATTTCTAAAAGGGAATAGGATAATCTGAAGGTAAACTGTCTAATACCAAGAAAAAAGACAGGCAAAAGCTGACAGAGGAACCAGATGTTGACAAACTAAAACATGGCGGTTTTTGTCAAACACATTATAGTTCCTTCTTTATAGTGTGGTTGTGTTGTGGGATTTTATCTTTTTTTCTTAGTTTGAATACTAACAATCTGACTTCAAAATTAGCATTGGGCTTTATTCATATATTTAAGACCTGGGCAATGGATGGCAAACACCCACCCCCCAAAAAAAGTTGGCGCTCTTGGTACCACCATTGGATGTGGTCACTAGCGTGGTTTTTCTTTGAGCTAATCTAGTGCTAATACTATTCAGCATTTTGATCTGTACTCTGGAAGTTACTGTAAATCATTCCTGGTGAAATCTCCGGACAGTCAGAGGGGTAAATAACATCATGCATGGAGTGGTCCAGAGGGACTTGTTATGTCATCTCCAGCAGGCCACGCTCTTGGTTGCATTTAGCATTCAATGGCAGAATTCTATAAGCCGCAGAGCGAGACCATTAGCTGATAAAGGCTGTCTGCTGGAGAGACCAGGGACTGAAGATCCAGGAGCTAAAAGTACTGAAGAGGAGCGTGTGGTTGATGTGGGAGAGGGATCAAGGAAAATCCAGGGTGCTCTAAGCAGTGCTGACTGTGCAGTACTCAAGCATTCTATGTAGTTACGTCCTTAGCTATTTGAAAAGCCCATTGGAAACATTGGCGAGAATTCTGAACGCAGCTGCAAAATGACTCGAGCAAGAGAAAGTATCTTGCAATAAAAGATTTGAAGAACTCAATCTGTTTAATTTGAGAAGGGAAAAATTGAGGTGTCTTGCTTAAAACCTGCGTGTTCCTGCCTGGTGAATGCCAGTTGCTGAAGAGCTCTATAATCTTCTAAGTAAAAGCATAATGAGAGGCAGTGGCTAAAAGCCACAGTCAAATTTGTTTTATTTCAGATTTAAATATGTTTTGAACAATGGAGTGATTAACTATGAAAATAGACTGTCAGTGGAAGCATGTTTTCTGATGGATATCAGCTCTCATCTAAAAACATCAACACACACAGCTTAGCTCAGTATAGTTACAGGGTTAATTACGGATGTAACTGGGTGAAACGTAAAGACCTGTTTCAGGAGAGCCAGAGGAGATGATCTGGTGTTCCCTCTGGCCTTGAATGGGTGAGCAAATCCATTAAATACGATTGCTTTTGCCAGCTGGAAACAGTTGCTCTGAATCTTGAGAAACAAGAGAAAGAAGATCCTGGTGAGTTGATCCCAGGTTTTTCAAAAGCAGTGTTTGTGTGTCTAGATTTTTTATTTTTTTTTTGGCTTATTCAGGTGTTGCATATTATGGGTGCTGTGGTTTGAATGGTTCTGAAAATGCCCTGTCCATATGAGAAACACAGAAATACCCAAGCGATGCTTTTCAAGAGTCACCATAACTAAGTGCTCAGGTGGAAGGGGAGACAGGGCAATTGTTATTCACCTTTTAACTCCGCTCAGCTGGTCTGAGTAAGTGATGCTGTTCTACTGACAAAGTTCCAGGCAGCACCTATCCTCTTTTCAGAGGGATCTGTATTTTTCAATGACTACTGTTTAAATAGCAGTCTCATTTTTTTTAGACCATCTTTTTCTTTTTCCTGCATTACAGTGGTTTATTTGTTTCCTACTTCTACTTATCTTTGGAAATGCAGCTCTGCAAAGGTTCTCACAAGGTTTGACATGCTCATCCCAATGTGCTTTAATCAGGAAGTTTTAACCGCTTCAGGTTTGCAAACCCATTTTGCTACTTCACCTTACATTGCAGCAAATAAATGTAAGCTTACTTATAATTTGATAAACGGAATTTAATCACTTTTCCCATGTGTTTGACATAACACTAGTGAATTCCAAGCAAATTTCCTCACCCCACAATGACCCGTAGCCTAACTTAGATTCTCTGGCGTATTATTGCTTGATGTTTTACAGCTTGACTATATTGAGTGTGATAACTGACTAAAAAAAGGTCTGGTAGTTCTCTTCTCTGATCTATTATTTAGTGACCTGCCTTAGCGTGAATGAAGGTCAGGGAAAACTGTCTTCATGGTAGTGATGCCCCATTTTTCTATATAACTTTTAGGAACTTTTTAATAAACTTTCTTCCCTGTTTCTTGTAGAAACTGGGCTTTTTATTTTTCTTTCAGTCCTTCATGCAGTACTGGGAAATAGATCCACTGGCAAATATAGCTATTTGGGGGGGGGGTTTATTTATTTATTATTTTTACATTTTTTGCTATAATTATAATATTTTTTAATTTTTCTGTAATTCTATGCTATAATCCTGTAAGTACAATTATTTTTTCATATTGGCATATACAGTTTACTGTAATCACGTCTTAATCTTTTTCTCCCCTTGAGAGCACTAAGCGTAAGTCTGTATACGTACAGCAACTTCTATGCATAGCAAAGCCTTTACCATACCGTGCTGTACAGTCCCACCCCACGTCGTACTACCAAGGGAATAAGTGATTCTTTTCTTAAACGCTTTCAAGGTAGGGGTGTTGTCACGTGCAGAGTACTTAAATGCAGCTGGAGATAAATATATTGTTGGAGGCAGATGTCAATGACTGTCAGTCTTCAGTAGATTCAGGCTTTATAGAGCAACGCTGACCCTGTCGTCAAAGCTGAAGACTTAGAAGGCTTTTGCTTGAAACTGAGCAAAACTGCGTATATAGACTTTGGTCGATGCTACGAGCGGTTTTCTGCCACGGTGTGCTCTGATTCCTACTATTGGTGAGGACACACATTTCAATACTTGCAAAAAGCAGAAACATAGTAGCCGGTTATTTAAAGAAGCTTGACTAGGTTTGGGGGGGGGGGGGGGGAAAACCAACAAAAATTCCTTGGCATTCTTCCTTGCATCTTGTTTTAAAATAACCCTGGTGCCATGGTTACAAGACTAGTCACATTGCTGGTTCTCCTGGGGATGTCATGTTGTGCATCCCCATATGTTCTCGGGATATGAATTCCTCCGTTTGCTCTCTCCTGCCGGGTTGCGGTCCCCGTGCACAGCCCGGTGATGGCTGTAGCGGGTCCAATGGCACTGGCCACTGCCAAAGCTTTTGTGCTGGATCCTGTGTTCATCTACTGGCTTGTGATTTGGATGCAATTTTTTCAAAATAAACGTGGAAAACGAGCACGGGCCAAGGTATGAAACAAAAAGGAACGTCTGTTCTGCACCCAAGTTTGATGTGTATTATGCTGGAGCTAGCGTTACTTACCTAGAGGTTTATTTACAGTTTGAGCTGGAGGGAACAGATTGCAACAGTTCTTCCTGCCTCCGGGAGTCTTCCCATCTAGTTATCCTTTTCCACTGCCGTGCTTCAGATAGCTCTTACCTTGCATATCCCATTTACCTTTCCGTGAAAAGGACTTTTCCTGCCTGTGTCTGTGTGTTTTGGTAATTGACATATGCTGTTTATTAAAAAACAAACCCCCTCACCACTCGACAAAACTGCAATAAAATTCCTTGGCCTGGCGAAGCAGTTCTGTCAGAGGAGCTGAGGAATCCCTCTGTGCAACCACAAACCTCACTATTGTCTTCGAAGGGATGCTCCTTATCTAGGCTATTGTTCTAGCTTTCCTGTCTAATTTCTGTAATGGGTTTTTTACAGCCTCTTTTGATTTAACTCTGTTTATTCAGGCAGTCAGCGCTACAAAATTGAGTAGGGAAACAGCATGCACAGAACTAACCAGTCTTTTAACTTAAAGTTGTCTTCCAAATTTCTCTTTAAAGAAAAAAACAAAACAAGGCAAAAAAAACAAAGCAAAACAAAATCTCCCAAAGATCCAAGCTTGCTGGGAAAGGAATAAGGAGAAGGACAACCTGGGATACTGAGTATGGACTGATAGCCCAGACAAGTGCATGTTTTTCTCTCGCAATGCTCAGTTAAATGTTTTAATGTTTGTACTTATGTGTATGATATTTAACTTCTTGAAAACGTAGGTTATGTGTGAGGGTGAATAATGTGTCAACTTAAGGGATAGTTCTTCCCAGGAAATACGTTTAACAAATGACATATATTCCCTCTTCGCCACTGTGCCACAGAGGAGATCTGGATTCCTTGTGACTCTTTTGGCCGGTTACAATTCTTTTTTTCTAAGACCGTACTCGTGCTTGTTTTTTGAGAGGGGAAGTTTGCCTGTTCTCTGCCAAGAACACCAAATACCAAACGTTCTACTAGTTACTATATTAGGCTGAGTCATGGTAACTGTAAACTTCGTGTATTTTTATTCCATGAAGAATAATAATTTGATACAATGCCACTTAAAGCAAGATGTAAAGGTAATTTGCAGTTTAAATAATGTTTCAAGATTGGCCCTGATGAGGGAGAAGGGGTCTGCCACCTTAAATATGGATGAAAGATGCCTGTTGCCTTTTGTCATCTTGGTGATATCAAAAAGGGCTAATTATTCTTACCTGGCTTGTGGTGGATTAGGGGTTTTATAATTTTTTATTAAATTTTTTTTTTTTTTTTTGCTCATCAGCTGAAGCCTTGCGTTGCTATCAGAGCTGTCGGCCCTGGGAAGCTGATGAGCCAGAAGCTGGAGCGCAAATGTGTAGGGCAGCTACCCTGCACTGACTTAGTACTTCGTGGACACTTAGTGCTTTCATGCAAGATAATGTCCTACATTCCTGGATTCCTCACAGTTAACCTCTTGTGTGAACGCTTCCCAAATGTATTAATAAGAATTATTCAGTGTACTCTGATCATGCAGCATTATGGCACAAAAAGCTTCTTGTTCTCTAGTTATCCTGGGAAGTTCCCCCTAAGAAATAAAAGTCTAATTAAAAAATTATAGGAAATCCTAATATACTTCCTAGTATATAAAAAGGAGAATTACAGTCTCTGTGTTAGCAGGTTACATCTCTGCCGAGGCTACAAAATATTCATCCTTGTATAATGTGTGCTGGAAAACACAAGTGGAAAAAAACCTAAGGCCCTCAAAATGTCCATGTTGAATTCAGTGAATTTCTTGGAAGAGCTTTTCATTAACATTTCCTTGTTTTCACAATGCTACATTCAGGCTGAACAGATTTTCACACAAGTAGGGCACGACATATTGTCATTCTGACCTGCAAGAATCCTGCAGTTCTGGCTTGTGGCCCTTCTTGGCAAGTGCCAGCCGCGCTGAACACCTTTTCCTTCTTCACTTAATTTCCTGGGCATTGCAAAAAGCTGTGTCTTGCAGACATTGTAAGTAATTGGAACGGCTGTAAAGATTTAATATTTTAAGTTTGAAAACAACTGATCTCTAATATTCCATTGAGGAGTGTTGGGGGTTTTTTGGGTTGGTTTTTTTTTTTTTTTTTAAGAAAAAAAAGTGAAGAAAAGGTCAAGAAAATTATTCCCTCCTCCCCAAGAATTCAAATAGCTGTTTGCATCTACAATTTTGCAGTTATGCATTATGCTTTATATCAGTTCTTTGAAATGCAAGAGGGCTGCACTATGTAGTTTATCTGAACTATTCCTTAGAGAAAATATGAAAGACTTTTTTTTTTTCTTGTTTCATTTCTTTTACTTTTCCTCACAGAATTAGAATACGAAATAAGCAGTTCTTAGAAATCCTTATTTGCTGATAAAAACGTCTGTGAAACTGTGGTATGAATCTGTTGCATTCAGTACGCTGCTTGTACTGAGTCTTGTTAAATGTATTTTTAACCTTATAGCCGTATTGAGTCATCTAATAGAATTGTGGCCTTCAATCACGAGAAACTTCCTGAATACCAAACTGGATACAACTAAATACTAGGAAAGTGATTTTCTTTTTTTTTTTTTTTTTTTTTTTACTACTTCTGTAAACAATTTGGCTATGGACATCTGTTCAGCATATTAAAACAAACTTACAGGTAAAAGAATATGCAGCTTGAAATAAGAACTGGTCACATCATTAATGTGCTTTGTGAACATGATTATATGGAAAGCTTTTTACGCTCTATTTGGTATTTTAATTTGGAACTGTATTAAATGCAGTTTTGCGTGTCTTGTTGCTACAGGTTGGTGGAACAAAAGCCGGAGTTGTGCGTTTCTTGGGGGAAACTGACTTTGCTAAAGGAGAATGGTGTGGAGTAGAACTGGATGAACCTCTGGGAAAGAACGATGGAGCTGTTGCTGGAACAAGGTTAGGCTGTTGTCAGATAGCAGCCACCGCCTTAAAGATTTTGCGTCTCTATATTCTGTTTTGGTTTTTCACTATCTTACATGAAACTTTATATCAAGGGAAGTAGTTAGGCTGTAAACCTGACTGTCTGTGGTGGCGGGGGGGGATTGGTAGACGCTGATTTGAATTTTATGATGCCTACACATCTCTGAAAGTCTGCATCAACCCCACATTCGTGGGATTGGTTGATCTTTCCTACTCCCATGTGAGTTTTATTCATAGACTGGTAATGGAAAACACAATTTCCTGCTTTTTGAAAGCCTGTTTGGTTTCTCAGCTTGGAGTGAACGCTCAGTTAAGAGAATATCTCTGGGTATCTAATAGCTGAACTTAAGGGTTTCCTGCATCACAGGACGTGTAAACTCCTATACCAATAATTGCCTTATTGTAAAGATTTGGAACAGTATAGCTGCTTCCTCCAGTAATTCACACGTAGAAAGCATTAATTCACATCACAGTTTAACTTTCTTTCTCATTTGGTATAAGGAACAGCCCTTTAACTCATTACAAAGAGGTTTTACAAGGATTGTGCCACCTTCACGTAGGTGATAACAGTTTCAAATTTTAAGTTGCTTTTTTATATATATATATAACCAAAAATATGTTCTGTATAATCAAATACGCGTACATCTGTAGTGTATATGTAATAAAATGTAAAACTACTTGATTTAATTAAAGCCTGATTTTTATTTTTAACTCTGCCATCACATTTGTTGTTGGTAGCTCAGAGGAATGCACTGAAGAGGAAAGCTGTGCACGTTAAATTTTGAATCTGAATGGAATTTTTAGGAAACAGCTCTAGCTCAAGAGTTTACTCTGAATATCTGCAGCCTGATATAATCATGCTGTTTCAGCCTCTCAAAGTCCCCTTTCCAAATACAGAGTTTAAAAAAAAAATACAATCTAATGTAGATTAAATTGTCACCAGCTGTTACCATGTCCTTTAATACTTCTAGACTATTGATCTAGAATTCTTTGTGAAGCCAGACCATGTATCTCAAAAGACCATACTTAATTTAGTACTCTCATCTGTCTGTTTTGCTTTTTTAAAGGTATTTTCAGTGTCAGCCAAAATACGGTTTGTTCGCTCCAGTCCACAAAGTTACGAAGATTGGATTCCCGTCGACCACACCAGCGAAGGCAAAGACGACCGTGCGAAAAGTGGTTGCGACTCCCACAGCCCTGAAACGGAGTCCAAGCGCATCTTCCCTCAGCTCTCTCAGTTCTGTGGCCTCTTCAGTAAGCAGCAAGCCAAGCCGTACAGGACTAGTAAGCTTCTTTTTCTATTGCATGCTTTACGTTCCCAAGCAGGAATCCACGTGGCACTTGCCCGTGGTCTACTTGCATAAATTGAGACTAGAACAGACCTTGGGGAGAGCACAATGTACATTTAATTGTGCTCTCTTTTTCATTCAAAGCATGCATGAAGGAAGGAAATCTTAGCTAGCCCTGAAGAGTAGCTGAATATTTGAATATTTAAGCTTACAGAGTTAATTCAGGCTAACTGAGTTTTTGCGATCAAGAAAGGGGCTTGTGATGCCAACAAACTGGAAAGGCGTCAGTGTTCTCTGATTGGAATCGCCATTTAGTTGTTCATTTTCCTAGCACTACCTCTGTCATACGGGGTTTGTGTTTGAGGATCTGGTATGCACTAAAGCTTCCATAGCTCAAACTTGTTTTATTAAGCGGGAAGCTTCAAATTGTCTAAAATGTAAAAGGTTTTCTTTTACTGTTAAGGAGATGAATCAGCTGAGAAACACAGACGTAGCAATTGTCAAGTCTTTGCTGACAAGAAGCCTCTTTCTTTTCTTTGAAATTTGGTTTTAATCCTATGAATTCATAAAGGCTAAATGTTGCAAAGTGCAGTGGCTCAGGTGAATTCTAACACAGTACTAATTCCACCTAATACACTTACTATGGATTCTTTTAAAGTTACTCTGTTACGTAAATGTCCTAATCTTGGGTTGCAGCAGTAAAATGGAAATCTTCTGGGAAAGCTGAATTTTGAAAAGTCTCTCTTAAGGCAGTTAAAAGCGTGGAAATAATTGGGTTTTTCCACAGTCACCCTAGATTTTTTTTCCCTTTTTTTAAACCAAAGTGCATAAATACATCTAATTAGAAAGAGATCACTCCCACGTGAGCTGGAACTGGTTCGCTGGCACACTGTCCCACTGACCAGCAGGTGCAGGACAAGGAGGTGACTTGCTGTCCTCCGCCAAAACCGAAGCAGATTACGAGTGAGCAGAGGTCAACAGTTGGTCAGGGCAGCAGGGTTAATACCTTATCACAGAAAGCGTAAGGGATTTTTATTTATTTATTTATTTTTTTATTTGGCACAGACAGCAGGACTTTATTACTTAATCCGTTCTGGAAGTTGCACTTCTGGCTGCCGAGTGCCCCCTAGTTTGAAACCCGGGCATTAACGTGGCTCAGGGCAGACCTAGTGAGCTGATGGTGGAGCATCAATATGGACCTCTGCCTTTTGCTTGGTATGCTGTGATACTCTAATCAGCAAGAGAGTGCAGTTACACATTGTAATGTCTACAGTATATTCGCGTATTATGCCTCTGTGTTGTGCCCCAGGGCTTCTGCCTGTTTTGGGCCATAAAATATAAACCGTCTGTAATCCATTGTTTCTGGAATTAAAATTCCAGCTTTCTTCCAACTCTTTTTCTTAGGCAGCATGAGCATTTGGTTATCATCCAAGGTAAAAGGACTGTCAAAATAATTCTGACACTTCTTCTTTAAAAGTTAAGCTGCTGAAGAAACAGGATTTCCTGAAATCGGTTTTGACACAGCAGACTTCTTCCTCCAGTTTCTAGGAAAATTATAACTTACCTGGAAGTTGCAGGGCTCCTATGCAGTCTTCTCAATTATTCAGGGCTGTTGCTGTTTTCTTCTTCCTGTGTAAGAAAAGCAACTGTCAGAGTAGGGGATCTTTAAGAGGGCTGCCTGATGCAATTTGTATGTATGGCCAAGTCTGAAGGAAGTTGATGTTTCTCTGAAATGTTTTGGATTTCGGTTGGAATCAGGAATTAAGTAATTTGATTCAAAGAGCTAGAATTGTTAAAAAGCAATACATTCTGGAATGAGATACCTTCAAGAAACTGAGAGGATCGGAAACAAATCTAAGCATCAAAGTGAGAGGTGGTTTATTCCACCTCGTGCCTTTTGAGTCACTTGAGAGAGCACTTGCAGTGGATCGTAGATGTATCATTCGGGGCTGTGTGTAGACGAGTTAGAGACTTTGTGTAGCAATCATGGGAACAGAAGGGGAAGTTTGGTTTTGTGACGACAGGAGAATACGTCCGTGCTATGCTTTCTGCTGGGGATGTTGTCCAATGTCGGCATTCCAGGCTGTATATGGCAACTATGCTTCAACATTTTGATCTCTGAAAGGATCGTGGAAGGAGCATGCTCCTATTCTTGGGCAATAGTATTAGACAGAGCTAAAGGTTAACACAGCAGAAGAGCAAGCCTTTGTTTATTGGGTTTCCATTCAAGTAAGGCTTGAACTACGATTAATTCCCATTTAATACTTGGACAAATTTTTGAGCTGTCAAAAATAAAGTCTATTTTTATAAGCTGAATCAGATTTTTTTTTTGGTTCAGTTTTTGCTGTTTTCACAACTCTTGTTCACTTTTAATACATAATTTCAGTTTATTTACTTTCCCTTCTAGCTCTTGAGGAAGTAGAAGACAGGGCCACGCTGAATTTTCACGGACACAGGTTCCATTTAGTGCAGAGAATCCTGCAAAGTAAAGGAAAACCCTAAGGTTCATTTTAGCTATAGTTCTCCAGATTGAATCATTTTTATCTGTACTCTTAAATTTAATCTTTCAGATTTTTTTTCAGAAGTAATTGAATTCCAAATTATATAAACATATGTTTTAACTGGATACCAATTGTTCTTCACAAGGTTTTAGCTGTAAGGCTGGCTTTTTAAGTCAAGGTAAATGCTTTTGATCCTGTATGTTTTATTCCCATAGCAGAGGTGCAAAATGCTAGTTGGGAGTTCCGAAAGCTTTTGATAGAGCATTTGGAAGTGTTATACTTGGTGACCCAAGATGGTCACCTGGTAACTAGAGGCACAATATTTTTAACTTGCGAAAAGGATGTCTGTCTTTTTTTTTAATGCAAAAGATACTTAGAAACACAATGTGGTATCCTTTGTGAGAGTCTCCTAAGCACACCTGCGATTGAGGCCAGCCTTTTGTGTTCACTTCAGCCCTTGTGTCTCCGACACACTACCTGCTGATTGCTACCAAGCAGTCTCACTACACGTGTATTGCCATTGTTAAATTCTAAAAAATAATTTAAATGTAAAAGGAGAGGGTACAGTAGGTTACAGAAGGCATTTGCTTTACTAACCCAATGGTTGTAGAGTCTGGAGAGATCCCTGGTTTTCACTTGATGCAGCATGATTTTTAACGTATTTACTTTGTGAAGTTAACAGAAACATCCTCCCGGTATGCAAGAAAAATTTCCGGTACCACCGCCCTGCAGGAGGCACTGAAGGAGAAGCAGCAACACATTGAACAGCTCCTGGCGGAAAGGGACCTGGAGAGGGCAGAAGTTGCAAAAGCAACCAGTCACGTAGGGGAAATAGAGCAGGAATTAGCACTTGTTCGCGATGGACACGATCGGGTAAGAGTGGTGTTGCTGTTCTTAAAATAGAGACTTTAAGACAATTGACTTAATTTCCAAAACTGTGTTTTCTTATTGGAAAGGTCTGGGAGTAAGACATGGTGTTTTAAAACTAAAGTATCCGTACCTGTGAGATCTCCCTTGTGCGAACTTTGGCTTGATGAGATAGCGAGTTTATTTCATTTAACTAATTTTGGTTGAACTTCTCTACACATCTCAATAAGCAATGGTTGTCTTTTATTATATTTGTATTTGAATATGATAACATTCCGGTGCCTTGAGCCATCGCTTCACCAAATTGTGATTACTGAGGTATCGATACATAACTGGGAAAAAATTTCCAAGATTTTGTTCTTATTCTTCCTGCAAATTAGCATGTACTGGAGATGGAAGCAAAAATGGACCAGCTGCGAGCTATGGTGGAGGCTGCAGACAGGGAGAAAGTGGAGCTGCTCAATCAGCTTGAGGAAGAGAAAAGGTAACCCAAGACTGTCTTTATTCATACAACTGTGTCAAAAACAAACTTTGCATTAAAAGCAAATACCGTGATGACTTTGAAATATGAAACAAATTTCAAATAATGCAGATATGGGTAATTGTTGTATAAAATCATATAGCAGTTTCTTAAAATTAAAACTAAAAAAAGAAACTCTCTTAAATTTGGGCAGGGAAAGCCAAAGAATGTGGATTTGTTTAGAAGCTGTAACTATTGTTTATAGCTGGACTTCGTGCATCTCATTCCTTTTATTATTGCTTTCTGTTATGAAGGATTTTATTCCTGCTCATATGAAATTAATGGATCATGCCTGATCTTCTTGAAACACTCTTCCACTTCAAAAGGAAAACTTTGATACTGTCATTTCCTGACAGTGCTGGATTCAGAATTTACAGTTTAGTTCTCTTGTGAATAATTTATTATTACTAGTCACGTGCTTCTAGGTAGGGTCTGACTCTTACTGGAAAATAATCAAAGCCATTCATTTTAATGCTTTTTCTAATGCCTTTTGCAACCATTTGAGGAAAGGAACGGAGATTACCGAATAGGTAAAGTGAGGTTAGGAAAGGAAATAATCCAAGAAATTGTTGGGACAAGGTTAGGTGAGGAAATAACCTGATAGATTGTTTTGGTGGGTTTGGAATGCTTTTGAAAAGCGAGTGTCTATTTAGAAACCCATTGTGAGTCTGCCCTGTGGGCTTGTACGCCCCCCTGAAATCAGTCAGATGTCAGCCTCTCTGAAAGGCCTCCCTAAAACTAGAAATCAGAGATGAGAAAACGCAATGGTAAACCCTGGGCAATTCCTTTACAGTTTTCATGCTGCCTTTTTATGGGACCTACTGTAACTGAATTTTCAAACCAAGCAGTAGTGTTAGGTCTGGAATTATTTGTATATTCTCTATGAAATAATGTTGTGGGATTTTAAATTAAAAAAAAAAAAAGGCAGCTTTGCAGCACCTCGGGTAGCCTGGCTGTGGACCTACTTTTGCTGAATGCCAGGTCAGTGGGGGGTCTGTTTTACCGCAATCCTCCATGGCCTTGAGCTCACCTTCAGCGTGTTGCCAGGCAGCGCGGCAGTGCCGCTCCGTGCCTGCTGCCCGTTCACCCAAGTGACGTCCTGCAGCCGGGAAAACATTGCATGGCTCCAGCAGTGTAATATTTCTCCTTCCTCCTAACCACTCTAGGCTTATTTACTTTGAAAGTTCTCTGTAATCTGTATTCAAGTCAGTCTCAGCAGTGATTTGAAGTCAAATAATCCTCTGTTTCCCAAAGCACATTGGTGAGACCCACTTCCAGTAATAAGTTCTTATTGTCCTGTTATTTTAGACATCCATCACTTGTAGCTCCCTTTGATGCAATGATTTCTACATCTGTCAGCCACGCTGCCGGCACCAGCAACGTGTGTAATTCAAAGGAAAGAAGACGTGCTTGTCTTGTCCTTTGCAACATCTTACAGTGTTGAAAGGATTAAGGGGAAAAGGAGGAGAGCTGGCCCCTTGTTCATTGGGCTGTATAAGAGTCAGAGGAGGAAAGAAATAACTTTTTACAAATTTTATTTTAAGTCAGATATTAGCTTCTCACCTCTGCCTTCTTGTTCGAAGACTCCTATACGGGCAAGGCAAGTCACTGTTCTTGCGTGTGCTCCCGTTGTGCATCTTGCAGTTCATCTTGACAGCTAATGTATGTTTGTCTGTGCTAGAGTTTAGATGCAAGTTGACCAGCGCACTTCTAGAAGGCCCATGGGTATCTTGGACATGTTTTCACTTTTTGCCTGTGAAAGGTAGAATATACAGAGTGTGAGGTCAAACCATTCATTTAGGTCGCCTCTTTTGAGGATCTGCAGAAGGGTGGAAGAATGAGAGGACAAAGATGACTTAAAGGTTTTCTTTTTAACTTGTCAGAAAAAGCAACAAAATACTTTATAGAGCTGCAGGAAGACTGATCCTTTACTCTCTCAGTGGTTGTGTTTTAGAAGACGCCGTCTTTCCTTCTCTCTGATGGTTCCTGTGAGAGATTTCTCCTTGTTGTTTCTGGCAGTTTGCTGGTACAATCAGAATGATGTCACCATAGTTCTGATCTCCACTGAAAAGTGAGTTTGAAAGCATTTTCTTTCAGTGTTGTCTGAATTTTAATGAATTGTCCCCACAGGAAAGTTGAAGACCTTCAGTTCCGTGTGGAAGAAGAGTCCATTACCAAAGGAGACCTAGAGGTAAAATATCTCCAGCTTTGTAAACAGGATATATAGTGGGACACAGAAGTGCCATCAGTCCAGATTAAGTGTTCTGTTCTCTAGAAGAGAAAGGCAGGAACGATTAATAGATGTAATACTGGTCCAAGCATATGCAAAGCACGTGAAAGTGATTCCCAGTTGTGCAGTCCTTGAGTAAGCGAACTGTCCTGAAATGACAGCGGCCTTAATTCAAGCAAGGGTTGTACTGGGGAATGGCTGTAGTTGTTTAGAGTAATTCAATTGATTCATAGAAAACTCTACCTTTTCATATTTTACATTATTTTGTATTATATCTTACTGATGTTTCTGAAATTGCTTAAAAGTAACCACCAACAAAGTTATGAAATTGCAAGTTGATATTTATGCCTTTGAAAATTAATGTTGAAAACTAGCCCCGTTTGTCTTCCATCAATTTTTTGAGTAATCCTTGTGCTTTCCTAAGGGAAGATTGATTGACAAAGAATGTTATCCTGAGAGTAACTGCGCACAAAATCTAAACAGCAATTAATGTGTGCAATTTTTCTTTTTACTGTTTGTATAACTATAACATTGGGCTAAAACACAGTATGTTATTACACAATCAGAATAGAAAACAGTAATGAAGAATTACTCTCAGATATCTGAACGCTGACAATTTTTATCCCAAATTTCTAATTAAAAAGCAACATGCTTTTTAGTTGTTCTACTCTGTTGTTGTCTAATCAGAAAAATATTAGAACTTCTTGCACAACATGAAATACAAACTTAATTAACTTGTGTTCCTGTGAACGATTTATGATTAAAGTGCTAGCCTTATGAAAATTATTCATTTCATATAACATTTCTTTTATTTTAGTCTTCCATTCATTTTAAGATACCTATCTATACTCTTCATAGAATACTCCTCTTATTGTTTAGTCCATGGAAAATTTTAATTTTTTATTTTTTTTGTTAAATCAGTCAATAGTCATGGCAAACCATCTTAAAGACTCTGGTTTGTCGAGCTGTGTAACTTCAAGAGTTTAAAGTGAATTCGAGATAATGAAATGTATCCTGTTGTTTGTGTTGGAATGCTAGTGCTAAGTCTGCAGGTGAAATATTTTTGTTTGTTTGTTTTTTAATTTTACTGATAGCGAAAGAGGCAGATTTCGGAAGACCCAGAAAATGTAAGAGGGCACTTAAATGTGCAGAGACATCCCATGTTAACAGATTGTGTGCAGAAAATGCTTATACTTATTCACTAACTGCATAATCTGTTATTGAAACATTGACTCTAGTACTTGTGTGCATGTTGCTTTCAGAGCAATTACAACATTTATTGAAAAGAATGTGTGTAATGACTAAACGTTGTAATCCCCATTAACTGGAGAGAGGGCGAATGTGTCATTAGAATTCTTTAGGATCAAAAACTTTGCAACTAATTGAAGAGTATGGGAGCTTGTAGAAAATGACTGTCCAGGATCTTGAAACGTCTTTCATGTAAGTCTATGATTTTAGTTGCTTTCTCGACAAAATCCTGCTTGCTTTCCTATGAGCTCCTACTGCTGTTCGATAGATGCAGTATGTAATTTGCCGATAAATTTTTCTGAGGAAAAAAAATCGGTGTGTTCCCCACCTCCCCTTATTTGTTTTTTTTGGCATGAAATGCTAAGGGGAGAGATGATTAAAAACATCTGAAGAATTAGTGTGCAAAGCTGTCTGGTTTTACTGTATCTTCATGTAGCTTCTCTTTGTACTATGTAGGAAAAATATATGTTACCGGATAACAGAAATTGCCTTACGAGACATTTAAGCAGCCCTCTTGTGTCCATAGCTCAGAATAGTGGAATTTAAAAGCCCTCGCTGTGATTGGGCTCAGGAAAATTTATCCCAGGCTGCCTCCTCTGCTGCATCCCCGGCCGAGATAGGAAGTTCTCAAGACTAAAACTGGTTTCCTGCTGTGCATTCTTAGGTGTTCCTTTTGCGAAGCTACTTCAGCGATCTGGGTCTCCTCTATTCTTCCAATCAGGCTCACGGTGTGTTAGAAGTAAATCTGCATGTGCCCTTCCTTTCTCTTGTTTTGTGCACTCCTTGTTTAATCCTATCTTTACTCCCGATTTCCCTATTCTAATTTTTCCATTAAAATGGACATCTTCACTCTCTAACGGAGAGAAGTGGGGGTTCACTTAGTTTCTAGGCTAATGCTTCATAATCTCAGTCCGTGTTCCGTGATTGTTACCCCAGCACGAAGGGACTGAAGGTCGTCTTGCCCCTATCCTAGAACTCATTATCAGCATTTATGGCTTCAGCACAATTTTACATTTTGTCCTATAGATGGAGAACTTAACAGTAAGGTTTATTTTGAAGTGGAAGGGTAGCTAGAACACACAAATGCTGAAAATAGCTGGTGACTGGTCTCTGAAGTTTATTTGAGTGGAATTCTTTAAAGTTCACATCAGAGTAAGGCTTGTCCCATTTCCCTTTCACTCTTAATCTAACTGTGAAGCTTTGGAGACTGTGAAGATGCTTTCTTTGTTGTGGTTTTTTTGGTTTTTGTTTTGGGTTTTTTTTCTGTTTTCCATACAAGTTATGGTTTACAATCAAATTCTTTTCTTCCTTTTAATAGTAGTCTGCTTTTCTCAGTTAACTGCACTCTGGGTTTCCTCAAAAAAGACTTTTCTCTCTAGATGATCAGGAGAGAAATTTGCATGATTCAAAAATTTACAGTGATTTTTACCTCAGGGAAACTGGAGCCTGTCCCTTGGAAATCAGACTTGTTTAAAGATTAATCCCTCAACCCCTAAATGGGGAAAAAGGTGTCTGGCAAAGATCTCTGGAGTTCTGGGGGTTTTGATCTTTCATTTTGCTAGGATTTTAATTTATTTCCCTTTGTAATATATAAGAGATGTGATTAAAATAAAAAACAGTAATTGGTGATGGTATAGCTGATCTTTGCAGTAGTAAAGCAATGTCTCTGAAATTAAGGATCAAAGTGTTTTGGGTTTTATGTAGCATAGAAAAACTTGAGAGCGCCTGTTTTGCAAAGTGATGCAAGGAGAATTCTGCATCTACCAGGTTTGGGGTTTCTTCTTTTTTAATAGATCCCTTTGGTGAATTGGAGCAAGGAAGTGGTATGAATATTCAATTTTAAAAAATAGAATACTTTTTGGACTTAAAATTTTGCTGTGGATCAGAACTAAAACTAACCCATATCAGAGAGGGGACTTAATTATAGCCACTTAGAAAATATTGTTAGTTCCCTTGGAATACTTAGTTCCATTTTCAAAGGCTGCTGTGGGAGTCAAAAGCAGTAATCCATGTTCTTGTGGGGTTTTTTTTACCCATATACCCTGAAGATCTTCCACTGATAGGGAAACAAATCTGCTATGGAATTTCAAAACCGAGACAAATCTAAGAAGCAACTTTTAATGTTTGTGGGTTTTAGTATTTTGGACCTGGTAACGACACAGTAAAACAGCCAACTGTTTTCAGCTGAAAAAAACGTTTAAAAAATTAAACCGCCAGATGTCTGCGTGCCTTTGGGAAAGAAGATAACTTGATGCTGTCAGAAAGAATCCTGTGTTTGGAGGAGAACAGGCCTGAAGCAAAACGAGAGGCTCATCCCATCCCACTTGCTCTGCAGAGGCTACGTAAGATCTGGAACTGCTGCGGCTGGTTCGCAGGCAGTACTAATCAGCTTGTCACTCTATAAATAACACGGTTCTGTAGGGACTCTTAAATATCGTATTACAAAGATCAGAGAAGCAGCAGTGTCCTGCCAGCTGTGCACACACTGCTGCGCTGTGGCTTTGGCAGCAGTGTGGCTTTGCGATTATTCACGCGTCGTCCTGCCTCTTTAGATTCTTTCAGTCCAGCGTTCGGGAGCTGTTGAGGTTGCAGGACTCTCTTCAGTTAATAGTAGTTCATAGGGTTTGGGGGTTACTGTGTTACTTGGTTCCACGGTAAATGAACTGCGGCAGTTGAGTGGTGCGGGAAACTTTCATCAGGACTGGTGGATGCAACTTCTTCGGTTAATAAACACATCTTCAACTTCATCCAGTCTTCCTCTGGACATCCACCTTACTCTCAACGTGGGCAAGCCCTGAAAAGCTGCTCTTTTTGGAAAAGACACTGTGAAGCATCAAGAGACTTTTGTAATCCTTTTAATTTGGATTGTTTAGTAAATGTAGACCAACAGCGACCTGTCAAGGTTGACCCAGTACTCAAATCTCGGCACTTCAGAAATAAGCATAGCACCTGGTTCTTACCTTTTTTCATATTTCTGTTTTCTACATCCCCCCGCCCTGTTTCAGAAGTGCAGGTCAGATTTGAACTATCTGCTGGACTTTACCTGCATCTTTCAGGCTTCAAGCTTTCTTGTGGGCCTCTGGGAGTATTGGAGTATCAAGCCAGAATATCCAATATTCTGTGTTCTTGCTAAAAATTCTACCTCTTTATAAGCAAAAGGCAGGAGGTACCTTCTCACTTGGTTTCATCTCCTTCTTGCTTCTCTTTAGGACCCTATTAGAATTACAAAGATCTTACTTTTTTTTTTTTCCCCCCTTACTTACACATCTTGTTTGATATATTTAGATTTCAGTAACTGTAGAGCAAACAGACTGGTTCGCTTTTCAACCTGGTTTTGGAGAATCTTACTTATTGCTTCCTTCCTTCCTGAAAGAGGAAGAGGGGGGGGAAAACTAGGAGGATTCTGCAGTTATAGACAACCATTCTCTTCTATTTCTAGTCAAATAATTCATGCCATAGTGACGAATGAACCTTAATGTTCCCAGGTCTTGGCCAAAAGGATTTTTACGGCTGAGACTTGGGATACAGCTAATATTAAAAAAAAGCTTAAAAGTTTTGATTTGTCACATGAGCTTCAGTTGTGAATTTTTGTCCCCTGGTTAATAACTAAATAATTTATAAAATAAGCCCAATACATTAAAGAGAAAAGTTAGTGGGATGACGAGGAAAGGGACCTATCATCCTATTAGAACAGGTATAGGTATATATACACATGTGTATTTTTTACATAACTATTCTAATTTGTGCTGAAAACTTCATGTACTGATAAATAACTTCTACTTGGCTGCATGAAACTTTTTTGTTCATATTTCTTCGTTTGTGATTTTTTTTTTACTTTTTTTTTTTTACGTTTTTTACACGTCAGTCCATTTACACTTTCAGTCCATCTTTCTCATCCATAGCATTTCCCTGTTCATTTTATCCACTGCATCTTCTCTGCTCATCATTGGTAGAAGATTCTGGCAGCACGGCCTGCATGTGGCTCCCTCCTCTTGTGCTGGCATGTGATGGTGGCACCGTTGTGTTCTCTTCCTTTCCCTTTTTACTAACAGACGCAGACCAAACTGGAGCATGCCCGCATTAAGGAGCTTGAACAGAGCCTGCTCTTTGAAAAGACCAAAGCTGACAAACTCCAGAGGGAGTTAGAAGACACTAGGGTAATGGTTTTCACTATTTAAATAACAAGACTGATTTGTGTTGTGGAAGATTTCTGATGACACAGTCTGCTGGGTATAACACATGCTGAAACAGGTCCTTGCTCCTGCCATGATCAGTACCTGCTATAGATATAGCTGGAACACTTTAAAAATAAGCATTAATTTTGAGCTTCAGTGTTGTGTGTGTGTGTGTGTATGCCTGTATATGTATACTCGTTTCTTCAGAAGAATTCAGGTAAGATGTCTTAAAACTGCAAAATTGATACTCGAATCCAAGTCAAAAGCAGTAAATGGGGCTGTGAATTGACATAAAGGAATGTTCAGTGGTTCGTTTTAGAAGTAGCAAAGTTCATTAAATCCAAAAAAAGTAAGATCGACTGTGCATTTAGCACAAACTTAGTATTTGGGGCTTGGTTTCTCGGGTCTTAAATAGTTGTTGTACTACTTGCTTTGCTAAATCATGGTTAGCAGTGGCTTTGTAGTTCTTTTTTTTACCACCCATGACAATCTTTTAATGGGTATCCCAGTAGCATTAGTAATACTGTCACCTGTTAAAATATTACTGGACATACTTTGTCCCAGGTTCAGCAGATGTCAGTTCTTAAGGAGAGGTAAATATATATTCATGCTCACATGTGCAGCTTCTCTGGAAGTTGAGGTAGGGTGAATATTATAAAACCAAGAATGTACTCCATAATAAATACTTTTAAAGAGCAATTGCAGGTAAGTAATGTCTTTTTCAGGATGTTGGTATAATAAGGAGGTTGAAGTGTAACTTCCTAATTAGAAATAATTGCGGTAGCTATGGATGCTTTTCCATACCACAAGCTGCTTCTACAGCCAGTGAAAAGCTCAGACAATGTGAGGACACTTTTTCAGAGACAACAAATGAGTGAACATAGAAGGAGTTTCAAAGGATTTGTAGGCTAAAAATGTGTTTGTATTTTTCTCTGACGGTCATAGCTGGCATGAGATAATTTAGAAGCAGTTATTTCAACAAATAAAGACCTCAGCGTTCTCTGTTCTTTTCCAGTTGGCTTTAAAATGGTTCTGAGAAACATTTTCTTAAACATTGATAATATACATTACCATAGTTTGTAAGTTGTTTAGCAAGATGTTATTTCTAGATAACTTCAGAAAAATGACTTTAACTAAATTCCACCTTTAGAGAGAATGTAATACGAAGTTGTGGATATTTTTCCTTTTTTAAAGCAACCATTTATACCTTTAAAGCAACCATTTATACCTAAGTGAAACAACAGCTGCTCTTGTTTCGCAGCCTTCTGTGTCAAAGCAGCATTTTTGCTTAAGGTTTCTTTAGAATTTCGATAGAAATAGGAGTTGGCAAAGAAAGTCAAAGGTATTCTAATCCAAAACGCTGGTAAGAATACACTGACGATGTTAGTTTGCGACACTCGGTGGTGTCTTTTCAGTGAGGCCTAAGTGTCTTTGTATTAAACGTATCTTTTGTAATTGTTTCTTCTTTTCTTAAAATGCTATTAATCATAGGTGGCCACGGTATCAGAAAAATCTCGCATCATGGAACTAGAAAGAGATCTAGCGTTGCGGGTGAAGGAAGTAGCTGAGCTTCGAGGGAGATTAGAGTCTAGTAAACACATTGATGATGTGGACACTTCTCTTTCGTTGTTACAAGAAATAAGTTCTTTGCAAGAAAGAATGGCAGCAGTTAGCAAAGAACATCAGAATGAGATGAATTCACTGAAAGAGAAGTTTGGTGTTAGTGAAGAAGCATTGCAGAAAGAGATCAAATCACTTTCAGCTTCAAATGAGAGAATGGCAAAAGAAAATGAGTCCTTGAAAACTAAGCTTGATCACGCCAACAAGGAGAATTCAGATGTAATAGAGCTGTGGAAATCGAAGCTGGAATCTGCAATCGCCTCCCATCAGCAAGCAATGGAAGAACTAAAAGTTTCTTTCAGCAAAGGCGTAGGGGCTCAGACAGCAGAATTTGCAGAGTTAAAGACTCAGATTGAGAAGATTAAATTAGACTATGAAAACGAAATGTCAAATTTAAAACTGAAGCAGGAAAATGAAAAATCTCATTATTTAAAAGAGATCGAATCACTGAAAGCAAAACTGTTGGCAGTCACAGAGGAGAAAGAGCAAAACCTGGAAAGCCTGAAGACCAAACTGGAAAGTGTGGAAGATCAGCATCTAGTAGAAATGGAAGACACTTTAAACAAATTACAGGAAGCTGAAATAAAGGTAAAGGAGCTAGAGGTACTGCAAGCCAAGTACAATGAACAAACCAAAGTTATTGATAGTCTTACACCACAGATCAAAGCTGCTGAAGAAAAGCTTTTGGACCTTGCTGCACTTCAGAAAGCCAATTCTGAAGGTAAATTGGAAATCCAGAAACTTAGCAAGCAGCTTGAGGCAGCTGAGAAACAAATTCAGAATTTAGAGGCTGAAAAGGTTGATGGAAGTAGCAAGGTTTGTATCGACATCCATCCTTTTTTTTTTTTTTTTAACTTTGCTTTTATTTCACATTTGTACTGTTCTAATCTGCTATAGCAAATACATCACAGAAAAAAATAACTAGTTTTACTGAATGTGTATCTTAGTACCGTCTGAGGAGGTTTAGAGAAAGTGTTAACTGGGTCATGTCTCAACAGGTTTCTAGTGCTCGGTCTGTACCACTAAGCAAAAGAAAAAAATTCTTTCTACGCGTTCTTGCTGCAGGCCTCAGCATGCCTCTGCTGAAAGCTTCGTGTTATGGAAAAGTTAGTTTATTGGCTTATTTGGGAGAAGAATCCACACATCTTATGTTTTTAACCTTTGGTGATAGAAGTATTCAGATAAAATGACTTGGGGCTCAATGGGGAAACGTTTCCTCTGTACCTTCACTATCAGACAAGGTGATGGAAGAGGCTATTAAAAACAAAAGAAAGCAAAAGAGATCCTGGTGGAACTTTTCTTTAAGAGAAAGGTAGTGATGTTGTTAGGCACCGTTTCACAGCATTTTTGAAGCACAGACTGCAATGTGGTGGTACTTACCAAGATTTTTCTTGGTTTTGGATGAAATGTCTCTTTAAAGTTGATAGCATGGCATTCGGTACTTGAAAGTTGTTCCACCACTGCCGCTAGGATTAAAAGTCCTAAGATACAGTTTCATTTCAGGGGTTCGCCCACACCCCAAATATGTGGGCGACAAGCTAGAGCTCTAATTGTAAGAGCAGCGGGAAGGTGACTGGAAGTAGCTTTCGTAAACCCTTCACAGATGGTGCCAAGATACTAGATTTCTACAGACCTTTGACTCTAGTGTCACACTGGGTTTCTGCATTACCCCTGGCTGTGGGACAGAGCCTTCTGAAAAATTACATCCCCAAACGTGAACTGGTCTGAAGAGGCAGTTGAAGCGTAAATGCTAAATTGATCAGTTAAAAAAATTAAAACAATAAAGAACCAAAGGACTAATTCAACTGGTGCTGTAACTTTGTTTTGAAATCTTGAATGTACTAAAAAATGTCTGCCATTAAAAAATGTTTTCACCATTACTTCCAAGAGAAGTAAATTTTAATGATTTCAAATATATTCCAAGATGCAATTAGTACTGTGATGTATGTAGTCATCAGTGGAAATCAGCTTCACTCAGTTAACAGATCACATTTTTTTTTTCTTGAGTTGGTTTTTCTTTTTTTTTTTTTTCATCTTACAGTGATTTTAATATTATAGTTATTTCTTTCAGATTCAGCTTTTAATTTTCCTATTCTTTCATTCATGTTTGTAATTTTATTTTACTCCATTTCATCATCTTTGTTAGGCTAGTAATCTGGCCAAAGAACTGCAGGGCAAAGAGCAAAAGCTTCTTGACCTTGAGAAAAACTTGAGTGCAGTAAATCAAGTTAAAGATTCTTTGGAAAAGGAACTTCAAGTTTTGGTGAGTAATACCCAAAAATTTTGACTTTATCCTTTGGATTTTGGTTGTCATGGTGAGAGTGTAATTAAAATCTGTGGGTCAACTCTGAGCAAAGTCTTTCAAAGCTATTTCACTCATGAAAAGAAGACAAGGGCTCACGACCAGTAGGATCTGTCCCAGAATGAAAAGAGCGTTTCACCCGAGTTCTGTGTTATCAGGTGTTTTGTCTAAATAGAACTCACCAGTTTATGGATTTCAGATAAAGTATTAAACCAAATCAGAAGCAGCATGTAGTTTAAATTTAGACTACTCATTAAGGGGAACACGTGGCAAATTCATGCTTGCTATACGTGTGTCTTACAAATGGTTCCTGAAGACATTTTTCATCTGGCTTCTCATTTTGCAAATTTAATTAAATTTGCAAGTATTCTGTAGTTGGGTTGGATTTTTCTAAGAAACTACACCTGACTTAGTAGCAAAAAGACACGCTTCTAGGTTTTACCGTCCCTGTTGTAAAATCTTTCCGTGGCCATAGCAAATATTTGAAACTGGTGGAAGCGTCTTGCTTCTTATCTTCCTCGATATCCTCCCTTTTCTTCACAGTCCAGCATCTCTTCCTGCTGATAAAGCTGGAAAACAGTGGTATGAGATTGATCGCAGGGCTGCAGAGGTCCACTGTGCAGCCTGTGAGCAGCACGGACAGCTTCTTGCTTTGAGACCCAGAGCCACATCTCCTGCACTGGGCCCGTGGCTGCAGTTCTGTTGCTGTGCTGGCTGGTGGAGAAGTGACTTTGGATGATTTTTAGGGACTTGCTCGCAACCAAGGCAAGGGACAGTCTTGCTTTATGTTGTTGAATATATGTATGCTAAACTGTAATTCAAAAACTTCAGGTCTATTTATGATAGGAGTGAAGACTCCTATTTCGTACTTGAGAAATACCTAGTATAAATTCAGTGGTTGAATTCTACTGCTATTACCAAACCTTACCTTAGGTTTTTATCCATTTTTCAGAAAGAAAAGTTTACTAGTGCAGCTGATGAAGCAGAAAAAGTTCAACAATCTATGCAAGGTATGTCTGCTGCCAAATTAAACAAAGAACTAAAAAGCTGCAGAAAGTAAATGTAAAATAAAGGGGTTTTATCCTTGTGCTTTCAAATTTACACCTGGTGGTACAGCAGTTTTGGCAGCTATGGAAAGGACAGGATTACTTGCAGCCTGTCTTCTTAAGAGTAACGTACCTTGCAAGTAGGTGGAATTATCTGCATCTAAGTAGTTACTAACTTTGTTTTCAAAATTTTACTTGCATAGAAACAGTTAAAAAACTAAACCAAAAAGAAGAGCAGTTTGCACTCATGTCTTCAGAACTGGAACAGCTGAAGTCTAGTTTGACTGGTAAGGAAGTAATAAAATGGAACGTTTTGAAAAATGCATCAGCTGTATGCTTTCGTATTCCTCCTGCTCAGCTCGCCGCATCATAGTGCTTTCACAAATGCGTATGGCTTCAAAAGAAAGCCTTTTCTCTAGGCAGAAAATGGCTTTTGTGGCACTGTGTGTAGTGACGCAGCAAGGTGACCACGATGTTAAGGAAATCGTGTGGTGAGGCAGTAGATTTCCTGGTTGAGTGTATTCCAAATCAATAGTTAAATTCTTGCTTGACATTGCAACAAAATCATGCTGTGGTAATGGTCACATCCCAGACAAAGGCTTGGGGACCAGACTGAAGCATTACAAGTGTAATAAGGTAGTTGGTTCACAGAAGCTTTGCCCCTAAGTAGCGTTTTCTTTTTAAGGACGTCAAGAAAACTGTACATTACTCTGGTTGTCCGCTTCTTCCTATCTCACAGGAGGGAGTCTTGCTGAATATTTCTAGTTGTGCATCTCTATTTAAAACCAACACAGAAAGAAATTAAGACTCGCCAGGTACCCTGTACCCAAGCCTTTCAAGGCACTGTTGGGACTGCAGAAATCATCGCAAGGGCTGCGCTTGCCCTTGGTGGCAGTGCCTGCCCTGCACTGGGTCATTTCTTCACTGTAGCTTTATGTTGCTTGCATTGTTTGTCTTCCGCTGCTCTACTAAATAGCTGGTGAGTTGTCTCGCCTGTAAGATGCGCATAACTCTCACATTATATTGCTTGATTACCCTCCGGTAGGGGTAGAACTCATATCAGCTTCTCAGGGCCTGAAGTTAAGGGAATCTGAAAGAAAGATTTCAGTTGCTTTTTTACTATTTCTGAAGAGTTCTTAACCTTCTGCTACAGCTACCAGTTCAAAAGTCAAACAATTGTAATTTTTAATGTTAAAGGGGTAATTTGTAAGCTCTGCAGTAGCAATATTTCTCTGCTTATAGCCCTTTACTATCTTCTAGCTAGTCTGTGTGTACCCTTTCTCTTAAATTTACTAAACTGCTAACCTTTGTCTTGCTCAGTGATGGAGAAGAAACTGAAGGAGCGAGAAGAGAGAGAACAGCAACTTATTGAAGCTAAAGCCAAACTTGAAAATGATATTGCAGAGATCATGAAGTCTTCAGGAGACAGCTCTGCTCAGCTTATGAAAATGAATGATGAGCTCCGGTTAAAAGAAAGGTATTCCAGCATTGTCAGAACATTTTCACATTAATTCTTTACTCCAGCACTCCCAGCACTTCTCATTTTATCTTTTTGTAAATATCTGCACAAGATGCTCCCGAGTGTCACATTGATATGACAAGTAAGCTTAATCTGTCAAACTAAACTAATCAAAACAGTCTCCTCGGAATGATCTGAAGAGCAAATAAGAATTTTAGAGTTATAAATGTTATGTAACATGCTGCTTATTGCCCAGAGTAAGTGACCTTTTTAACAATCTAGACTATTTTGTGATCGTGCTTCATAATTATTTCATTACCTGATAAGCTTGGTTTATTTGGATATATAAAAGACTTGGGTCACGCTTTTGTGTAGCAAGAGAAAATGTGTTTTGTTTCAAGTAAAAATTGTATGTAGAATAGTTGTTCTCTACCTTTACAAAACCCCAGACTGGGGGCAAAGTAACTGGCAGCTGTGTTGCTCTGCACATGAGCAAGTGCTCGGTCTCACTTCTGTATATTTAATTTAGCAGAACATTCTCTATATGTTAAATAATTAAATCTCTTTCTAAATACTTGGACAGAATATAGAACTTCAGCATAATTTAGACTCTTTCATCTCTGTGCTTGTCGTGCTGTCAGCAAAAAGTAATGTTCTTTTATTTGGTCTTTCCAGGCAGTTGGAGGAAATACAACTTGAGCTTACAAAAGCAAATGAAAAGGCTGTTCAGCTTCAGAAAAATGTGGAGCAGACAACACAGAAAGCTGAGCAGAGTCAGCAAGAAACTCTCAAGATTCATCAAGCAGAACTGAAAAATATGCAGGATCAACTAACGGACATGGTAAGAACGACTTTAAAAAGCAGTAGCTAACTATGTGCAGAATATTGGATCACTGCTTCTTTAACTGTGTTCCAATTGTTTTATCTTCTGTCAGAAAAAGCAAATTGAGACGAGCCAAAATCAGTATAAGGATCTTCAGGCAAAGCATGAAAAAGAAACTTCTGAGATGATCACTAAACATGATGCAGATATCAAAGGGTTTAAGCAGAACTTACTGGATGCAGAAGAGGCACTGAAAATTGCACAGAAGAAAAATGAAGAGTTAGAAACACAGGCTGAGGAGCTGAAAAAGCAAGCGGAACAGGCCAAAGTATGTATACTTTGTTACTCTGCAAGAAATTTAAAGTTTAAATCTTTCTGTTTCAGTGAATCGCTGTTTTTTGCCTGGCTTCGCCATTTTGTAGTAAGATTTTTGTAGTGTTTCTTTTTGGACTTTTCCAGGGTAGATTAATATTGGTTAGGGAGAAGCACACGTGACTGACTGGTTGGCTTCTCTAGATTGCACAAGAATCCATGAAATAATGGTTCTTCGATGTTAACATTTTATGTTCATAGGTATCTGGCTCAGCACAATTAATTGGAGACAAATGTTATTCTCTGGTTTTTAAATGTATGAATTTTAAAATATGTTGTGCACTATTTAATTTAATTTCAGGTGTGTAACGCTTTTTTGTTCTGTAGTATGATCCTATATTACGTGCAACTATTTAGTATGTAGCTTGATTTTAGTTATTTTTTCTCCAGTTTCCTTGACACTACTGCTTGCTTTCATCCCTCATTAGTTATTTGCTATAATCTTTGTTTTATGCTTTAGCAAAACATTTAGTGTATAAATTGGCACACAAGTTAACTTTAAATACACCACACTGATGTGGCGTTTTGAATTAAATGGGTTATGACAATATATTTTGAACAGAATCACGAGGAGAATTATCTATAGAAGGTGAATTTGAGAACTGGAAGTCAGTAACTAATTTAACTCCCTGCATTTTAATTCACTTAGTTTCTCATGAAATCATTCTGTGGCTCTTTGTCCTGAGTAATTTACATTCAGAAAATTTGTTGAAAATAGTTTGAAAAACAAGATGAAGTCTTGTATGGAAGAACCTTCAAACCATGATTTTTTTTAAAAAATTATTGTTATTTAATTACTGAAAAGTTGTCCTGTAGGTGGTGGGTGTTTTGTAATGAGATATCGGGGTGGCTGTCAACAGTTCAGTTTGCACAGGGACTGTGTGTCAGTGTATACACTTTTTTTAAAAAACTTAAAATACAATATCTCTATTTGCCCTTAAACCACATTTCTCATATGCTTGATTTCATTTCTGTTTTCCCTTCCCTGACTTTATTTCTTTAGTCCTTAAGCTCTGTGTTAGCATCAGCCAGAAAAGAGATTGAAGTAATGTCAGACAAAATGAGGGGTTTGATATCAGAAAAAGAGACTTTGGCACAGGAGGGGAATACTTTAAAATTAGAGCGAGGTTCCTTGTTATCAAAACTTCTAGAATTGGAATCAAAGATGTCATTAATGCAACAAGACCAAGAAGAACTTCGGACAATAAATGAAGAACTTAATTCAGAAAATAAAAAAATTCTGAAGCAGAAGGAAGAAGCTGAGGCCAAAAGCCAGCAGGAAAGCACAGAAAAGGTAGCACTAATTTCTGAGAAATGCAAATTACTCTCTGAAATAGAGGCAGCACAGGCAAACCTTCTGAAGATAACTCAAGAAAATGATGCTCTCCGGTCTTCAGAGTCAACCTTGTTCCAGCAGTTGAAAGAACTTCAGGCCAACAAAGATGCCATGGATGTGGTATGTCAGAAACATATCAAGGAATGGGAAGAACTGGAGAATTATCAGAAGAAACTTTTGGAAGAGAAAGATGCAGTTGTTAAAGACAAAGATTGTGTTATTCAGAAGCTGGAAAGTTCCTGTGAGGCCCTGGCCAGAGATAAAAGAGAGCTACTGCAAGAAGTGTCAGCTCTGACTGCAGAGAGAGATTCAGCCTTAGGAAAACACTCAGATCTTCAAAATACACATATAGCCTTAAAAAATGAAAGGGACAGTCTATTGGAGACAAGCCAGAGCCTGCAGTCTGAGAAGGAGATGCTCCTTAAAAGCATACAAGAGCTGCGTGTGAGTTTAGATAATACGGTTAGTGAAACCCAAGCATTAAAAGTGAGAACGGAAGAGGTGCAAACCCAACTTGAGACTGAACATAAAGAACTTGAAAAAGCGATGAAAGACAATATGGAGTTGAAGGATTCCCTTGCAAATCTCTCTTGTCTTCTTGAGGAAGCTGAAGCCTCAAGAGAGAAATCCAATTCTGAATGTATTCAGTTACTTCAAGAGAAAAAGGCTCTTTCTTCATCCGAACGAAGGCTTTTGGCTGAAAGGGAGGAGCTTTTAAATGAAAATAAGGCAATTGCTGAAAAGCTTGCTAAAGCCACAGCAGATGCTATACTTGCTGAGAAAGTCTTTACTGAGCAAATAAATGAACTGAACTTAGAAAAGGAATCTGTTTTTTGTAGGTCATTGCAATTTGAAAAGGACAATGAAGCTCTTCTTCAAGAGAAGAATGAATTGGAGAACAAATACTCAGAGCTTCTTGATGAAAACAAGTCTTCTGCAAATGCAATTTCTGATATGAAGAGAGAACATGAGCTGGATGTCTCAGCCAACAGAGCTCTGGCCCAAAAGAATGCCATGCTCCAAGATTCCATTGAAGCCCTCAAGGAAGAACTAAGTAAGAAGACTCTAGAAAATCAAGAGCTAATAGCCTGTAAATGTGACCTTTCAGATCTGCTGAAAGAGGCCCAAGATGCCAAAAGAACACTAGAAGATGAACTGTCTGCTCTCTCGCATGCCCAGCAGGTCCTGTCAGCTTCCTTCGAGACCTGTTCCTCTGACAGGGAAGCGCTGACCAGAGAGAGGACTGAATTGCAAGATAAGTGTCAGAAATTAAGTGGAGAGGTTGCAATTATGAAAGAGAACTTAACCACAGAAAAGGAAGCTAGAAAACTGGACAAGGAGTCATTTTTGTCGGAACGGATGGAACTTCAAAGCAACATGAGCTTCTTAGAGAAGGAAATAGAAGAGCTGAGAGAGAAAAATAAAGAATTTCTGACTGAGAAAGAACTTTTAGTTCAGCAGAAAGAAAAATCTGAAACTAACCTGGTGGAAGTAGTTAAAGAAAAAGAAACCCTCCGTGCAGAGACAGAGCAGCTTGCTTCCAGTATCGAACGACTGAAGAGCGACTTTGCTTCCTTGTCTAAATCAAAAGTGGAGCTCCAGGAGCTGCACAGCTGCGTCTCCGAGAGGCTGGATGATCTTCAACGCAGGCATGAGGTGATGGAGAAGGAGAGAATACAGTTACTTCAGGAAAATGACAGCCTGCTTGCTGAACAGAAGAGTCTGGTCATCACTAAGGAAGAAATACTAGAAGAGAAGGAGAAATTCTCCAAGGATTATTACAAACTGCTCGAGGAAGTAGCACTTTTAGAACAAACTAATAGTGACCTCTCAGGCAAATTGCTGGTCTCTGAGGGCAAAAATCAGATGCTGCAGGAGGAGATGAACAATCTGGCTTTGAAACTAAAAGAAATTGAGACTCTCCAGGCCCAAACAGTAGCGCAAAAAATGGAGGTATTGAAACACATAGTTGAACAATCGAGTACAGTTATACTAATCCTGAGCACTAACCCGATGGTTTCCTCTCTGCACTTCATTGCACAGTCAGCACTTCAGCTCAGTATGAACAGCCTGGAATTTATGGTTCCTCTCAATATATTACTTTGGTTTATTTTCAAGTTGTAACTGTGAGTCTGAAAAACACTTTAATTTTTTTTTTAAATATTTCTAATTATTAAAGCCTATGTTGTCGCTGAATGTTGCAAGGAAACAGCGTAAACTGTGAATAAAAGGAAGTTTTGTTTCGTGAATCTTGTAGGAGAAATTGAGCAGCTCCTTCTGTTGAAGTACTCTGCAGCTTAAAAGCAAGACTGGTTATAAATAAGGTTTTAGATTAGATCTTTCTGCTGTTTTATGTTAAATTACAACAAACTACGAATTTGAGTTACTCAAAAAAACCCAAACCAAACAAAACAACGTACTGCTCCTGTAAATGTAATTGGATAAAAAGCAGTGTAAGAGAACCATTTCAATTTACATTATAGGACTTTCAGTCTGTTCAAGACATTGACAGTTCTGGTGTTCTTTTTATTCACAGAAGTGTTTTGTATTCACTACCAACAAATTCCGTAAAGTATTTTGAATTTCAGTCTGTGTGGCTTGAAGCCCATAAAATCACTTCGAACACAAATTAGAATTAAAATATCCTACAGGAATGTATTATGCCCACCTAGGTATTTTAATATTCTTGTGAAGTGTTTCCTTTTATGAGGGCATAATGAACAACACTGAAATAATGCAATGATTGGCTTTATCTCCTATTTAGTTTTTAATTCTCTTTCAGATTTTTAACAACTTTTTATAATTCCACATTTTCTGAAAATGGAGCGGTCTGTTGGCAGTGAATATCAATTGAACTACTACTGTCTGAAGTGGTTAGAAGTCTAAAAGCAATCACAGTGGTGGTAATTAGAAATCCAGGAATTAAAAAAAAAGAAATGGGCTTCCTCGGTGGTAACACAAGCATGGGGTTCTGATCTATTTCTGCATGGAATTGAATCTTCTCACGTCCATTTATTTTTATACTTTATGCAGCTTCAAAATGCAAATAAATTCACAGTTGAAATATTTATTTAATTGGAAAGCAGCTGGCAAACTGTGGAGCTGTGCATAAAGTATTGTGGTTCATCTTTTGCTTTCAGAGGTCCCTTTGGTAAGAACTTTTTTTTTTTTTTCCCCCCACCCCCTTTATATACAGGCTGCCAAAATGGCAGAAGATGTTTTCCAGACTGTGGAGAAGGTGACCAAAGAGAAGGACGCCATTCACAAAGAAAAGATTGAAACCTTGGCGTCTTTGGAGAGCTCTAGACAGACAAACGAGAAGCTACAGAATGAAGTAATCACATTTCAATGCTTTTATATGAAAAGTTCTCCCTGGTTTGTAAGGAACAACTATTGAATAACAGAGAACCAGCTTGGGCAAGAGTGGATTCTGTCATTTTCCCACCACGATACTCAGTCTTGACTGGCTTGTGAAGACTCACTAAATGAGTGCACATTGATGGAAAATCTAGGTGCTTTATATACCCGTATGACCTATGTTCTTTTGTCTTTTGCGTGTGGCTTCAAATACCGTGCAGCATATAAGGTCGTGTCCCTTCAATCTTGGTGCAGCAACAAAAAAAAAAAAAACAACCGCTACATAATAGGAGTTTGGGACGCTATGGCAGCGTTCGCAGATCACAGAACCAGGAGACATGAGTTTGACTTGAGGCTTAGCCAGTCTTGCTGTGTAGCTTTGGATAAGTTGCTTAGGGGTGACCTCTCTGGGCTTCAGTTCCCTGGTTGCAAGTGTAGGGTGCAACTTCACGTTCCGATGCAGTGCTGCAGAGCTCTGAGTAACAGTGCTCCTGATCCACAAAAGTTACCGCTCCCTGTCTCACCTCTAAGGCACTCCTTGCTCTGTACATCCTCTTTGTGATCTTGACATGTATAATGTTACCATTTCTTCTTTTTTCCATTTTTCTGTTAATCAGACTTGTGGTCCGACAAGGTTTGGGTTGTACCGAGGTGTAAAACGCCTGAGCACAATGGTCCCACAGAATTTCACAGTCCAGCACGTACAGCACTTCCTCTGGGGACTCGTTTCCAGTTTATGGTGGGAGGACCCCGCCACTTTGTGATACTTCAGGGTTTGAAGAAGGGAAGAATGTCCTCACTAATCTCTCTTGCACTCCTGTGCCCCAAAGTATCTAGTCTAACATTGAAGTGGCATCTTTTCTGCAGATCTTGAGCCCCTTGTGGCCTCTTTGTGATGGCTCTTGCACCTTTTGCAGCTCTGGCAATAATGGGTAGTGAACAGCTGGGCTAACCTAAATGCCACAGCCTGTGCTGAAACAGTAATGATTTCCAACGAGATCTGATGACTTGAGAATTAAACGCGGTGACGTTAATAATGGCAGGGGTTCACTTTCTGGATTAAAAAAAAAAAAAAAATAAAAAAAATCCAGTGTCCCGTAATGCCATGAGGATGGCTGAAGATTATCTGTTATGCAATATAATGTGTCGCTGAATGCGAACAAATCAGATTCACAGGCTTGTGGTGTTTACGTGGTGGATGCAAGCTCAGTAAATAGATATACAACAATTTGTCCCATGCAGCAACAATTCCGAAAGGAATTAACTTCTCATGGTTGCAAGGACAACTTTGAGCCTGCTGTTTCTCAGAAATTAAGGTATGGTAAAGCAGAACCTTTTATCCGTTATCTTAAGGGAATAAAGATCAAGGGAACAGCTAATTTTTAGCAACAAATGTTGAATTTTAAAAACGGGCTTTGAGTTGTGTAGCATTTAGAGTGGAGGTGCTTTGGAGCTTTACCTTTATATCAGGGTATATACCTCGGATTACTGTACGCTGCTCTTCCGTGGACTTTGAATTCTTTGTGCTGCTCGGCTTGAATGCAGAAAGTCTCATAACATTTTCCATTAGACAAATGCTTCTTAGTACAAACAGACTGGATTAATTTAAGGGCTAAAGATGAAAAAGCGGAAAAGCTCATTTCAGGCCCCCATTTTGCTGAATATCTTTTCTGAGTGCTACCCTAAGAACTGTAGAGTTTCATTAGTGTAATGAGGCTTCTTTTTCTTCCTCTTTAAGTTGGACATGCTTAAACAAAACAACCTGAAAAATGAAGAGGAACTTAATAAATCAAAAGAGCTTCTAAATCTGGAGAACAAGAAAGTGGAAGAACTTAAAAAAGAATTGTAAGTATTTCAATGTTAAATGCATTAAACCATTCCTTTGTATTTACATTTACCTTTCGTTTTTTTAAAAAATTATCTTTCAGTACCTCTCCAGTACTGAAAAGTGGATATTAGGTCAAAATTAAATATGAATTTAACATGTATAAAACGTGAAATCAGAATGTTGCTCCTGAATTGCTGAAGGGTAGAGAAGCAAATCCTTCGCTCCGAGCATCGTTTGAAATAATTTGTTTGTTGGAGGAAGTATAGAGTTCTGCCACCTGAGGGCACTAGATTATTTTAAAAGCTTTATTATAAAGAAATTCTGTTTGGATTTAATTACAAGTACACTTGGAGTATTAAGTAGTTTTAAGTGGCTTTGTTTATAGAAAATCTGGTTCTGCTTTTATTTTTCATTGATGGCTTTATCCAGTTTATTCCTGTTGCCCCCCATGCACTTATTTTCTGATACACTACAAATGCCATATATAGTATATAAAACTAGAGTTAATTGCTTGTCATTTGAGAAACTACCTCTTATGTACTACAAACTAATGATGTGTAAGATTGTATACAAACAAATTAACTGCAAGGCATCTGATACAAAGCAGTTTGCCCCGTGGAATCTCATTGTATCAAAGCTTTTGGTGTGCCACCATGAATAAAAATCCAGCCTAGTTATTGCCACCCGGCAGTAGCTGCACGTCCCCCAAGTTTCAGAGATATAATGCATTAAATCACAAATCTCTGTTCCTACCTGCGCTCTGAAAATAATTTCTTGACTCATGGAGAGAGAGCTGGAATCTGGACTGATAGCTAGGAGCAGCTTTGGATAATTGCTGTTAGTTCCATAAGTCGTTTTGTTGACAGTTCTTAACCACGGCTCTGAGGTGAAGACGGGACACAAAGGAAATCAGCGCACAGAATTAATATTAAATTTCTGTATGACTGACAGATTTTACTGCTTGCTTTTAAAAACCTGCAGGCTTGTATAGACAGCAGCCTCCTTTGAGAAAGGCAGGATTTCATTCCGTGAGCGATTCCAACCTGCCTGAGTGCTCGTGGGAAATGCCAAAGCAAACTAATTATTTCCAGACTGGTTGCTCTAATGCCTGAACAGCGAGGGGCTGGAGACTCTCGGTATCGTGGAAAGACAAAATAAATTAGACCGTAATTTATCAAGCAGAAATTATTTATAGAAGATGTTGCCTTGAAAATCTTCAGCACTGAAAGGTGTTGTCATGATCCTGATCACTCTGTGTTTGGGGGTTTTTTAAATTATTTTTTTTCTTAAGTTTAATCTTAGTCATAGGCTACTGCTGAACGTGGTCTCTAATCATCACTGGTCTCATAGACGCTGTGGATAAGTGGAAGCTTCTCTAGTTGTTTTCAGTTGATCTGTGTTGTCATAATTATTTTGTGTGTTGCCTTGTTTTAATTAGAGTAAGGAATTAGCTTGACAATAGGCAGTACCGTGTGTGGGGAGAACACCTTTGAGAGGTCATTTATGAAGGGAGTGCCTTTCCCTTGGCGAAGGAGAGCAGAGGGGAGACGTTGCCCAGAGGAGCTGTGGCTGCAGGGAGGGATGTGATGCTGCCTCTTGGAGCAGCACCTTTTGGAGGCGGGAGGTGTTACAGTGGCAGTGGCGTCCTCTGGAGAAGAACCTTCCATGTAAAACTAGGATGAAGAAAAGCAGAAATACTGGCTGGATGTTGTGTGTTCATTTAGTGCTGCATGCTGTCAAGTGCACTTGCAGCTATCAGTTTAAAGTTCCTTGGCACTAAGCACAAGGGAGCATTTCACACAAATTGACCCCAGTGTTTTGTGTGGCTTTTTTTTTCTTTTTTTTTTTTTTACAATGCCCTACGCTTTCATCTACGCTTAATGCCAAAAGCAAAAAGAGGAGAACTGGTTAGTACTGCAGTTCAGCAAACAATTGTGGTTAAAAATAGGTATGTTCCTGCATCAGCAAGTAGATTTGTACCAAGATAATTTGAACTGATGTTCGGTGATGTGAGGCAGCCTGTTTAATCCAGTCTAGGCGGATCGGATTGGAAATCAGTCAAGATGAGACCAGAGAGAAGAAATGGTTAGAAAATCTTACGTCAAATTACATGCTGGACTCAAAAAAGTAAATCAGGCTTCCTTTTGTTTAAATGTGCCCAATAACAGACCATAGAATCCTTGTATTTTGAAGCACTTGAATAAGTTTCTGACTTAGGGGTTCTTCCACCTCCCACAGTCATAAAAGTATTTTTAATATTCCAGTCAGGGTTTAACTCTGCGTATTATTGGCACATAGGACTACTGAGACTCCGTTTTATGAAAACGAAACACAGTCATAAAAATTTCTGTTTGACGAAATGAAGCATATCTTTTCTATTTTTTGAAAGACGCCCAATCTTATAAAAACTTGTGTTAGTCACTTGAGTTGCAGGCAGGCATACGAAATATCTTTTCAAAAATTCATTGAAAATAAACTTTAAGGAAACAACACATATTAGTAGCAACATAGGCTAATGAAACTTGCAAATCTATTTTTTTTTTCTTCAGCTTTTGTTTTGTCTCGTTTTCAGTTTTGTATCTATTAAAAATAATGGAATAGATAAGATACTTCCCTGTGTTGCCTCCTGTGGTCTTGCACATTCTTGTATGTTTGGATGTCAGACCTTGAAGGGAGTATTTAAATAAGTAGAACTGTAAGCTTTTTTCTTTTTCTTTTTTTTTTTTCCTTTTTTCACCCTTTTTTTTCTTTTTAAGCAATTCTCATGTTTTACCTCTGGCTACAAAGTCCACTTCCAAGAAAGTTTAGGCTATAAACCTTGCCAACACTCTTCTCAAACCCTGCCCTGTGTTTCTAAATCCCAGCGTTTGCTGGCCATTGGAAGCGTGCAGAACTAGCACGCGGAAGTTACCTTCCATTTCTTTTGAGTATCTGATACGTTTAAAGGAAAAGGAGTTTTGTGCTGCTGCGGCATTTCAGGGTTAAACCTCTCCCTGCGCATCTGAGGTATAGATTGTCACCTTTATTATAGATCCCGTTAGACACGTGACCTAGATGTATTTTTCCAAGCTGTGAAGCTGAATCTCTCCCACAGTTTCTTCTTGCCTCTCTCGTTCCTATGGTAACGATGCACTCTCTGTCCTCGCAGCGAAGCGCTGAAGCTGGCAGCAGCTCAGAAGTCCCAGCAGCTCGCAGCTTTGCAAGAGGAGAACGTGAAACTTGCCGAGGAGCTGGGCAGGAGCAGGGACGAAGTCACAAGTCATCAGAAGGTAGAGTGGCTGGAAGGTTTCCTGGTCTGTGCTGAAAGTGCTGCGCGTCCTGTTTCTGCCGATGCCTGGGTGGCGTTGCGCTGCATGTTTGGGCTTGAAAGATGAGTTGTTCTGAGAACGTTTTAGAATATATTTGGAAGCCACCTGCACGGGGAGGTCAGAACTGCAGGCTAGCAGAAGGTTGCATAAGCCGCGAGGGATACTTGGGAGGCTTGGGAATAAGCATAAATTAAATATGCTTTAGCCAAATGTATTAACAGACACTTGCTATTTCCGTCAGGAGTAATTTTGTTATACAACTGTGGAAATCTCCATCTACCCTGTACTTAAGGAAATCTAGCTATTTAATTCTCCTCCCGATCCCTGCTCTCCCTTCCCACTGAAAAAAAAGAGTATTTAGGATGTTTTTCAGGATACTATTTGAAACTACTGGGTTGGACTCTGTCTCTAAATAGCACTATGCACGTGTATGCTTGTTAAACTTCATACTGTGCATGTCACATGCTGTGTAGCAGCCAGGTAGTGGGTACTGGAAGACTAGAATTGATGGAAGATGTTTTTCTGGAGGTAGTTTATAGGAGGAAAAAAAGACTCTTAATATTATATTTTTTTTAACTATTATGTTTCAATATGTTGTTGGAATCTTAAAGTGTGGGCTTAGTTACCCAGCTGATAACACAGGTACTTCTCAAAAAAGAAATTACAGCCATTAATACAGTGGTTTTATTCCTTGTGGAGCAGTTCTGGTGACAGCCACACCAGGAAGGCATCTTTGGAAGATCTAGTCCAAAAGCAAGGGCGTAAAAGACGTGGGTTTATATATTGCCTTTTGAGATAGCACTTGTGTAGAAGGGGGGTATGTTTGTTCCCGGTGACAGTGGAACAGATCTCCTCCATCCTGCAACAAAGCCTGATATTTTTAAAGCCAAGAGGCTGACTTTTCCCCAGGGGTCCTGTGTGGAAATACTGAGGATGGGTGACTACAGATCCTTTTGTCTGCTGACAGGAGTCATGCACGAGCTGCTTCATCCTAAAGAGCCTTTGGAGATGATTAACAAGAGTCCCAGACGTGTGGGCTCAACCGCTGACTCATGCTGCATCTGAGTAGTGGCATGGTAGGAGAACGCTGTCATCCTAAACAGCCAGTGGGAGCTCTGCTCCCCACTCCCACATGTTTTCTTAAATTATTTCAGAGTCTTTGAGGCAACCTGTTATTTTCAGAAAGAGTTGTAACTTGAAAAGCATTCGGCAACATTGGTCAAATCTTTCTGCCTATCGTATATAGCCAGAGTTGATATATAGAAAGTCCCCAAAGGAAGGGACCCTTCGGCCCACAGGGCGCAGGCTGGCAGTGGTCGCTGCAATCTCAGTCTGTGGCCTCCGTTCTTTCCAGATGACCTTGCGAAGGAGTCCTGCTGTCTGCGTCCCGCCGACTGTGCATCTGTCAGCAGGGATGCTCCTCTCATTGCCAGAATAGAGAGCTTTGTCTGTGAAGGACAGGCATTAGTCAGTCATCTTCCAAACTGGAATATTCTCAGTTCACTTCCACCATGGCCTTTTCTGCCCGAGAGTAGATGGCTTCAACATCAAAGATCTGGAAGATCTGCTAAAGCTTGGAGAAACAGTCTGTTTGCCTTCTTCAGCCATTTGTGTTGCATTGTCCCCTTCTGCAGGGAGGGTGTAATCTGAATCTTGGAAACGTGGAATGCCATCTGTTGCATTTTCTAAACGTAGTATTTGCGCCATGGTGTCTTTAGGTCTAGTGAACTGCATGGCCTCCTAAAAGACTGGAAGAGGCATTTGGCATTCCAGGAGCTCTGTTGTGGCAAAAGGAACAAAGGCAAAATAGTGTAATTTAAAATGCAGGTTTCCTGCCGAGTGTCACATAACTAATGAGCCCAGCTCTTCTCGGTTCAGTGTTGTTTAGTGCTCGTTGGTGAAACGTGTGGTCCATCTGCCCAGAACTGTCATATTTCCTGGTTGCTCCTAAAAAGCATTCCCTGTCTCCTCTGCAGCTTGTAAAGTACCAACCATCCTTTTCAGCCTGATAGAAACCTGCTGTTACCCTGAGGAGTAGGACTTGTTTCATGTTCCCTTTAGATCTTACCCAGCCTAAACTCACAGTCCCCTTGTTTTACCTTTGACTCCGCTGGGTTCTCGTAATGAAATGACAAGAAAACCAGCCGGCCTCGAGGACTCTCGCACAGACGGCTCTGTCTCGGGCTAGCACGGTCTCGGGGAGCCCCACCACCACTTCCCCTGCGCTGTCACTGGGGTGAACGTACGCTCTGTTTGGGCAGCAGGTTGCAGCATGCTCTGGGCTTCCTTGGGCTTGCTTCAGACACTTCCTGTCTACGGGGAGTGGAAAAAAAGGTCACTATGAAGAATTGCTCAATTAGATGTTAGAGAACAAGTATCCGTGGTGGCAACGAGGAGGTTTAACGTAGAACAGGATTGCTCACGGAGCTGCATTTTATGCAGTGGATACCGAAAAACTGGGCGGTGGGCAGGAGCGCACGGAATGTAGCAGTGCTTCAGTCTGTGTGAGTTTCTGTGCATGTGCCTATTAAAATGCAGTAAGAAAGGTAGCAGGCGCATGTTTTAAGTATTTTGAGCAGTCGCCATGGTGACTATATAAATTCTAGCAAGTGTGTTAGTCAATTGGGTTAGTGAATCTGTGGTTGCATGTGACACACTTTGCAAAATTAATGAATACTCTTTCATGAATGATTTATCCTGACATCTAAAGGTTAAAGTGTCTTGGGCTAAAGATGCTGAGGGGTGCTTTTCTATATTGATCCATAAATAATTAGCTGTTTGTAATTAGTTAAAGATTCCCAGTCAGATAGATACTGAGCTCGGGGAACTTTTCTGGCTTTAAATTATTTGTTATGGTGTTTCGGTAGCCTCAGACCTGCCCAGGCATTTTAACTTCATTGGAAAAAGTGCAGAAACACCTACTAGCTCAGCTGGTCCATCTTTTATTAAAGGTATGTGAGAAGTCTGCTCTGAGGCTGATGAGAGAGTGAGCAGACTGCTGGAGAAATGTTGATGAGAGAAGGGGTGGCCTTTCTCCCCTACTACAGAGCTGCTCAAGGCTTGATCGGTGACTTCAGAAGCTGCACAGCTCCCCTCACATCTTCTCTTTTACTTTTCTCTCTGTTAAATCCACTTCTATCTTGGTCTGTACAAAAATCACTCATCTCCGCACAGCCAACCAGGAAGCTGAAAGGGAGGAGAGATGCAGGGTTTATGCTCGCAGTCTTGGAGCGTTCCACAAATGTTGAAGGATTTTTGGAGTTAAACAGGCACCACAATCTTTTCCTAAAAGACCATGCAAAAGAGGGGTGTCTATGTTTGGGGGTGGGGGGGAAAAGAGTGTCGTGGAGCACTGTGGACGTGGCCTCTGGGGAGCAAAGGGTGAATAATGTCGGTATAAGGTTTTTCCAATTGCAAGTGTCAGTCAAGAGCATAAACACCAGAAAGTTAAGCTAGCCTAGGGCGAAACGAAGCGATTTGTTTGTGGAACGTAGCCAGTTTAATGCTGCACAGCGTGACCATAGAGAAATGCTAGTGCTGGGAGAGGAAAAGGAGCCCAAAAAACCAGCTGGAAAAGTGTGATGCTCAAGGGATTGCAGCGTGAGCCTGAGGGAGGAGAGGGGCCATATGAAATAGATGTCAGAGGGGGTTCTGGAGCGGCGGCTGAATAACATGCAGCTCGTTGGGATTTACAAGGGAAACATTTCTCAGAATTTTCGTATTCTTTTTTCCTTCTCTTTTTTTTGTCATCAGTCTGTACAGATGTAAGGAGTTCATACAGGCTGCCTCTGTGTAGGAAGCAGACAAAAATTCTTGGAAACAGGGGGTATAATTCGTGCTGCTGCTGGAATTGCTGGGTTTGACTTGCCTGCAGGAAAAATGTGGCCGTACCCCCATAGCACTGTGGCTGCTCAGCAGTCGTACAGCGCTCACTTCCCTTGAAAGAGACATTTTGATTTGCTTTAAGACTTCTTAATATATGTCTCTCTACATCCTTCTAGTATCTATTTTTTATATCAACAAAGTTGTCTGATTAAGCCCGAGCAAAATGATACCGATTAATCTTAAACCTGGAAGGCTTAACAGTGCTGCAGTACGTGAAAGAAGGTAAGTTGTCAGAAAATACGGAGGAGACAATTTATCTAAGTGAGCTGCATTTAACCTAGTCTTGGAGGCCGGTGAACAAACTTGCTTCTCATTGCTTAATGCTTTCTGTGCCTGTCTGTGCCAAACCTGAATGTCTGCGAAGTGCTGAAAGTATTTAGTCAATAGGAGACTATTTCCTGTTGTTCCCGGGGCTGTGAGGTTTCCATTATAAATGTACGCCTTGTTAACCTTGTGGGTGAACCCTGAGAGCTTGTGAAATCTAAACAGAGATTGTGTTCGAGTCAGTTCTGCAGGGCGGTAATTGCTGACTTCGGCCATTGAGTCAGAAGAAAGGAGGAGATGGTGAAAAATAATTAATTGGCCTGGAAAATACTTAATTTTTTCACCTTATCAGATGTTCAGTTACCCTAGTGTTTCTATGGTAGGGCTTTACAGTTTTGGTTTTGTACAAATTGTGGTTACTTCTTTTGTTCTGCTTTTCCTAAACCAATGCCTGCCTGTCAGTTTGGACCACAAGAACCTGCAGTAACCATTTCCAGTTGAAGCCTTACTAGTTGTCAGGGCTTAAGGTGGCCCCACCGAGTTACAGGTTCAGGGTACAGTAACAAAACCAGACCAACAGCTTTAGGGATCAATAATTTATCTCTAAATAACGGTACAGTAACAAATACGGATCAGTAGTACAATTATCCAGGTCAGAACAACAGCAAATCCAGCAATTCACCGATACTGGGCTAATCTCAACAGCCAGCTGCACAAAGGCTTACGGTTCTCTTTGGAGCGCACAGAGCCTGGAAAGATCATTTAAGGCAATACCAGCCTCACACCTCTCTGGTGTATAGGATGTGAAAATACTATATAAAGCCATAATAGCCCCTCACTAGCTGATATTCTTGGTCACTGAACAATTTGTGTTTGTGTGCGTGTGCTGTCCTAGTAGAAAACCAATTACTTCGAGGATTTTTAGGCTCTTTGCCCTCTCCCACATTTGTTTTATGATGATAATGGTGCTCTGATCTGTTATACTAAGGAAACAATCCTTAGTGTATTAACTGTAGTCTTTTTGTACTTGTCTTTTAGCTGGAAGAGGAGAGATCAGTACTCAATAACCAGTTGTTAGAGATGAAAAAGAGGTAAGTTGTTTTTTCTGATGTGTGTTTAACTGTACAATCCTACAGAAACCATAATACAAGAACAGTGCCATGAAAAAGCAGTTCTTTTCTGTTGTGTCATAGTTAAGAGTCCTGAGGTCGTTACACAGATTGGCTTACCGATGATATCGTCCCCATTTTCTTTATTAAAAGAGAGACGGAAACATAATTGTATTAATACAAGAACAGGTTAAGCAGTGGTATTTACCATTTCCTCTTTAGTTATGCACCTCTTGCATTGTAGTAGTTCTCTTTATTTTCAGTAACCAGTTTAGTGTTCGTAGTCTGCTCTGGAATATTGGCTTGTCCATCAGTCTGATAAATCTGTGTGCATACAGATCTGACCCATCAAGTTCTTAAGGAATAATGGAAAAATACAGTGATGCTAAGGATGGTTATTTAAAAAAAAAAAAAAAAAAAGAAAAGAAATAAAAGCAGCTGTTATTCAGCCTTGAATGGATTGTTCTTATCGTTTTGGGATATTGAGTTCATTGTGGCGGTAGTTATTGCAGTCCATTCAGCGCTGTTTTTAAATGCCAGGAGATTTGTCCAGGGTGACTGGGGCATCCATTTGTAAACTGTGCTGTTCAATAAATGGTCCCAAGTTACAAAATTTACTGTCTTTCCGCAATACATGCGTGGAAAGCTAATTGGCTGAGTGCCACAGTGTCTTTAGGAAAATGCGGGCTGTTCAAAAGCAGTTATATAAATCCTTAGAAAAAAGATGCAGCTCTCCAGGACACTGAGCGTGTTCCAGGAAAAACAAACCCCTGTTAAATTTCCTGAATTTATAATGGTCACAGCAAAGAACAGTGAGTGGCACTTTGGTGTTCATGCGCATCCTTAGCTAGTCAGTATCATACACCGATCCCTTTTTTATTCCCTAATAATCTGTTATCTGGGAGGTGGGTGATACTCTGTTATAGCTCATGCTCTTCTACAGGAGAGCAGGCACACGGGGTGTTACACCAGCTAAAGCGTCCTCAGAGAATGGAAGAGTTTGCTCCGTTGTTACGCAGAGAGGGGCAAGAGAACAGCTGAACCTCAGCTTTAACCAGCCTCATGAGCTGGGTCACGCAGCCTTTAGCTGCAGAGAATAGCACAGGTGGGGTCGGGGCTTTTTTAAGATGAGGTGAGGGAGAAGATAAGGAGAGAGATCTTTAAAGGCCATTTGACATCCACAATAATTAGTATGTCTACACTGACTGAGGATCATCTCCAGCATACTTGATGTGGAGGAAGGGAGGGAAAAGGAGGATATTCGTGCTGCTGACAGCTTAGAATGCTGTTCACAGCCTGTTATTTAACATGTTTTAAAACATGTTTAAAAGTTACTTGAGGAAAGGAAGGAAGGAGAGGGGACCCAAGATCCATTCGGTACTTTCCAGCAGTTCTATTTCATAGCATACAAATTAAAAGACAAATTCTGTAGTAAGTTATAAAAAGCAAGGTGTGTGGCTCTGATTTTTCCTTCTCCTGTTTTTGCTCCACGTGAGCTGCCTGAAATAACCTAGATATTTCTGAAATCATTAAAGTGAGTTTTAACATTACTTCACCTTCAGTCGGTTACACTGAGATGCCCAAGTTTGGCTTAATGGCATTTCTCAACAGTGTTGGATGAACTCCAATAGAAGGGGTAAAACAAGTAGCAAAACCAGTTGACCTCACTGATGCAGGCTGCAGGCCACTAGGGGTTAAAATACACATGACATTATTTGCAACAAAAAAAGTTAGGCTAAATGACGAGCTAATTAAATAAAAAAGAGTGTCTCTAAATTCCCATATTCCACTGAAGCTGATGGTGAGATGAGCAGTGACTTCTTCCTTTTGTCTTAAGAAATTGAGATACTGAGAGAGAGACATCTTTTTGTTTCAATTAGGTCAAATCTCTAGCAGTAGTTTTCTCCCCTTCCTTCCACCCACAGGAGTTCTCTATTTTAGCAACCCCCTCTGTGAAATGGTCCGGCTAGGAGTGACAGGAGTTTGGTATTTGTGAATCCAAGGGGGTTCTGTGTTACTTCAGCTCATGAGGTTCATTGTGGGTTGCTAACTGTCTTACTGTCTTGGAGCTTGCGCTATTTATCGATACTCATTTCATTCCTCTCTCTTCCCTTTCCTACCCTTGCTTCCTTTGCTATATCTGTGTGTCTTTAATGGTAAGACTCAAGAAAGTCTATCCACGTTACAATAAATAATTATTATTTTTTTTTAAGTAAAGTTGTTGTACATATTTTGGCTGCCTTTGTCCCTTGGTGTCTTGCTTTTGTTTTGTAAAATACTCAGCAATATATATATATGTATATATATTAAAAAAAAGTCTATATTTTTTTACCAAAACAAAAAAGCCCCTTGATGCAAATTTAGTTCTTCCTTACAGTATTTCGCATTTCTACTCCATGTTTCTAACATGTGGTTCTTATTATCTTGCATTTTTAAAGCTTGCCCAGTAACAGTTTAAGGTATTTGCTTCATTCTTAGAATTTCTTATTTTTGTAGTAAGGGAAGAATCTGGGTGATATTTTTTTAATGTTAAAAGAAAACAAAAACCTCTCTCCCATGACTTCAACACGCTGCTCAAAATATGGTTTAACCTCATAAAGAAAGTGAAATTTTAAAATGGCATGTGAGATGACAAAGTCATTTTTATTGTTGGGGGTTTTTTAATCCCTGCTGGCAAGCGGTTATTTTGGACTCGAATTGGCAGGGAAAAAGTTTAAGTTCACTGAATCAATTGCTTTTTTTTTTTTTCTTTTCCTGATAAAATAAATACTTTCCACAAGATAATTCTTGCAAGTTATCACTATGTAGTTATTTCAACATTCAACATATGCTCCTGACGTTGACTCTCTCTCGCATGAATCACGCCACAAACGATGCTGAAGCTGAGAGCGTCAGTGGGGTAACTCTCAGCTGATGCTGGAAGTGAGCTGTGATCCACACTTAGGTGTAAGTAAGTAGTGACATATACCTGCTGCATTTGTAGGTTTTCCAGTTCCAACGTTTTTGAGGGCCTCCGACTGGAGCTGTAAAGCATCTGGAGACTGCCCTGTGAAAGGAAAAAAACAATGCTACAGTACAGGGATCTTTTCTCCCCCTCTTGTTTTCTCTCCTCTTTTCTTCTCTCGTTTCTCTCCCCTTCTGTTACAGTATTCTAGACTCCTGTATTGAATTTGTAAATATATATTTATATGCTTACAAACTGTTTGCCTTTTTCAACCACCTAAATGCCTGTGGTGGTTGAAACCAAGCCAAATAAATGGCAAGTTAACCGTATTTGTACAAAAAACGTATGTTTGGTCTTGATCTCTAAGCTGAAGATCTGACCAAAAAAATGGAAACATTTGCTAATTAACAAGCTCTTGAACATGAGATGAATCACTGAGGTTTCCGTCTGCCCTTCGCAGCGGTGTATATAGCAAAGGGAAGCCTGGGTGAAGTCTCAGGTACAGGAGAGCTTGTGAGCAGCATCTTCTAGATGTTCTTTCCCATTTCCCCAGCCTTAAGTAAACGCTGGATTCGCAGCTCGGTGGACTGCAGAGGGCAGCTGTGCTCTGTCGGCAGCGTCCCATGCAGTGGTGGCGCATCTCGCTCCCGCACCACCACCCTGCGCTTTTCATTCAGTTCAGCAAAGTATTTAACGCGATGGGTTAGGCCAGAGAGTGTACGTAATCCTGCTGAAGAACACGGATCGCTGCTGTGCCTTTAGTGCTTTGCTGAATCAGCATTGGCAGGGAGGTACATTAAATGCCACTGCCCTTTTGGTTTTTATTAACAGGAGTGTAACTTTTATTTGAAGGCAAGATTGTGCGGTCTGCAATTTATTGTGTTTCTGCTTGTATTAATTCTCTCATTGTAAAAAAAAAAAAAAAAAAATACACCAAAATCAGTGTTTTAGTTCTTGTTTGGTAGCTGCATCAGCTTTTCTAAACCCCAGATTCTCCACTTGCTGCTTCCATTCCTGAGTAAAACCTTAACAATGACAGAATTGCGTTAATTGTGCTCTCATTGTGGAGTTTCCTATTTATCTTGAGTCGGTGAGATTTATTGTATTTTGTGGTCTGGGTATCGTGGCTCTCACTAACTGTAGATACTGTGGATATGAAAACTTTTCCATTGGAACCTAATAGCTATCCCCTACCTACCGAGCATCGTCACACAAGGCCGTGTTCTGCTCTTGATGACTTGAACAGTCCTAAGAGAGCGTAGCGTAGTTCAGTTACTTAAATGCAATCGTTATGTCATTTGGTGTCTTTGAAGTACCGGCTACTCCCCGCTTTGTGTAGCAGGCATGCATTCAGGTAGCCTAGTTTGTCGTCAGCGCTCTGGGCGAGCAAGAAGAGCAGCAGGTCCCTGCTGTGGCAGTGAGACCACGATCAATCGTCTAAACCGAGGTGTATGGAACTGCACAGAAAACGGGCTACAGCTGCAGAAGCTCGGAGAGTTGACACCTAGTTGCTGGGCACTGCTTAGTGTTCCGAAAAGCAAGTTTCTCTTCCAGACAAGTAAACATAAATTTTTGGAGTAACAAAGTTTTTTTTTTAAACAAACGAGAGCCTTTCCCCTTCTAAGAACTTTTACAGCAATAGTCCTCATATCAGAGGACAGTTACTCATCCGCGTGTAACGTGTGACCTATCAGGAAGACTCATGAGCATCAGTTTGAGGGTGTCATAGCTGTAATGCCTTAAGATCACTGTCAGGAGACAGGATTTGTAGGCAGAAGTCAGGTCTCTCATTAGATCAGCTGAAAAGGTTGGGAAAACTGGACATACGTACACAGAAGGGGTTTGTGCCTGCTCTGGAGGATTTCTTTTTAACCCTTCTTCCATGAAGTAAAACAAATCCCACATGGTTTTGTGCTGAAACAATAGGTTTTAAAGGCCCAGAAACTCTCAAAAGTACGTGTTTCAGCAAATAATGAAGTCACTGAAATTAGTGAGGACCAGCTGATATTTCCAGCATCATCAATGCTTTGCATGACAACTTGTATAACGAGCTTTGCATGTGTGTTTTGTTGCTTGCTAATAATTTTCAAGAAGTAACAAAACTCTGAAGTTAGGTTTTGTGGAACATTGTGCAACATGTTTGTTTATCCTGTATCTCCCCAGTCTATTAACTTGCTTCTTTAAATTCAAATGGCTACGATGATATGCAGATTCTGGCATGTACTACCTAGGTAAACTTTTTGCTTTGTTTCCGCAGTTGTAACATCTGAAATGTTTATACATACGTAAAATCTTAGTCAAGTTCAGAATTTAAATTTGCTTTTTAAGAACCACTTCTTACAGTAGTCTTAATAGTTGATATTAATTTAAACTTCTTTAGGCGACTATAATAATCTATTCTTTAAATGATTCCTGGTTGTATTTGGTTTTCTTTTAGAGAATCAACATTAAAAAAAGAAATTGATGAAGAGAGAGCATCTTTACAAAAATCCATCAGTGCTACTAGTGCCTTGATCACACAAAAAGATGAGGAACTGGAAAAACTCAGAAATGAGGTAAATGAAGAACAGTGGGATGCTTCTTAATTTCGGATTAAGTTACGGCTAGAAGCATATGGCTTTGTAGGCTTGCTATTAAAGACTTGGCTAATTCTTATTCTTTATTAATTTAGCATAGTTAAACCTTAGAATTAAGTCTTTAGGTATCTGTACCTACTTAAGTGACTTCTGCCGTGTATTTTTGGTGGCTATTTAACCCTTCTCTGACTTCATTCTGGAAGGTCTAAGCATTCTTAAATAATTCTTACAGATCACGGTGCTCCGTGGAGAAAACGCTTCTGCAAAAACCTTGCAGTCAGTGGTTAAGTCACTGGAGTCTGATAAATTGAAACTTGAGGAAAAGGTGAAGAACTTGGAGCAAAAACTCAAGGAAAACAACGAACAGCCTTTAACTGTAACTAGCTCCTCAGGTAAAAGAGACGGCCTCTTTACTGTCTCGGTGCCTTCAGCTTTAATCTCCTAGATTTCTGCAACTGTTAACCAGATAGTTAAAAGGAGTTTTAACTAACTGAACCTCCTGAGGCATGACTTTCCTGTTGTAGGACGCACATAAGTCTTGAATGAAGGCACTCTGACCAGCGGCAAAATGGGCAAGCTGCCAACACGGGCAGTTTACACCGGGGTGGAGGGCAGTTCGACTTGAAATGAAACATGTGCATAAGCCATAAAACTTTATCCTGTTCGTGGCGTGGCTTCTGTGTAAGAGCCTCTCTTAGGCTGGTTTTGGTTTTCCTTGCTGTAGCTGCAAAGTAACGGAACAAACCCACCCAGCTGAGCGCAGGGCTGGGAACCCCATGTTCTAGACACTCGCGCTTACCTTACGCTGAGCTGCTTAAGCTTTGTACCACTGTAGTCTCATCACTGCAGCGGAGGGGCACTCCCTTGCAGATTTATTGAATTCAGATGTCACCTGTACGTACACTTTTTGTATTTTAGTAAGTTATGCCTAATATTGAATATGCTTCTATAATGCACCAGTCAAAAAATTCTCCCCAAAAGTCACCCTTACCACAGCTTAGAGTGATTAGAAAGCAGTAAGAATAAAACATTTTGGAGACAAGATGCTATTACATCATTTCAGTCTCTGTCTAAGCCATTGTATGGTTTTTTTATAATTTTTATTACTGGATACTTATACTTTTATAATTTTTATTACTGGATACTTATACTTTGTTTGGTTTTGCCTTTTTTTTTTTCTTTAAAGGTGACATTGCTGCTAATCTACTTCAAGATGAAATTGCAAAAGAGAAGCAGGTACGTGATCCGAAACATCAGCATGCTAGAACAGCAGCGTGTCTACAGGCAGAGTGAAATATTTTTCCAAAGACAGTTCCTAATCAGGTTTTGTACATCAGAATTCTAATGCGCAGATTTACCTTGTAACCACCTGCTTCTGAAGGGGAATACTAATGGCAGGAAATATTAGAATCAAACAGTGAGTGATACTGGAGAAATAGTTCAGGTTATTGAAATATGAGGAAGCAGGCAGGAAAGCAGGGGTGGCAAGTTTTGACCTGCAGCCCAGCAGAGCGCAAACTGCTCCTTGGCATCCTTTCCAAAGGGTTTCTTGGATGTGAACGAGGAATAAGGTGTGGCCCACCTGAATCTGTGCTGCTTGCCATCTTGGAGAAATGGTCTACCTGATCTCGCATGCTACGTCTAAGCTTCTGCAGTTGGAAATGTTGATCTTTGCCTCTTATCTGCAGAACTTTACTCAGAATGAGGGTTGGCAGCAATGGGGCAAGGAATTTGCTCAGTTGGCATGTGCTTGGTAGCAGGAAAAACGTGTGCCAAAGAGTACGATAATCATAATGAACGTGTGAAGCGCTGCTGTGCCACAGGCAGCCTGTGACAACAAATGCCTAGGAAATACAGAATAGAAGCACCTTCTGCTCATATAAAAGTCCTTGTCAGATCTCTAATGTCAGTCATGTTGATTAAAAAACGGCCTTCCTAGTCTGTAGAGAGATTAGAAGTTTTGTAATTAACACACACTAATCACCAATCTTTTTCTGGTTTTCTGCCTCCTTGAATTCACCTGCTGATGGCAACCCTTCCTTCTGATCAGCACGAGGTTTGTTCCACTTCTCGGCTTCCTTTATTTTATTCACTGTGTTACTTTGCCAAGCAGTACTTGATGACATTCAGCAGTGCTGCTGCAGTCCTGGCCTGCTGATCTCTGCGGCTCAGACTAGCTTTGGAGATGTCGTACGGGTGCTCTGTGCTGTATCCCCTAGAGCTGCAGGTTCAGAGGAACAGAGACGCTGTCCTGATCAGAGCTACACAACTGCATTTGTGTTCAAAATGTAACAGAAAAAGAACTCGATCTATCGGTGGTGGGTTGAGACCCACTGATGTCTCAGATGTGTTGGCTGGACAGAACTATCTAGCTCCTTGGACAGAAATCACCCGGAGGGTCCCAGAGGTCCCTGGGGATGTTTGTATCCCTTGTTCTTTCAGTGTCCTTGGGTGCTCTCTGTAATACAACGATCCAGTGGTAAGAGTTAATGCAGATCCGCACGTGTCAGTTGGAGGGTTATTCCTTTGTTGCTGGATTTCTCTGAAGTGCAGTCCTCGCCCTGCTGACTGTCCTTGTTCTTGACTGTCACAGATTGACTTCCTGAATTCCGTCATAGTAGATCTGCAAAGGAGAAACGAAGAATTGAACTTGAAAATACAAAGAATGTGTGAAGCGGCCCTCAATGGCAACGAAGAGGAGATAAATAACTATGACAGGTATAAATCCTAAAGGAAAACCTTGGCTTGTGTTTTGGGAACTGTTGGTAGCAGTCGATTCTGTCATCTGCACAACACACCAGCCCGATTTCCGCTGTCAGGGAAGACAAACGTAGCTTTCCCTTGAATTTAGGGTGATTGAATCCAGCCTTCTTTTTAGGTCCATTACCACAGTGTATCTGGTGATGCAAAATGATCCTCTGTAGTTATCGATCACAAACACTGATGTATCACAACATATTTGTTGTTGGTCTTGGTTGAGTTTGGCCCTTTCCAAAGTAAGTAGAGTCTTTGTTCTCAAGAGGCCCCAGTAGCTGCATTGAGGCGGGGAGATCCAGTCCAGAGAAACAGAGCTAAAACCTACTTGATCTATTGTGACTTCAGATCTGTGCTATCAAGAGAAAAGAGAAACTAGTTTACATGTGCGGGGGTTTAAAATAATGTCTGTATTTGTGCAAATATTTACACCAACAGAGCAATTAGTTTAGTAAACATTATAGTATAAGGGATGACGGGGGTACTGCAAGGTAGTTGAGATGTCAGATGATTTCCGGAAAGAGTTTTGTAATTATTTGTTGTGTTGACCACTGTGGTGTTTCCTTAGTCTCAATAATGACGAGGCAGCTCATCGGGCAGGGCAGGGCAGGGCAGGGCAGCAGGCCTGTCTCCTTTATGAAGGAGAAGTACCCTGCCTGACTTGCGCTGGTGCTGATCTTGCAGTGAGGAAGAAAGCTTGTCAAAGAAGAAACCTCGTCTCTTCTGCGATATCTGTGGCTGCTTTGACCTTCACGACACTGAAGACTGTCCGACCCAGGCACAGATGCTGGAGGAGCCGCCCCACTCGGCGTACCACGGCAGCAGGAGAGAGGAGCGCCCCTATTGCGATACCTGCGAGATGTTCGGGCACTGGACGGCCGACTGCAATGACGATGAGACCTTCTAATGCGGCGTGCGGCCAGGAGGACAGACTGTCTGTGCGCCCTAATGGGACGATTTATGCCACCAGCATTTGTGTGTGCTGAATGTCAGGAAAAGGGACAGCATTTCTTGACCCCCTCGCTCCCATTCCCCTTGCCCACCCACTCCAGAATCAGTTAAATTGATAAATATTTTGCTCCTCTACTAATAAATACCCTATCTCCTTTAATAAACTTAAGTAAAATATAAATAAATGATTTAACAAAAGACTTTATGCTATTTCTTCCCAGGTTCTGGGTTTGTCCCCACTTTTAACAAGAAATGCCCCCATGTTGTTGCATCTATTGATGGGAAAACATGTATAGGAACGAAGCACTATAGTTATATTAAAGCTTATTTAAATACCTTAAAATTATGCTGTTAATTTTCATATTTGCACTAAACCATTTTAAGGCTGAATTTGTACATTTAGATTTTTAAGCTTTTTTTGACACTGGACTGGGTTGAGAAATGTTTCATCTTTATTTTCATTTACTCATTTGATTGTGACTTCGCTCAGTGGACCCGGGCTCTGGGCTGTGGTTTGACGACAGTGTGAAACATGAAATCACGAAGCAGGTAAGAAACGGAGCTGCTGTGGGGTTTTTTTTTTAGAAACCCGTATGTTGTGCACACCTAAAACAGTTTGTGGGACATCCCTTTTTTTTTTGCATTCTTTCAGCTTCTATATAGTGTGCGTGTGTGTGTATATATGCATATATATATTAAAGTTATATTTTGGAAAAAAAAAAGTGCGTTTTCTTTCGTATCTTTCTGTTTTGTTAGGAATGTAAGGGGCTGTGCGTGGGGACAAACATGCCCCGTGGCTGCACTGTAAATCAACAGAAAGGAAAATACCCCGGCATTGTGGGATGTTTTTCCTAAAGTTTCACAGGAACCCTCCTGCAGCAGGCTCTTGGTAATGGGCGAGGAATGCTGCTGGCATCAACAAATGTGTGGAAGCCGAGGAATTTGGTGCAGAAGACAAGGGGCTTGAACCACAGAATAGGTTGGGTGGGAAGGGACCTTTAAAGGCCATCTAGTCCAACCTGCCTGCGCTGAGCAGGGGCATCTTCAACGGCTCAGAGCCCCGTCCAGCCCGACCCTGACGGTTCCCAGGGATGGGGCATCCACCACCTCTCTGGGCAACCTGGGCCCGAGTCTCACACCCTCATTGTAAAAAAATTTCTTCCTTTTATCTGGTGTAAATCTCCCCTCTTTTAGTTTAAAGCCATTCCCCCTTGTCCTATCGCAACAGGCCCTGCTAAAAGGTTTGTTCCCGTCTTTCTCGTACGGCCCCTTTAGTGGAAGGCCACAAGGCCCCCCCCGCAGCCTGCTCCTCCCCGCGCCGAAGGCCCCAGCTCAGCCTCTCACCCTTTTCGGTGCCGCCAGGGGGCGCTGTGCCTCCGGGCTGCCCCGCGCCGCCGCCTCTCTCCGTGCGCGCTGGCGTCACACGTCACGTGGCGGGCCGCATGTGACCGCCGGTGTCACGTGAGCGGGGCGGGGGCGGTGGCGGGAGGGAGATGGCGGCGCACCTGAGCTCGGGGCGCGTGAACCTGACGGCGCTGCGCGAGGCGGGGCGCCGCGAGCTCCGCGAGTTCCTGGACAAGTGCGCGGGGTCCAAGGTGAGAGCGGGGCCGCGGGGGCCGGGCCCAGGCCCTCCCACCGACCGATAGACTCACCCGCGCCTCTCTCCCTTCCCGCAGGCCATCGTGTGGGACGAGTACCTGACCGGGCCCTTCGGGCTGATCGCCCAGTACTCGCTCCTGAAGGTAAAGGCGGCGGCGGGGCCGGGGGGTGGCGGTGTTCCCTCGGCTGGGGGGCCCTGTCAGCGGCGGGGCCCGCGGTCAGCTCACGGCCTTGTCTCCGCGCAGGAACATGAGGTGGAGAAGATGTTCACGCTCAAGCCGGGCCGCCTGCCGCCGGCCGACGTCAAAAACATCATCTTCTTCGTCAGGCCCAAGCTGGAGCTGATGGACATCATCACCGACAACGTGCTCCGGTGCGGCGGGGGGTCGGCCCCTGGGTCGCCTGTCGGGGTCTGTCCCGTTCGGGGACAGGTTTGGCCTGAAACCGTCCTGTGGTTTGTCATGTGTGGGCTCAAAACGGGGAACTACGTGCAGGGCAGACAGCAAAGCTGCTGGGGCTCGAGTCGGAGTGTGAGGCACCCTGGGAAGGGAGGGGGGTCATTTCAGCTGGTGATGCAGAGGGGTGCATTCCTCATTAAGATGTGCATTCTTTCTAATTAGCTGGAATGAGTTATGCTTTGATTGACCCTCCTGAGAACCACAGTGAAACAAAGCCACCTTGCCCTGGTTTCAGACCTGTGGCTGTGGGTGCCTGTGGCTGGGTGAAAAAACATTCTGAAATGCAAAGCTAGGGATGGAAGTTGGCAATAATAATAATAACCAAGTGCAGTGTTCCTATTTCCTCTGAATTCAGTTTCCCCAGCCCACGGTCTGCAGCGGTTGCCTGCGCAGCTGAGTTACCGTTTGCTGTGCTCCTGCCTGTGACTCTTCCAGGGAGGACAGAGGCCGCTCTCCCCAGAGGGACTTCCACATCCTCTTCGTGCCGCGCCGCAGCCTGCTCTGCGAGCAGTGGCTGAAGGAGCAGGGCGTGCTGGGGTCCTTCATCCACCGGGAGCAGTACAGCCTGGACTTGATACCGTTCGACGGAGACCTGCTCTCTATGGAGTCCGAGAGTGCATTCAAGGTACGCGCTCATCTTGTCTTTGAGGGGGAATGCTGTGCGTTTTTGTGTTGGCTCCCGGCGTTTGGTACGGAGGCTCTCGGAGGGTTTGGCGGTGACCCGCACAGCAGGGAAGGGCCTTGCAGAAGAAATGTGACTTGATCCTGAGCGCTGAGCTGAGCCTGAACTTCTCTGTGTGCTTTCTGAAGGAACAGTCGCTACACCGAGCTGCACCCCATTTCATTCAGCTTTCATTGCTGGTGTTATTTTCACAAATCGAGCATTCATGAGGCTTAAAATACTTAGTCGTTATAAACAGCCAGCACAGTTTGTGTCAATGCACAGCCAAAGAGCCATGTACAATGGGTAACACTGCGCACTAAGCTGCACCAGGAATTAACAGCTGCCACATACCAGCTGTGTCCCCTGTTTTCTCAGAACGCTGTGTCTGGGGACAGAAAGGTTCGACAGTTTCTTTGGCCATCTCTGCCTTATTAAGCGTAGCCCAGATGACATGCCAGGGCTTGCAGCTGCTTGTCAGCAGCTATGCTGAAGTGTTGTGCTCTCACATTGGCCTAATTACGTGGGGCAGGCTCTTGGCAGTCGCTTTCTGGCTCTCTTACTCCTCTCTATCAAGCTGGGATTAGCATGTGGGATTCAGAAATACTACACTGTCTGGTCTGATCAAATGATTTGATGTACTGATAGCACAGATAAGGTCCATATTTGCCAACAGCCGTAGTTTTTCGCCAGCCTATGTCTGCTCTGAACTGTTCACATGGACCACGTTCTGCTGTGGAAGCAGCTGTGTTGGATCGACACCTTCCATCGGGAATCCTTCTTCTTGTTTAGGAATGTTACCTGGAGAGTGACCAGACAAGTCTGTACCATGCGGCAAAGGGGCTGATGACGCTGCAGGCTCTCTACGGAACCATCCCGCAGATTTTTGGGAAGGGCGAGTGTGCCCGGGTGAGGCAAATGTTGCTGCTTAAAAACTGCATGTTGTTCTTTGGAACTGCTTTAAGGAGTGTTTGGTTAAATGCACCTGTGGGTCTTCTGAATCCAGCCACGGACCCTTCTTGTCATATTGGAATTTCGGGATTATGGCCATCAGGTCTTTGTCATCTTTGGCCAAAAGAACTATCGTTGCTGTTACATAAGTCTTCCTGTCAGGAGGATTTACCTGATTTCAGATGCTTTTTGCTCATAGGTACGCTGCCTTTCTGGTTTAACAGTTCTCACTTCTGTTAGAGTTTTAATAGTGAGCCACTCTGTTGTTATCAGAAGGGCTGAAGAACGCAGGAAATGTGTAACCTACTGCTCATGCCTTAGCTTTTTCATGTCTCCCTATAACTTACCCTTTTTTCTTCTCTCTGATCAACCTACAGTTTAATTGGTACCTTTTGTAATGAGGGAGTGGCTTGAGATGAACCCAGCGCTTAAGTCCCAGTCACTGTCCTGCAAAGCTGCAGAGAGCAGCAGAGAAGTACCTTTTTTTTTTTTGATCTTGTCCTGCCCCCATCTGTCAGCCGGTCTGTACCTCTTGCCATTCTCCTCCTTTACACAGGGCTGCGCCCCATACTTGCATAAGCATGTGCTCCTAGGGCCTAGAAGTCAAATCCATCTGTTGTGGCCTGCACCATAACCAGACCAATGTGATTTATTTTCAGCACGTGGCTAATATGATGATCAGGATGAAGCGCGAGTTCCCTGGAAGCCAGAACTCGATATTTCCCGTCTTTGATACCCTCTTGTTGCTGGACCGCAATGTTGACCTGCTGACGCCATTAGCTACGCAGCTGACCTATGAAGGGCTGATAGATGAAATCTACGGAATTCAGAACAGTGAGTACCGCCGGGTAAGGGGGGAGTCTCCGGCATGCTGGAGCAGGTTGCAGTGTGTCAGGTGGGTTTCTGCTTCGCTAAATGACTGTGACGTGGGAGCAGCTCACTGAACTTAGTGTGGGGACGGTTTAGTCCCTAGCTGGAGCCCATCAGATCAGCTCTGGCTCTCTTCTTGCCTAGGAAGGGGAGCTGAGTTCAGTGCATGGTTATTGAACAGGTGTATTTTGGATGTTGGCTGGGTGCAGCCAGAGTGACACGGAACGTGTAGTGTGGGCGGAGAAATGTTAGTGTACACCTTCACCCTCCAGCCTGGCTGGCTCATGTGCCACACTGAGGGGACAGGAACAGTTTGTGAAAGGCTATTCAGGGCCCTCTCCTGCTCTTCAGAAGGTAGTGTGAAGAACTCCAGAGGGGCATTTATGGGTTTTAATCCCTCCTGCTGTACTGAAGACTGGAAGGTTGCCTCCAAAGCTCGCTGGAAGCCCGGTAGCTAGCACTTGGGTTTTGATCATGTGTGTTATGTCTCTGGGTCCCTGGGTGAGTACAGGGAGATTCTCCTTAATTAACACATATGCACTGAGCCTTCCGGGCATTTATATTAGCTTTGCTGCTCGGAACTGCTCCCAGCTCAGGGGACACATTTCTGCAGCCTGCTTATTTTATGGTGGTGAAGTTCCAGTCCTTGTAACGGCTATTTCTCTGCATTTGGTAGCTTATGTGAAACTCCCTCCTGAGAAGTTTGCCCCAAAGAAGCAGGGCGAGGGTGGGAAAGATCTCCCCACAGAACCCAAGAAGCTCCAGCTGAATTCTGCTGAAGAGCTGTACGCTGAAATCCGAGACAAGAACTTCAATGCTGTGGGGTCAGTGCTGAGCAAGAAAGCTAAGATCATCTCAGCAGCCTTTGAGGTGAGGCCTGTATCCGACCATGCATCCCTCGGGCATTCTTGTCATCACGTAAGTCACAGTCTACGTTCAGCAGGGCTGTGACTGGCAGCTTGAGCTGTTGCCATGGAGTAATCCCCCATCCAGAGGAAAAACAGGCAGTCTTCAGAAGCCCCTCCAGTCTGTTCCCCTGCCATGGGATGAGATTAGCGTCACTTTGACTGTTCTGAGTAGGTGTTGGTCAAATCTCCTCTTAAGAATCCTGTAGTAATGCAGATCTCTTCTCCCCACACCTCTCTTCTGGGGCTTTTCCTATCCTCACTGTTAAAAGCTTGTCTTGGGCCAGCCTAAACTACATTTCTGCTGTGCAAGCCTGTACTTCCCTTACGAGGAATTGCGTTCTTCAGTTTGCAGAACGGTCAGATGCTGCTTCCCTGTGCAAGAGGCCAAAGGTTAATTTTAGCGTACTGATCAATCCCATTTTGTTGCTGTTTTTAGCTGTTAACTGAAAGGTCCTTTTCCCTTTGTATTCACTGAGGATGCAGAAAAAAGGCTTTAAGAAATAAAACTCCAGAATGTACATTGATATATGGCTGGCATAAAAAACAGTAGGAATGTGAAAAAGTTGTCTTACAGGAGGCTTGACCTGTAAATTCATGCTCCTATGTCACCTTAGACAAAGCTGGAGAGTGCTATGGGGTGTGTTTGTGGTTTTGTTTGAAAACATCCTGTTGATGATTCATAAAGAAACCGAGACCCCATATCTCTGCTTTGAGACTTCATGGTGATTCTCAATAGAACTTGTTACATTTTGATTGTATTTCCTTGGGTTTTTCTCTGCCTCTTCACTTCTGCCACATTTAAGACGAGGTTACCGTGCCTTAACTGAAATACCACATGCTCGGCCTCGTCGCCTCGTAGATGTGTATTACTGCAATATTGGTGCTGAAGGTGCTAAAGATGGATTATTCATACTGGTTGTTAAAAAAAAAAAAGAAGAAATTTAAGAAATTGTCAGAGGTAATAGGTGATAATGAAATAGCAGCATACTGGCAGCAGAGGACTTCTAAAATTGCAGGCTTCATCATTATCACTCTCCTGCCTGCACTTGCCTGTTTAAATCCTTCACATATGAGTCAAATTATTATTATTTTTATTCCAAGTTGCAACAAGAGGCAAGTAGCCCAAATGAAATACAGACCTCCGGACTGCTCTGAGAGCCGAAGTCTGCATTGTGCTTCATCAGGTCCTTGCTCAAAACCTGGGACGTTGTTACAGCCAGGTACAGTGAATGGCAGGCTTCTGCTTGCGAGGGATGCAGACTCTGCCAGTCCAGTTCCTCAGCACCTTTCATTGCTGTTTTGCTGTGAAATGTCCCCCATCGCTGACTGCATTTGCCTACAGTTCTGGCAGCTAGCAAAGTAATTCATCTTTGCATGAAAGAAGTACTTTTGCTGGTAGGGAGACTGAGGAGCAAGTAGTGATGGCTGAAGTCAGACAAAGGTGGAGAAAAGTGATTGGCAACCCTGGTATAATGGAAAAAAACAGTCTAATGACCCTGTTGTATTATGTCCTGCCTCTTATAATGATCAAAGTGCTGTTACTGGTAATGCTGTGACTTTAGTATAAGCATTTAAAGTCTTTTGGCTAAACGGTTGCATATCTCTAACAGTATCTGCTGTTGCAGTGAGTACAATAAAAACTTTTTCATGATAAAATGGTCTAGCTGTTGGTGTTATTAAGCTGAACAACACTTAACCTAAGCAATGGATTTCTTTAGGAGAGACACCACGCGAAAACCGTTGGAGAGATTAAGCAGTTTGTCTCACAGTTGCCACACATGCAGGCAGCAAGAAGTTCTCTAGCAAACCACACCTCCATTGCAGAACTCATCAAAGACATCACCAGTGAGTATTCATTGAATAGTCTCTCCGACTGATTGAAATATAGCAAGATGCAGGACAACTTGATGGACATCATTCAGCTTGGCAAAAATTGGCTTTGCTCCATCCAGTGCATCTCTGCTGAAATGCTAAATGTAGAAAATAAGCTGACAGTCGCTATTGTATTGATTTTCATTCTTTTCCCAAAGCATCGGAAGATTTCTTTGATAATTTAACAGTGGAACAAGAGTTCATGTCTGGCATAGACACGGACAAGGTAAGTAGATAATGACAATTAGTGACTCTTAAGTCTTCAAAAAAACCCCAATGTATTTATCTGGGCTTTTTTCCATTTGGGTTTTTTGAGAGAGGAAAAATCTGATTTAGATGATGTCTGTCTCCTTCCAGTAAAAGGATTGTGAGCTCTCACATGTGTCTCCTTGCACGTTTGCAGTTTTTTTCCAAGTGAAATGCATTGCTGAATGTACCTGGAACCGGTGCTGTACTGTGTGCTTTGCCGGGCTCCAGTTACCTGTCATTGCCTGTAATGCAGATGTATACAGCTGTGGTGCTTTCACTTGTACAGGGGCACTACGTGCTGTGAGGGATCAGTGAAAGATTGAAGACAGTTAATCAGAATTTTTTCAGTGCATCAGACAAAGTCTAGCTATTGACTGTGGAATAGACAGGCTTTAGAAAGACACTAGGTGGAACAAGTGCTGGATCACTGTTTTACAGAGGGTCTTGAGCAGGTGTTTCTAGGTCCTCTAAGCACTTTAACTGGTTACGTATTTTTTTTTAATAGGTTAACAATTATATTGAAGACTGCATAGCTCAAAAACACCCATTAATCAAGATCTTGCGTCTCGTTTGCTTGCAATCTGTGTGCAATAGTGGACTGAAGCAGAAGGTTCTGGACCATTACAAAAGAGAGATTCTCCAGGTTGGTCTGTAACTTTTGGATCAATGAATTTCTGAGACAATCCACATCAAAGATCAATAAATTTCTGAGACAATCCACATCAAAGCCTCAGCTCTACAACACTCTCATTCTAGACAGACACATCTTATACATGGGTAGTGTTGACTTCCTGGGTGTACAGATGGAGCACGGAGGCTTCTGTTTGAGCTGGTAGCAATGACTCAGGACATGCTTATATGTGTTTTACAACATATAGATACAGAGAGGTTCATATTATTGTACTTTTTACTATTAAGATTTAAACATACTCTAAATGAGATACACTATAGAGAGATCTTAACGAAAAAACTTTTTTAAACTAACATCTTTGCCTTTTTTTCTTTTTTTTTTGAACACTTTTTGGTCGTGGATCATTGACATGGTATTAAAGGTGAATTCTTCATATTGCAGACTTATGGCTATGAACATATATTGACCTTAAACAACTTAGAAAAGGCTGGACTCCTGAAACCTCAAACAAGTGGTAGGAATAACTACCCAACGATCAGGAAAACCCTGCGCTTATGGATGGATGATGTTAATGAACAGGTAAACAGGCACCTCAGCAGCAAATATTACATCTAACAATATAGAATTATATGCAGCAGGAAAACCTTCATATTTTTTTCATTTTATTTCCATTATGTTGTTTTGTAACATGAAGTAGCACTCACCTGCTGCTCACACTCTGCTCTCTCCTGCAGAACCCCAACGATATCTCCTATGTGTACAGTGGCTACGCTCCACTGAGCGTACGCCTGGCACAGCTACTGGCTCGGCCAGGGTGGCGGAGCATAGAGGAGGTTTTAAAGATGCTGCCAGGTCCCCATTTTGAGGAGAGGCAGCAGTTACCTACTGGCCTTCAGAAAAAGCGTAAGTTTTGCGTTGTTTTCCCATTTTTTAAAGAGAGATGCATCTCTGTTAAGCTGGAATAAGGCAAACTGAAATCAGGGCTGGCAGGGTCCAGGCATCTATCTCATCTCCCCCCCCCACTGCAGTATTAGATACACCTAACCCATTTTTGACAGATAGCTTTAAAATGTCCAGTCACATTCAGCCTGCTATTAATGCACAGCACCCCGTGCACTGTACCTTTGTTTAACTTCTCATCAGAGTACTAAAATAAACCCTAACCTTACACTGTGATTTTAATAAGTAACATTACTTCCCTGGAAGCGTTCAAGACCAGGGTGGATGGGGCTTTGAGCAACCTGGTCCACTGGAAGGTGTCCCTGCCTATGGCAGGGAGCTTAGAACAAGATGATCTTTAAGGTCCTTTCCAACCCAAACCATTCTGTGATTCTGTGATTACTTTACCCAGAAGGTCAGAATCACTCTCCTAGTATTAAGCCTGGGCAGACAGAAGCACGTCCTGTAAAGACTCCAGAGCTGGGAGTACTGTCTGCTTTTCTGGGCCCCAGTCCGGTATTCTGCCCGATAGGTTTCTCCTCTAATTCAGCTGCTATCTTTATTTTAGTTTTAGGTCATTTTGAGTTTGACTGACAGTTGATGGATAGGAGACGTAAAAAAAAAAAAAACTAAGACAACCTGTAAATTTCTCTGAATACACAGGTCAACACGGTGAGAACCGAGTCACTCTGGTGTTCTTCCTGGGAGGTGTGACATACGCAGAAATTGCTGCACTGAGATTTCTGTCCCAAATGGAAGATGGAGGCACAGAGTACGTCATTGCCACTACAAAACTGATCAATGGAACAAGCTGGATCAAATCCTTGATGGACAAACTGGAGCCTGCCCCTTTCTAGGGTCTCTGGCCAGAGACAGTAAAAGTGAGAGGCCCTTTATGACACAGGCACATCAGCTTCTGGTCTTCTGGCATGACTGCTTGAACGTCGGAGAAACGACAACAGTGAAAGAAGCTCTCCTGAGACCAGCTCATGATGCAGTTATCCTCATCCCCCTCTGCACTGCTGTTCCTATTGTTTGTGGAACTTCCTATTAGACAAGTACTGCTAAAAGGCACTAACGATGAAATAAACAATGGGAGAAAGAGAGATCCTGGCTTGTGGTCTGAGTTGGCAAACAAGCACAGGGGGAGCAGAGATTTGCCCGGTCCTTCTACTTGGCAAATTCCTTCTTTTTTTTTTTTTTTCTCAATTAATTTTTGGTGGGAGATGCAATTGCTTCTTTTTACCTTCCTAAGGTGCTGAGGAGGCAGGATGTTTCCCAGTCCGTTTTTCTTTCTCTGGTGCCTGATATATTCCATCAATGCACTGGATCTGTTTGTTAGAGATCTGTATTCAGATGCACCTCTGCGGTACCCAGGGTTCAGTTTCCTCTTCATCTTTCTGATGAAGGCCAAGGAATTTCTGCTTCCCCAGCTTTAGCACATTCACATCAACAGGCAGCAGCAAGGCCAGGCCCCAGTAGCTAAATTTTCTCACATTCTTGGAAGCTGATTGTACGATGGGAAGAGAACTGCTATAAAGGGGAAGTAGTAACTTTTTTTACTGCATAGGTTTAGAAACTTCATTGCTCTCAGGCATCAAGAATAATGCACCTGCAGGACCTGCTTAGCCTGTGCTGTACTGTAATAAGCTGTTACGGTTAGTTGCCTGTAGGCCATACTCGAGTCCATTGTCCTGCATGCTTTGGCCAAGGCATTCATTGGGTTTTCTACAGAAACAGCTAAACTTTGAACTATCCACATGCATGTGATCAGCACTGACTATGAATACAACCAACTGCACCCAAATTACAAGGGAGGTGCTGGAGCCTTTTACTTCAATAGCCCTGTGAAGGGATCAGTGTCAGGTGGCTTGTTTGTACACCCATCGGACTCTGGAAAGCTACTCCAGAGTACGAATGACATCAGTGTCTCAGGACGTTATGTCTAAAGACACACAGACACTCCCCACAAGGGAATCTGTCCCAAAAATAGCTATGGCAGTGACCCAGTAAACAGTGGGTTTAAAAACAGACTCTTTTTTTCACCCCCCCGTTCAGGTTATAAATTGTGGTACTTGCTGCCACAAGCTGTTGTAGAGCTCAAAATTATGAAATGGAATTTTCCATGGTCTTGGTGGCTGGGCCCTTAGTGTTGCCGAGCCAGTGTGTGCAAGAGGCAGCTTCTGGCTCCAGAAGACTCAGCCTCGCTAATTGCTAGAGGCTGGGAAGGCAAAGCAGGGTCATTGCTTATGCCTGTGCAGCTGCCCACTGACAGAGCCTGGGCTGCTGCGCCTCAGCCCTTTCCCTGCTCGCTGTCAGTGAACTCACATGCTTCAGCAGCAACCACTGGGACTCTGTTTCACTCTTGAATAGTTACTAAACCCTACACCATCCCCTAAATCACTCTTAGCAAACATTTCTGTTCTTAGTTATCCTGCATAATGCGTAATATGGCCCAAAAAACCCCACCTTTCATTTTTCCAAGTTGTTACAGTTATGACTGTGGGTTTCGGTCTGTTGTTTTGTTTTGTAAGCTTGAGTTCTGTCAAACTAGCCCCTTCACAGAACCCCTCTCTCTGTTTAACTCCACTTGGCTTATTAGAATAAAATAAAAATGTATTTGATTTTTCTTTTTAAAGTGTTTGCTCACTTTCTCGCTCTGGAATACCAAAAAAAAAAAAAATAAAACCCTGCACTGTGGTAGCTCTACCCTTCTTCGCCTGCCCCAGAATAGCTGAATTACATAAATTGAAACATTTTTCTAACGGATGGATGTTTTTTTCTTTAAGCTTCTGCACTAATTACATTCTGTTGTGCCACTTAACATGCTACATCAGACACAGTTATGGGCAGTTATGGGATTTCTTGATGTCTAAAGAAAAATAGATTATTTTTTTTTAATCATTTGAGACTTTTTACTTCAAGTGGGTAGGCAACTTGCAGAGTACTCAAAAAAAAACCAGAACGTGTGCTGCAACTTTGACACTGATGCAAGGAACAAACATGGATTGCTTTGCTCTGCATTATTTCCCCAGTTACACTGTAAAGTAAGTAATTTCACAGTATTTAAAAAGAAAATTGAAGTAGCTTTGGCTCAAAAATTAGTTGTTACTGTACAGAGAAAAACAAGCAACGACGTGAGTCAGTGCAAGCCTTACAGAGTGTCCTTGGCTTGGCCTTGAGGCTCTTTGTACTATCACACTTTCCAGATTTTTTATTTTTCTTTAAATCTTAAAAATTGAACTAATCACAAGGAAATGAATAGCACTGATCAGGCTAGTTCGTGAACTAAGGTCATGATAGGTAAAAGCTGCACAACAAGTGAATAAAGGAAACCACGCAAAGTGCCAACAGAACAGGTTGCTTACCCTTGGACCAGGGTAACCACTTGGACCCACAAATGCGTTTGTTAGTAACACTAGAGGCAAAACTTATTTTGAAAATAGTTTAAGCTGGACACTTGGCAAATTCTAATTTATCAACAACACTGCTGCATATTTTTTTGCAAACTGTAGCCTGCACCACCACCAAGCAAGAGCCATGTGGACACGCAAACAAGACAAAGTCTCTTCCTGGAACTATTCAACAACAACAACAACAAAAAAAGCCATCCTGACGTTGATCAATTCTCTGGAGGAGCAATTACTACTTAACAGGCTTCCTGAGTAGCTTTATTATGTTCTGCTTCTGTCTAAGGCCTTGCTGACCATGCGGGTAATAATTTGATAACAAGAGCCTAATTAAATTAAGGGGCCATTTTCTGAATCATAATATCTTTGTAGGTAAGAGATTTGATTTGCAGTACATACTCTTCCTTCTCTCTGTTGTTTGCATTTGTCTGGTTTACAAGCAAAAAAAAAAAAAACCAAAAACATTACCCAACCTCCATCCCCAAAAGAATTTCACTTTTCATATAACATTATTGGAAAGCAGCTTTGCTAAAAATAAACATATAGCTTACCTCCCTCCTCCCTCTACCCCCTTGCTGCAAAGCAGTTGTAACTCTCACTCTCTAAAAGGTAGGGACAACTTGGGTGTGCAAGGGTGAAGCTAGAGCAGTGGACCAGTGACAGAGCAGCGATTAGGCTGTCTTCAGCGCTCACTTGCTTTTGATAAAAGAGCCCTATTCGGTCTGCACAGTTCCATCCCGTAATATGCTGCTGATCTGGGACAATCCCCAGCTGTACGTGAGCATCCTCCTCCCCAAGTGGCCCATAGAAGCACAGGGCTCTCGGAGAATGGAGCAAGAGGCACAACAGCCTTCCAGATAACTGCAGAATAAAAAGTATAAGATGACACAACATGTTGTTAGAGAAACCCCCCCCCACATTTAAACAAATGCAGGGTTTCACCTGGTAACACTAAGTCACGGTGCTTAAACTCCCAAAATAACGTTGACAAAAGCACTCTGGGGAAGGGGAGCTATTTGGCATGCTCTGTACTGCCGTGCTGCACAGAGCGCAAAGGCGCTATGTCATATAATAATCGGTCCTGACCACACCTAGTGCATTAGTCCTCGTGTGGGCTGCAAACACAACCTCATTATTCCTGGCTCCCGGACGAGCAGATCAGAAAGGGATCAAACTACAGCACAAACCGCTTAGAAGCCAGAAATTCAAGGGACAGCTGCAGAACAAAACTAGTGAGAGAAATAGGAACTTTATGAAGTAGAGCCCACCATCTGCCCGGGTAAGTAGTTTATTTCTTTATCAACATCTTTTTAGGCAACCAGAAATCACATAAAGCTTACAAATAGAAAACATCAATGCTTTGAACAACTGGGAAACCATAGCTGGTTTTAAAATACAATAGCTTCTATAACGTATGCGTGTGCCTGAGCTTAGAATGAAATGACCGAACTCTTTAGTAAGACCAAAAAGAGAACTCTTTATCACAAGAGTTCTTTAAAAAATATTCTAAGTGGTACGATGGGAATTCAGTTTACTTTAGCAGGCTTTAGACTCTTTAGATGAGAAATAATCCATTTAGGTTAGCTTTATGTTAAGGCTGGGTTTAAATTCCTTTTATGTAGTTGACCAAGAGTGTGGGTATTTTTTGATCAGGCACAGTTATGATCAAAATTAAAAAGAATATGTAAATTGGAAAGATGGTAGAATTTTTTAGATAGATCTTCAGAGCTTTAAGTTTAAGAAGCCAACAACTTTTGTGAGAGAGTTCAGATTTTATACTAAACCAACAAATGAGCAATCACTTCTAAAGTGATGTGTAAGTATGACTTTAAAATACAGCTAGAAGACGAAATTCTAAAGCATCTTATCCCACGTCTCACATTTAAAGGTTATTTTTAACACGAGATATAAATATTTGCCTGTGCAAACTTATATTTAAGCCCAGTTTTCGTGATTCTTAAACAAAAGGCTCAGTTTGTGCCAGTATCTCCATTAGATGCAATTATATCATTAAATATTAATGGTGGCTTGCTTGGAGGAATTGACCACTTTGATCGGAACACACTGTTGGTAATGCACCATCAGCGGCCGCTCTGACTGTGAAGCTTCCTGGATGCACAGCCACTGACACAGAGGGAAAGATACCAGGAGCCAGCTGGACTCTGCAAGAGCCTCTGGCCCTTACCAACACAGCAGTGTCCACTGCCTGTGTGTCTATATTTTAATTTGCTTAGTTACCAGTGCTAATTTGGAGACTTTGATCAGATCCCGAACTCTTTTTCAACACTGCGTAGCTTGGCACCCCTGTACAGGACTCTGAACAAGCAGATACAAGTCCAACCTGACGCTAACGACCTCCTTAGAAGGACGGGTGGCCATTAACCCTCCTGAACTCTGCCATTTCTCCCCACAACAGAGCCACCCCGTCGTCTCTGCATTCTCCTTGCTCAGAAAGACTCACCCTGTCCCTTTGCTTACAGCCTGGGGAGGAGGACGGCAGCAGCCAGCCCCAGAAACCCTACCTGCCACCGTGCTGGGGTGAACCATGCCCGACTCCTTCGCCATTCACTTCCTCAAGGTGCTGAAGGAGCTGCTGGCCTTCGTGCTCTTCAGTTACACCGTGCTGGTCGGGGCGCTGCTGCTGGCCGGCTGGACCACCTACTTCTTGGTGCTTAAATGAGAGATTTTCTTCTGCTCCGACAGCAGCAGGCTGGGCAGAGGCAGCAGGCTCCTCCGGGATGGCAGTCCCTTCCTCCTGCCCCGACTCTGCAAGCGTTTGGTTTCGTTACTGCCTAATCACGATCTTATTTTCTTATGTAAAAAGAATAAAGGTTTAAAAAAAAAAAAGTATCTACATGCATGCACTTTACTGATCAGTGTATCTCCTGCAGATTCTTTGCGTCTCCTAGACATTTGGCCCTGTTCCCCAAAACATTTAGAAGCCTCCCAGTGGTTTTCTCCCGCAACTCCCACCCTGTGCCCACCTCAAGAGCACGGCAGTCTCTCACAGCCGAGGGACCCAAGGGACGCAGCACGATTCAAAGATGCCCAACATCTCAAGTAAACAAGTCCTGCCTTGTCTAACTCTGCCTCATTCAGGGTGTGAAGACAGAGATACAGAGATCACTTGTAAATTTTTTTTCTCAAAAGTCCTGGGAAAAGACATTGCAAATCAGCACAAGGTTTCCCTCTTCCTACAGTTTTATGAGACACACATCATGGGGCTGGGGCACCAATATGTTATCTACAGGCCTATTATGTGGCACTCTCAAGTGTGCAATGCCTTTCAACAAATGCTTAAAAAAAAAAAGTTAACTGAAAGATGTGCCTGTGATACAGCACTGCCTTGCTCAAACCAAACCGCGCCGAGTAAACTGAGTGTCACAGAGAACAGATGGGAATTTCTGGTATATACAAAAGAATAGATTTAATTGATCAAGGCCCTTCACGTAGAACTACACAGGAAACCTTTGCTGGAGAAGCTGGGGATTATCAGTAGTGTGGAACTAGCCAAAAGCAAAGCCGCATCATATATTCTTGAAACACAAAGATGCAGTAAACCTGGGGGGAGAAGGGGAAGGGAGCAGAACCTGTGGCAGCCAGTCAGTGCGATCTCAGCCAACGCTTCTGGTGACCTGCCACACAGCCGAGGGCTGTTCTCTGCTGAGCCGGGCTGTCAGGTGTCCCTGAGCAAGGTAACGCAGAGGAACCGGCCGAGTGCGGCTTGAGCTGAGCACTCCTAACGCCATTTCCGCTTCAAAGGCCGGTGATGGCGTGTCCCCAGCTCAGCGCCGTCACCTGGAGGGCCGAGCCGCCGCCGGGACAGCCCGGGAGCGGCTTCACCCCGCGGCCGGAGGGGACGGTCGGGCGCCCGCCGCCGCCTGAGTCTCGCGCCGCTCCCGCCCTCAACCAACGGCCGCCGCGCGAGACCCACCGCCCCGCCCTCACGTGCCCGCACTCTGCGCACGCGCTACGCCGGGAGACGGGCCCCGCCGTCTCCTCCTCCACCCCCCCCGCCGGGACGCGCTGACGTCACTTCCTGCGCAGCGGCCACTCCCAAGATGGCTGCGGGCAGCCGGTGGCTCCGGGGCTGCTGCTCCCTCCTCAGGTACCGGGGCGGGGCGGGGGCCCGGGGGCGCTTCAGTGGAGTCCAGGCGGCGGTTTGCCGGGCTGTAGTCAGCCCCCCGGCTGGGCTCCCTGCCGCTAAGCGCCGTGCCCGCTTGGTTTGCCCCATATCATCACGGCAGCTGCGGCTGGAGCGGCGGCCTGTGCCACAGAAGTGGCCATAACGCCCCTCATCTGCCTCCAGTTGCCACGGCGCAGCTGGAATGGCACAAGCAGTAGTAGGAGCTGTGGTACCCATACAGGGCTAGCTACTGCTGGTCTGTAGCTTAGGAGTAAACAGCATAAAAGAAGGAAAACTGATCAGTTATTTTCAAAAAATTGCTGTACAACAAAAAAAAATTATCATGACAGAGTGCTTCTGTGTCTCTGCTGGAGTATTTCAGTGATAGGGCCCGACCCTGTGGACACTTACACAACGTTGGATGTAAATAAAACTGACTACCGGAGACCCTAAGTGTCACTGGATTGCAGCAAAGTAGTACCTGTCACATTGCTCATCTGCATGTACTATACACCGCTTTTAAGTATGCTTTCTAATTTGTTTTTCAGTGTTACTGAATATTAGCAGTGTGTTTGTACCAGATAGATAAGATACATTTCCTGTCTTAAAGAATTAGTAATGCACTAGTTACTGTGCTTGCCTTCTTGCTATATATTTAACAGAATTTAAAACAAACTTACTAATTCACTGTTATGCAGCCACATTACGGAAGCTTGGTAGAGACTAGGTCACCTAGAACAGCTTCTAAGTGTTCTTTTCCTCTTTGATACCTATTTCCCACCACACACCGGTTATTTCTGGCGCTTAACTTTGTTTCTTGCATTTCCAGACAAAGCTTCCCTGTTCTGGCCCACATTAGGAGACGCTGCCTCTCAGGCGGGAGCGGACGATGGCACCAAATGGTGGGCGTGGGGCTGGGAGTGGCCTTGTGTGCAGTCCCAGTCGTGGAGGTAACGTATCAGGAGCAAGATACATAGAGCACCCGCTCATTAGAAGCAGTTTAATATTCAAAAACACTTGCTTAGCATTTTACAAACTAGTACTTACCCTCAGAATTGTATTTCTTCTTGGGGATCACAGGTGTTTAAGCCATGTAGTTGTTAAGGAAGAGAAATGAGACAGTGGCTACCATCAGTAACCCCTTGCAAAACTAGTTGCCTTGTTTTACAAAAAAAAAAAAAAAAAAAAAGAGAATTAGGCTGTCCAACCAACTAACCGTGGTGCTTTTCCTTACTGTTATTTGTTATTAATAACATCCATAGGAGAGTCAGTGTAAAGATCATGCAAATGTCTTGCCTTTCAGAAACAGAACTCAGTTTCTCTCAGTAACGATGCCTTGATTAAAAGAGCAGTTTCCTTGGTAACAGACAGTACATCTACCCTCCTCTCTCAAACAACATATGCGTTGATTGAAGCATTGACAGAGTATACAAAGGTAAGTCTGAAACAACAAGATACAGTTTTAATTTTATAAATAACTGACAATTTGAGTAAAGCATTTGCATTCCAGTGTACTTCCTTATTAGCATGGCAAGTATATAAAGAGATGCTGTCCACAGCACTACTGCAGGCAGGCAGCAAATGCTGTCTGTGCCTCCAAAACTGCAGTGAACTTGAGAACAAAGCACCTTTGGAACTATTCAGCAGTTTTGCTAATTAACACCAGTTAACACTGAGACAACATCAGAGATGTGCAGATTGTCACGTAATTGTGTGAAATTATTCCTTTGCAGGCAGTTTATACACTGGTGTCTCTCTACAAGCAATACGCCAATCTTCTTGGGAAAATGAACTCAGAAGAGGTGGATGCAGTCTGGCAGGTGGTAATAGGAGCCAGAGTTGATGTAAGCAATCGTCTCCCTTCAGTCAGCAATCTGCCTCTTCAAACTGCTCAGAAAGCTCTTGTCTCGCTTGCTGGCTTTTTCACAAAGGCAATGTTTGGAAGAGCATTCAGATGCTGTTACATATAGTTAAGTAATACTTTGTTTTACTCCTAGATGACAACAAAACAGCAGGAATACCTAAGGCTGGAATCCAGCTGGATGACAGCATTACGTCTTTCAGAGATGGCAGCAGAAGCTGCGTATCAGTCAGGTAAGCACAAGCAGAGATACTGAGAATTTCTTTCCCCTAGCATTTAGGCGGTATTTATTGAATGAGAACAAAGTTGAGACAGACACAGAATATACATTCAGTTAACATACCCGTTTACAACTAGTGCCTGGTTTTTAGAGTTGCTGAGAACTTACGTTCTGATATTGGCTACAGCTCTAGTAGAAGTGTTCTGAGAACTAGGCCTGGAAACTTCACATGCGGTTTAGATCAAGACCAACCATGCCAAAAAATGTTTGAGGGAAGCGTTTAGTCATTTTTAAATGCTGTGTTCATAGAATTGTTTAGGAGACCTTTAAGATCGAGTCCAACCGTTAACCTAGCACTGCTAAGTCCATCACTAAACCACATCCCTCAGCATTACATCTACACATCTTTTAAATACCTCCAGGGAAGGTGACTCCACCACTTTCCTGGGCAGCCTGTTCCAGCGCTTGACAACCCTTTCTGTGAAGAAATTTTTCCTAATATCCAATTGAAACCTCCCCTGGTGCAACTTGATGCCATTTCCTCTTGTCCTATCCCTTGTTACCTGGGAGAAGAGACCTCGCTATAACCTCTGGTTCTGGAAGCCACAGAAATAAGGCTACCTAGGGAGTCCAGCAGGTCTTTCTAGATGGATTCACTTATATTAAAGAGTGAGAATGTTTGCCTTTCACTCAGCAAAGATACTAGTTTTGGTCTTTTCTCCCTGTATACACACTTTCACGAAAAGTGTAGAGACTTGATAGATCTGAGCTTGAGTTATGGGCTGACTGATGGTAAGTTGGCAAAGTTATTGGAGATGAGGAAGAAAGTGATGAATATACAGGGACACCCTGACTCTGTAAGTGCCTGAAAAGGACACCTACATCTGTAGGAACGTGGGAAGAGAAGGGATTCCAAGTTCAGCAGTGCCACGGACATTCCTGCTGCTGGTAGGTGCCAGGACAGGACAAGGACTGAAAATTCCTGGCACAGTATGGCTGGGCTGAGCTCAGTTCTCAAACCCACTAGCACAAGCTGATCAGGTGCTGGCTGTAATACACTTTCAGGGGGGCAAAAAAACCCCCTCAAAGTAGGCCTATTGTTGTTTAAGGTAAACGAACAGTAAATGCATTTAGCATTAACATAACCCAAGAGCCATCAAAACACTAAGCAAAGGAGGTGATGTATAGACAGTCGCTTCCTTAATTGAAGGTTTGCTGAGTGCTTCTCTAACCCAGTGTATTTAAATGTTACTTCTCAGGTGCAGACCAAGCCTCAGTGACAGCCCGCAGCCACATTCAGCTGGTGAAATCACAGGTGCAAGAGGTGCGACAGCTGTCCCAGAAGGCAGAGACCAAGTTAGCTGAAGCTCAAACAGAAGAGCTCTTAAAAGCTCAAGGAGAAGAATCTTCATTGCCACAGGGCATTTTAGGAAGTACAGAGGCGGGAGAAGACCCTTACCTTCGGGAGGACTGAAAAGAACTTAAGTGTCACCATAGAATATGTGACAGTCGATTGCAAATTGAAGGGTCCCAAATTTTTAAGTGTGGGATAGTCGTGAACTGCTGAAATAAGCCTATGATTCCATTTTTCCCCAAACAGGATTGCTTTACAAATCAAGTCAATTCCAGGTATCCGAAAGGCCTTGATCTTGTTTGTAAATTACCATGTTTGTATACTTAGGGATTCAATTATTTAAGTGTTTAACTATGCAAATGTGAAAATTGCTATCAAGGATAGCTTGTTGTTAATTGTCTCTCTGCTGGGAGGATCCTACCGCTTGTTTGACATATTTGTGAGAGCTCTCTTCACTTAGAGGCTAAGTAGGTATCAGCCAAAGAAGTGTATTTAAAAGTCATTATTTTTAACATGTGAAGTAAATTATGTCTGTTAGGAGATACCGTTAGTAAACTGTGCAAAAGCATCTCATTGCGACGGTGCCTGTTTGGGTAAGAGAGTAAGCACTGTTTTCTCTTTGAACTTAAAAGTTTATAACAGAGCTGAGTGACAGCTGCATCAAATTACACTTACTGCAGTCAGGGGAGACATTTGCTGTACAGCTGGAAACTCTTTCTGGAGTTACCCAGGCTCCTCTTAGTGAAGTTTTGCAGTTCAGTGCAGTAACCTCTTTCACCCAAGAGTCACTGCTTGTAACGCATCTGCCTTCCCCAGGAAGCAAAGGGAGATTTGATTTTCAAGGTACTGTGGTTATAAACAAAGTTGTTGTGGCAACTGCTGCGTACTTCTTTACAAAGCAGTGAGCAAAAGCGAGTTTTACAAATTTGAATGCTTTTCAGCATAAGTTTCAGGAAAAGAGTCTTAGTTCTCTCTTTTTTTGCAAGTTTGATGTTTCGCTGCAGGCTTCAAAACCACAGGTGTCTTTCACTGTGTTCACTTTCTAACTTGACAGCTTATTGTGAAATTTGCAATCTTAACTGTATAGACAATGTAAAGATGAGATTGCTTTGTAGAATAGCATCCACTGGAACTTTAGGACTACTCATTTGAGTCAGTTAATCCCCATTCATCGGGTCTTGTTAGAAAACACATTAATCGTAAGTTTTTCACCACAAATTAGCATCTGATGCACATCTGTGTCGAAGTTGCTGTTGCTAAATTGAGTTGGGCTTGGCAAGGAATTTTTTCAGCTGTAGCATAAGCCTTTCTCTCTGCATCTCATTTTGTTTGCCTTTTAAACAAACGCAATCTCAGACGCACAGCACTGTGCATTTATTGATTAAATAGTAAAGGAATTAACAGACCACCTTTCCACGCTCCTGCTCCTCACTGGGTGCTGCTGTACCCAAGGAGGATGGCAGAGTCCGGAATTCAAGCTCACGGGAAGATGCCAGTGCCTGCTGTGCCAGTATCGGGAGGTCCCAAACACAGCTTTGGGCTGGAGAATTGGGGGAAAAAAAACTATCACAAGAGGATTATTTGCATCGGTGGCACCACCATGCCCTCAAGAGCCAAATGCAGCTTCAGGTCAGCCTCTGACCACAACTGCTCTGATTTGTTACATGCTGCAGCGTGCTGGTTTGAGATAGAACGGAACCAATTTTCTTTCCAGTAATTTTACTTTTCAGTTAAGTCTCTTCTAAGTGACAGCACTCTCTGAAATTAATGGCATATTTTTTAGACAGTGTCTGCTTCTCGCAGATAATGTCTGATGTTTATAGTCCACGTTGGGCACCAAAGGGAGCATCTGTCGTTCGTTTAGTAGCCCGCCCAGCCCAAACCCTGACATGCAGTTTAACAACATCTGCCAAACCACTGACCCAAATGCACATACAGGTTGTTTTCCTTTCGGGATGCCACAATAACTCTACTCAGATGCTGGCATGGCAGAGGTACAGCTTAAGACAGGAGTCTACAAAGCAGCCCATTCAGAGCCTGCTCCCAGCCCCCTTGTTGCCCCACACTTCTTGTTTCACTGTACGCCCTGCTCTGCCCAAGACACAGGCTATACCCACACACATCTAACCTTGAGATACGACAGGAACCAATTAGTCAGCTCAGTTAAGTCAAAATGGGAGCGAGGAGCAGAAGTGGCTCTGTATTATCTCCAAAATGGGGTGGAAATAGTCCCACGCATTTATTAGGAAGTGAGAGTTGCTTATCAGGAGTTCGCCCACAACAGACATGACATCCCGCTCTACGTTATGTTACTGAGTTTGCATTTGGAATCATCTAGTGGATCAGAAAAATGCTGCCACAGCAGTTCACAGGGTACCACAGTACCCGCTCTGTCCCGTCTCTTATCTGGAACAAGCAGCAGAGCCCAGAATCTAGGTTTTGCTGCTGATACTCAGCCTTGTTTACAAAGCCAATGTATCTGAAACTACACGTAGACAATTTCTCAGGTACAGCTAATGCAGCTAATTCCTGTTAAGGCTGCAGTGAGAAGACACAGTAGCAGCTTGGACAAGAGCAATTTTTTCAGACAAACATCTACTCGCATCTGGCACAGAAACAGCTCATGCGAGAGCGGCAGCACCTCCCAGAAGAGTCTGTGTCATGCCTAAGGCTAAGCCAGAATGACACCTGGTGCTTTAGAAAGCCCAGGCAGCAAGGGACGGGATCAAAGAAGGACCACCAGTACTGCCAGGAGTGCCGAGGTTGCCCAGCACTGCGGCACCACGCTGGAAGGCAGGGCAGCCAGCCTGCCCTGAGAGCTCCTCACACCTCTGGTCTCGGGATGCCCTCCGTCTCTCTGCATAAGGAGGGCAAGCCAGGACCTCCTGGGAGCACTACCCGGGCACCTCCGAAAGCTCCAGCTCACATCTGGTGGGCGTTGAACACTGGGCAGCCGGCAGTAGGGACAGCAATTACAACAGCACAACACAAATTGCTCTGATTTGTGCAATCACACGCTTCCTCTCTACCCTCTGCCTCTTTCTACAGCTTCCAGGCTGCTTCCTGCTCACGCACGGCACAGCAGCTTCTGATCGAGCTGAAGCTGGTAAGCTTCATAAAAGTACCACTAAATCTTAGTTTCACATTTGATATTTCCTCAAATGGGCGAGTCCAGCGCTCTCATAGATTAATCACGTCTGTATCACTACACCTTGTCCGGACAGGGACAGAGAAAGGCAGCTGCTCACAGCAAAGGAAGTGGCAAGTTTCCATTTCCACAAAACCTTATCCTCTTTAACATCAATGCAAATACCCAGCCCCAGAGCTCCACCTTCTCTGGCTTTTAGTCCTCTTAGCTTTCAGGAGACCCAAGAATATTGCTGTGAAAACACTTCTCAAAACTGTATTTTATTTATACCCAACATTGCAACAACAACAAAACCCACACACCTCCCACACAACACGAAAAGCTACAGCCACTGTAACTACCACCGTCATGATTCAAGACACATTGCTCCTCTCAAACCCCATCAAAAAGTGTTTGTGCAAAAGCTGCCAGTGCAAGTAAACCTGTAATAAACTTCTGTAAAATCCAAAGGGCTTGAGTCGGAGCCCAGTCCCTTGGATCATCCTGCTGTGTTAAGGCAATACGTTTTTGAGGATTTTTTTTTTTTCTCCCCCCCCACTCCACTCCCCTTTCTCCTGCTGTCTGGTAGGACCTGTGGGGTTGCTGGCCAGGGACCGCGGAGTTGCGCTGCAGAGGACCCAGCAGCACACACTGGCCTTTCTTCCACCCTTTCATTAATTTCAAGTGCTCTGGCACCCATTAGTCATCATCAGCTTTCCTACACCAGACTGAATTTATCCGGTGGTCAGACACCACCCTCGGAGTTGCAGAGCCTCCATAGCAGGTGGCACGTCACTCACATCCCTGTGGCAGTCGTGACTTCCTCTGGCTCCAGTCCGCCTGGCAGGAACCAAGCCGAGTGCCCTGCGCCGGGTCTCACCGAGGCACCGGCCCCTTCCCCACCCTGCGACAATTCAACAGCTTCAGTAACCCACTGACAAAAAAAAGACTTACTGCAAAACAGACCCCTATGGCTCACGTACAGCCCGTTAGTAGAGGACACGTTTCTACCACAACCTGATTTTTAGTTTAAGTACCCTGTATTTGTCACCAGTCACAATCCTGCCGTGCTTATCAGTAGCTCCTTTTCCAACTCCTTCTGTAGTTGTGTGTTACTGACACTGCACACCTAATGCTGTCGTCCTTTACCAGTGTCCACATGATCCACATCTCGGTTGGGTTTAGTTTGTGCACAATCATCAGCTCTTTGTACAAGCACGGATCAAAAGGATTGAAAGGCCTCTGAATGCCGAAAGTCTTAAAGCCAGCGTGGTTCTTTGGGGTCACTGCCATCTTTGCCAGACACATTCCCACAAAGACATCATCTATTGGGAAGAGCTCCAGGTCCTCTGCGGTGCGCTGGAGGCGGCGCACTGTCTCTCTAGACATCACATAGCCCCCTCCACCTGCATAGAGAGGATAGAAGGAGGCTTTGTACATGGACTCTGGAATAAAATATTTGACCTTGGTGTTCCTGATGGGCCGGGCGTTGGTGATCACATCCCCAACAAAGAGATCCTGTTCAGGGTCCAGTTCTTGAAGGAACTCAACAATGTTGTAAGTGTTGACAAAGACATCATCGTCGCCCTTCAGCACAAACCTGGCATGCAGGCAGTCCTCCATGAACCAGCGGAGGAAATGAAGCTCCTTGAGGGTCAAGTTGAAGAAGTTGTCAACAAAATCCCACTGCAAGATGTCATCAAACTCCTCGCTCTCATAAGCCAGCAGCTGGTGCAGTGGCTGTACATTAATTTTGGCCTCCGAGCGCCCTAGAAGGAATACCAGCCTGATGTGCTTGCCACCAATGGAGATCTCCTTCCCCCATGTGTTCCTGATTGCCACCCGCCGGTCTATGTTGATTGGGGAAGACTTGATTGCCAGCACGAGGAACGTCTTTTTGCTACACTTGGAAGGCTTCAGTAGGACGGAGAAGTTCCGGCAGTGCTTGTATGTTAAGAAGACGCGGTGAAGCTCCGGGAGAGCGAGAGAAGAATTGGCAAGGGTCAAGTTTGGCAAACACTTGCTGGGTTCAGCGTTGTCCAGAACCAGAGACTTCAGTTTATGATTCGCTGCATCCACTTTCTGGTCTGCTGATGACGCTGCCAACTTTGCCTCTTTCCTCATGTAAAAAACGCAGGCCAGCAGCGTGATTGAAAAGGCGTAAAGCGCGAGGTTTTTAATCCTGGGATACATGGCAGCATCTGGTGCAGAACCCAGGCCCTGTGCGGTCAGAGGAAGACAAGCCGTTCGTGATGAACTAGACCTGCACACTTAGACTTTCCACTTGCGCTCGCAGCACTCCCACGCTCGCAGTCATGCGGGGACGGAGCACACGACCCGGCCCGGGGAGGGGGGGACCCGCCGGGACGGGTCTCTGCGTTTCCCCTCACCGTTGTTTTCTCGGCTCCCACCAAGCCCAGCTGCTGCCGGCGAGGACGGGAACGCCGCGCCGGCCGCTCGCAGCACCCGGGGAGGGCTCGGGAGCCGGCGGGGAGCCGCACCGCCCCCGCCCCCGGGAGAACCCGGCGCTCCACGGTGCCTCCCGGTGCGGATCCCCCGCCCCGCTCCGCAGAGCCGCCGCCGCTGAGACTTACCAGGAGCCGCTCCGCTCCGCCGCCACGCACCGCCCGGGGAGGCCGGGTCCGCCCCGCCCCGGCCCCGGGCCGCCCCCGGGCGGGGTGGGGAGGGGGGGCTGGCACCGGGCACCGCGCTGCCCGCGCAGCGCACCCTGAGCACCGCACAGCCCAGCCTGCACCCCGCACAGGAGCGCCGCACATCGCGCACCCCGCACCCCCGCACATCGCGCACCCCCCACCCTGCACCACCGCACGTCACACACCCCGCACACTTTACACCCCACCCTGCACCACCGCACACCGCACACCCCACCTCACACCCCCCGCACCCCACCCCACATTGCACAGCCCCACCCCGCACCGCACATCGCACACCGCACCTCATACACCCCACATCACACACCCCACACTGCACACCTCACCCTGCACCACCGCACATCGCACAACCCCACACCCCACATCGCACACCACACATCATACGCCCAACCCTGCACACCCCCCACCTCACCCCCCACCCTGCACCCGCACATCAGGTCCTGACAAAGCACAGCAGCAGCCCTGGGCAATCACCAGCCCCGTGGCAACCCCCAGCCCTGGCGATTCAGCTGAACCAGGACCCACGCAGTGTCCCCACGGGTTTTATTTCCCACTCACTCTTTTCCTACAGACGCGTTACTGAGTCTTCCCCACCACTGTGGCCACGCTCTCCTGGCTCTGGGTACTGGCTGCCGAGGGCCACCGAAGCAGCTGCATCTGGAATTGAACCGTCAGTGGCACCGGCTGGAGTTCTTGACCCTCCTCCAGTTCAGCAGAGTCTTTGTTTTTTCTTTTTCCTGCGGAAAGAAGTAAATCTGTCACTGGCTTGACAGAGTGAGTCACCCTAAAGGCAGCAGTGTGCAGGGGGGGATTGCCCACCATATTAGCACTGACTTCCGGGTCTTGAGTGAAAATCTATTTGAATATCACTTTGGGTAAGAAGCCCAAAAAGCATCTTTAAGCAGGCAAACAACCTGGGTGCAATTTTGCTTTTTGTTGTTAAGTTCGCCTATAATTCCTGGGACAGAAGAAAGATGCAGAAATAAATCATTTCAAGGATCCTGGAAAAACAAGTGTGGGGTAAAATGAGACCTACGTGAGACTACTTCAGAAGACATCCTTCAATGTCTGGGCAAATTGTTTGCTCGAGACAAAGCTTGCTGCCATTCCTCTTTGAGCCGTCTGGAAGGGATCCCACTTCCTCTGAGAGGACTTATTATTTGTGGGCATTTGCCGACTGGAGATGTAAATCAGCCTCAGCCCCCGGCTGTGAGAGTGCTGGTCCCTACACAGGCTGCAGCGGAGCGAGGGCTGGGAGCCGTCCCCCATGCCCCAGAGCATCACCGCCGCAGCTCCAAGGTGGTGCATGGTACCCCGGTGATGAGCAAGTGCCAAACGACCACGATTTGGTGACTCATGGAGCAGCCAGGGCTGACAGCTACAGCGTGCAGCAGCACTCGAGCAGCCCACCTGCCCCTCCCGCAGCGGCGTCTCTCACCCTGGCCACCATCGGGGTGTACTTGTGAGTCACGAGTCACTGCGGAGCGCACAGACACGGGACACTGCCAGCACTGGGTGTATCAAGCTGTGGGGACAGCGATTTTTAGACACCATCTTTTTGAAATATGCACTCAGTGTCCTCGCTGTGCAGCCGGCCAGTCTGCATGAGAGTCTAATCACTCTGGGTTTCCTGCATCAGCAGCAGCTTTCTGTGCACCCAACACCACCTCCGGCCACACAACCCCCCGCAGAAAGGATTCATTCTCGCTCAAGCTGAAGGGAAGACCTCTTGCATGCACACTGACCACAGTCACCGGGCTGGAAAGGAAGTAAAAAACACCGCTGCTGAACTTCAGTTGTTTGACAGCAGCTCCCTGATTCAGCAACAGTCTGAGCGTATATTGCAGATACACATCTTGTGGGGAACAATAATTCAAAGGCTTTTTTCTTCTTTTCAGGTAGCTGGGAAGACCATCAGCTTCCTTGAGCAGACACTGCAGGGCCCCGAGATCCTCCCCAAAGACGGGGACCTCACTGTGGGCGCCCGTCACAGAAAAGCGCCCCAGGGCTCTTGGAGAAGGGGGTTAATTGCTCTTTTAAATTAGCAACTAAATCTGGTAACACGAGGCTTCTTTGTTAGCTCATTTGGAAGGCTGGCCCGCTCCATGCTCTCCTTGGCCCAGCTGCTCCTCAAGCAGCTTTTCGGCATCGCCCTGCTACTCCTTCCCTCCCCCACTTCCTCCTGCTCTTGCGTTACCCCTCCAATGTGCTGGCACTGCTATTTCTGTAGTCAAAACAAGATTGCTGGAAAAATAACCTGCAAGAGGCAGGGTGAGGTTTGTCTCCAGCAGTTTAAGCAACGCCGCTGGCTGAGCAGGCTGAGCGCTCTGCACTGGGGAGGCAGGGGACACCCGTCAGGGGTCCTGGTGGGTCATGGGTGACAGCAGACTGGGATCTGTTCCCAGCCCCGCCGTGGGCTGACTGAGGCACCTGGGGCACTCTGTGCACCTCATCTCTGAACCAGAAAGAACAATAAATCCCTTCTGCAAAGTGCTTGGAGATGTGAGCTGGAAACGGATGAGGACCTTATTATGCATCCCAGACAGCACTGCCCCCAGCTGCCCGCGCTGCCCCACGCCACCGGCCATGTTTGGCAGCCGACACAGTGGGCAGCACTTCTCTCACCCAAAAATCTGCTTTGCCCTTCTCCCCTGGCACACAGAGCTGGTAGGTGTGTGCCGCTCCCAGGACAGCCAACAGCCCACCTTCGGTGCTTGTTCAGACACCGATTCAACAAGGTGTCCGGGCGTGTCTGACCCTCCAGCAACCGCAGTCAATGGATGCATTCAGAGCCCGAAGCTCAGGATGTGAGTAAGCGCCCTGCTTGGCAGAGCTGGCAGGGTGACGGGGACCTGTGGCTGCCTCCTGGCCGAGCACCACTGCTGTTTGCTCTCGTACACGCCACCCTCTGCCCAGCCAGCTCCTGTCTCCATCACCTTTGGCAGATGCCATGGTTTTCCGGCCGGCCTGACTTTCTCTCTCTGCCTTTGGGTTTTTGCTCTTCTCTTTGCCTTTTTTCCTGTCCTGCAGAGAGAAATGTTTCCACAGTTAGGCTGCGCTGAAATTCACTGCCCGCATTCAATCCTGTCACAGCCATTGCCATCTGGGTTCTGTCACCAGGATTTAAAGGGCAGGGGAAGCAGCAGCACAGTGGCAGGGCTGCTTGGAAAAGAGAATCCAGGAAATTCTGGATTCTATGAAATAGAAAGTGTCGGCACAGCCAGTGTGCGTTGCCGTGCTGAGAGAGCGAGCGCATCAGAGGAAGAGCAAGTGGTTGCTTTCATGTTCTCAAATGGAAAAATAAACTCATCTATTTTTGTAGGCTCATTAAAAGTAATAGTACTTATTGTTAATATCAACATTAAATAACAATACCGGTATTTTTTGGATGGTACTTTGTCAGGATCATTTCACCCCCATTTTATGGAGAGGAGAACTGAGGGATGGAGAGGAGGGATGCCTGGTCCAGCTGCAGGGCAGGGCGTGCTGAACCCCAGCTTGCAGCCCTCCCCATCCCTGGCAGCCCTGTCCCAGGACACGCTCCTTACCTTCTCCTCCAGAGTTGGTGGCTGCAACGGCTGCTCAGTGATCAGGATGCCAAAGTCACACACAGTTGCCAGCAGATCCTCAGTGGCCAGGAGGGTCTCCAGGGTCACTCGCTGGGTGCCCAGGGTCCTCTGAATGGGAGGGTCACTGCGGAGTTCACATGGCTTCTCCTTCTTCTTCTTTTTCTGCTTGTCCCTGAGTGCAGGAACCTGCAGGGCACCAGAATGGAGACAAGCCTCAGCAGAGGACTGGGGTCCCTTTACGAGACAGCAAGCAAACCCAACCCAGCCCCTTGCCCACCACTGCATCCTGACCAAGACGTGTGTAAAACCACCGCTGCCTTCCTCCCATAGCAGGGGGGGACTTTGGTGAGAGGTCTGGGATGGAGCGGAGATTCTCTGACACACCAAACTGGCCCAGGAGAAGTGCCCTCATTCCCCCATCATTGTTTCTGCAACTCAGATGTTACTAAGACATCGTTCTCTCCCAGCACCCTACCTTGGCACTGTCCTTCTGCAGCCCCTGTCCTGCCTTCCCCTTTGTGTCTGCATTTTCTTCTGTATCAGCATCGACAGGCCATGAGAGCACCTGCCCAGAGAGAGGAGCTGGAGCTGCAGGGGCTGAGACACCTGAGGACGCTGGCCCAGGGCCACCACCATCCTGGGCTGCCTCCCAGAGGTAATACAATACCACTGCTGGGCCTCCCAGCAGGTCTTTCCCCTTTCCTCCAGCTCTGCCACACACTCACCTTCTCTTCCATGACCGAGACAATGGTTCCAGCTGCCAGGTAGGACTTCAGCCCCACTAAGTCCCTAGCAGTGTGCTCCTTCCTGTAGCTGCAGTCGATGGTGTCTGCCCAGGGCTTTCCAGGGGTGACAAACACCTTTGCTGTGCAGGGACACAATAAAACTTTGAGGAGAGACCTCTCCTTCCCGAGGACAGGAAGGGCCCCTGGGACGTGACCAGTGTCAATTCATTTGTAATTCCTCATTACCAGAGTGGGCCTTGGGCTCCTCCATGGCTTCAGGCTCCTGCTGGCCCTTTGTTTCTCCTGTGTCCCGAGCAGAGCTGTCCACGTCCATGGTGGCCACCGTGGGACTCTGATGGATTTTTGTTACCTGGAACAGAGAGGGATCTCTTGTCAGGGTATGTCTGGTTGTATCTGCAGGACCCGGGGGCAGAGCTGCCTCCAAAATCCTGTTCCCCAGACCACCCTTGTCTTTGGAAGAAGGGGCAACAGTGCCAGGGACGGGGTCTGCTACGGGAGGAGGGCTGTAAATGCACTCCCATGTGCCGAGCAGCGCTGGGATCCCCCAGAAGGACAGGGAAACGTGGACAGCAGGGACTTGTCCTGCCAGATGTGGCCATGCATGAATTCTGTCCCCAGTACTGCTGCTGCCCACACCAGGTCTGTTATGAACAGCCTCGTTCCTCAGCCTGGAGGTGAAGTCCCCCTGACTGTGACCTGCCACTGCCTGTTGCTTTCAGGAGCTTGGTTAAGCACAAACCTCAGCGCTGCCACCTTCCTCCATCTCCTTGCCCTGGGCAAACTCATACGTCACACAGTAGCTGTAGGTGATCACCGGAGCCTCGAAGCCAACCTCCAGCTGCTGACAAGTGCTGGGATCAGGGACTCCCTTGATTTTCCCAATGCTCACAACCACTCGTGCTTCGCTCCTGATCAGCTCTAAAACAAAGACAATCTTGCTATGAAGCTGCAGCACGCTCCTTCCAGAGCGAGGAAGCTACACAGCAAGCGGAAGCCTCCAGGACACCATGATCCCACCACCTAGCATCCTTCCCTGCCACAGCTAACGCTGTGACAAGCCACTGCCACATGGGGTCACTCCAAAGCCGTGCAAACATCTCCTGGCTTGGTTGCTTTGCCTCCCTGGTTAACGTTTTAGACTCCAAGGAGCACATCCAGCGCACAAGCTCGTTGAGTAGGGGACATTAAGAGGAGCTTCCCACCCCTGGGTGTCCCCAGGCCCCTGCCTTCATCCCAGTTGGGGACGTGCCATGCTGCAGAGGCGGCACTGGTTCCTGCTGGCAGTGTGGCATGCACATGGGCATCTTCCCTAGTGGAGATGTTCCTCTTCCAGCAGCTCAAGACGGAAATGCACTGTCTGAGTGTCTAGAAAGCAAAGATGGGGGCAAACCATGACAGCCAGGCAGTGCTAGGGTTGGGTTCTTCCTGCAATCTTTGGATCTGATTAAGGCTAAAATTACCTCGATTGCAATTACACTGCTGCAGGGTCCTCTGCCTGTCACCCCACTTGTACTGGTGGGGTAAAAAGGCACAGGGAAAGATCACTGAGGAGAGACAAGAAGTCAACACTGGATCCAGAGTTTGCCCTGAGGACTCCTAGCTCAACCATGATGAAACCACCTCCTGAATCACAGGGTCAGTACAGACAGGTTCAAAGGTGAAGGCTCACCTGGCTGCTTTGCCAAACTGCGGAATTGGTGCCTCTCATCAGGTCCTATGTGGATGTCATCGAGGATGGAGAGCTTGGGCAGGCTGTCCACAAGGAAGCCTCTGTAAGTGGGAATGAGAGCCAGTGGGTTCCCTTGGAGCACCAGGATGCGGAGCTTCTGCAGACTGGACAGTTGGGAGACCAGCCCCAGCAGATCCGTGAAGTTGTTAAAGCTCAGGTCAAGGGAGACAAGATTTGGCCTAAGGAGAGAACCCAGAGAAGAAGGTTAGGCAAACAGCATCCAGCTGAGGATAGAGAGCTACTGCCCTGGGTCAAAAAAAGAAAGAAAAATTCTGTTTCCCCAGCACAAACTGGGTCAAACCCGGGAAACCAATGGTACAATCTCAAGAGGACAGTTCCAACTTCCCGAGCCATATGGTCCATTGCCAGTCTGCCCCACAACTCAAAAACATGTTCCTTTAGCATCCGTTAACCATCACGCTGCATCATTTGGTGATGCAGCCTAAGCTTTAGATCCCTCCCAGGGCAGACTCCCAGGAGGGGCTTTGGGAAGGGCATGGAAAAAGGCAGCCGTCCAGGGACATGGGAACTGAGGTGAGCAGGGTGTCAAGGCAGTTCCCTAGGTGATCTTCCCACTCCACGCCTTGGCCACAGACCAAGACACCCTCTAAGCATGAGACAGAAGACATCGAACAGAGACAGAGCGCTCTGCACAGGCGCTGGGCACAGAGCACAGAAACAACTCCGCTAAAAGGCTCTAATTTCTTAACACAGGCCACCCTGATGCCTTAAGATCATCTGTTCATGTCTGCCCACCTCCCTTTTGAAGGAGGCCACATTCAGCCTGTGGTGTTACCAGAAGGCTGCAGTGAGGTACTTGTCCTGCGAAGGGCCACACAGCCTGTTGTATCCCAGCCCCAAGTGCTGCAGCTCTGGAGGAGGATGAGCGCACAGGTCCTGCAGATCAGCCACAGCGTTGCAGCAGAGCTCCAGGACCTGCCTGGGACAGAGGGAACAAAAAACACCCTTTGCAATGAGCTGTTCCTGGCACGCCCTCAAGCTGTTCGTCTGCTATTGTGTTCCCAGATGGGACCTCCTTCCCCATCCTGCCGTCACAAGGCATCGCTCACTCACCTTCAATGTCCGGGGCAGGTTGGCCGAGGTTATCCTGCTGATGTGGTTGGCACTGAGGATGAGCTCCTCCAGCTGATGTAACTGCAACAGACCCTCGTCAACCTCCTCCACCTGCAAAGAGTTGGGTTTGGACAATGCATTCCCGAACCACCTCATGGCCAAGGTGACATCGACCATGTAGTGTTGATCCACATGACATATGTGTAACACTGATTAGGTTCAAATCACTGGGCTGGGGCTGGGGGGAGTAGTGGCATCTGGGAAGATCCTGGGATGGGGAAGGTGTCATTTTCCTAGGATGTTTTCCCTCCCAGCATGGAGATGTGGTTTCCTGGCCTGGTGATGGGTAGCTTTATAGGCACCAGGCAGCTGTACTTACTCCTTTGTCAATGATCCGCAGGGACCTGAAGACTTGGAAGATGTTGGAGCTGTGGACGAGCTCAGGCACCACCACAGCCATTTCCCGCAGATGCTGGTCCTGGGGACTGCAATCCGGTGGCAGGGCCCAGGGGCTGTGTCGGTCACGCAGCAGGTCCATCAGCGTCTCGGGGCTCTCCTCACCCAGCAGCACGGTCTCCTGCTGCCTGGCTGGGTCTGCCCCCGGCCCCAGACGGCCTCTGCAAGGGCTCCTGCGTGCATCGAAGCGGGACTTGTTCTGCAGAGAGGGAGAGGGGAGAGGCAGTGACAGCCCTGCAGACCGCAGACACCCCCCACCATGTCCCATGACTGTGCCCCCATGGCCCCCCTACCCAGCTGCCAAGGCCACAGGGGAAGTCCTGCAGACCCAGGCGCCGCAGGTGCTCCCAAAAAGCAGCCGAGACGCTGCAGCAGCTGGGTGCTGCCATTATATGGAATGCGTCCCCGTTGCTAGGAGATGGCAGGGACGTGGATGCCCTGGGGACAGGGAAACAAGCTCTGCAAGCGGAGCCGCAGAGTGAGCCTGGGACGGCACTGAGCTCCCCAGGTTGGGAATAAATCCCTGTTTTTCTGGATCTCCCCCTGGGTTCTGGGGGCTGCTCCCCACCAGGGAAACAGCAGGCAGCCTTGTGCAGCATTCGCAGGGTGCAGCATCAGCCCTGTCCCCTGGCCAAGGACCTGTGACATGGCATTTGCCATTTCACTTATCAACATCCTGAGTGTCACTCAAGTTTCGGGGAGGAAGCAGTCAGGCTCTCAGTTAGCTGTAAAAGCACTGCTGTTCACTTGCGAGGAGGGAGCCGCTGCCACAGCAGCACAAGGCCATCGGAAAACAAAGTTCACAGCTAAAAATACCAGCTCCTAAAAATACCACCTCCTTGGAAAAAGTAGATGAGACCCAGGAACAAAAGCCACATCTCTGCCTCAGGTCAGATTCAGGTCTCTACGCTCCGAGGTTTATTTGTTTTTTCCAGTGATAGGTGTTGAGGCAATGGCTACAAATTCCATTTTAGGGAGCCTACAGAGGAGTCTGTGTCAGCAAAATTTCACCAAATGAATTGCAGATGCTCTGCAGCATCTGGAGGTTACGTGGTGGAAAGCTGAACTTCCACTAAGGTTGGGTTTTACAGGACAGATGCCGATCTGCTCCCTTATCAGCTCAGCAGCTTATCACAGCTGTGTACAGCTAGGAAAGGATGTGCAGAGCACGCACACGCTGAGAGACAGCGGCATGCCATGGAGTGGAATAACCAGGCAAACTGCTATCCCCAGCTCAGTAGAAAACGAAGTCAAGTCTTCTAGAAAGCTTTGAAAAAGCATCACCAGTGGTTGAATCATGTTTTGTGGAAAAGCCAAACTGTAAGAATGCCACTTCTCTTATTTGTATCACTGTTACAATTAACCGGGCCCCGTTGCCATGAGTGCTGCACACTGGTTCCCTGCTCTCGGAGGAAGACCGTCTGTGATTCCCGGTGGTCTCTTGGATGTCCAAGCTCACGCACCATCCACACATCTTGCAGCACGCTCTGGGGCACTAACCAGCTGCACCTCTCTGCTCTTTTGGTGCTTCCAAACAAGCAACCAAGATCACCCTTCTACCCGCCTGTACCCATCATTGTCTTTGTAGGGATGTTCCCAGAGAACACCTTGCACAAAGAAACATCTCTCTCTCCCTTTCTCTCTCCATTTTGCCCCCAAATAATAATAAAAACCTCAAATAAAAAAAGCACCTCCCAGAACTGTCCTTTTCTGGTTCTTCTCCAGCACTCTGCTGTGCTGTCTGCTGCCTCACGCCATAGGCCATGGTAACTCATTCTCTTCCTTAGCATTATTTAGCGCTTGGGACCATGGTTTGTGCAAGAAGAAATACATCCCTGTGGGATGGCTGCATCCCTCTCCTTGGCTGTCCGGGGCTCCCTCGCAGCACGGTGGCAGAACCACGTTCAGTTTGTGAATCTCCATGATCGTGGCTTCAAGCAAACAACTGAGGCGTAAGGTTACAGGCTGGTGGGACCCTGGTGCAACACGGCCCAGGGGAAATGTCTGTTCCCATTTCAGGCCCTGGGAATCAGTTCAGCCCAGAGAACTGGAGTCCATACACGCACCAAGCTTTTTATGTTCAAAAACAGACTCTTTCACACAGAAAACAGAACTAATTATTTTGACAACAAGCTGTTGTTCCTTGAATGTTTTCTGTTGACTTGAGACACATTTGTCTCTGAATCGATGACTACCTTTCAGGCACATCGTTTATTGCAGAGATGGCAGCACGAGTGTGTCTATGTCACTGCGTATTCACAAAGGTACGTTCATAGAGGTTTCCTCTGCCTTCCTTTCTGTCCTAAACTATTAGTAGTTCTGCAGGTCCTCTTCTGATCACAGCCTCAAACTTGTAAATCCTAGGAACAATTTTTCTCTGTTTTGGTGAGCGTGAGAATTTTCTGCATTTAGTTACTGGAAACAGAAAATAGCCTCAGGGGATTTAGAGGGAAGGGTGACCGAGATGGGGAGGCGGAATCCTGGACATCCTCTGCTGGGTTATGTGAGGGGGGGTCACACCTTGGGGACAGGGTCTTACAGACATCCAGAAAAAGGATATATATGCATATATATGTTGGCCTGGAGGCCTGACCTGCCTTGCACACAAGCCCCTCATGGCTTTTTCCCTCCCTGCGTTAGCCCACTCTTATATTGTTGACCCTGCAGGAGAAGGTTGCTGGCTTTGGGCACCAATGATGTGCTTGCCTGTTCCAACCATGTTTTTTAAAAAAAAAAAAACAACAACAGAGCTTATGTTTCTAAATCCTACATTTTGGAGAGCCCAAGGATTTAGTTGGGATGGCTAAGCCAAGTGTCCTGAACTCCTAGTCAAATAAACGATACAGGACACCTTCTGTGTCAGTTTGAAACTGCATCTAGATCACAATCAGTGAAGACTCATTTGAACCAACTTTTGATGCAATCTTCCAAAAAAGAAAAAACCCCAAACTATCACCCACAAAAAAAAAAAAATTACCACGGAGGAGCCACTGACGCAAAACTCCACAGTACTTAAATGCAGCTTGGCTGTCCACGTCTACAGCAGTCCAGGCAACAGGCAGCTTGAACACCAACCTCCAGCACGCTTTCGGCCAAGTCAAGCTGCTCTCCAAGCCCGCCATGAAACGTCCAGCAGGTGGGTGCGACTTAACACGTTGTAAGGTTGCGTTGGTTGATGCTCATCGCTAGCTCAGCCACTTAATGTCATACGCTTTAGAAATGTAGCACGCTGCACAAAACCAGGAAGTTTTGCAAAAATGATGCAGAGGCTTGAGACTAATCATTGTATTCTTTCTTTTTTTTTTTCCTTTTGTTCCCCCCTCTTCATTCGAATGCAGAGATCAACAGGTTTGCAATCTTCCTCTTCTGTGCACTGGTTCCTTTGGGCTCCTTGGCACCAACAGCTACCTCAGAAGGAAGCAAAACTACTACAGGACAGAGGCGGAAGCATTTTACTACCCCAATAAAGCCATTAGCATCAGTGATAGAAAGGCAAGCAACAATCTTGTTTAAAAACTACGTAAGTGTACTATTTTACATTTGCTGTGTCTATGTCTGTGGAGAAATTTCTTGAAATATTATAAAATACTAGAAAGACTATCAGAAAAGAAATATTTGGGTTAGAACCTAAAATAGTCTCTGCTCTGTATTCCATACAAGAAGGAAAGCATTTACATTGCATTATTTTAGGGCAGAATTGGAGCAATGTCTAGGACAGCTGGAGAAAGCTTGGGCAACCTTGTCTCAGCTACCTGCTAGCTACGCTCTTCCAGACTAAATTGTTCCTTCTTGGTCTCCTGAGCCATGCTAGGCTTGAAGAAGGCATCTTTTTGAATGGAACTGGTCAGATCATTAGAAACATGGAGAGGATCACCTTGCTCTTCGGTCTGATCCTAGTACTAGAGCAGTCAGGAGTACTTCTGCTGAAAATCCCACTCAGTCCATCCTTTCCTTGGCAATGGCAAAATATGCACTGAACCCAAGACTCAATGCTTCAGACAAATCTCAATTTCTGGGAACGTGTTCCCAAGAGTACCTTGATAAAAATCAATGTAAAAGTTTCCCCTGAATCCATTCTTGAAATCAAAACCATTTCTGCTGAAACAGATGAAAATATGCTCAGGTCAAAGCAAACCTCTTGCATGAGTAAATTTTGCCCATGTGGCAGATTAAAAAAATAAAAAAGAGAGACTTAGAAAAGCTGAAAACAAAGCCAAGCAGGCTATTAAGATAGAAAGTCCTGCCACAGATAGCGTGCAATACCTACTTGATAAAAGGAGCATAGGTGTTTATACGGTTATTGAATAACAACAAAAAATCCCCGAGCATACACAAACTGAAAGACAGGTGTGTATGTGCCTAGACATTCAAACATGAAGCGACTACCAGGAAAGATGTAAACGAAGACATTAATAATTTCTCTCTCCTCTTCCTCCCCTCCAGAACGTGTGTAGCTCTGTAAGGCCCAAAACCGTGCGCTGGTTCACTGCCAACTCCCAAGCCCAAGCCATGGTGAAGAAAATACCCGAATGCCCAGCTTTTGACGCAGATTGCTGCGTTTTCCACATTTTCCACAACATTTTGCAAAACTTGAAAAGCGATATAGAATTAATCTGTGGTAAGAATTTAACTCAGTTTGTCGATGCAAATATCCATCAGCTAAATGTGCCATTGAGTGAACGAGCTGCGCTTTACACCTGCAAGAACGAAGACCTTCCGCAGATGGATCGTAGCCAGGTCCAGAGGATGAAAACGGCAGAAAAGAAGACTTATATCTGGTGGATTCTACAGAAATATGAACAATTTATGAAAAATACAACAAAAAAGTACTCTTCAGCAGAAATATAATATGCCAGGATGAAAATATAACTTTAAGATACTAGAGACTCGGGTAATGTGACCCATCAGTAGTTACGTGATCAGTTTGGTACCAGGAACATTGATAATGTAATTTCTGTTCTACATATTATATCATCTAGTTTAATTTAATATTTAAAGGATGAATGTCTTAAGTTATTGATCCCATTTATTATAAAATTATTTATACTGTTTTATTTGCAACAGCATATAAAAAGGATGGACTGATGTAACTCAGGGTGATTTAGTTAACCAATCGTGACATACATAAGCAAACAGGATAGCATGATTTCAGTAATTTTAATGTTATTTATATTTTTATCTTGCAATTATTTTTTCAAAGAAAAGCTGATTGTCAGTAGACTGATTTTCTACGTCTGTCTTTGCTAGTGAATTGTATTTATGAATTTATGTAATACATCTCTTTTTATAAATTTATTTAAGCAATTATATAGTTTACATATATTTATTCAGATTTTTAACTTTTATATTTTAATGCTGAAAGGGATGAATGATGTATTTGCTACTTAGTAGGTGAATGGTTTTACTCATTTTCTGTCATTATTTTTGGATAAAACCCGGTATTTAATTAAAACAAGATTAAATAAAACTAATATTGCTGGATTATTTTTTTATTATGTTATTCTTTTTTACAATATTTTTGCACTGAAAACTTAGTGTTTTATTAAACAGCAAATTAACTAGTTGTTTCTGGTCCTTACGTTAAAGATATTAGAAACATCACATATTCTCATTTCCCGTCCATTTTGATTCATAGACACGAGGCAGTTTTACTTCTTAAGATACCAACTGGTTTCTCGTTTGGACCTACCAGGGGATAAATTGTTTTCTAATTAGCCCCTTCTTCTGAAGGGTGAATTCTGCATCACAGCTCCAGAGTCTGCTTTGGGTTTCCAAGTTTTCGTTGGTTCATGGCCAGCACCAGCTCTGCTGGAAACATGCTGGATTACCTCCGACGCAAGCACCGCACTCAAACGCGGCTGAGCTAATTATCGCTCCTGGAGCAAAAACACTCAAATGGTCTGGGAGCAATAGGACTTGTCATATACTTGTTTTCTTTTTTTTTTTTTTTTTTAACCAACTCCTCATTATTGTAAGTAATGGTAAGGTTAATAATAATAATAACAATAATACAATTATTTTAGTCTAAATTACCAAAGTTCAAGCCAGCCTAAGCATTAGAATCAGTTCCAAAATTATCTGTAAAAAAATAAAGGTTCCAAAAAATAACATTATTTATCTATATATATAAAAAAAAGTAATTTGAACTGAAACGCCCACTTAAAACACAAGTAAAGGATTGCTCCTCTTTCTGCTGCCATCCCCTGTGTTCATTATTGGTGGTCCATACCAGCACACAGCCCTGTGCAGGCCTGATTTGCTCAGGAGTATTCATATTTGTGCTCTGAATGTCCAGGGAATTGCAGCTGGCTTGAGCCCCCCGCACCCCTGTGGCTCCTTCCCTGCGAGGCTGTGAAAAGCCCAAGGGATGCCGGAGTGAGGGAGTCTGGTACCAGTTCATCTCCTCCACCCTCCTTCCAAATCATCGCAACGCAAATACATCAGTGTCCAACTCACCCTTCTGGTGCAGTGGTTCTTCAAGATGGTGCCATTAGTGCCAATGCAGCTGTAGCTCTTCTTCCTCCCGTTGCTGGAGAACCGTCCCTGTTCTGCCCAGACTTCTCCAGGAAGGGTGGCTTCTTGACATCAACTGAGTCACTGCCCGTCCCCAAAGAGCACTAGTCTGCAGAGGGGTCCTAGAAAAGTATTCTAGTTTCCTAAGAGGAACAGAAGGACCAAGCTCCTTGCTGGAGCCAGGGGAAGAATTCCTCCCAAATGGAACCAATTTCAGACACCACCATGGAGATGTCACATAGTGGTGACAGGCAGAAGGATGCGGGCAGATTGGACCCCGTTACCCTGGTTTCTGATGTAAACACAAGCTTTCTCTCTGTTAGTGCCACACTGGCACACCTTGAATTCAAAGAATGTTTTAATAAACCACCTCTCTGACCCGTGGGAGGTTCGTGCAAACATGGTGAGCCCAAAACTGGGTATTTGCTCATGATGCCTTCTGCATCAGGAAGGCACCTGCCACTCCTGGAAGTCTCAGTGCTAACCCCTGTGAGAAGCAGACATATGCTGGTGGCTGGGGCACTCTCTGAAATTACTCTGCTTAGTTCCAGGTCTAACAAATTTTCCAGGGTCCCAAAAGTGCAATTCCAACCTTATCTCCTTAATTTTTAATAGAGAAAGAAGAATGAATGGAAAAGGATCACTGACTGGGGATGTGCTTATCCCCAAAGCAGAAGCAACATCTGTTGACCTTATCAGGTAGGGTCAGCAAACCACCACAAGCAGGAAGACATTTACATCCTGAGGGCTTAGACATCATCATTTCCAATAGCTGACACAAACCACTTAAACCTTGCTAAACCAGCGGATTACACAGGGCCACTCCCTGCAGTTTCTTGTCTCATGCACACCTTTTCTTCCACCTTCTGAATATGTAAATAGCTAAATGAAAGTGTTTTCCTTGGAAAGGGAAACAGATTTCCTCAAAAGCTCAAACAAGATCTTCAGGTGAGTCAGATGGTCCGTCCCAATTCACGTCATGGGAAGTGCAACCTGAAAAAGAAGAGTTGTTCTTCCCCACAGGGGCACAGCTCACCCACACGGGATGCACGCTTCAAACAGGGAGACACAAGCTTAACGCAAAACTGTGGCAAGCCGCTGTCCTCCTCACATGTACTTGAAAGGGAACGGTGCTTTGCCACAAGCGTTTGGGATGCAGCAAGGCAGAGGCTGGCTGACACCAGAGCATCAGACTGCAAAGGGCTGAGGTCAGGAAGTGATGACCAGCACCTCACTGCGGAGTCAGGATGAGAGTGTCAGTGCATGCCTAGGTGAGCGAGACAGCAACAGCAGATAGCCTGATGCACAAAGGGACACGACTGTATCACTAAAGCACTTCTGACATCTGCATTATGCTCATTTCTGCAAGCTCATACAGCAAACCGCCACTGATGTTGTCTGGCAGAGTTTATTTAGGTTCTGTAAGCAGCCTATGGATGTGTGGCTGCTCAGGTACTGTCCTTTCATCTATCCCGCTACAGTTTCCCTGCCAACCTTGGGTAGACATAGAGGCTGCTTCTTTGAAAAGCTCTTCGCGCTTCTCTGAGAAGATGGGTCAGCTTCAGAAAGGGAGGGACATTAAACAGGTTAGAGTCACACGCCGGATGACTGAGCTTGGACTGCAGAGCAAAGAGATGCGAGAGCCAACACCAGCCCTAATGCAGAGGGGGTTGTGTGGCTTCCTTTGCAAGAGATGCTCAGGACCTCTGCTGCCCATGCCCAAGGCAGAATGCTCAAAAATTCATGCCAAAGCCCACAGGTTCTCAAAAGGTGACTTGAGCATTCACAGAGAAAAAGGCTCAGACAAGTCAGTCCCAAGAGGAGGCGGCTGCCAGCCCCAGACAGAACAGTGCGAGAACATCTACAGATCTGCAGCTCTCCTGGTGCAGGATTGTCAGGGCTAGAAAAATCCTCCTCAGGGCTGTAAATGGAGGGGATACACCTGCGCCACACAGTGCATCTCTGCTGTGAGATAACGAGGTGGTCACCAGCAAAGCTTTCTTGACAAGCAGTTCCCCATTTATCCTGACTGAAAACAACACTGTTGGCTTTCAAGGCCCATGAGGAATTTCCAGTTGAGATGGAGGAGTCACCCACGGGCTTTGTAAGTGTCAAAAGAGCAGGCAGCAGGAGCATTTAAGGACACGATGAGTTTAATCTTTTGTGGGTTTGTTTCCATTTTGTGATGGAAAGGTGTTGGGGTTTGCGATACACACACCTTGTTCTGAGACAGGAAGATGTTAAACATCGCTCTGGGTGACACCAGTGACTGTTCCGTGTTTGCACACAGGGAACTTCCCCAACTCCCAGCTGTTCATTGTTTGCCCACCCCCTGGTGATGCACATGCTCAGGAGGAGAAAGTCCTTAGGGATGAGACAGGCATAGAAGAGCTCCTGAGGGTAAATACAGCTTAAAAAAAATAATAATAAAAATCTAGTGAGCTTTCCATTCTTTCACACGCAAACAGAGCCCTAAGTGCCAATTCCCTTCAACAGCAGTGATGTCATTTGGTGTAATTTCCATAGAACAAATGTAGGCCTACTTTTGGCACTGTTAAAGGATTAGCAGAATCAGCCACAAAAATAAGCTATTTCAATAACTATCTTTTGGCATATCAGCTACAGTCATACCAGCCTCACTGAAATCACCACAAAATCAGTATTAAAGAAACAGTTCTGTCCAGCCACAGCTTCCTCGTGAGAAATTCGATAGCATCATCGCATTAACATTGGCATTTCTATGCTTCGTCAAGAGCAAACTGAGGCTGAGGTGTTAGTTTATCACTGTTTAAATAGCACTGTTCCTCCAAGAAAGGTTTGATAGCATCGCTGCTGTAACACTGGCATTTATGTGCTTGGTCAAGAGTGAAGTCAGATTGCAGTGTTGGTTTATCGCTGTTTAAATAGCAGTAAAGAATCACTGCCTTCTGCCAAAATGCTTTATGTGACATTAAGATAGAGATATTAAAAAAACTAAAGGCAAACAGAGTAAGAAAACTGTTATACCTTCTCCTGGAACCACAGGCCTGACTCATCAGAAGTTCTCATAAGCTGTATTAAGTCAAAGCCACCAATCACAAGGATGAGATTAACCAGCATCAGCTCTTGCGCAATGATTTTAAAATAAAATCTCTCTTTTCACTCATCTATTACCTTTCAGTTCAACTAGAGTCTCAGTCACCCAATGCTGCTTCCATGAGGCAAGAAAATCCAATATACCAATGAGGTGATTGGCAACTGAAGCCCAGAGAGCTGAAGTGTCCTACCAGGGAAAAACAAAAATCAGTCATTAAAGAAAAACACTATTTGTTCCATTTTTTAAATGGACTTAAGCAGCTCAGTGCCTAACACTGCCATCAATTCCATGGGAATACCATGTTGTCCAACCTTAGTGCTGCTCTGTGAGGTCCACTGTCCAGGCAGTATGTCAGCCAAGTGCCCCAAATCCAAGTCTGCAAGGAAATAAGACCATCAGGGCTCAAGGCATTGGTGCAGCCCCTACAGGCTTAAGAATTTTACCTTTCTTGGAGAAATAATAGGTCTACCTTTGAATTACTAGCCTGTTAGAAGTAGGTGTAAAAATAAATAGATGTTTGCTTAGTTTCGTGAAAAGAGGTCCCTCTCACTAGTCCTATCACCTTAGGAATACATTTGGAAAATTATGTTATGCAAAATGTGAAAGTTATGGTTACCTAGGGTGAAGAAACATGTACTTTCTGTAGACGCTTGGACTTGTGGAGATGGTACTTTAGCCCACCTGTTCATTCCCAATCTCTAACCTGCTTCAGTGAAGGGGAGCAGAGTTGAAAACAGAGGGTAATTTTCAATTTTTGCTAATCTGGCTAACGCTTACTCGGGTGAGACAGGGAACAACCCAGCACAGAGCAAATACAGCCTGGCAGCCAATGCGTGAGAAAAGGAAATAACTCGTAGACTCAGAGTGAGTTGATTCTTTCAGTTAAAAGGGCTCAAGAGGCACCAAGTTTCTTAAAAGAGAGTCCAAGCTTCAGAAGCTCAACAGCAGGTACAAGACTTGCAATGGGAAAGCCAAACACACCGATCCCAAAGGGGTGCCTTCGGCATTGCTAATAGCGAAATGAGCCCTTGTCGCCTTTCAGAGTGGCAAAAAGGATGGCAGGTGCTGGTCCTGGTCTAGGAACAATTCCTCTTAGCATTTCCCCCCATCCAGTTAGAAAATAAAGGCATTACAACCCAGTTTCTTCCAAAAAATAACCTTTATTGTTTTGGTTGTAAATATAAAAAATGCATTGCACAATTTAACAGACCTACTGAAAAGTGCTACATATCAACAGCACAACAGAAGTTGTGTCATGCAACAGAACAGGAAACCTAGGCAAAGCAAGAGCACAACCTGAAGTCCTCATACCTCCAAGCTTTTTTTTTTTCCTTTTTTTTTTTTAACAAGAATGAACTCCACTTAAAACACATTTAAATACAAGGTTAGAAGAAGAAAAACAGCAATTTATTCACTGTATTGTTAATTAAAAGGCTTGCTCCTAACATTGATATCTTTTGATTCAAAACCTTATTCATGTTGTAAAAATTCAGATATAAAAGCAGTTCAGACCGTGGCTAGAAAGTCATTCTACTGTTGTATATCTAATATGTGTTTCTTTGTAACTGAATCAAGTTTTACAGCTCAATCTACAATTCGGTACTACCACTTCTGCTCTAACGCAGTAAATGAGCATAAAATCCAACCAAGAATGAAAGAAAAGGAAACCTGATGCCTTAACTGATGTTGTGGGAACAATATTGGGTTCCTGTAAAAGAAAACACCCCAAAACAAATGATCTCCTCTGAAACTCAAGCGTATAAACTGAGGAGCAGTAGGAAAACTCCTGTTGTCTCACCTAATCAAAAAACCTCCAAAAAGTCACCAATAGTTGTCCATAGCCTTCGAGACTGAGACGACTGAATCCCTAAAGCACCTAAACCAGGTATCCTCAGCCTTTTGATTTGGGGTGTTTTTTTGCCATGCAATAAAGGTGGAAAGAAACCAAAAAAGAAAGGATGGAAGAAAGGAAAAGGTCAAATAGTTAACAACACATTCTATTTGCAACAGTATCTTCTAGTTGGTAACATCAAGGCAAGAATTACTCCAGAAACAACGAAAGTGAAATAACATTCACATATTTTGTACTACTAGAACATTACCTTACTGAATGTTTCCGCAGCGAGCTTTGCTCTCCTGATCTCAAACTACTCTGCAGGAGTTTTGTGTTTTAAAAGCAAACAAAAAAAAAATTTACCTGCCTCTCTCAGCTCACGAGAGAGGAACACATGCATACACACACACACACATACTCTCAAGGGAATGTACAAAATTCCTGAAGATACAAAGTAAAGGGATGTTATTTTCTAATGCGATTTGACAGCCCTTTGTCTTTTCGAGCCATTCCATATTTAGAGATTTAAGCATTTTCATATTTACTGGGTTTCTGTCAAACTTCTGGTACGACAGTAAAGTACGTGTGTGCGTATGTGCCTGTGTACATGGGAGGGGAGGACGGTGAAGTCCACAGGAAAGACGCAATTTTTTCCATACATACACACAATTTTTCACAACCTCAGTTTCAAAGGGACACAGTAATGTCATTCAGATAAAATCCTCTTAAAACCCAGGGAAGCCCCACTTTGTCAATTCACTGAATTTTCCACATAGCACTGTAAGGGAAGAATGTACAACTTCAGATAAATCAAATGCATACAGGACACCAAGATCTAAGGCACAGATGGAAACATTCTAGTAAGTCTCCATTCAAGGAAGCCTTCCCAAGGGGTCTAGAAAAGCATGGAAGAATATGCCCATCAGGTCAAATGGTATTAATTAAGAATCCTTTGGTTTTGTGCAGAAATCAGACTGCCAAGATGAAGCATACGCTTGTCTCTGTTCCTACTGCTCATTAATTCGTTCAATTCTAGTTTGCTCCTGCACTTTCACCACTTATTCCTCTTGCTAACAGGGAGCATCAAATAAGCCTAATAACTACATCAGACAATGCAAAAGTTCTCCAGAACTTGTGTTTGGGGTGGGAGCCATCTACAATGTATTGATTAAGAGAACTCAAGGTCAGGAAGAGCCACTAGACAATCTCAGTTTGACTTTGTGCATATCACAGGCCATAAATATTTGATCCAGCCACTCCCTTATTGAGTGAAATACGTTGGATTTGACTGAATATGACTTGTATTCAATTATATGGGGATTCTTTAAAAGTTTAGCACCAATTCCTTGAAGACAGCAGTGCATCATCTGTGATTCTGTGCAGAGTACAGGCACCATGTGTTTTGCTTGCTTAAGTATACTTTGGTGACACTGAGGAAACTGGACCGCTTAAATTAGGGGAGAAAGCATTACCAAACTTTTTTTTTCTTTAAAGAAATACAGTATTTAGACTCCTCAATGGGTAAGACAGATAGACAAAGGAGTTAAAATATAAACCGAAGTGGAAAACTATGCAGGAATTAATACATATGTGGTCAATCTTTTTTCATACTGATCCTCAGTACTTCTACTGTGCAGATGTGAGACATGATACAGCTTTTTCCTCCTGTGTTTCCAAATGAAGTGAAATCACACATCTCAAAAGGTTGACTGATAAAATAATTCTGATTTGCAACAATAGGGTGAGAAAATACACTGAATCACTGCTTCAAAGAGCAGCCACATCATTTCTGATAACTGCACTACGTGGAAAGTATCTTTTCACTTTTCCTTCCCTCCCTCCTACACTCTTGTCTAAGTAAGCAATCTTTAATTTTTTTCTCTTTATTATGTTAAGATTTGCAGTCTTTTAATAGTGCCATGAGCTTGCTTCTTCATCACAAGTTATAAGCACTTTCCCCCCAGTCATAACCAGTTCACGGTGCAATGAGCATGATATTTTTTCCATCAACATCCGGCTACAAACTGCTAATGGGCAAAATTTTAACAGCTCTGTCACACTAGCCCTTCCTGTTCCTTTAAGGTCCCTTTCAGTTTCCAATCCATTCAGTGAGATCTGAGATGTTAGGATTTAAGCTTAGAAGTTGCCAGACTTCCCTGGGCTTTCAAGTATGCTTGCAGTGCACTTTGCTTGTTGAGACAAAATGCTAACGTCATTGATACTAGTAATGGTAAAAATCAAGCACAATCACTGCCTGACAAGCAGGAGACCACACCGCAGTGGAGGCATTACAGGATCTGTTCGTCTGAAAAGTACAGCAAAAACACAAGTGGGTCTGTTCTTGCACAATTTGCCTACTGATTTCTTTCTAGAAAACCGGATACATATTTTTAACATGCAAATATGCATGTAGATATCTATGCATCTCAATGAGATAGCCCTGTAAAGAAAACTTGAGGGATGCTCCCCAGCTAATCACAGTGTTAAATGACTTTACTGGAATCAAGTTCACAATCCATGATAAAAATGGGAGGATTTAAAGCACTGATTTAAAAAGGAATTTACACTTACTCGACACTTTTTATCCAGATGCATTCTGAAGAATATTGCTCAGTTGATTACAACATTATGTACGAAAGACCTAGGTACAGTTTCCCCCCCAGAAAATCTACGCACTATTTAATTACTACGACAACCTTTATACACTATTTCAACAAACCATTCCTTAGCTGAGGCCTGGATTTTTGTTGGTTCTACCACAGGAACACAGGTTTTCACACGTGCACAAACTTCAAATGATGTATCAGATCTACTGGGGAGAAAAAAAAAAAAAAAGAAAAAAAAAGAGCATCTCCTCGTTTGTCTGCACAGCTACAGAAAGGCATTTTGGTATGATGGCAGATCATGCCATTTTGTCTTCCCTTTCGGCTCCTTTGCCCCCCCAACAGTCCCCTTCAGCCCCCAATTCTTCAACTCACAGTATCTCTGCTCAGGGAGAGGGCCCTGGGTTAACCTTTCATGCTTTCTTCTTGCTGCAGTCCTGCTCACACATAAGCAAACTCTGCAATGAAAGCTATTAGCTGCAAAATCTCAGGACAAAGAAGAAAGAAAATTCTGCCCGTGCTTAGTCCTTCTCCTCAGGCCTATTGTTTCTTTTTAAGCTTTGTCCCATCAAGTAGAGAGGACTGGGGGCAACACTGAGAAAAATGACATCCCCCGAAGGAGAACCTACTGACCCCATTTCAGCTTCTGCAACGCCCAAATATTTTAGCTGCTCATTTTAGCACTGTAACAGTCTGCTGATCGCCTCCAGGCAGCCTGCTTTGGAAACTGGAAGAAAACGTCTCAGAGGAGGTACAAGGGAAACGTTACCCACAGTTTGCATAGCTCTTAAGAATCAGAATCGAGTAATGAGTGGAATTACAAGGGTCACAGGATCATTCCAGACTATGAACAATCAGCTGGAATGAATATCCCAGTGCTGTCTCAGGATGGACAGATCATCACTGGTGTAACGAGACCAAGTTCATCTGCAGCAGAGGACAGTACTTGCTAAGACTGTCACAGGAAAATGTTATGCAGTATTTGGGGTTTTAAACATATTTTCATATGTTTTATATTATCATTTATAATTCATGTTGAAGATAACCTTCCCATACAGACCAAATTTAGCTAAGTCCTTCAGGTTTTTCAGATAGAAGGCAAAAAGAACAAGCAAAAAAGACAAAGAAGCAAAGAACTGACTACAAGTCCATGTGGCTTGATATAGTTACTGAGATAACAAAAAACTCAATTTCTTAACATTACAAACTCAATTCTTCTCTCTGAAGCAGCACTACATTTATCTATGGATGTGTTTTTATACGCACACATTTTATGAGGAAGGCAGCTGAACTCTGCAGAGCACAAGAAAACAGTTCATAGATTAAATGGGTATGAAATTGATGTATCTATCCTAACTACAGAATCTATGCAATCTAAAACTGCTTTCTTGCACTTACTGCACAGTCTGCTACTCACTTGCAATAGCTGTATCAGGAAAAATAATAAAAACCAGCTACTTTATTTGCTAGAAAATAAAGCATGTCTTGAAACTGATCATATGCAATGATACACTCATTAAAATAAAAATACAAAAAACACAGCCTGAGATTTTAATTCTAGTATTTTTGCCACGAGTTGACATCGTTGACGGATTTTTGTTCTCCTTTGGTTTTTAATATGATCCTGTTTAACAATTTTCACTATTCAAGTAAAACAAATGGAACTGAATACCAGAAAACAAAATAAAAAGCACATTTTGTTTCATGAAATCGAAAGTATATTTCCCCTTTAAGAGAACATTCCTTGGTGTACAAGATTTACACTTCAGAGAACTTAGTACTTGAAGCTGTTTCATAGAAATATGTTTGTTGCATATAGATGCATGCTGCATTGATGGAGATATATTGCTGCCTGCAGGACTCAAACCTGCTAAATTTACCTGAGCTCGGTGTTTTCTCACTTAATGGAGTACAGCACAGCACTGAAGAGGAATCAAAACGTTACGACAACGTTGCGTCATACTTCCACGTATTCTGAAGGCAGAGCCAGATGCCCTGAACAACGTCTCGGGTGATGGAGAGAATTCTTTCTAAAGTGCACCAACTGAAAGGAGACTCGCCAGGCTGCCGGCCTGGCAGGTTCTCCACCCCTTGTATAAGCAACTCATTGTCTTTGGTTGTTAGGTTTCGCCAGCTGTTTTGTTCATCTTGATAACTGCCTCCGCCGCTTGCTCTGGCAGACACGATGGATCCGACAGAATTGAGGTGGTTGTACTTAGATGCCGGAGGGTGTTCAGCACCACTATAAAAAAAGTCAGAAAAATAATCAAAAAAAGCCATTAGTCTGACGGCAAACAGATCCATACAGGATAGCGTGCAAGTACTGCACAGCTGTTACGCATGACAGAATTAGGGAAATACTTCTGCAAAACATGCAGCCTCCACACATAGCCACAGCAATCAACAGAGATGTGCAAGAACTGTGCCCAAGGAACAAAGAACGGAGATCTATGACTTTTAAAAAAAGCCCACCTATTTCTTCTACAAAAGAGTACCACTTTGCAATTAAAACTGTAAATGTAAACGCTTGCTGAATTGCAAGGGGGAAAGGACCAAGCAATAATGCCTAAACAGAAGATCGTTCCAAAGCCGAATACAAATCTCAGCAAGTCTTCTTCCGTAATGAGTTAAATCACACTGCCAAACTTACTCCCATTAGAGTGGAGTATTTGAAATCTAAATGCAGCCTAAAATTGTTTGAATTCTGCTATCTATATTCAGCAATTTGTTAAGCACGCAACCGAGCATCTTCACAGTCAAAAGAGGCTCTTATTTTTCCACTGAGATAATAAAAAGGAAATCATATTCAGCATCATGTGCTTGCTTTGTCATCATCTGACTTTCAAGAAATGGTATTATATATTGTTTCACTTCCTACAATCCGGAATAACTGATGGATAGAAATTCACTTACTTGGCCTCAGAACAGGAAGAGAACAGTGCTGATCCAACCAGGCCATTGCAGTTTGATTCAGATCCTTAAAGCTTGTTGTGGAAACCATCCCATTGAAGGACTCAAACAATGGCTTAATAATAATGCTGAACTGAAAATCATCAAACGTTAAGGGAGACAACAAAGGAGGAGTTCAAAACATTCAACGGGAAAGGCTACTACAGTTCAGTCTGCAGAGAAAACAATGGACTTCAACTACTAGAGGGATTGCAACATTTCAAAAAAATTTTTTTGAAATCTGTAACACAAAGGAAAAAACTGAATATCATTTCCTAGTGATGCTCATTATGTTTTGCAAAATTCCTGTACAACTCACCTGATCTCCTACAAACCAACTGCACGCTGTAGCACTGTTGCAAGCACATGAGTATCTGAAACTTCCACATACATGTAATTCGTTCAATTTCTTCGTTGCCACCTTTTTCATGTAACAATGATGCTTTCATAGCAAAAGGATATAGAAGCTTCAGTGTAATCACACCACCGATGCATCCAAGGCGGGGTACCTGGATGAGTCTTGCCTGGCAATAGTGAGTCCAGCACAGCCCAACAGTGCAAGTATTCAGCCAATTTCTCAGGCAGATTTTTCAGCAAACACTCAAGTTTTCTGCTACTGCAGCTAAACAAAGACCCCAAATTACATAAGCATATTCTTAGAGATCATCAATGGTGTGGGGCAAGGATTCCCACACCAAGGGCCAGACTTGCTGATCTGCATCTATGTGGACCAGAACAGTAGCAAGCCAAGGACTATCAGGTGTTCCTTTTGGCGCTCTATCATCACAGCTTGGAAGGATGGGCCTGGAGTCGGCAATAACCTTCCTGGCAGAAAAGGAGCAGACAGAATTCTTAGCCTGTAGTGTATTAAAATGTACAGAGCACCACCACAAGCCTCAGTCGGCCTCAGCTTCCAGGCTTTCAGATGAGCTTTCCTGGAACGGGCACTCAAAACAGCTTGTCAAAACAACACTGCCATGATACTTCACCAAGTAGACTCCAGCTTACAGGTACATTTACTTCAGAAGCTGGTTGGATGATAAAACTCAACTGAAGGCTCAGAATCTGTGGTTTTACCATGTTAATCCAGATGGGATTTTCTGACTACAGTCAACAGTATGTGAAAATGCAGCCCAAACCAATCTCAGCATTGTCACGCACCCCCATCTTTCTCACCGTGGCTGACAATCAAGATAGGTCTAACAACTACCTGGAATACTCAAGGAGATTTGCATGCCCTTTTACTGAGTGACTGGAAGAACAACATGGGTATTATTCTACCAGTATTCTAATATTCAAGAGTATTCTATTCTTGGGTTATCTCTAGTAACCCAAGACCAAATTACTCATTTCCCTCCTATATGCAAGAGAAACTATGGTATTTTGATATTTGTAATGAAACTGCCCTTCTATCTCTTACAGTCATTTCATAAGGAGGAGATTTTTTTATTATTAGAACTCACCCCTGGCCTTTGTCAGCTTTTACTGCAAGGGATTCTGAAATACGTCAGCATGTGTTAAGGATTCAATCCAGCTGTTAGAACAACTGTTCCATCACAGTTACATTCTGACTTGTAAAGAGAATTTTAGGAACATTCCTTCGCCTATCAGTCTTCTCTTTCACCAACTACAAAAGCCTTTGTCTTTCCCCAAATACTACAAAACGCAGCTACCTAAAATTGCACCTTCATCTCCAATAACCTCTGCCACTTTCTAGAAGTGTCTCACTTCCAAATTCTGGAGCTATTTAACATCTTGGAGCAACATAAAATAAACACACTATGCAGTCACAAAACATGTGGGGGATTGTCTTTAAATAACCGTTTTCGTTGTTATATTAAAGACCTCTATTTTTGTAATTCACTTGAAATTGTTCCAGAGTTAATAGTGCTGTAGAATCCAGAGGTTCTACAGTTGCACCAGTTCTAAGTTATCAGAGGCTGCGTGAGATCTTGCTAAGAACTGTTTCCTAAAAGGATGCTAAAAGGGAGAGTGTCTTTCTAGGGCCAACATGAACCAGGAAACACCAAAGAAAGCTTTTTCACATATCAAAGTATTAAAAATGCTGTACTCCATGCATGCACAAGCATGAACATATATACTCCTATTAGCTAGGCAGAGGGAACTAACCAGCACAGAACACAGACACAGAAAACATAAAGTGCAAATAAATAGCTCTATGAATATATTAAGTTTAATGGGAAAAAGGAAGGTTAGCACTACTGCTCGCTGCTAATCACTAATATCCCTGAACTGATTCAAGCTAATGTTTGATCCAAACCAGTTAAGTCTATACAGCAGAGCACAAATGCAGCTAACTTGGTTTCATTTTGTTTGTGCCTTTCTACCTCCCGCACTATCATTCGCTTACAAGCATGGCTGCTGGCATTGAAGAAGCAGAGAAACTAAGTTGATTCAGTGTTGTAACAAATGACACACAGAAAGCTAAAAGAAAGAGAAAGAAAAAGAGAAATGTTCAAGTTTTTAAAACTGCCATTACAACAGCTTCAGTAATTGTTTGCAATATTTTTTTCCTGAAATCTTTCTTATCCTTGGTTCAGTTTTTCCTAAAGAGCTACAGTTACAGAAGCACTCCATTAAACATTTCTTGCAGTGTAATAACCCACCGAGAAAACCCTGCCTTTGTATTGCATTTTACTTTCAAGTTAGCTCCCATACTTTAAGTTGAACAAGTTCTGCCTCACGGCAGCCTGTAAGGCAAGGATTAACATCCCCATACAGATGTGAATGAAAACTGAGGACATATGTTATTTAAATAACTTGGCTTAAAGTCACAGCATCAGAACCCAGTTTTTGGCTCTAGTTATATTAGTACTAAACCACCAGTTCAGCAGGTTAATATAAAAGGATACAATCCAAAACTTCCAGTTTTGCAGGGTCCTGCTTCTCACATACTCATCAAACATCCTCTTCATGTTGTCAAATCTTTGCCGTGTTACGGGAACCCCGGTAGCAGGGAGCTGCTGTTGACAAGAACTGAAAAGATGTTTTTCTGAGGTCAGAATCCCCACCAGAAAGGGCACAGTTCTATTCCATACTAAATTACAGCAAGAGAAAATTGTGTATCCCCAGTATCCCTGACCGAGGTGGCTTCCCAGTGCATGACCACGCTCCCCCCACCCCCGCCCCAAATGTAATTGTTATAGCCAGGAATACATACTGTTTTCACATCAATTTTGTCTATATTCATGCAGCAAAGCAATTTCTCAAGCTCCTACACGTTTCTTACTACAAGCAACAAAACTGAAAACAAAGTGTAACATACAACAAAGTAGGTTTTGGCATCTAATTAGAAAATGGCACCTTAGGAGTCAAGGAAAAATTTACAGTTACTCCTGAGCAATGTTACAGAAGAAAACGTTATGGAGATTCTTAAGAAACAGATCAATTTAAAATAAAACCAAACAGATGTCATCATACTTTTAAAGAAAAATAAAAAGATTTTGATTTGCTGATAAGTCTAACGTAATGCCTAAGCCTAACACTTCTGTAGATGGAAGAAAAACCACTGGGGTTCTCCACGTGTTTTGCAATAGTACATGACTATCATAAACCCACAGAGGAAACTGAGGCACCAGGAAGGTGAAGTGACTTCTCAGAGTTATATCCAGTCAGTGGCAAGCTCCTTGATTCCAAGTCCTTTGTCTTATATACTCAACCATATTTTCCTATAAAAATTGACTGTGTTTGGAAAGAAAACTGCAGCAAAGCCATCATGAAGAGTAAGAACGTTCGATCACCCAGTGAGCACAGCTTTAAAAAGAACATTGTCACTGGCTTCTTCTAGGAATTATTCTCACTGACCTGATGCATCTTTTCTGATGCTGCCACTGTTGTGCATTCATGCTCAGAGCTTGCTGAAAATCCACTCGGGTTTGTTACCAATGCCCATCCCACAGCAATTCTGCCTTTTTTTTTTTTTTGGAAGTTGGTAGCAACTCTACTTCTGTTCAATACCCATCTGTTGTTTGGCATGACATCTGAGGCAAACATCCCCTGTTGTTAGCCAAAGCAACATTCAAGATGCTCTGCTTCATTACAGAAATTTCCCCAAATCTCACATGATGGCAGCGTTTAGCTCCTCGATTTCTTCCCGAAGGCGCCTGGTTTCCTCTTGCATCTGTGTTCTTTCCTGCTGTAGTTTAGCGATATATTCTACTGTTTTCTGGAGCGTGATTGCATGGCTGATCTAGACCAAACACAAACATAGAGCTCACTTTCTGGAATAAAGCTAGACAGATGAAGAGTTTGCCCCTAACCTGCTCTAACACCCAGAAAAACAGTTCAGCGCCCTTTCTTAAGTTGCCTTCACCGTGTGCAAAAGCACACAGACAAGCAGACCAAAGCAGTTAAGAGAATACTAAGCTCTTCATTTCTCTGTGTCGTGTTTGCACACTAGTCCAGGGAAATGCGGTTGCAGTGGTCGTTTTCTTCCACAAATTACGTTTTTGCTACTTTGTTGAAAGAAGTATTTCAATAACTTAAAAAGTTTTATTTCATCACCTCTCCTCTTAAAAATATTTACAATTCTTACTTAATTATTGAAGGATGTGCCACATCTGCTGATAGATTTGTAGTGCTGTTAGAAGTATCATTTTGAAGTTGACAATATAGATTATTTGGCTTGGGAAACCTGAAGTTATTAAACAGAAGGTAACACGATCTTGCTATCACCAAAGGAGACAGAAACAATGTCACACATCTTTTTGAAAACACTCTTCAGTATTGAGGAACAAATTAAAAATCTATACTTGAGGAATAAAATAATCAGACATTTTACTAAAGCTGAGTTTTCAAACTGATTACCTTTCAAATAGGCTATTCAAATCAGGAAGTGATCAGGAAGTGACTTATGGCCTATATTTATAAAACTATAAAAATTATATAAACAAATCAAAATGTGGCACAATAAGCTTTCACATTTTCCATGTTTCAAAAGGTATTTAAAGGACATTTAGAATTCTGTTGTGCAGACAAGTCTGTGCTTCAATTATTTTGTTTTTAATTTAGTGAACTACGTTAACTAGTACAGCCAGAATACATTCTTAATTTGGACAAAGCCACTTGATGATGATAAGTCAGTTAGGATTTTTTTTTCTCTGTAAATCTATGCACAAAAGGCAGGTGACAGGGGAAAAAAAAAAAGCCCTGAGAATATTTGCAAGGCTGTGGGCACAGGGTCAAATTCTTAAAGGCAGCTGGGTGATATGAGGCATAAAGAGTCCCAGAGGGATTTCCAAAATTGCCTGAACTGGCCAGGCTTCTGACTCCTCCTGGGAGGTAGAGATCTCATTGGTGTAAGAAGTTTTAGAAATTTCACCGGACTTTTTTGTTCTTTGTTTGCCTCACTGACATGTTTCAACAGCATGTGAGGCACACAAGGTTGCTCTGCCATGCTCTCAGCTGACCAAACGCAGCACAGCTGTAATTAGCATGGCATGAAGCCTAAGCTAACAAGCTGTGTTCATAGGTGGGTACATCAGCTTACGCCAAACGTCAAGGTATGTTAAGCCAGGCCCAGCATCGTACCAACAGCATCTACCTGGCTTCTGGCTGGCTCAGGGTTTGGGCAGAATAAGCTTACAATACTGGCTGGACCACAGCTTTTCAAGTCCAGCTGTGGGGACCAGAAGCCACCCAGAATGGATATAAAAAGCCAGTATGTCAGAAGAAAGGTGACAAAGCAGTAAGTGCAAAGTCATCTCATGCTGCAAACATAACAAAAGTCTTCATTACGGGGGTCCCAAGAGCAAGGATTGCAACGATCAGTTTTCCTTCCTTCCCTATTGGCTTTAAAGCTGCAGCATCTCATCAGACAAGACTCGTTCAATGTTTGAAGCTGCATCAGAAGAGCAATGTCTAAGATGAAGTGCTTCCACATACTCTTTTGACTCTAAGCCATGGATTTATCATCGTTCCCTTTCAAAGTCCCTCAGTTCACATATCTTCACTGACAGAGTGGCATTCCCCATCAACAGTGAAGAGATTAAATTTATTAACAAGTCTTTTTAGAATGGCTCTTTCTTATATTCCACATCGAACTGTTAGTGCTGCCAAGTTACTTACCGACTTGGAGTTAGCTGAAACCAAGCTGATCAGAGTACTGAAACCAATCTTGATATTAAACCTTCGTTTTTGTTCTGAAATATGCCTCATTCTTCGATTCTGCATAAATAAAATTAGCTCAGTCTATGCAGTTCTCCTTTAACATTCTACTGCTATGACTATTTCAGCTATTCAAATTCACCATGTAATTTTTGTTGAATTATGGCATTCATAGTCTTCCCAGTCAAAGCCATATGACTATAATTTTGCAAACAATTACTTAAGTTATTAAAAAGAAGTGTCCAGTGTATTAAATTCAATTCCAAACCTTGTAGGTTTTCTTCTTAAAGTAAAAATTCCTACTTGAAACTGTTATACTATTTCCTCTTCTGAAGCGAAATCCAATTTTTGAGGCATATAATTAGTTAGGATCTTGTTGAAGCCTTTAAGTTTAAAACAGTACGTATCATTTATTCCTAATACATACACCATGTCTACTGATGTAACAGGCAGTCCGACAAAAATAAAAAAAGAGAAAAGGATGCACAACTCTTGCCTACCCTGAGGATAAAGGCTTTGTCAGGAATTAGCATTTTAACTTGTAGCATTAAAAGTTGTTTCCACCAAAATTCTTGGAAGAAAATAAGGAATGTGCACTTTAAGAATGCATTCTCAGCAGAGCTAGGCTTTCTGGCAGTAGCTCACCATCACCCCATTTTATAATGGAGGAAAACAATGTAATAAAGCATTGAAGTGGCTGCTCAAAACCACAGAAAATGCAGGTTCATGAGCAGAACTGAGATTTCCAGTGCCCTCTATGCTTTGCCAAACTGAAAAAACAACGTTACCCAGCAATACAGAACTGTTTAGTCTTAACTAAAAATGCAGAGGAACAAAAGAACGTACAACTAGAGACTGGCAAACATCACTGTTTCACTCTTGTCTTACAAAGGAGTTACTTAGAGTACACATCCAAAACGATTCCTGACAGAGCAGGTGAGTTTAAATGGCTATAAAGCCTATCTTGTTCCAATTCCCTTACTTTTAAGAACATTCCTCCACCTAGTGGCCACTTTCCCACCATCCACCAGTCCTAATAATTTCTTCCTTTAACTTGAACAGGCTGCAACTACTGACGGTGAGCATCTATGCCAAGCAAAGAACTGCAAAATTTTACGAGTAATTTGCAGCATACTCAAATAGCGGCAGTTCTGATTCTCCTGTGCAACAGAGCTAGAACTGAGTGCAATCACAGGCTGCAAGTGTTTACACTTACCTTTCTGCCCTGGGAGTAACCAAGCTGACACCAACTCATAGGGTATACAAAGACAGAAAAGCCAAAAAGAGGATGGCACTTGCAAATTGTTAAGTTACACTCCCTTTCACAACAGAATGAATGAGACAGAGTTGATTTTCCTGCATTGGCTGGTTTTTTTGCGGAGAAGCTCCTCATACCATCACAGAAAGTGTTCTGACAAGGTCAGCTTGTGTGTGAGGTACAGCCAGCTTTCAGATGCTATCTCTAGACCGCCGAGTTCTTACCCCAATAATTCTCGAAGTGTTTTACAGCTGTAACTTGTAGAGTCTGTGGAGCTGCTTCTCTGTGGAGCAGCATAGCATCACTGGAGACATGTAAGTAACTCAGCAGGTCAAGAACTCCCCCTCCAGCGATGGCCAGAGCCCTGCAGACCTGAAGATCCCCAACAGAACAATGGCAAAAAGCCACGGTTTAGAAAACTAAGCCTGAAACCTTTGATCAAGTAAACTGAGACCTGTCGTAACACTCCTGTGAGCTGCAGCAGGAACTGCTGTCATGACCTCAAGGACCTGCAGCGGTACAGTTAAGCCTGGCCCCTCTGGTGATACAACCCTAAGGAGCAGAGCAGGTTATTAAAGTCTAACATTTTAAATTGAACAGAAAGCAGTGAAAGCTAAGCCTAAGGCACAAATACTCCATTCCTGAAGCACAACTTACTCTCTAGTCCATGCTCAGACATCAGGGCAGAAAAGTAGCTACAAAGGTGAAGGAGAAAAGCACCTCAAAGGAAAGGACACACACCTTAAATGCAGCCACATTAGGGTCAGTGGTAGGTTTTCCTGAGCAGCTGTTCTGGGGAGACTGTGGACTGGGGCTCTGCTCAGAGGTGCAGGGGGAAGCTTGGCCTGAATTCTGACAGTCTCGGCCTTCATAAAAGGAAGAAAGACAAGTCACATTAACAAACAGCTTTCTGTAGCAAATGTAACTGCTGAGAAGTTCCTATTCAGAACTGAACTGAAGTGCAGTTGGCAACCAAATTATACTCATTGATGCAACAACCACATGCTAGAAAATGTCAAGATTGCTGGGAAAGCTTAGTATTTCATGGCACAAGGCTAATACATCCCAAATAACAATACGTAATAACACTCCTTTCACATACACGCGCGTTTCAGCAAAGGCATGTTGAAAGCAGCGGCTGCAACTCCATCATCCTGCTAGACTCCCCCATTCGAGGCTCTAATGGCCTGGGGCATGATGGTAACACTTACAAGCCATTCACCGGCAAAACCAGCATAAGTCTCTAAAACCAGCCCAGATACCGCTCTATCAACACGCATGCAAAAGGAGTCTTTGCACTTACCTACTGTTAACAAGGACTGTGTCTTAGATCCTCCAATCGAAATTATAGTTACGATACTGAACAACAAACCTATTCAGCAGTTTCTGCACAGATGCCTTTCAAACAGGTTTAATTTTTTGGTGACTATGACAGTACGCACTTTTAGAAAGGAGCCGCTTACACAGAATTGCAGTTTGTGGGAACACTGCACAGTAGTTTAAGAGAAAAATTGCAAATGACGGGATGCAACCGAAGCTGCAGGGCAGAAGGGCCTAAAAAGCTCTTCCTTTAAAAATTATCCAGGGATCCTCAATGCCCATTTACAGCCTGCCTAACCAACGGAAACACACTTACATGTGCAGGGGAGAGAGAACGCTTACAGCTTTCTAACTTACTAGGTGTAGGTGAGGGAACTTGTGAACTGCTACAGTGGGAAGGGGTTTGCTCTCCTTTCACCAACACATCCTTGACTACACTAGGAGAGAAGAGATGTGAGACTGTGGACTGGGTTTGTTGACTACTTGGTGCTCGCTGTGCTGGACCAACCAGAATGTTACTACGGAACTCCGTCACCCCGGGAGCCTGGGAACAGCATAGAAATAGCACAGAGAAAAACAGAGAGAAACAAAAAGAGAGCAGGAAGGAGGGGATGGGGGCAGAGGGAGAGAAGGGATGAGAGAAAGGAGAAAGGCGGGGAGAGAGAGAAAAAGAAAGAGAGAGATTTGTTACCTTGCCTTTCACTAAAAGTCACAAATCAATACATGATTAACAATCTGATGACATGAAACAAGGGCCAATAAATAAGGAATTGGCAGGCACTGAAGTCAGACTTCTGGCAGGAGACCAGCATCCTTTCATAACTTAAAGCAGTATTACAACACATCAACCGCATAATATACTAAAATCTATTTCCATCTTCCTGCATACAACATATTGAGAAACCCACTCATATACTCAAGGCGTGCCTTCCCGTATGTAAGTGGAAAGGTGAGTATCCTGGGTTCCTTCTAGCTTCTGCACAATTAAGAAAAAGCACAAACCATCCCCATTCGTAGTACTGTGTATACATGCCTCTTTGTAATCTTACTGTTGTGTGAGACAGTCTGTGCAGACTAGATAGTGCTTCCAGGCCCATACAGTAGCTAAATTAAAAATAAGCAAACATAATGCTGAATGCAAACACGCATATGCTGGGTAACAGGTAAGATTTAGTGAGATTTAGTTACTCTCCTGAGCACATTATGGCTCAAACTACTTGCAAATAACAGGCCTAGAAAACAAATATATACATATTTTTTTCTTCTCCTTACTCTGACAATTCCAGCTGGTGCAATTGCAACATTAGACTGAGACGTGGCTGGCGTCAAAATCCCCTCTCTTTTTAAAGGTGCTGGAGTTACAATCACAGCTCTGGACTGTCCCTGAAAGGCAGCTGAAGAACACAATTAAGTTAGAATAGTTAATGAGACAAAAAAAAAAGCTGGAGATTATTTTGTATGAAATAACTTGTAATTGAACAGGGGAATGGATTAATAGGCACCTATTTGGAACTATTTAATTGTAATACAAAGTGCCACCAGTTTTCTGATAATCTCAATCCCATGAATCCAGTACAAACGACTCTCACACACCAGTTACTTCGAGGCTTTTAGCATCACTGTCACTGTTTCAAGGTGAATTTACAGAGGTACTTAGTAAAACAGGGAGGTGCAAAGTGTCTTCATTCTATCAGAGCTGGGTTTGACAGGAGAATCGTCTTCACCTCTCACATCCATACTTCTTGGATCTCAGGCTTGCTCCGCTGATCCAGAAAGGGTCAATGACAGAAACCAACTAAAGGATGCATATTCAATACTTCATGTGTCCTTGTATATTCATTAAATTCTCTTCCTAACCACTTCACTCTACTAGTTTCTCTCACTATCTGGTTTTACAGATGCTTTACATAACACACAAGCACAAGACACAAATGTGACTGGGAATCAGCACCAGAATTCCAGAAAATAGGCTAAAGAACTGGAAGTTCTGCAGTGTTAGACAGCTAGAGATAATTGTGAATAGCAGCAATTGTCTCCACGGAGAAAGTTATAAAAAAATTCTCAAAAAATGTCTGTACTGGAAGCTTGCCCCCATGATGGGAATCAGGATCCTTGCTCTGAGGCTTTTTTCACCACTATAGTATTCAAGTCTAACATAAATTTGTTAAGGTCTCAATTTAACCAATGCAGATGTACAGTTATTGACACGGCATTAATGCTGACATTGTTGCCCAGACTTTAGAGAGAACATGACTAACCATCGTATATTGTAACCAAGAGAAGAATCATACAAAGACACAGCTTCTGTATGCTTTTTGAGAAAACTGAACCAAACTTGCTCAGTTTCATTCTAGCCTGTATTGGCTTCAGCTCTCCTAATAAAGTCATGATGTATGAAAAGTGTCACAATAGCTCAGTCACATGCAACCTACCCCTCTGCAGTTCAGCATCAGGATACTGAAGGACACACACAGCAGAACGGGGAGACAGTGCAGGATATATAATGTTCTCCGTGACTAACAACTGTGGTTTGAATCAACTAAAGTTTCTGCATAGTCTTTGTTAGAAAGGCCTGTGGACTGCATAAACCTTGTGTCAGCCCTTGCGTGGGTCTATCTGGCAGACAGCACTGTCACTCTGATACAGGGAGTTCATTCTTTGTCTGAGCATTCCCACACATGAAGCTGGAATCACAACCCTTCCACTGTTCAATAATGTTCAGAGGGACTTATGACATCTCTATTGAGCTAAAGAGCCTATTCTTACCAGTGCATCAAGGCTGCTGCACAAACTTGGTATTTCTGGCTTCCACATTTGGGTAACTGTAACAATCAGTACATATTTAGATGCCCCATTATGTTTTCCATGTTTCTATCCTACACATCTATCTTTTGCAGACTTTACTCTCAAAATCAGAACATTTATTGTGGAGTGGTGATAACAGAGCTCTTTCCCACATGAAGTCTTGCACCTGACGAGAAAATCTGTGCAAATTTTTGAGTCCTTATATCACAGGGCACTAAATGTTATACATCCCTTTCTAACACAGGTTATAATGCAATTTACTTCATAGTCATGAGATTACTTGTTTGTCCTGAACACAAATGACAGGCATAAATGCCTCAGTTACAAGTACTCGTGATTATTCTATTGCCAAAAATAAAGCTCCAGTCTTTACATAAAACCTTGGATTTGACCTCTGAGCTTGCTGTCCCAGTAGTTCAGGAGCACTGTGATCCCTGAACATATGCCACTACCAGGAATGAAAAACAGCAACAACTTTAAATCTACATAAGAAATAATGATATTTGTTTGTGATGCTCTAGAAGTAACTGATGAAACATTCCAGAAGTGATATATGGGTGAGGAACAACCCAGGAAGCACTAAGAAAGCTAGGAGCAAAGGCTTTCTGAAAATGAGAGTTGCCTACAATGCGTGTCTTAGGTGGGAATACATCTTGACTGCTGAAGGTACACGGACTCTTGCTTTATAACGTACTATAGACAGAAACACTGCCATTAACATCCTAGTGCTACTAATCATGAACTAACTTGTTCCCAGTGACATGCTAGAATTAGGTCCTTGGATCTGTTCTACTCCCTAACAGAGATAATTTTTATTTTTTTTGTGTGGGTAACCACAATGCCAGGTCCTGACAGACACACCTACTCCTTAGTAAAGCCTGTGTAACAATACTCCTCCAGGCAGGGTTTTTCTTGGATTCTTGTTGCACATTTCAGGTGGCTGAAGTCACTTGGTCCCAAGCCAGCACAAGTCTAAAAACAGTGTGCAATAATCCCAAGAAAAAGTGTACTGCCTGTCCTACCCTAGCCTTGAGCGTTCCCACAAGAACCACCACAAGCAAAACTCTCTCTGCTCATGCTTGCTATTCTTAGCCTTGTGCAGTGCCAACAGCTCCAAATCACACCCAATGTGGAGGTCCCAGCATTATCAGTTAGGCACTCATACTCTGAACTGAAAACCACGTGCTCCTGAGAGCATCTCAAGAGTCTGTAAGACTCCTTGAGACAAAGATCTCCAGCTCCCCCTGCCTGTCCATTGTCCTTCCCCACTGCAAGGACTGATTCTCGTCACTCTGGTCCTGCTAGCGAGCACTGATGGTCCGTGAGAGGCACACTCCCACGCTTCCATCTGGACCAATGCTGTGGTCCACTTCAAAAGCTGCTCCCTATCTAACACTATACTTGGTCTCAAAGAGTTTCAGGCACACCTAAGATGAGCGCCAGAATACATCCAAAGTATTACCAAAGGATGTACACCAGTACGCTGGTATTACAGAGTGTGATGATGCACAGGCTGGCATAGTGACTTGTCCAGGGCAACCATATGATTCAATGACAGGGACAGATCTGCCATTCTCCATCCACATGATCTCCCTACCACCTCCTGTTCTACTGTGGTTGAATGCTCTGAGCAGCAGAGCAAATCAGGACAGCATTAAACATCAAAAACAAGATTTCTATGGGGCAGGAGCACAAAGCTCTAGTCATCCCATGTGCTGATGCATCTATAAAGCCCAGTACAAATTTTACAAGGAGACACCCCCTTTCACAGGTCGGCTTTTCACACTCACAACCAAACTGCTTCCAATCCTCGCAGTAGTCCAGAGCATCCCACTGAACAATGTAGCCACACACCCGTGGATTCAGGGTTTCCTTGGACACCCTCAGGAAGCTCTATTTTTACTTATTAAGTAAACCAAGAAAAGCAAGAAGGTGTCTCCTTCCTGCTAATCCCATTCAGAAAAGAAAAACATCACCCTTCCAGTGCTTCTCACCTGGGGTGATGAAGGCATTCTTTAACAATAAGGGCACTGTTTCAGGCTTCGGCGCAGGCACTACTTTTTGTGACTGTTTGGGCCTTGTCCCAGCACTGGCCAGAGGAACAGCTTTGGGGAGCGCAAATGTCAGTTGGGACTGCAGCTGGGGCCGGGGCTGCCCCTGCAGGACAGTAGTCTGGAAAGCCAGGTTACAAGGCACTCCAGCACCCGGCTGCTGCGTTGCCAGGACAAGGCTCTGGCTCTGGCTGAAGGTGGTGGCAGGGGCATTGTGGGTCAACGTAGCGGAAGCTGTGTGGGTGATAACTGTAGATTCACAGAGGCCAAACTTCTGGGTTTCTGGTGCAGCAAATGAAGCTGGTGGAGAGCTTAAGCTAGAATTCAGAGGCACTGCAGGCAACGGGGACTGGTGCTGTTGTGTTGCAGGTTGAAGCAGTGGCAAGGGTGTCTGGAACACTGGCATAAAAGTCTGTGGCCCGCTGAGAGACGAGTCAGGAGTGAAGTCCGCTGGCTGGATGAAAGATCCCCCACTTCTCATGCTGGAACACTGGTCAGTGCCAACATCAGGAATGACAGGAGCAGGTACTGAGGAAGCAATCAGTCCGTCACTGATGTTCCCTGCTGGAAGTGTGTTGGGCAATGAATCTGACGGCAGGACAGGAGACTGACAGAAAAGAAAAATATTACAGATTCAGACATGACCCCTGAAACTCTTGTCTGAACACCTTCTGCGAAGGACATGGCTCGTGTGAGAGTCCTCACAGCACACGTATGCTGGAAGTGAGGCTGTTTTAAACATTGAGAACCTCTCTCACCTGGGAAGAATGGCTGCTGCTATCTGTTGTAGCTGAGCTGACAGCAGACACAGAAGGAAAATAATTACTGGAACGACTGGGTGTGAATAAATCTGAAATATGAAAAGTCACCTATTAGTTTTCTAATTTTCATACCAAAGGTACAGCATTGCTAGATACTAAAATTCGGAGGAATATCAATATTACTTAGCAAATAATGAAACCCCAAGACTTTTACTTCATACAACTGCTGCCGACTGAGCAATCAATTGTTGTCTTCCAGAGGAAGCGATCTCTCCAGGGCAGACTCCTTCAACTTTTGTGCCTAAGGTTCACCTGTATGCAGGTAGCCAAGAGCTGATGCTCAATGCAGTCATCTGACGCAGACTGCATGCAGGCCCAGCAAACAGATGTGACTTTTGACTTCGTGAAGATCCGTAACCATCAAAGTCATCAGTAGTAAGTTTAATGTCACATGTTAATTCTTGACTGTACCAGAAAATGTTCCAGGTAAAGCATTAAGTCACTTCATCACTAAAAAGTGCTAAACAGGAAAACCTTAGTGATTCTGTGAGTTCTCCTGTCCACATCTGATGTTCTGTCTTTAATTACTCAATAACTTAAGGTCTAAATGCTATTCTTTTTAAAGGCAAATTAACAACCAGGTTCAAACTTTGGAATAAACAATCCTAAAGTGACTCCTAAACCCAGGTAAGTAAAGGACTGAGGCCACAGTTACAAAGGAGTCTACCCACATCCGCTTGAAATAATGAACAATGAAAACACGTATCAAGTGTTCTTCACCTTTCACTCAAATCTCCTACCTTCTAAAGAAAGCAGATATCTGCAATATTTAATCTTCTGTTAAAAACTAGTTAAACCACTACAATTTTAAAGAACTTAATTGACTATATATAGGATTCTTACCCTGAAAAGGCTCAAAAGTATCCATAAAATCAAAATTCGGCTGGAGAGGAATAAGCCCTGGTTGAATCATGTCAGCATTTCCTAAGTGTGCTGCAAAATTCAGGAGACAGATTAGATTAGCTTCGCATCACTCACACAGTAACAGCAGTAGGTATACAGCATTTGGCTAGAACAGTAACACAGGCTCCACAGCCAGGCTTGGACAGAACATTTAGAGAAAACCTGCTGCTGAAATGAACCGAGCACCTGCTTTTCTTCAGAACTACAAAACCACTGGGAAATGAAACTTTCAACTAGCAAAATGGAAGAGGTGAAACCTGAAGGCTCTAACTTACAACTGGGGATTGCCAAGCTTGAATACCTCCTGCTCCCAAACCTCCTGTTCTGCCCTTGCTGCATGACACATAAACTTGCTGGGAAGCACGACATGAACCACCACAGCTCATAGCACAGTATTAAAAAAAAAAAAACAAACCAAAAAAACAAAAAAAACCCAGCAAAACAAAACATCATCCATTTCATTTTGCCTCAAGTACACTTCATGTAAACCACAGCTGCTCTGGAGCTGCTCAGACAGCTTAGACATCCATGCAGCAAGGATGATGCGTAGTGGACATCTGCTGTCCCATTAGACCATCAGAGCCTTCATTTAGAGAGCATTCACAGAACTGTATAGCTCTTGAGATTGTTTTCACAGGAGATGTGACTTGCGCTTGTTATAAGGGACATATCCAAAGAAAAATACATTGGCTCTCCCTTAAAAATACACACACACGTAAGCTTTGAGATAAATAACAATGCCTTCACCACTGATAAATACTGCTCATTACAGATTTATTCAGAGCAACATTAGAGGAGAATGCTAAGAGCAGTATGTAAGAAGCTAAAACAGAAATTAAATAGGGATAAATAAGTGGGATTCCATAACCCATAAAGCATAAGACAGCGACATTCTCTGACCTACTTTTATCTGTATTAGCAAAGTAAGATCAATTTCTTTGGCACGACTAGAAGACTTGCAAAGCAACAAACCAGACTTCTCCTAGAGGTTCCCACTGCAACATAGCTAACAATCAAAAAAATACCTATGTCCCTGGAATTTGGCCAGGAAACGAGCTGATGTGAAGACAGTGTGGAGAACAGCGTGTCGGTGAACTCGGACATAAGCATATCTGCATCCAAGAGGCTGCCTTCCTCCATCGGGACAGGGGTTTCTCTGCCATACCTTCTTTTTTGCCAGAGAACCACATCATCATCCTGACAAAGGAAAGGAAGAAGAGTCAGGTTGCCTAGACAATGCTAAAGCATTCCGGTGCAGGTATAGAAAAACAGCCTTAATTTTTCACATTTTTAGTGAAAGAAACTCATTTAAGAGCCATTCAAACGTACTGAAACAAACCAGTCATACTTCCGATACAACAACAACAACTTCATATCACTGATATGAGAAACAGAAAACTTCAGTAGAATACCACAATACTCTGGGAAAGGTTTTTGCCCAAAAACCAGATGTTGACTAGAAGGATATAAGGCAAAATAACTTCACTAACACTTTCTAGTTTCATTGATTATACATATATTTTTGCAGTTTAATGATCCCTTGGTTTGAATAAAGACTTAAAAATAACATGCACAGCAAAACCTCAAAGCAAACAACTCATATCTTGGGGTGTATCTCAACCTCTGAAATGTAATTAAGTGTAACTGTAATCCGACTTTGCACAAGATATGTTGATGTTCTTGTGGACACTTTTAGCCTATGAAAAATACAACATAATGTGACTTGGCTTACCCATCCTTCACTACAGGCTAAGCTAAATTGCATTCCCTTGCATTTGCTGCAGACTAAAAGCACACCCAGTCAGGTTCCTGGGGCTGAGCCAAGGTGCAGCTGCAACTACACCAGCATACCACGATGGTGCGTTAGAGCTTATGGCCAAAACAGCTGAGAGTTTTGTAAAACTCTAACAGATACAGATTTATGCTTAGCTCCAAAAAGAAAAAAGAACAACAATCAGAACAGTGCTTCTAATCATCAGTTTTTACGCCTGAAATAGGTTTGATTGCTTTAGGGATTGTACTAAATGGTGATACCGTTGTTCCTTTAAACACTTTGCCTTTTTTAGGATCCCAACACATTATTTGCCCATGTTGCGGGCAGAGGAAGATCTGCAACATGTAGCAGACACATCTTCAGAGATCCAGTTACACAAGCAAGGCAGTAGTGCCTACAACTCAGTAACAAGATGAAGCAATATGCCAGCCCTCAAAGAAATTGATCTTTCTGGCCACCCAATACTAATTCTCATTTCTTCTGTCACAGCACTTTACATTCAACCTCTCCTCCATCCAATTTAAGCTACAAGTCTTACATTGCTCTCTAAGGCACAGAAACATTAAGGTGTCTAACCTTAATTAAGAGCTAAGCAAGATGCTTGTCTTTAGATTTTAATCAATGCAAGCTACTGCATGTTACAGCTTTGTTCCTAATTGCAGCTTCTACAGACACAAATGCTTCCACCTATCAGCAGTATTACCTACCCTGACCAAACTTGAAAGATCTTCATCTTTATGTTTCTGTAACTGCAAAAGGAGAGCAAAACAGATGTTAAAGTCAGAATAGGTCCCATACATGCCAGTAGAAGACCTGGTTTTGCAAAACATTTAAGAGCCAGTCACACACAATGAGTCTCTGCACACCAATTTTTAGTTAAGTGAGACTAATCAGATGAGTATGCTTGCACTAGCTTTTCAACTGTTTTAAGTATTCTTCCATGTTAGCAAAAGTGACATCAAAACTCAAAAAGTGACAATATACTGATCAAGTAAGCTACTTTCACTGCGTAAACCAACAGACCCTTTTCTTGAAGTATGTTCTCCACTTGTGGTATTCCCTGATGACTATTTCAATTCTTCGTTTCCAGTATTTCCCTTCCGTTGCAATGGCCTGAGAACACAAACACATACCACGAATTACACGGAATCACATAATGACTGAACGTTCAATAAATTTCCAAGCAAATATTCAGGCAGAAAAAAATGCAAAAGAAAGCATGCTAATTCTGTTTGAGTTAATGTATCAGCACTCGACACTGTCCCAAAGTTCAGCTATTACAGAGCAAATCTGACAGTACTAACTTCATTTTTCCCCACAATAAACAAACAAGAGATGATGTCTGACTGCACCGTCAGCATCTCCCACATCAGTTCAACCATAACCTGTAGTTAAGAAATGGCAAAAAAACCCCACTCTGAGAAGAATTTACTAAAATATAATGTATAAAGCATACGACACCCTGTTCTGCAGAAAACGGGCAAAGAGAATTTAACAAGTGTACACAAACATGCACATGCGTACACAAAAGCTGTTATGAATGATACAAACCAATAGAAATCTCACGTCCAGCTCAGGAAGAAGCGTGACCTTGCAGGCCACTTACTAATAGCAACAAAAAGATCAGAACGATGTGGGTCTTCAGTGCACCACAGATAGCAGTATGTAAGTTGGGGACAGCCTTAACATAACTTTCTTAAGTTCGAGGGTCACTTTTCAGCACAAACATCAACACTGCTCTTTCAAAAACCTGAGACAGTTCCACAAACTCATCTGGAACTCCTTCGAGTTATAAATTATTCTAGGGCCTCACTGGTTTTCTGCAAGGAGCCAGAGGGCAGACATTACTTTTCATTTATGTTTACAAGAGCATAAAAATGAAAGTACACATCTTTTTGTGACGTTACCTTGACAGAGATAAAGAAATTGCTTGTTGTCTCGAAACCACACCTCATCAATTAAATAAAATACAGAAAACTCTCACAGGGTCACTTAGGTTCAATCCCAAAACCAGCCGTCACTCTGATTTCCCACTGACTTCAGCAATCTCCAGCCAGAGAGAGCAGTGGCTGCCAAAATCTTAACTATTCAAATTGCACTTCTATGACTTACGTGTGACTAAACTAGAACATAGACATACGTTACATAGATGACAAATGTCCTTCCGGTTGCACCTTGATCACCTCAATGTGATAAACTTACAAAAATGAGTTCAGTCTGCTTTATATTCATGGTTCCTTCTAAATAAACACAACAAAGCAAAGAATTGCTATGCTGCTCTCATATCTAGTGGACTAGAAAAATCTTGTAATAACCTCTCGAGCTCATTATTCTGTTCCCCGGGTTTTACATACCTCTGGCCGACGATGTTCATCAACATCAACAGAGCCGTCCAGTGGAGTCACAAAGTGGCACACTGGATTCTTGCGCTTCTCCAAGTCTGAAACAGGAATGAAAATGCAAGTGCTCAGTACGTGCGGGCTCTGCAGAGAGCTTTGCCACTTCAATGGCAAGATGTGAAAAAAATCTAGCCAGGGTTTCTTCCAGATAACCAACAGGAAATGGGCAGATCTCAGGCTGTAGCTTGGACTGTTCAGTACAGCCGCTATACGGACATCTTTCAGATAGCACTGATCCAATGTCACTACTGTGATAGCCTCCAACATCTGGGCCTTCAGCAGATTTTTGAGCTTTTCATTAGACAGTAATTTCAATTCTCCTGCTTTTTACATACATGTCGGAAAATATTTTATAGCAAGTGACACAAACAACCTCGATACTTACACTGCATGTACCATGCCCTCCAGATGGCGTTATTGAGACGGATTTTATCTCTCCACTGAAGTTTCAAGCCTTTAAAATTTTTCCATTTTGGTGAAACCAGCTTTCCACTGAAACAAAACAGACAACAAATCATTTTGATTTCAGTTTTTCCTCTACCCACTCCTTTCAAGACAAAGCATCCTCCTAAAACTGCCAAACTGTCAACAGAAAAAAAGTACAACAAGCCACACTTGGCCAGGAACAGCTTTTCCCATATGCTGTCCACGGCTTACTCTTCTAGGTGCCAGACATGAGTCTAGTTTTCAACACTCCTTTATGTTCTCATCTGCCTTCTAACAACGGTCATAACTGGTCTCACAAGTATCTTCAGCAGGTCTGAAACTCACTTCACCCACACTTTTCTCCTTGCCAGTATCCCATGTTCTCAAATGCTAGCCTACAACCTCCCATCAGCTGAGAACAAGATTGCTCAAAATTAAGCCCAAAACCTGGCCTAGAGGTTTTTGCACGTTTGGCAACATATAGTTTTGGCTTGGATTTTGCTGAGGAGCTGGATGAAGTCAACACAAGTTCTCTTCTACAGTGCTATCTGAGTAACTCTGGAAAGGAAGAACAAAATGCCACTTCTGGCCCCAGAAAAAAACATCATCCACCAATTCTACAATGCTGGTAAACACAGATGGGTGCACAGGATCACCAACAGACTAGAAATAGTAACTTTTCTGCAAGGAAAGGGAAGGCTGGCAAGGGAAATGGCTTATGTATCAACGATCTTGGGAGGTGGGAGGGAGATGGAAGGAAAAAGAAAGAAGCAATAGGGACGCTGAGAGCAGAGGTAGTAGGAAATATTAATAACGTAGTATATTTGAAGTCACAAATTAAAGTATAGGTACTGTGCCTATCCCAGGTTCTCCCTCTCATTTTTTGTAATTTTAGCCATACATCTTCCTAGTTTATGTCTCCTTATGCTGTTTGGGCATCCTTGCTACAAGGGAAGTGGACCAGCAACAAAAATCGCAATCAATACAACAACACATGCAAAGGCAAAACATTCATCTTGAAACATTACAGGCATCATGTCAAGAGGTTAAGGTCTTCTGTGGTGAAGAGTACACAAATGAATGACAGGAGCAACGTCACCTCCAAACACTTTGACCTCTCAGAAAACCTGGTCAATCAGCAGTGACTCCTACCATGAGTTGCAGCGATACTAGAGAGAGATGTAATAGAACCAGCCTTGCTAGGGCACTGTATATTTGCTGTCCCATGTTCAGTACAAATGAGCTCAAAGAGCTGAATTATTCTTCAAGTCCCTGGTTTTACACTTAAGCTCTAAAATCACTGAGAGAACAGGAAATACCCCCTACAGAAGTGCCAGGCACTTCCCTTGGCTCGCCCAAGGCTGTGCAGAGGAAGGCCTGAAGCTGGAGAGCTGCTGATTCACAGTTTCCTACTTGGGGTCTGGGAAACCTCCTGATAGCAGCTCTTTGTAAAGAAAACTTGTAATAAAACTTGAAATACTATAAACAAGTAAAAATTCCTCACAGCCTACACAAAAGAAGCCAGAATGCCAGAGCTACCAATAGTAGGATATTAAACGACCACTTTCTTCAATATTTGGCTCACCATTTCTTTTCCCCTTGCCAGCACCACAACTGCTGTTACCACCCAGGTATTCCCACAACCATGACAGGAACAGAGGAGCAAATGCCAGACCTCGGTCAAGCGACAAGTAAAGAAAAAACAGTTCTGCTCTTTCAATTTTACTACTATGTATAATGCCAGTTTTAGGAATACGGTAAATCACCACCAGGTGAGCTGTTACCCAACAGTAAAAAAAGATAATTTTTTTTTTGCTCCTCTCCCTCTTTAAAAATAAACTGCTATGCTTTTGCGCATACGAGGACGCGGTGTAGAGACCAGATATCAACCGCACTGAAAGGACAATTCATAGCAGCAAGAGAGTAGATAAGTGACAAGCTTGTGAGCCCTGTGTTCACCAGGGCCCGTGCCCAGCTGCCCCTTCAGGGTGTACGCTGTGTGCTGAGCTCCAGGCGATGCTGTAAGCCTTATGATGCTGGGGCAGCCTTTGGGCTGCTGGTGCTTGAGAAGAAATAATGTATAAACAAAATCTGGTACACAAAATAGAACACTGGCTCCCTCTAAGGCAAGTAGACTTGCTGGAGCAAGCAACTTCACTGACTGGAAGTACTAGTGAACCATGTAAACTATTAGCAAGAAACAGGAAAAACTATTGATGTACTTGGGTTGTTCTCTGTAGCTGTGCTCTAAGACGCTCGGAACAACCACACTTTGTATGTTCACTGAAGCCTAGAACAGCTTATTATTTATTTATTTTTGCTAGAGCACCCATACACTGCTTCTAAATTTCAAGACTCTCTCAGTTTATGGAAAGATCTCCAAATTAAGTATTTAATCTCACTGTTATGCAGCTGCTGTGGGTCAGGGCAGACTGTGGATCTCCATCTGCTTAATATTTTCCCCATCTCTGCAAACTATCTCATCACCTTTAGCGCTCACTGCACAGACAGCTCTGCCTCACAATCATTGCATACCTTGTCTTATTATACCTTCTAAACCCAGATTAATGCACATCTTTTTCTGTTTCTCATACGTACATTAACAGTTCGGAGACAGGAGATTAACTTGCTGATGCATCACCAACACTGACAAAATGCCCACGTGCCTCTGACTAAGAAATCTGTCAACTTAATGTTCATCTCTTCATAGCACTGTGTGACTGGACAGTTTGCCAAAGCAACAAAACTCTAATAATCTTCACTCAGAAGAACAAGAACAAATGCTTTTCTACAAAAAAAAACTAAAAGGAACTATAATTAATTCTTGTACACTCCTTGCATCTTCAAAGAGCCAATTAAAACTGGAATTAAACCACAAATAGTTTAAAACATTTTGTATTACATTCTTACAAAATGCTAAACAAAAGTAGTGCATCAAAAGAAGGAAGTGATTAAGAACCTATTCTTAAAATAATTATTATTTTTAGTTCCCATGGGAGCAAAGCACAAGTCCAGCTTGAGGTCATAAGTGAAATGACTTTAGCTTCAGTGGAGAGGAATCAGCATGAAGCTGACAACAATATTTAGACACTATTCCAAATTCCGAAGTCAATGGAAAGTCAATTACTTTGAACAACACTGTGACTGAGAACAGCTGCCTAACTGAAACCCATCTTCAGATTTTAAAGACGCAAAACAAGAAAAAAAAAAACAAATGGAGAGACCCACTGGCTGCTGCTCCTGCCAGCTCTCTGTCTCCTAAGACCATGTCGACTCCTACAAGAAACAGAGAGCAACTTGCCGACCAGCTGGACGGTCACGATGTACCTGTGAGCATAAAACATCAGTGCACACATGGTCCTTGCTCCTTCTACAACGGCTGCTGCAAGTCTGCAGGAGCGCTGGTTCCAACGAGGGCAGGAGGAGAGTCCCAAGGGAGGCTTGGACCAAACACTCCATGGTACAAGGCAGGACAGCTGCATCCACACCAGCCGGTGGCATGACCTAGAGGATGTTGGTGCTGCACAGATGGTGCCCAAGGAGAGGAGCGCAGAGGGAACTAGGCTCTCGGTTGCATTCTGCAGGGGCCGTTGCTGCCAGAAGCACAGCCTGCACTACCCAGGATGCATCGGCTCGTGTAAGCAATGCTGGACAAATATGTGACTTTCATATCTTCATCACTATCAAACACACATCAAATCAAAGTGGCTGAAAACCATCTGGTGGATAATGTGCAATACATTCCAGCAGCTCAGTTCAGTCTCCCATGTAGAAATCTCCACCTCCTGAGACCAGATGTCCTCAAGTGATTTGATCACAACAAACCAACTAAAAAAGCTTCAGCTGAACAGCCAACAGAGCTGGAATTCCCCTTGGACACAGGGGCCCCTGACGTGCTTTGGAGGAGTCGCAGTGTTTTCAGAACAGAAGCTGCAGGCAATCAAGGCTGCTACTTCCACATACTGCAGCTTTCACCTATGAGTTCTGGATATGCCAAGCGAGGCTGGATTCCATTCCCAAGTATTTTTACATACTTTTTCCCAGCTCAAGAACTACCTCAGGCAACTGAGATCCAAGCAGACAGACAAATAACACAGTACCTATCTGTCAGGGTAACACAACTCTCCATCTCTAAAATTCCAGGGAAAGCAGCTGTGTTTCAAAAACAGCTACAAACCTTCAAACATCACAAGATTTGCAGCAAAGTACAAGAAACAGGTGCCCATTGTGAGAGCGCGACCAAATTCCCTTAAACATATCTGATTTTAAAATTTTTCTTCAATCAACTGAAATGTAATTAGGGTTAGGGAGACGGCATGTATTCTAACATGGTATAACACAGATTTTACCCTGGCAATGTCCATTTTTATGCAAAGTTTTGCCTCTGAGAATGTCATCATTCTCTTCTATGTTAATAACACCCGAAATAAAGCACTTCAGGCACACGCAGGCAAACAGTACCTATGGAGGGTTCTTCCATTCTCATCTCCATAGATTTTATTTTTTTTTAAAGACTGTATGTAAAGGGTTGCCTTCCACTGATGATTATCAATGAACAGCATTTCAAGTATACGGCTAACAAATATTAACTAAAAGAGCAGTTAATGAATGATCTTACAGGATATTTTAGTGATGCTTTTGACCCAGGAGGGACAAGGCAAATGGGTGACCTTCTTCCTTAGCAGGTACGGGGCACGTGAGATGCCATTCACAGTTGTTAGGATGATTTCAAATTTAAACCAGTAACTCTCTAACACTGAAAAACCACTCAATCCATAAACTCATTGGAAAAACTCCTGCCAACATCAGTAGAGGCATGATCAAGCTCTGATATAAGATGACTCACAACAGAAGAATCTCCTGGTCTCCTCCCTTAAATCAAGAGGATTTTAAGATGGACTTCGGTCAGCATAAAACCATGTGACACAACCACCCTCTGGATTTGGACAGAAATGGACATTTATCTGTGTGCAAGCCCAGAAGTAGTTTGGGATTTTTTTCATTACTAACTAGCATTAAGAAACACTAGCATTTTAAGAAACACTGATTTCTACAAAGAGCACTGAAGGGGCAGAGAAGGAGAGTTTTAAATATTAAGATATATTCCACCCAAAACAAGACAAACTCAGAAGGCTGATCTGGTCAGCTTACAGAATCCCCATTTAATAGGTGGTTTGAATACATATTGATTAAACGAAAACTATATAGTGTAGTACAGTAGAACTTATGTTTTTTGGGTTTTTTTTTGTTTGGTTGGGGTTTTTTTTGTTTTTTTTTCACAGCTCAAACACTTTATTAAGCTGGTTTTGATTCAACTTGCAGGTCCCCATCTTTTACCTACCTCAGAAACCATCAAAACAGTACCATAGCATCATGTTTCAAATCCTTTTCTAACAGAAGACATTAGGGAAGACTTTGCTTTAAATACCAGTCTGAAAAATCCCCTTCCCCCATTCCAAAAAGTATTAAGGTCATTCTCCACACCATGACACGTAAATGTTGCTGAGCAAGGAACTTCAGCTGCCAAGCTATCCTGCTATTGTAGTGAACTAAATGCTCCACAAAATAAGAGGTCTCTAAAATACCCTGTGAGGGAAGAAATGCATAATCTCTTGTTTAAAAATAAGGAAACAGTGAGACTGTCCCATGGCTATGAAGTGAGAGAGTGACTGCACTAGAAGCGGGACGCAGATTGTTTTGACATACCACCACACTCTGCATGCAGAACCCTCATTTCTACCCTCTCATCTTTCACTTGTTTTAATATGTAGGCACAAGGAAAATCTCTGTCTAGAGTTGGCTCTCTAGCTCAGGAGAAGTTATTTTTTGCCTTTGCACTCAGATAGCACCTGGCCTAGATCTATCGCAAATGGAATTTAAACATAAACCTCTGAGCGCTGTGGCTCAGATTCCATAGGCCTGACCCTGCTGCCCAAATATATATTCTCAGCAAACACAGCAAAGATACCCTGAAAAGCAGCTACCACGGACCTGCAGGAATCACTTCTCATACAGGCGATAGGCTCTTGTGTACTACTGCTGTAAGCAATTTATTTTGTTTTCAAATCTGAATTTTGTAAATTCAGTTTACAGGAACAAGCTACAGAAATGTATTGCATTTTCCTCTTTAGTTAACAGATTCCCACTGCCCTTGTGCTAAAAGACCTCTTTTTCTGCCTTGTTAACTCCTGCCCAGCTCCTTCCTGTACACGATCATGCGATTTTTTGGGGTAGACTAAGATTTTTCCGTTTATTGCAGGTGATGGTAATGAGGGTCTTAATTTAAACTATAGGAAAAAAATCCAATTTGGTATTACAGTAGCTAAATAGATCAGCTTTTTCAGCAACACAGAAAAGGAACTTTGTGGCTTCTCCTCAGCATTTTTTTTTTGAAGGTGTGATTTTAGTTTGTTTTTTAATCTCCAATCTGTTTTGTTGGGGAGCTGGGTCTGTCAGCTCAGCTCTCCAAGAGCCAAAACTAACAGTATTTCCCCAAACAAAGGTTCATTCAGAGAATCAGATTATATGCATTGTGTGCTGGAGCAAAGAGGCAGGCAAGTGAAACAAAAACATTTCTACACTGAGTAAATGTGTGTAGGACTTGTGAGAAGACCACACTTTAGCATCTTACTATTCGTACCTACAAAATTAATCCCAGCTGCAGCCATAGGATGTTAATCCCGGACAGAGCTAATTTTAAAAGCAAGCATTAGAGCAGCTCACTTTCTCCGTTACTTAGTTCATCCTCCTTACCTGAAATCCTCCCACAGCAGCGGACTCCAGCTTTGTGGAGGGATGTTATATTGCCCACACTCCACAAACAACAGCAGGGAGCTTTGTGCTGAAATTACATCAAATACTTTAAAACAACCAAGCCCTCCCCACTGTTTGATTCATCTCCTTTTAAAAACAGTACTTCAATCTTGAAGACAGAGATACTAGAACGGTCAAACACTTTTCCTCTATCATGACCATCAGATATTAAGAAGTGTTAGAAAAATAAAAAACAAAAAATCAAAGTTATCCACTGGCAAACTGGAATTGCAACACCTGCCAAGGAACACGTTATCTAGACTGGTTTCACCCAGGAAGGCTGAGGTACGCACCTCCTGAAAAGAAACAGGGAAGTACAAGATCAGTCATACACCAGAAGCAAACATTCCCGCCCCAACAAATGCGCTATAGACCTTCACTTATTTATTTTACAAATTGAAGATTACTTGAAGCAAAGTTTGGGTGTTTAATTTAATTTGCATAAATGAAGATTCACAGGGTTTGGATTCTTGCTCTGTTAAAGACCGTGTCTACACCAGCAACTCACAAATGGACCCAGTAAGTGTCGTGGCACGCTGAGCGCTACCCTGCAAGGGCCTGGCTTATGCCAGCAGACCTGTAATTGCCAAGGCAACGTACCGCAGCTGCCCTAGAGAAAAGCAAGAGCTGAAAAACTCACATTTTGAGAGTATTATCGCACCTACACTGACAGCTTTTTATACCACCAGTACATCAATCAAGGAAAGGAGTTTCATGCTGTAGATTTAGCCAAACATAATGTGGACGAGAGCTGCTATACGAAGAGGAAAACTTGCAGACAGCTGGGAACAACCACTGGAGAAACGCTTTCAATGGAAGCGGGTTTCATTCAAGTTATGAAAGGGTGAAAAGAGCACTGAAACAGCACAGAGCAAAGGGGAACATAAAGAGCAGAACAAATATCAAGGAGACATGGAGGCTATGGTGTCCTTCAGCCAGTGTCTATTTAAAGCCTCAGAATATTTAGATGGTTTCTCATTTCCACTCAGAAATCAAAGGATATTTCTAAAAATGTTCCCGCTTTTCTGACATTAGTCCAACATTGACTCACTGTACTACAGAGCTGAAACAGCAAGAAAGCAGAAAAAGCTCCGTAAATTACATCAACAATATTTCAGTCAAAAAGCTGAGAAATGGGCCTCACGATCACCATCTATTGCTGCTAACTCTTGCTCAAAACCTCTTCTTCATCCCTGCTGTACTGAAGTGTGCCCATCTACAAAAGTCACGTTCTTTATAACTGAACAAACATTAAAACTTTATAAAATGTCACATACTTCAACTGTTAAAAATCAAGACCTTCTTCAAAGAACTACTAGATACCATCATGAAAAAAAGACACTGATATATAGAACTTACACAGTGCTTTGAGATCCAGGGTCAGAGGCAAGTACCACTACTTTCATTTGCCTAAATCTGAAATGCCAAGATGGAGAGCAGCTGCCCATGGCCACAAAGTATGTCAGTGGCAAAGCAAGGACAGAACGTCAGTGATCAATCATATCCCAGCCACACGCCCCATACTAGAAATACTACCAGCAAAAGTAAGTTTTAGCAAGGATTAGACTTACATATGTCATTTTACACCTTCCCCAGCATAAAAGAATAATTTATGAAATATTTTAATATGCTCAGTATGAAAATGGTATCAAGGTAATGCTGTAAGAATTAAGCTGAACTGCACCTGCTTTATCATTTTATTTGGTGTTGCTCTTTCTCAGCTTGTGTTTTATCAATGAAAAAGAAGAAAGGAGTCTTACTTTTTCTCACACTTGGCTAGCGAATTCAAGATGACATAGAATCCATTTTTATCTAAGTTTATAAATAAACATTAAAATATTTATATTTTCTAAATGCTTTCTGGGGTCTTCTAAGAACACATCTGTTGGCCAGATATCAATGTGAGTAAAAACACCAGATCTCCTCAAATCTTCCTTTAGAAGAAAGCGTCATTGTAAAAACATCGTCAGCAGTTAAAAATCTTAAAATTAAGAGAGTTACAAAACTTTTGCAGTAATACAGGCTTATTATTTAAAAAATAAACCGCACAGGAAATTGTTCTGATTTTTGTTTAAACAAATACTGCAACCCAAAGTTTCTATTCTGGTATAAAATGTTAAGAGACACGATCTGTCATTTTATTACTGCCAGATTAGATGTAGATGTGGAGAGCATACAAAATGAAGACTATCACAATTTCTAAGTATTCAGTTAAAAAAAAAAGTTCCTTTGAGGTTAAGAACCAGCGGTTCAAGCTTGAACTTGAACCTACGCTGTATAGATTTAACACGTACTCTACACAAGGGAGTTCAAATCTCAGTTGGAACTGACCACCAATGCATGTTTAATATTATCATTTAATCCTACATAAAAGGAAAATTATGATAGTATACACAATCACTACAAAAGGCAGGAAGTATCTGAATTTATATGTAAATATCTTTGCACACTTCTTATGATGAAAGCAGTTATTACAGGATCACAAGCAATCTGTCCACATCCTAAGCCTCTGTGTACAGAATAGATGGTAAACAGCATATCCTGAATATTTAGCACTTCCACTGGTGGCCTCTCATGCTGTTTGCTTTTCAGTGGTCACACCTTGATTTATACAGATTGTTACTTGGGATTAACAAAGCCCTCACAAGCTTTTCTATGGTGCTTTCACCCTCGTTTTGTAGGTGGGAAACTGAGGTATAGACTTATAAGCATTTCATTATCCACTTCTCTGATCCGGCCAACGTGAGAAGACATGCCTGCATTTGCTTGCAAAACTGCATCCAGTTCCCTTTCCTTACCTCTCACCGTGCCAGATGGACCTCCAGCCATCTCTGCAATCACTGCTTTGACTACCTGCTATCTCAAGTTTCTTAGAAAATTACAGTCTCACCAAGTTTAAAAAATTAAAAATTTAAAAATTTTGTGGGACAAAGCACTGCACTCAAACATGGGCCAACTCCTCACCAAATTTCAAGGCCCTGTCCGATCCTTAGGATAATATAATCTTTCAAAAATGACACGAGCTTCTTTGTTTTTTGTTTTTCTTTTGATACGGGCAATACATTTTGGGCAATACATCAGCTTTATTAGTGAAACAGACTGAACCATTTTGAAAAACTTTTCATCCAAAAACCATAGGCTCAGACACAGGAAAGTTCAGATCAAACGGTGGGCAACTTTAAGAAAAGGGGGTGCTACCAGTGTTGCCAACAGTAAGGGTGGGAATTCAATTCTTCTTAACATTTTCTGCAGCGTTGCGTAATGCTTCATTTTTTAAAGGACTCACCCTTGTAACAAAACAATCATGCTATCTCTGTATTTAAAGCAGTAAGCATGAAACCCTCTCACAGAGGGGCAAGCTGCCAGCCAAATATTGAAGTCGATCTACTAGAGATGTAAAATTTCAAATCCAACCCCCTCTCCTGTTCCCCTTCTCTCTGGTGCTAGGTTTGCAGGGTTCATATAGCTCAGTCAGTGTTGTGCCCAGCGCCAGAATGACCAGAAAATGAGTATCCAGTATCATTCACGAAATTGTAGAAACTATTTTTAACCCAACCAGCTTAAGAACTTTCATTTGGAGAACACATTCTCCCTGAAAGGAGAAGAAGAGAAACATCAGCTTTAATGTACCTTGCGACTTCGTAATACGCAATGGTGTGCCTGTAACTAACACTGTGATCAGCAGCAGTGAGGGCTGTGCAATTTATCAGATTTTCTTTGCTGCATCATCTTTACCAACAGCTTTCTTCCAGCTCCCTCGCAGTTGCGTGCTTGCATTTTGAAAAACAGCCACCACACTCAATGCACCCTTTCTACTCTCCCATCATCTTCCTTCTCTTCATCTCACCTCCCTGCTGCTCAAACGACGTTTAGAAGACTTTGGCGAGGCAAAGGGAACATTATATATCTAACAGTGTGGCAGGTGGTGTAACAAGGACATCATGATGAGTTCTACTGGGATCTTTTCTTATAAAATCTCTGCTAAGAGGTAGAGGAGCTTTCCTAGTGCTATCAACTGTTATGATGATGATCAACATGTACTGACAAACATATTGACAAAGTAATTCGCATCAGATCAACACATTTGGTTTTCCTTAAAGTGTTTCGTACGCTCTCTTGTCCATGGTGAAAAGTAAGAAGTGTCACTTTTAGAGCAGCTTCAATATAAAGGGAAGTGATCCTACTCGCTTGTTTCATGGTCTTTCGGAATTTTCCCCTCCTTCCTAAAACTTGACTTCTGCCACTGGCTTTTGCGCAAACTTCTCAGAATATTCATTACAAGAGCTGTTTTCCCAGACAGATGATCAGGAACTGATACAGTTGCCCAATGCACCTTTTTCTCATACAAAAGGATGGCTGTCAGCAAGGACCCTCGTCTACAGAGCTATGCACATGTCAGGATCCTTTTGAATGTTAAGGCCATAGCCTACACTAATAAACTGATCAAGATGTGATGATCTGGGCCCTTGTTTTAAGCACCTAAATTATGCTTGAAAGACTTTTCACACACAGAGCTTCTGAAAAACCCAAACAAACCGTATCAGCGTGGCAGATCAGCACAGCTCTCTGAGCAGCTCACATACCGACAGGAACTCAGAGCTGTTTACCATGCTCAACAGAGCAACCTGAAACCAGCACTTCTGCCACAGAGGATAGTGTAACATTCCCTGCACAACATTACAAGCCTATAAATACACTGCAAGACTTCAGGGATCTTATTCTCAACACGATTTAAGTGTTTTAAAACGAAGAGATGCTCCCCCACAAGATGTTTCCCCTTGTGAAACAACGCTTTCATACCAGCTGTCTGCAACCGACTCCCTGCAGCATGAAAAACACCAGACTTATTACCAAATTCAGTTATTAAAGACTCAAGACTGCCACAGCCCATACAGTTTGTTCAAAGTTTACATAAAAGCTGAACCAGAACACACAAAAGAGGGAAGTAGACTAAAGGCACAGTTGTGTTACTACTAAGACTACTAAAAGATCAAAAAAACAAAATCCCATAGAAAGATAATGTAGAGAGAAAACCCCTTCCTGAGTTAACATAAAACAGACTGGAATGAGGAAAAAAAGGAGTTCAAAAATAAAATAAAATAAAATGAAAGCATCTCTAAAAGGCCATGCACACCTCACAGGAAAGTCTCTACTTAAAGCTTTGTTAGATCTAAGCGCAAACAAACTCTTTGACAACGCCTTCACCAAATCCAGCCCTTCAGTTAGAGGTGAACATCCCATGGACCTGTAAGCGGCAGTTCCTCCTGCCCCTGCCACAGCAGCAGCCACATCTCAAAGCATGGCAGTGAAACTCCCTGGGATTCACCAGTCAAAGACCACAGCCTCCTAGGAAGGTTGAACATCCAGAGAACAAGTAGTGGAAAACAGACCTTCACCTCTGGGTCACCAGCTCAAACAGGAGCTGTGGAAACTTTTCTGTAGCACTGCAGGAAAGGCTGTGCAAGTGACCCTTCATTAATTAACTGAGACATGGCAGGAAGCATACTAATGCTTGTGACATACAATCCTCGTCACGCTTTTCCCAGATGGCTCCGGTTGTGCATTTAGGATTGGACAGGCCAATGGAGGTGCCTGGTTCCCACACACAGATGGAGAGAAGATCACTCTGTTCTTAGGAAAGTGGCTCTGGTCATGCTGAAGAGTTTGTTACTTTATAATGATGGTGGTTATGCTCATGCTCAGCACAGGGCATTGATGAATGCTTCATAGCAGTTAACTTTACAAAGCAATATTTAATCTTACTATATGTGGTAAGTGTCAGAGAAAGACCATCGGTTTATTGCAATATAACCTTATAAAGTCATTCCTTTGCTCACAGTAACCACCTTGCTCAAATATCTACCAGCAAAACCACTCAGAAATTCTCACGCCATTCACCCATGCACTAGTTAAGTGACAGTTGGACTGACGTAATCCCTTTCTTTAGGTAGAACACATTTTCAAATGGACCGAGATGGTCCCAGAGCAAGAGATGACTTCCCAAGTAAAACAAATTACAACATCAGCACTTTCCTGAATCTTATGACAAACAAAAAATCCCAAACCCATCACCAAATGACCCTCATACAAGTCTCTTCTTTTAGCCATGTGTTTCCCATGTTCCAAAATCAAAAGAAGGCAGCATCAACCTTTACTTTGTAGAGTCCCTTAGAATACTCAAATGAAAGGTAAACAACATCTCTCAAAAGTCTATTGCTACAGAGAGAAGCAATCTTTCTAAACTTCCTAGGATCTGTCTCCCCATTTCAAAAAGCCTGCTGTATCCACATGGCCTATAATCACCACACGCAGAGGCCTGACCCCAAGCCTACTAATGAGCTAATAAAAACTGCTAATAAAAATCTTAGGCTCCTTAAGCTCTGCTAAGATTTTTACTGGAGATTTGAGCGTTCTACTTGTATGACTGGATACTGAAAACAGATGGGATGCACGCTGGGCTCCTAAACAACTACCTTCACAGACCAAAACTTTATTAGAAACAGTAATGAATTGGCTTTTATGGCATATTTTTGTGCATCTACTTACAGAGTCTGTAAATTGAGCCATGCTCTTCAATTACATTTGCTGATTTGATAATGTAAATGAGCGAAATTTAATCACATGGTTACTATGAAGGGTTAACTATTTCACACAGCAAGAGAGACAGACCAGAATATAGGAATGCCTCTTGTTTCCACGCAGTTTGATTACAGATTAGCCCTCAGTCATACCTGGAATGACTCCGATCACAGAATCATTCAAGTCACAAACATACTGGCTTTCTGCTTTCACAATACAGTAGAATATCCAGTACCTTCTGGCAGCCAGTTAGGGAAAGGCAGCAGCACAGAACTAAGTTGATATCACAGAATGCAGCCATTCAGCAACACTAACTGGGCTTATCTGCAGCTTCCAGAGACCAAATGCCACCGACACATACTGTCCCATGCTTCCCTGAAGAAAACACATGCTCCTGTTCCAAGCAAAAGCTATAAAATGAGAGCACTCTAAAGCTGTAATTTTTATAAGGCAAAAGACAAATCTCTTATTTAGAAGAAAAAAGATTAATGAACAGTGAAAGAGCTGCCTGGAATTTTTTCACCAGCTGATACTAAAACACTGTCCAGCTCACTCTAGTACTTGGCACCAGAACTCACCTGCTTTAGCAAGAGGTGTAAGAACACCCATACAGGTTGGGCCAAAGGTCCAGCTTTCCCAGCACTGCATCTCCACCAGCGGACACAAGCCAGTGCTTGGGGAAGAGTGAGAACAGGACGAGTGTGTTTGTACAACGCTCTCTCCCTCCAGCCCTCAACAACCAGCCCCCTACAGCCCCTCTCAACTGTAAAGGAAAACGATATTAACTATTATATTAACTTCCCAAAAGTAAATTGGAAGAACTACATAGTTTCTCCTTTTGCTGTGTTTATAGATACTTCCTTCCCGCCCTCCCCCCACACACCTGACTGAGTTGAACACGTGTTTTGATTTGGCAGGTCTCTGCTCTGAAAAGGGAGGGATAATAACATTCTTAACAGAGAACAGCCACTATGGTGACTACTGCAACGACTCAGGATGCCCCAGCTTTTGGATAGATTGCTTCCGGCTCTCAGCTATTTCACAATCTCTGCTTTCTATTTTCAACAGGTTTTAGGTGTTAAACATGGTGGCTAATTACCTGAAATAAGTGCAGTTTCCTCCTTGAGGATATCTGCATCTTTGATCAAGACAGTTCTCCCATCCCAACACTAGGTTCGTTTGAAATAAGCTGACAACATGCAAAGAACTTCTCTGGCTCTGTAGCAGATCTAAGCATTTCACAACCATACCCAAATCCTTTGACCTAGTCCTTCCTTTTAAAACTTCCATATCTTCAAACGCAGAAAGGTAATTTTTGCATGTGTTCCCAGGTCACTAACCCGTTCCACACATTACAACCCCTTCTCTCAATTTTCTTTCTCAAAAGCTGTGTTATAAAGAACTAAAGCAAGTATATCATTCCCTTTCACTGCTTCATGCTTTCCCACATCTGGCATGCCACCACCATATTTTCTATTCAAGTTCTCTCAACCTCCATCCTGACAGGGACAGGTATTTACCAAGCAAACAGAAAGCTGGACTAAGCTGAAGTATCTGTGCAGATACTAATATGCAGGACTTTGAATGTACACAGGGAAACATTTAGACCTTCTCTGGACGCTGTACAGAATGAGCTAACATGAGAAGCATGGTATGTAACATCCAGACTTTGACGTGCTGCAAACAGACAAATTTCAGAGCCCATTCCTGAACCTATGATGCAGCTTAGCAGAACCAGCACTGCACTGTGCTGCCTCTCACTCAAATACGGTGAGTTCTCCTGATGCAGACAGCTGTCACTGTAAAAGTTATTAGCAGAGCTTGACTTGCCATGGAGAAGCTTACTCACACTGCTACAGCTTCTATACAATCATTCAGAAATTCATCAGATTCAGCAGAGACCAACCATCCTAGAAAATAATAAATTATACTTTTCTTTGCTCTGGAAAACGTGGCAGCAGATAATATCCATATGCACTGATTGGCAGATCAGGAAGCAACAAGATCTTCCACTGGCCTCTTCTGTTTGGCACTTCTTCTTTAACGGCTGCCAGGCTCACAGCCCAGGTATTTCCTTTCTTACTTTTTTTTTTTTTTTTAAATTTTCCTTTTTACATGCATGCCTTTCCTTTTTTACCTTGTTGACCACTTCTGTCTCTAACACACTGCAAAGTAATAGTTTCCAATAACTAACACAGGCTACATCAAGTGTCATAATACAGCATCAAAAGCAAATGTCTGCATAATAAGAAGATAATGAAGAGCAGTCATGGACTTCAAAGAAAAGTCACAAAGAACTGAGAAGCACTTCCACAATTCACACTCCATTGGGTCCCTGTCCCTTTGGGAATGGTGTCAATAGCGAAGACTGTTATGGTTTGAAAACCCACAACAATTTACTGTCGTTCAGACAATTATTCTATTACCTGATGACCCCTCCCCATCTGGGAAGGGGAACAGGGAAAAAGCAAGGAAACACGAGGGTTGAAATATAAACAGATTTAACAGAGTAAGACTAGATAATTAACACTAATAACACTAAAGAACCAATATTGATCCCAATACCAATATAAAATACACAAGGCTTACACTCAGCCAATCATATCAGCAGGAAGCTGTGCACTCCCAGCAGGGGACAGCAAATGCGGGACACAGAGAGCTATGGCTTCGGGAGGAAGGGAAGGCCTTAGGGATCTGGTACCGGGGCAAGAAGTTCTCTGGACCACCACCACCAAGGAAGAGAGAGAACTTTGCAAACCTTCTTATTTACACTGAATGCGATATTCATGGTATGAAATAATCCTGTTGGCATCTTGGGTCAAGTGCCCGGGTGTCACTCCTTCTCATCCCTACACCTGGCTAGCTCGAAAACACTGAGACCTTGAAATCCATATACCATAGCTGGCTATGAAGTAAGTATTTTCACAAATTCAGACGCTAGTCTTCTAAAAGTGCAGTTTTCTCAAGCATTAGAAGATAAATTAAGTCCTGTGTTGCTCAAACCAGGATAAAGACAAACAGTGAATAAATTTAACAGCAGCCTAAAATCTGGATGCAAGATGCAGCAAGAAGAATTTAGCAGAATAGCCTGTGACGGCTCACATGCACATGAATGTACAGTTGCTAGATAGTAACGAAATGCAGCGAGCCTAAGTTATTTTTAGGTCTGTTGTGCAACCCCGATGTCACTTCATTCCAGCTGCTCCAAAGACACAACAACACCAGCACACAGGCCTGGGCTCTGCATCATCAGTTCTGGTTTGACGGTCTGAGTCTAACCCTTGCCCTGCATTAGAATTTCTCTGGGTCAGAATTCAGCCGAGGTGACAAAGCCCCTGGCACAGACAGGGCGATGCAGATGAGAAGAGTGTTTTGGACAACTAGCTCAAGTGGGCTGGGAAAGTGGCCTGGCTGTTGGATAGAGAAGCCACTGCATTCACTGCAGCCTCGCTAGAGACCTCACAGCCATGCTGGCCAAGGTCACTTCAGCTGACGTGTGCTTAAACTGCTGCAGGCAGAGCAGCCGTTACTATGAGACCTTGAGGGAAGGGAGAGTAAACAAAGTGGCAGAGGGTAATGGAGGCCAGGATTTCGAGTAAACATCGCATGCTAGAGAGTTCTGAAAAACAGTGAACTTGACAGATTCCAGCAGCAAAAGTGTCCTTCGTGCCTCTGCAGTGTTTGCTTGGATCTTGTTATGCAGACATATCACTTAAAAAAAACCAACCCTGCTGATATACGAGGACTAACAGGCTCACTGCCGGATGTATCAGTGAAAAGCAAAGGCCTCATCCTGTTTATGTATGCTTCTGAGGGTCTCTTCTAAGCAGTAGTGCAAGACGCAACACAAACTCTTTAGGACAGAAGAGTCTTGTACGCCTCTTGCAGCCAGCCTGGCAGGACACAAGGGTTGGAACAAGATGATCTTTAAGGTCCCTTCCAACCCAAACCATTCTATGATTCTGTAACAGAGCCCCAGGACCAAGCTCCTGTACTTACCACAGCTGCTCTAACGGCAGTAAGGCTCTGGTGTTCAGATGAGCTCTCAACACAGTTACCTCTGAAGTGTCCACATAAGCAGGACTCTTTTGGAAAAATACCAAGGTAGGTACAGCATAGGAGGTAAACAGAGCAGAGAAACACATGTATGCCACACAGAGGGTTCGGACTGGGGCAGGCTGGCAAGCTGCCACCTTCCCCCCAGATTTGCAAGACGTAAGTATAAACAATGGAGCTGCTGTCTCACTTCCAAAACTGGCAAGGACAATCCACTTTCTCAAGAAGGGCAAAACTAGTACAACAGCAAGGCTATTTGGATCTTCTCCTTACCCCCTCAGCCACCCTTAAGGCTCAACTCTTCAATTCTTGCTTTTATTCACAAGCCAACCCTAGTACAAGCAAACCCCAGTGAACACGAGCAAAGACAAGACCATCCTTTCATCTCCCAACTGAGATGGAAGAAGCCTTTTCACACTCATGCAGAAACAAAGCTGTAGTAAGCATCAGATCCCTGTACTTGTATAAGGACAATTCTTTAAGGACCAAAGCACAGTGCTCTCAAGCTTTCTTCCTTTGTTCCTTCAGCTGAACACAGCCTTGGCTCTTTATTTCTGCTCTGAACTGTCCCCCCAGAATTCTGTCCTTTGTTTCACAAATCGCTGAGAGAATGCATAGGGAAATACTGTTAATCTGCAATTAAAGAGAAGCACAAACAACAGGTATGTCTTCTACCCATAATGACATCCTCTGCTTGCTCTAGGGTGATAAAAATGAACACTAAAGATACCTCTGGAAATCCAGAAATCTCCCACTCATTAAAAAAAATATTTCTCTCTGTATGCAGCAAGACGTTCCCACATATAAAAAATTCAGGTAAGAAAAAGCATTAAACATAGTACACAGGACAGCATCCACTGCTTCCTTGCACTACAGCATCAGCTGAAGTAGACGTAGAGAGATGAGAAAGCCTCTAACTGTGCATTACTGATGGAGACAATGCTGTGCTGTGAACACAAACCCAAGTGTCAAAAAACAAGTCATTAAAATTTAACAAGTCATTATAATATTTCTATGCTTTTCAGAAAAAAGTTTAATTCATTAAGTATCATGCTTAGTTATTTAAACAATGAAGTCTTTTCCTAGCATCAAGCTATGCCATAAAACCTATCATGTCAAAAGGGTTATCTGCAGGTCTGCAGTGGTCTGGCCACACTTACATATCGCTAATTAAAGAAAATCAGATTCTTTCACTAATACCCTGCTATATGATAATCCAAGTGGTAGCCTGCAGGCCTTTCCCATCTGGCCTGTCACCCTTTGTTTTATAGTCTCTGAGGAGATGAAGCACTCTGAGAGCCACTCATAACACCCTGGGCTTTGTACTTCTAATGTACCTTCCAAGTGTCCACAGTCTGGATAACTGACCAAGGGAAGGAATCATTTCACTGTGCCTTGGGCCTAGATGGCTTCCTATGGTCCTCTCTGATCCCATTTTCTATCATCCATCTGATGGCCCAGCTAGACAGTCCAACTTTAAAAATACTACTGTTTCACACAGGTAACTGTTGCTGAGCTTGCTCTTAAGTAGCACCCAGAGTTTAAATACCTTAAGGCACAAATTTAAATCTACTTAACAGGGAGGGAATAGCGCTTACACTGCAGCAAACCATTCACACCAAGCCATTCACACCACAGTAGAATGGCCAAGGTGTCATTCAGACTCCCCTTTAACACTCTCTCCTCAGAGGCATCAAGCCTGTAAGAGACCTGTAAGAGATCATGACATGTATGAGAATGACAGCAAGATAAACACCATCCCCACAGGCGTTTGAGTAGACAAACATGTGCTCAATCCAACACTACATTTAACATAGCGATGCAGAGTACAGCAACTGCAGCACATCAAGCCAAGGGAGGAAAGCAGACAAGGAGCCCTCGTCATTCATGCCTGCAGAGTAAAAACAGCAAACAGTTCCCTAATAGGCAGGGTCCTTCAGCTGACTGGAGCGGCACATTCACCTTCTAAACAAATCTGTCGTGCAGAAAGGGGTCATGCCTCACATGGCAATTAAGTGTTTGATGGCTCAGGAAAGCTGACGCCATTTAGACTTCCAAGCCCAACAAAACAACTCTTTACAGATGAAAAATCCAAATTGGTCTATCAAAAATACAGTTTCTGTTGTTCTAGAAGTAGGATGGTTTTCTAGATTCTCCAGAAAGCCACCATTAGCAACCCAATCGGGAATCCAGAGCTGACACTCCAGGTATTCAAGCTTCCTTGGTGACTGCACAGCACAGACCTTTCCTGAGGAGTGCGATGATGCTTCTCAGAAACACAACTACCAGTCACGGTGGGGAGCACGTACTTTTCGCAGGCAGTCCAGTGAATGCCAAAGGCAGTCAGCAGAAAGAACATTGCCTTCCAGAAGCATTATGATTACCTTTAAAATACCAGCCTGGTTTTATTACCCTGTAATTTTCAACTGTAGGGTTCCTCATCAGTTACAATGGTCAGTAGCTTTTCTAACAGAGGTGCCAATAAACTGCACATCTTCATCTTCCCCTCCTAAATCTTTCTTCCATTTGTCTCCTTTTCTTTACTGTATAAGCTTGTAGCTGAAGTGTCATCTTTTATACAGCTTCCTCTAGAACTCACTATGTTAGCTCACTTCTAAACTTCGTGCCTTTGTTTCCCCCTTTCAAAAAGACCAGTATACACATGTGGGTCTCTGAAGTGTTGAGACTGTTTTGGTCATTTTTAGAAGGGAGAAAGGGAGGAAAAAGCAGTTAACTGATTTATCTAAGATCAACAAGCCAAGAAACTAAGGGCTAGCGAAAAGCTTTGTGCTTGTGTCACAAAGTAAATAAGCTGTGGCAAACGCGCACTAGAACATTTCCGACAGCTATTACTGCTTAACTTACAAAGAGACGTCTATATTAATTACATTATGAATGGCACCAAGGCAGCATGTTTTACGTTCAAAACAAACAATCAAAAATGACCTTCCAACTCCCATTTGAGCAAACAAACAAAAAAATTGTTTTGAAAAGACCATGTTTAGAATTTCTGGTTTAGTATTACAACTGTTAGAAGCGACTTCTGGAAAACCTAGCTTTTCCTAACCCCATTTTTCAAGCCTTCCTGCTTCAGAAACTGTGACAATAGTGTAACTCTAGCTTGCACTAAAAACAATCAGATGCAGGTTTTTCCATCACTGTCTGAAACACAAAGAACCAACTCTATTTTCTTTGGAGGCAACTGAAACAACTACTTTTCCTAATCATCTTCATAATTGTTTTATAGACATGTTAGAGGTTTCCTTCCCTGAGTGAAAGGAAAATTGTATGAAAGCTGTAAAATATTTCAATAGCCATCAAAGAGTTTAGAAAGCTTGTCTTTTTCCTCAGAAGTAGCTTAGAAGTTTTGTCTTTAAAGTGACTGCTTGTGCCAGTGACGTTAAAATATCAAAGGACAGATAAGGAAAACTGTAAATGCAATTAATTTTTGCATACAAAGGAAAGGAAGTAGCAAGCATATAGCCTGAAGTCTGTTAATTAAAAATGAAATACCAGATTAAACCCAAACTGGTCCAGGTTTCTAAACTGATAAGGTTTTTTATGTTGTTGTTTTGCTTTAGAAAGACAAACCTTTCTTTCTAACAGCAAGAGGAAGCAAGGCAGCATTAGAAGAGCCAAACCAGGAACCCCAGCTCTCCTGCCCCCATTTTACTGCATGATCATCCACGACTTCCATGTCTGCGTCCATCTAGCTCACAGTCTCCCTTTATCAGGCACACCCTCAGTAAGTGCTTCCTATCTAACGCTCGCACCACAGATCAAAGCACAGGGAAGAAATGCTGGACTTCTCTAACTCCAGCCACACCTTCAATCATCTACCCTTACTTTCCATATATCTTCCCTTTCATACCTATTTCTCCTGCCCTGAACTACAGCACTACACCAGCATCCTCTTCCTTCCCCAAGTCATCGTTATCCATTCACATTTGTCCTATGTATCAGATCTCCTCCGAGTATAACTCCCGTCTCTTTTCTTCTCCACAACGTCCCTATCATCCTCAGAGAATTCCCTTTCCTTGCTGTCCAACCCTGCTGCTGAACATTTCCTCACTCACACTGTTCAGTGAGTTTGTAACCCAGGCTCAAACCCACCCATTCAGATGAAAGGTAATTGATTTGACTTGAACTTCACAACACCTTTTTTCTTTGTTCCCTTCCTATTTCCATCTTTGTGACCTCCTCTGTCAACACCATCCACCCCACCACGTGCCTCTATCTTGGCCCTTCTAATTAATTCAATGCATTCTTCAAAGATCTTCTTAATTTTATTTCAAATCTCAGTGAGCTGCTCATCTCGTCTCCTGCCCTCTCAACTCTTCCTTCTTCAGAGCAGATCTCTGAATACTGTTACTATGAGAAAAAATTCCACTCACACATAACAACTTAGAGAGCCTGATCTTCTTGAGGATGTCCTGCTCATTGCAGAAGGGTTGGACTAGATGACCTTTAGAAGTCCGTTCCAACCAAACTATTCTGTGATTCTACTGGCAACTGCTCTCGAGTGCTGATGCAGCAGCAAGGAATTGAACTTGAGTTGTCTGGTGCGTTTGAGAAGCTGCCCCTGAATTCGCAATTTGATTTTACATTTGACAGCAGAACTCTTTACTTCTATTTCAAACACTCATACTCTGTCACCATAGTTAAGATGAGTTTTTCTTCATGGTAGAGGTAGGAGACAGACAATTAAACAGTGGAGGATTCCATTCAACCATATCTTTTACGGTAGCCCAAAGACATCTGAGAGGAAGTGCTTGAGGATCCTGTGGAATTGCTTGGAGGGGGCTGAGGGAGGAAGACTAGAGGAAGCTGGTGGAAGCTGCTAGAATGATAAGAACCACCAACACCTAGAAGTGCCCAAGGCTCTCAGCGCCTTTTCAGCTGGATAGTCTCCCTATAACAGGAAGAAAGATTGTTGGGAGGCAACTGCCCCCACTGTCTGCTGTGCTGCAAAAACAACGAGGCAGAATTGTTGAAGCTTGACTGCAGAGCTGTAGAATAGCACGGAAACTGCAGGAAGAGTTCACTCTCTACTTCAAGCTTTTCAATTTCTGTGCAAACTTAAAATGCGTGTCTGACATCTCAGAAATGCCCAGCCATCAGCTCAATATGGCTCCAAAGCTCCTTTTATTCCTCCCCACCACTTTCCAGCTTACTGCACCACTAGATACCCCCTTGTTTGGTTACGACTAATCATAGCTTAAGGACACACAGACAGATAAGCAGCTGCTCAAGGGACTGTATATCAACTCTGCCTTCCAAGAGAGTGGAATTTTTTTCCCCCACTTGGGAGAGAAACAAACAAGAATGATTCAGTGACCTACTAAATGAGCATGTGGGAAAACATGAGTAAAGCTAAGACCTGAATTTCGGGTTTCTTGGCTTTAATTCCTCTCGCCACTCAGCAGAAAGAAATGAAAACAGGTAAGGGGGAGAGAACTGGAAATTAATGTGTTAATTTCTGTTGCCATCAAACTCTACTTCATTCAAAACACATCATAACCATGCAACACAAATCTTCACTAAAAGCAATTCCAAATCTCACAGTTCAGCCAAGCTTTTTTCAGACCATGCAAAAGTTACTGAGAACAGGCAATCTGAGGACAAACTTGCTCCCTCTTCCCTATTTCAGCAACACATCGAAAAATATGATTATGAAATCCATGTTGTATTTAAGCCAGGGAACAACATCTGTTTACCGTGTGAAAACACAAGACAGAGAACTACAACAAAACATGTAGATTAAATGGTAAACAAAAGACGATATCAGCAATGTGGTTTTTTGTGAAAAATGTGACTACTGTGCACCATACTTCGGTAGTAACACCCTACGCAGTCAGGTCTACAGAAACCACTAAAAGCTTGTGACCTGCAGAGCCACCAAAATAGCCAGGAGCAAACAAAACCAAAAAAATTTGCCTACAGAATTTGTCTTTTCTTCATATAAGTAGTGTGCAGTCCTGAAGACACCAAAACCTTAATTTCAACCAAGGACTTTTTACACTACCACTACTAAATGTTTACTCTGGCAAGAGAAATGCATCTTTGAAACAAGAACAGCTCAGCAACCTTTCTGCAAACTTTTCTGAGGTTCAAGGTTGTCAAGGTGGAATTTGAAAGCGCATCTTATATAGAGCTTAAAAGCTTGTGACTATATCGAGCATTTGCCATAAGCAAGGTAAGAGGCTCAGTAACAATGCGCTGATTCACACGCACTAGAATATAGCCAGCATCCTCGCTTTGAAATGACCCTTAACCATGAGTACTTATAACCTAGCAACTCTGCTCAAGTTAGGCTCAATTCATAGGACGAATATAGGTGTTTTTATCAGAGTAGTTTCTACGAGCAGCATATAAAATATGTAACTACATTCTGAAAGTTTTTCATCTGAAACCTGCTATCACCATTGCTAAGAACTTCCCAAAATACACGCTGCGTTAACAAAGAATATGCGGCAGAGGTGCTTTGGAAATAAGCTGATCCCTAATATCCCCAATATTTTTGGCTTACATCTACATAAAGTGAAGGGGTCATATTGCTGAAGAGGAGAGATGAGATCTAGAAATGACCTGGCAAGCTTTTCTAAAGGTAGCCTTCGTCACAGTTCCCAGACCCCACTCTCCTGTTCTGTGCAACTTTAACAAGCAGGATCCAGAAGGGTTTAGACAAGTATCTGATGCCAGTGTTAACACTCTTACCTAAAGTACATCATCTGGCATGTACCTTAAGCTCTTATTAGAAGGCGAGAGAACTCTGAGGCTACTTAATGACAAACGAGTCCACGAAGTCATCTTCATTTACCCTATCATACCCTACCGCAAAGTAAGATGGACACCAACTGACATAATACATGACAGAAGTTTAAAAAGAACACCACCCACACTGAGTGCAAGTAGTATCTTTAATAACTCCTAAAATAAAGCTTGTGCTTTGCTTACATGATGTACATGACCACACACAACTGACTAGCCCATCCTCTCAACTGCAGAGATCTTCTCCCCAGCACTGCAAAAGGGGAACCTTCACGAAGAAAATGAATGACTTACATGGTCCCAGAACCTCATCAACCTCTTACTTCCCTACAGGGCATGGGTAAGACAGTGGGTGAGTACTAACTGAAGCCTGCACTGTCACTTATCCACTTTACACCTAGAGAAAATAACTGAAAATTTGACTTAAATCTACTTTTTCCAGGAGTAATACATTATATTTCCTACTCCCTGCAATGATTATATTAGTTGTTCCAGCATGATTATACCTCTCTACCACCTCATCATCAAAACCCTAAACTAGCACAATGCCACTGATTCCTTCCGCATGTTTTTCAGAGCTCCGCATGCAGAGTTCAGAATATACAAAATCTGCCTTTCCAAGTGCATATTTCAGGTTTTGGACCTTAAACAAACTACACATCATTGTTTCCAAAGCAGAGCTTTCCACAGGGAGGTCTAACATCCCCATATTCCAGCCTGTTAGGGCAATAAATGGTTTACAGTGCCCTTTTGTAAAGCATAATTTTCACTTCACACAAGCCTTCAGCCTGCATTCTACAAAGATGTGAACATTATTCTTCTGCTGAAGACCAGAGCTCTCCAAAATGAAACGAAAAAATTCTTCTGCCCCAATCCCAGGAAAAAACTTCACGATACACTGTGGTCAGAACATTTCAGAATACAGGTCAGTTTTGGGAACTTACTTTTGGGTAATGTAATTATTTGGATAATCATAAAGTTATTAAAGGGCTTTACTAAATTAAGTATCAAGATTACATATCATTTGACTTAATTCTGCTTAATAACCACTGTAGGTCATATAACCATTAGCACAGTTTCTCTTTAGAATGAACAGCATCATAGATTATTTTCATTTTGGAAAGCCCATTTTTTATAATCTTTTTGCCTTTTAAGTGTCCTGCCTGCCATAGGTCAATTACAGCTACCTATACATATCGAGACCTGCAAGGTCACATTGTTTTAAAGGGCTGGGATGAAGGGGCTAGAAGAGGAAAATCAGAGTTCTTTTACCTTCGTCAGCATGGTATCATTCCCACAATCAATCTCACAAGAAAAACGAGTGACATTTAGATAAAGTACAGCCCTCGTGATACCTGTTGTAAACCCTAGTGTTTATAAGTAACTTATTGATTTAGAAGATTGTTTTAATCTCCTAACTGTACAAGGGAGTATGCTACGGTCACATTTTCCCCTGTGAAACGGCTCATCTGAAATGAGGATTTCCAACCTGCGCAACTGGATACGTGACTGAAACAGCTATGACGAAAATTAAAATCAGGTTAGCTTGTACTGCTCAGAGGCACGAGGGAATCACCTCCCTCATGTTCAGAAAGAGCTTTTTTATCATAAAAAGTTTGTCAGTGAGCAGCAGAGCCATATTAAAAGAAAAATTTTTTTACACAATTCATTATCACAATTAGAAGAGCCTAGGCTACACTGCGCATCCCAACGAGAATGTGATTCAGCACAAATTTGGTCACTTTCAAACATAAACCATCCTGGGTAATAACCTAGGTAAGATAGAAAAGCTTAGCTTTCTACCTCATTGGTAAAGCTAACAGACACCACACAACTTAGTGCTTCTTTTTAAAACTTTAAACACTGAAATACTAGCAATGGGTGTCAAGTGTAAATAAATATTACACACAGGGCTCTGTTACAGCAACTTCCTTGTTTTTGTATTTAACATAGCTGCATTACCCCAGCTCCAGAAACATGATGAGTTAGCTCATGCCCCTCGTTACTGGTTCTGCAACAGCCACAAAGCGAAAACCACACTTCTTCACCTTTTTGTTTTACAGTTTTTGGTGTTGGTTTCCACACCTCCCAGTTCTTTTCTAGAGTGATTTTCTATCCTACAAATGCAGTATGAAAAACGTAAACATAGAATCTGCCTGTTTTGTCAGCGCTAGATCAGACAGACAATAATGGGAAAGGCACAGCTGAGGCAACACAGGCAAATCAGACTTTCTAAAATTATTTTAATCTTTTTTAGACCCAAGTTTAGAACTGCTTTCTTAGACAGATTTAAAACATTTTTTGCAAAGCCATAAAGCAAGCAGGCTGAATCTGGGCAGGGTGTTTCATGGCTGCAATTCAGCAAACCTTAAGATATCCAAGTACAGAAGCATTAAGAATATGCTCTTCTTTGGTAACCTCTAAGAAGATATTTTCTGTACCTTGCCTCATACTGCCACCAACAAGCGGGATAAAATTATTTCTGCTAAGCTAGATTTGGTGCTCAATTTATGCAGCTACATCAGTTTGGTATTGTTAAATTAGTATCACAGAATTATTCCTTTGCATTAGATGTGACCCTCGGTTTCAAAATCCCAAAGATACACTAGTGGAAGCGCAACATAAAATAAAGCTGATAAAGGCCAATGAGAAGATACACACGGGAAGTCTAGTTCTGTCCCTCATAATACTTGTGGTTCCTCTGCAGGTTCCTCTCAGCTTGTATGATAAAGGCAGGCTAGTTAATTTTTAGTTAAGTTTTACATTTTTATTTCTTTTGTAAGCGCAAAGGATTTACATCCATTATTGTACACACCTATCTAAGATTCACTCTCTTGCCTGTAACTAGCAACTTACTTGGTAAAAATTATCAAAATTAGAAGATTACTTGCATTACATCTTCTCACTAATCATACAGAATGGATAGTTCTATTGTTTCCTCTTCATTGAGCAGTACGGAAATAGAAGAATTTGGAGTGGGCAAAGTTAATTTTCTTTTAGCAAGCTAACACTGTTCCTATAAACGAAAATAAATATTTCCGTTGATACGCTCAGAGGCATTTTCCATCATTCCTTTTAATCAACTTCCAAAATACGCTCCATAGAGAACATCAGATTGGATCCAATTTCTGCTTTATCACATCGAACAAAAGACTCGAGCAGGCATACCTCCTTTCAAAACACCTCTATTCCATAGCTCTGCCTCCATTTTGGATGACAGACAAAGGGAGTAAATGTGAATATAACGCCTTATTAAATAGATGAAAAGCAAAACCGAAGCTTGAGCAAAAGGCGCAGATAAACCCAGGAAGTGCTACTACCAGCTGCAACCACTGGAACAAAGGAAACAATGACAGATCCCGCTTTCTTGAATTTGTTATAAAAATAAAATTGGGGGGGGAGGGGGGAGGGAATACAAGAAGAGTTGGCCGATTTTCACATAGAACGGGCACAAATAGTTCCTTTGCCCTTTAGGGGTTTCTCCAGATGCTCTTCAGCACTGGATGTTCCCACCAACTTCAAGCCTGCCCGTGGGATGCTGAGGGTTTCCCAGTGCCACTAAGAGCCCGCAGAGGCAGGGCGCTCTCCCACGCCGGGGACAGGGTCCCCGTCCGCCTCACGGGCTCACCCCGACCTCCCCCCCGTCCTCCTGCCTCCGCGGCCCCGCCGGAAACGCGGTGACACCCCCTCCGCTCACCCCACACCACCCGCGGCCAGGTCTCAGGCCTACGGAAAGTGCCCGGCGAGGATCCTAAAGTTCACTGAAAACAAAAGCGACACGAACACCCACGCGTGGAGGATGGGGGGGGGCGGGGGGAGGTCACCATCGAAAGGCGACGCTCGGCTGCCCCCGCTTCCCCGGGGGTGCCCCGGCCGATCGCCTCAGGCCTCGCCCCCCTCCGCCCCTCACCGCGCCCCCGGCCCGGTCGTCCCCCCCCCGCCCCGCCGACGCCCAGCCGGGGCTTTCCCTGCCGCCCTGACTCACTCCGAGAGCCGCTCGGCCCCCCCGCGCCCTCCCCACCCCCCGGGGCCGCCCTGCCCCGCGCCCCCGGCCCCAAGGGCGGCGGCAGCCGGTACCTGTAGGCCAGGGACATGCACTCGAAGAGCTTCGTGAGGGAGGCGTCGATGCTGAGGCGGCCGCCGGCCCCGCCGCCGCCGCGGGCCGCCCCGAACTGGTAGGTCTGGCAGGTCTGCTCGTTGACCGTGTCGAAGTCGTAGCCCTTCTTGGGCGGGTGCTCGCTGTGCGGCGACGAGACCATGAAGTGGCCCGAGTGGATGATCTGGGGGCCTGGGGGCTGCCCCCGCCGCGGCCCGCATCGCCGCCCGCCGCCCGGCGAGGCGCCCCCGTCGTCCGTGTCCGACGAGTCCTCGTCGGGCTCGGTGCGGGGGGAGAGCGGCCCCGCCGCCCCGAGGAGCCGCGCCGGCCGCATGAACACGTCGGCGGCCATGGCCCCGCTGCCGCCCAGCCGCCGGCCGAGCCCGCCGCCCGCTCTGCGCCGCCACCGCCCCGCCCCGCCCCGGGCCGGCCCCCGCCGCTCCGCACCGCCCCGCTTAAAGGAGCCGGAGCGGCCCCACCGCCGCCCCTCCCCTGCGGCCTCCTCGCTCCCGCCTCAGCCGCCTCCCACGGTGGCGGCGGGCCCGGGCCTCCCCTCCGGCCCCTCAGTGAAGGGCCCGTCCTGCCATTACCACCCTCGAGGCCGCTTTCTCTCGGCAGTGTCCCCTCAGGGAGAGCCCCACCCCGCCATCACCCACCCCGAAGGCCAGTGGAAAACGCCCCTGAGGGTGTTTTCCCTCAGTGAAAGCAGCAGCCCGCCATCACTATGGAGGCCGCTTTCCCTCAAGGCAGCCCTCGAGGCCGGTTTCCGTCAACCCCACTGCCGTTTAGTTAACAAGAGCTCCTCAGAGGAAAGGGCTCTCCTCCCACACCCCCAGAAGCAGACAGTTCTTGGCCATAAGTGACACCCACCATGTTTTACCCTTCCCCTTGCCCCACTGCCGATCATGGAACAGCCCCCACCTTGCATCACCACCGGCCTCACCGAGAAAGGGGAAGGCAGCACTGACACAAGGCCGGGGGTGTCACGCTACTGCTGTCCTGTCCCTACGGTCCCCGAAAACTCCTCACTCCACCAGGGGGCCACTGGTTTACACAATCCAACATGGAACTTCGTCCATCAGGACGTCAACAGGCTTAAAAAAAGCCCCTAAGCTAAAGGGACTCATGAACATGAGAAGAGGCAGAGGACAGCCCAGAACTGGCTAGACAAGATAGTGGTTGTGCCAGAAATATTTCATGGATTTAAACTATCTTTAATACAGTATATTGCTTATTATTTCCCAGAAGCAGTCTGCGAGAAGCTGGGGCAGCGACAGAAGCAGCTGGAGACCTGCAGCAGACAGGCTGCAAACACGGCTGGAGGGACCAGCCTGCAATCGCAGAGAAAAGCTCAGGACTCGGAGCTTCTACGGCCAGGCTGGTGGCTCACACCTAACCCACATACCTGCTCGGTGGCATGCATAAAGTAAGCACACAGTTGTTCCAGGCAAAGTAAAGGTCAGATTTCATCCTTCTCAAAAGCATAAAGGAAGCGATGAATCTGTAGGTCAAGATGAAAGCACAGTAATAGGGCCAGTACATCTATTAGTCTGGGGAGAGAATAGCACGTTACAGCATAAAAACCCATGTACATACACAGGTATGTACAAAGTCAAAAGAAAAGATCTCTAGCTTGCCCTGTAGAGCAAACCTCCATCATCAAGAGAGCAATTGTATTCTAGGTGGCACACTCCAAAGCATTTATACTAAATACTTACATTCTTTCAGCTCTAGGACCTTGTACTTAAATGAAAAAAAACCCCAGGCTTTTCTACATAGTCATCCTCAGGAGGGAGAAAAAAAAATAGACACATTAAATCGCCACATGCTCCCTGCTTTGTAAAACCAGAAATAAGATCAAGGGAAACTCAAGGGATGAGATAGCAACTCTTGGGCACGGAAGGAAGAGGCATTCCTGCAATATCACAATTATACAGTGATCTAATATTCTCCATTAGAGAGAATGAAATCAAGACAGATCACTGCGTTTACGGGAGGAGCGGTAGGTCAAATACTTCCCCAGACATGAAAGGAGCAGTAAGGCATGGTCACATCATGTGAGGGCTCTGCTTAACATTCAGCTCTTAGTCAGCATCACATATGACTAAAATTCTTACGAAAAGGCCACAGTTGTATTTAGCTTCAAAGCTGGTTATTGCTACCGTATATTAAAACTGTTTTGGTTTGCTTTTTTTTTTTAAAAAAAAAAAAACATCAGTGCTATCTCCCAGCAAGGCATTCTGATTGGAAGTACTTTAAGTAAAAAAAAAATAAAATAAAAAAAAAATAAAACATTTCAAAACATTCATAGATTTACAATATCTACTTTAAGTCTTATATGTAGTTTGTTAAGAACTAAACCTGAACCGAAAAATAAAAAATCATAACCACACATCATTAACAGCACTGTATACAGTACTTCCATGACAATGGCCTATACATTTACCTCACAAAATTACAAAGTTATAAGCAAGCCATGCTTGCTTCTTCCTGTATAAAAAGATGGGTAACTTGTTAAAATAAAGTCGCTAGGTAGCAACGCAATTTTCTGAGAAGAGATAGCAGTACACCAAACCATCATTTAAAATAGGGTAGCAGTCTTAAGCTATGACTAATATTTGATGCATTTCAGGGTTTTCTCCTCTAGTCATCCTTAGTGCAAATACTGCAGATGCAAGGAAAGAGGCATCCCTTAAAATAAATCCAGTTATTTTGGAGACAGGCCTCTTGGTTTGCCTTTTTAAGAGCAGCATTTAGGTGATCAGCAACAGGTCAAGACTCCTGGCTGTCCTCTCCTCCTTTACAGTAAGGAATTCCAGGAGGCACAGGGAAACACTAAGGGGCCACAGCAGCGTCTTTTGAGTATGCTTTTTCTTACTGTTTCTTTCCAGCAGTCTGCAGTGCAAGGTGAAACGTAGGCCACCATCTTCTGATGATGTTGCTTCAAGAGCGCAGGCTTTCAGCACAGGAAGAGACAGCTATTTACCGACTTAGAATTCAACTGTAATACGCGCTGAACAGAGAGGCATTCAAGCTGTTTAAAAATATACCCACAGTGTACTCCACAACACTTAGTGGTAAGAGATTATCCTCCTAAATCTACAGACAGGAAGATAAGCATTTCCATTTTGATGAGGCGTGAGAGCTCAAAGAATCTTACTCACAGCCTCAGACTGTGGGGCCAATTGCAGGTGCTGGGAGTCCAGCCATCCCGTTACCACTCCGCTGGCTCCTCTGCCCGTCCTGCTCCCAGGCAAACCACAGGGCCAACCTCCAGCTCCATACCCCGCTGCAAGGCTCGGCTGTGGCTCGCTCCTTCACCCTTTACTGGCACAAGCCTTACCTGTTCAGAGGTCTTTACTTCTGGGACTCATCTTGAATTAACATCCTCATTTCTACATGTTCTTTTCTCTCTCTCTCCCCAGTTCCACTCTATATATAATTCCTTTATACGACTCTGCTGACTTAATTCACTAATACAGAGAAGAGGGAAAAACAAGTGACTACAATGTGTAGTTTTCTTCCCAGGTTAGTGAATTTAAGTTGTTGGTGAGAGGATGCTACGAGCATCCCAGTAAATGCAAGGGAGGCAACAAAACCAAGCTGGGAGCAGGCAAGTGGGCTGTGGCTGGCCCTTCCGGTAGCAATGAGCCATCAGAGCATTTCAACTGTTTGTTGAACTGCAGGCTACTTTGGGACAGAGCACACAGAACACTAAAAATAAGCTGGAGACTTTATATTCATTGTGAAAGTCAAGAATCTTTCCAAAACTCTGGAGGAGTTTCACCCTTGCTAGCATCAGACTTGAGCATGTTTCCAAACAGAAGCATGTTTCCACACTATGCCCTCCTCCCTCCAATTTAAGTTACCACAACACATTAGCCAAGCACCAAGCCAACAGTGAGTACCTTAAATTACCGAGTTATTCCGCAGGTTGCTGTAATTACATTGGCCATATCTATTTGTTTGTTGTTGTTACAACAACCACCACGACCTGCCCCGGCCCCGCTCAGTGTCCTGCTACGATATCAGGACACCCTTTGGTCCACGTAGAGGTGAATCATCTTATACGTTACCAAATGAGACAACACCATAGAATGCACATTTAAAAATAACCATTTGTAAAAAACAGAAATTTATTGTAAATTTAAAAAACAAACTGAGATTAAGTTTCTTGATAAAAATTATTCACACAGCATTCATGTTGTGATTTTTTAATTTTATTTTTGAAATGAAACCATTGTACATTGTACAAACCATAACTACCGATGGAATAAATAAGTGAAAAATTATACTGCTGTACAACACACACACACACAAATCATAAGATGGAAAACGATTAAGTATTGAAGAAAACAAAATTCTTTACACCTTCTACCAGGCCCTTAGATATAAAGAACATTCCAAAACATGACAATGTTATGTATGAAGATAGCCACCCAAAACCAATATTTTATACTGCCGTGTTGATTATTTTTTTTGTTGTTTTGTAAGTGCCAGCACTTTTTGGAATGTTTTAACAACTACTTTCCCAAGCATAAAAATTCCAAGGAATAGTTCTGCTATAAAATGTTTGGCTGAGTAAATCGCTTATTCGGAAGGCCTTCCCACATGTTCCACAAACTCAGCTAATTTACTTGCTTCTAGTTTCTTTTTTTTTTTTCCCTTTTTTTTTTCCTTTATTTTTTATTTTTGTATTTATTTGTAACTGAAGCTCCAACATTCAGCATTGTAGCAAGGAAGCACTTCTTGATATTTGCACTATTTCTAAAACATTAGCTGTATGAGAACTTTCAGTCATCTTGAAGAAAATTACATCTCTCCTGCTCCACGTCTCAATGCTTTCAATAAACCCTTTTACAGTGAGTTCATAAAACAAGTTTCTGGTAAGAGATAGGTCCAAGCCAAAAAAAGATGGATTTAGATCTGGTTTCAAACCTCAATTCGATGTTCTGGTTTGGTCCCATCTGTACTTTCTGGCATTTAAATGTGTTTAATCACATCCGTTGGCCCATAAATGTTATCAGGCACTTCAAAAAAAGACTAATAACAGTCTTATACACTATTTTGGATTTCTTCATACCAGATAATGTCAAAGTCTCTTCCCTTAGAGACTGACAATAACAGGTCTAAGGAACCCAAATCTATCTGCTTGTTCAATTGTCTGTTGTCACTAGAATCTCTGGTTAAAAAAAAGTTCTGAATGTATTCTGTATAAGCTGTAAATAAAGCATTACTATTTTAGAAATAAAGCCTCTAGGAATATGGTTATGATGCCTTGTCTTGTAAGCCACAGAACAATGAACAGTTCTGAGCAGAAGCCACAGGAGAGAAAAGGAAGTTTATAATTAAACCTGTTGATGTCAATAATGCCAATAAATGCTTCTATCTAATGAAAAATTTGAGGTATTTTTAGTGCTATTTATATATTTTATTTCTTCCTAAAGTACAGGAATTAGTTTCTAAACGAAAAGTCTATTTACTCCCTTGGAAATGTCTACAAAATTAAAATTAAAAACTTGCTGCGATGCACCTGAAGATAGGGATTAGTAAACATGACTACTTGTCAAAGGTGGCATCAGATTTGTTTTGTTTTATCATTAAAAACAACAAAAAGTTAGTAAATCAAAAATATTTTTAAGTTTGAATCTTTCTAAATTTGCCCATTTAATATATCAATAGAACTTCTCACAAAATATCACTTAAATCTGAATGTAATATACATACAAATCAATCATCATTGACCAGTTATCCACATTTTAGGCATACACACAGTTCAAGAGAGAATTCTACCGTTTCATTGCATATATCGTGCAAATACAGTTTTTGGCTCCTCATTTCCTTATTTTCAGAATGTTAATGGACTTCATGATCAGACCAGAAATCCCAAAAACTTATTAGGGAGCACACTGTTTTCATTAATGGTTTGCAATCAAATTTTATTCAGTTAAAATCCAAAAAGTTTTATTTCAACATAAAGGAAAAGTTCCGAAAGTGAGTGTCATATGTTACTTGGAGTTCAATCCTACAAACATCTTATGGAAGGTCAGTATTGGCTCCCCACTCCTCCCTCCCTTTATTCCCCCCCCCCCAACTTCCTCACTGTTTTTCATAATAAAGTGGTAATTGCAAATGCAATGCAGTAGTCTAAGTGCAAGCCATTTTCACTATTGGAGAATTCAGAAATAAATAAGCTTCATGAAGAGCTAATTATGAAAATGTATCAACTGGAAGCAATTTCTTTTTCTTTTTTTTCCATTTAAAAAAGTATTTACAGTTCTTAGCTTACAAACTATATGCAACCATTTTCATAGCTGTGAGATCATATTTTAAATTACAAGTTCCATCTCCTACACAAAGCGAAGAAAGACTAAGGGCCCGATCCAGCAATACGTGTGTACGTACGTATGTGCGTGCGTGTACTGAAGTGAAAAATAAGCGGTTCCCAGCGACACCAGGTATTTCTAACTGGGAGCTCACCCTGGAAGTACAGAGCCCACTGGAAGCTCCGGCCCCCGTGACCTCCTATCAGCAGATGGTTCTGCACTCCTACATGCCAGGAATTTGAAGGGAGTTGCACGTACTTAGTGCCTTTCAATCAAGTTTAGCATAAGCACACTTCAACATAATTGGAAAAGAAGGAACGTTTCTAACAATGATGTAGGGACTACGGAAACAACAAGGCTTATTTACGAGACTGGCTGAAGGAAAAAAAGAAAATCCCAAATACAGTATTAACCTGGAACATAGACGTAAACACCTTATAAAGAAACAGTACAATGAAATCCAGTTCAGTGAAAACATGATATCAAAAAAGACCAATTGAAAATAAATTCATTGTGCATCAATCCCTTTGATCCTATTTATGTACATAGTGGAACTATTCTGTAAAGCAAGTTGTACCCAGTACAGAGATCTGGACCTAATACGTAAGTATTTTAACTGCTGTGTTATAGTATATATTCAGATCTGGACTATAAATGGTAAACAGATCATGTTAACTTCTGATGAAGTTAAGTATTTAGAAGACCAAATTTACAGTTGCGAATGCCATGCATTCAATAAAAGATCTCCACGATAGCTGCTAAAATAAAATATCAAGCTCCTTTTTCTCCTTGGACTCCAAGAGTGAAAATGGCTTCCTGATCTGTATTTGTTAAAAATTTAAGCACCAGGGATTTCAAAAATCAAAATCAAAACAAAAGCCCCAAACAAAAAAGGAAAAAAATAAAGAAAAAGCCTTACTACATGGCATTATACAAACATAGGCCACTTTGCAAAGGAGACAGTTGCAAAACAACTTTTAAAAGTTAGCACTGTTTTCAGAACACAAGGCACAAAACAAAAGCAGACATCACGCCAGAACAATGAACTTCACATGAAAGCTAATACCTGACCTGTACCATCCTTAAATATCTTACAATGTTAAATAGAGAAATGAAAAAAAAAAATACAGCAGCAACATAATTGTAATTTTGACTTTAGAAACAGTGCGTAGACCCCTCCTGAGTTGTTTACTCCAACCATTTCAGAGACAGTAACTTAAAAGTTCTCAATGTTTGTTTCACAGGAAAAAGTTTTCAGTGTCTGAGAAGTTAAACCTTTGTTAGGCTTTCTTGGATTTTTGCTTGGTAACTTGAAAAGTTAGGAGTTCTGTCCTCATCCAAGAGAAGATGCTTAAGTAAGGTTGTTCTATAATTAAGCCCACTGATGTACCTTACATAAAAACTGACCAGAAAAATCTATAGTCTAAATCTCTTCAACATTTTGTTGGGAAGCCTCTACTTTCATCTTTTTAGAAGGTGGCACTCCTTCAGAGTCCTTCATGGGAGGGGGGAAAAGAAAAACAACCATGTTATCATTGCACTGAATTTCAGGCCCCATAAACATCAAACAAAAAGCACGAACAAATTCCCCAGTGTGTCATTTGTAAAATACAAAGCACCCCTGGATATGAGAACGACATGACCAAGTGCATTTGCTTCCTGGAATCACTCCTCTGCTTACATCTTACCTCGACATCTTTACACGTCTTGTCGTCTACTGACAAAGGGCAAAATTCTAGTTCCGGGCTAAAAACCGCAGTGAATATTTCAAGCACCAGCCTTAATGCACGGTTATGCATGGAATTCCCTCAGCTCCACACTCGACCACAACCCACACCGAGAGCACATGCATTTTTTTCCTGCCGTAGCCAAAGAAATCTCTACAGGACAGAACACGCAAGATTTGGAAAGCACAAAGTGTGCACTGAAAGAAACCAGCCTCCCACAAGGAAAACCAATGGACTGAGTGGTGAGTGCTCTCCCTGACGATCACAGTGTGAGGGTGACGACGACAAGGATAATTTCTTCCTCCCACCCACCCAGAATTTTTCAGTATGCCAGTGAGTAAACATCCAAACACCTCGTCCACTGAATCTACAAAAATTAACTTTCCTAACTGCTATACGCATTTACTTTTATAGAAGGTATTCTACTTCTGAATGGTCCTCAGAAGGGGCCTGTCCAGTAGGTTAGGTCCATGCAATTTATTAACAGGAAATTTTAATATTCCCTGAAAAAACTAACACAGACTGATTTAGGAAACTGAAAAGTAAATCAGACCAGTCTAGTCTTACTGTTGAAATTATGTGAAATGCAAGAAGCCAATCAAACTTACCACAAAACCAGATACACGTACATTTAATGCTCCACAGCTGCTTTCCTGTCATCACCTTTGGAAATGAGTCTAAATACACAACTGGCCTCCTTACACTTGCTTTTTGATAAAAATAATCTTTTCCAAATTCCAAGTAACTGGGCTTTTGTGCTTAAAGTTACCTGAGAGTTTTTAGATGCCTCCGTAATTATATCATTTTCTCCAGAGGACTGAATTTCTGCTTTCTCTGAACTATTCATGGAATTTTCCATCGAAGACTGTGAATTCTGTTCATCAGAGGTATCTGAAACGTCAAGAAATAATTTTAAACGAACAAATTAAAGCATTCAGCAGGAGCTTTTAGGATGTCTTCTCATTAGCAAATAAACATAAATTTCACCCACAGGTAACCATTAGAGATAACACAATAACAACTGTACGAATATAATGAACTACGCCCAAACTCCAGGCCCACAACCACTGGCTGCTGCCAGAACACCTTCAGCTTCATGCTGCCAGAAGTGTTCAATTGCCGGACTCAGTCCCTAGAGGGAGCCAAGCTCCCGCACACCCTGCGACACAGAACTATGTCAATTTTATTGGCAAACAAGTTTCAACATAAACTTTGCAAAGGGGCTGACCGAAAGGAAACTTGCTTCAAACCAGAAGTAAAAGGCAGCTACAAGAAGGGCTGGATTGTGATAACTTTATTCTCTCTCCTTAGCTACAAAGTTTTAGATCCATTCTTTATCTGAGTCAAAATTCAGCCATATATTTAAAATCCATTTTTCTGCTTGATACTACTTTTAAGATACAATTTAGAAATTCTTAACCATTAAGGTTGTAGGATTTTTAATTCTGGTGCACGCTTATGGAGAAGTCTTCCAGCTTCTTGTAACTCTTACCTGCTTCCAATTCTCATGTTTTGGGGTATTTTAGTTTTGTTGGTTTTTGCTGTTCTCTCTCTCTCTCGAAGCAAGACTTAGAGAGGACTCGGGGTTAAAGCACCCATTCGCTTGAAGAGGGGATGGGGGCACTTAAAATGTCTTTAGAGGTTAAGTATCTCTGGAAGTTTAATACATATGTCCAGAAGCAGACACTCCACAACAACAAAAAATAAACCACCCAAATCCAACCCCCTTTGTTTGTAAAAGGTAGTTATATTTATTTCAGTATCCACATCAAGAATAGTGTAAGGACTGGAACCCATTCTTTCCTTTGCCTCATTTAAAAATCATTTTTGACTTGAATGAATTCTCAGAAGTACGCGGCATGGAGTCAAGTTTTATAGAGTCATCTCTCCACCAGTCCCTGACCCAAGAAACATATACATTTATTCTAGATGAAAAGAAATGCAAGATCAAAAGTTTTTTTGGACAACTTTGGTTAATGAAGATGACATAACCAGCAAGTAATGGATATTTTTGTGGTATACTGTACAAAAAGCATCACAAGCATTTCTGAACGTTTCTCTGACTGAATTCAAGATAAAGTGATGCCTCTGATGAGCAGTCTCAAAGATCGTATTCAGCAAACTCAGACAGAATCACCTTCCTTTCCGTGTCTCACCAGAAAAGCATGTTCATACTGATAAAGAAACAAGTCCCAAGGGTCAGAAGGAATTTCAATTTCTGCGGTGTATGTCTCAGCGTACATTGCAACTTCAGCTCAGGAGCACTCTGATGTGCTCATCTCCCCATGACAAAATCCCACCTAGAGCAACTTCCACAATGGAGAGCTCACAGCTACTGTCTTCTCTTCCAGCTGCTGACAGCTACCGGCCACTCAAGGCCTGCAATGACTTGTTTGCACAGCAAAATGTTTTGAATGCACCTGTGTGTGTTTGTTTGTTGTTTTGTTGTTTGTTTTTTTTTTTAATAAGTCCACATTAGACATTGTCCACATTGACAACCCAAACTGTCCCCAAGCTTTAAGGAACCTCCCTGATTTCAGTGTAGTAACATGAGATAGACATACAAGGTCATTAGCCCCGTCCAGCTGAATAATGTCACAATTCCAGCAGTTTGACTGATCATAACACTTTGGTAGATAAATAATGATACAACAAATTTTTAAACACGGCATATAACCAACAGAAAAAAAACCAACATTAATAACGGGTATTTTTTGCCATTACTCCTTCATTTTACAGTAACTGGCTCTGGAACTAATCCAGAGAACTTGGTATGGTTTTCCCCAAACCTAAATTTAGTCAGGGGAGCATGTATGCTATGTAACAACTTCACACAAGCAGGTACAGGTGATATTAGATGCAGGAGTAAATCCTTACCATTTACCATGACTAAAAATGCTAGCTGAGATTTTTCTTTGAAGGATATGGCGTTCTGATTTATTTCAATTTGGTGATGATTCAGTTGTCAAATTTTAATGCCATTTAACAATGCCAACATTTAACACACTTGACCATTCTGGTATTACCAAGATACAAGCTCTAAATTTAAATTGGTTAGTGGATCTACCGAGCTAAGAACTAAATCAGGAGGGCATAATCTAATTGCTTTGCTATGGGAAGAATTCTGCAACCAAATCATTAGAAGGGTGTTAAGGACATCTTTTATCTGTTATAATAGGATGAAGAAAGTTATCTTTGCAAGAATATAAATACAGAGCATGTTTCAATTACCCAAAATACCATTTAAAGAACGACGTTCAGAACAATCTCTTAAGCCACATGTATTTTTAATCTGTGCACAACTGCACTACAATATTGTAACACTTAAAAAATTAGGGATGGAATTCAGAGCTAACTTTTGAATAAATAACTAGCAGGGTAAGAAAAAAGAAAGCTTACATTGTAGTTTACATAATTAAAAAAATAATTTCAAAGTATCTCACCTCCATTTTACACTAGATAATGAACATTCAGGGATGTACAAAAGTAATACTTTCCAGGATTGTATGCTTACATGGTAGCAGCCATTTTAAAGATGACTTAAAATTATTTCTTCTTTCAAGACTGAGATTTTGACAACAATAAGACAAATACTTTGTTTAAGACCCCAAATGTCAATCTGACCTTTCCAGTTGTATGGAAGGATCACCAGTAGGCCAGAGAGTTTATGCCCATTTTCACATAAACGCTGAGAATTCAGAAACCATTTACTTATTTCAAATGGTTATTATTCAGTTCTTAAAATGGATAAGCAAATAAATGATACACTAAAAGATAACATTTTTTGTTTGGCTTACCTTCTGAACCAGGCTGCTCCTTTGCTTCTGTCTGAGTTTCATCAGACTTTACTTCAGTGCCGTCTGCTTGTGTTGCCAAGTTCTGTTCTGGTGCTGGACTTGAATTGCTACTGTTTTCTTGTTTTATTGGAGAAGCATCAGCTATTGAACTCTGGTTGCTATTGTCATCTGTTAACAAAAGAATTAAAACCAAGAAAGTCTGATTTCACAAGATAAAAAACACACCTTAATTCTTCCATATTTTTCCTGTATTATTCCCTGATAACACATAACACAGTCTAGCTTGTTGGGGATCAAGTCCAAGCATTTAAACCAACACTACATCTAACTTTTTTCCACACCACAATTTTTGCTCCTGCAGCCTACGCTGTAATACAGGAGTTTTCTAGCAGTTACTAAAAATCAGAGAACTTCAACAAAGGTGCTCTAACTAATATTATACAATAAAATCAAGAGTGTTTTACTCAGATCTCTTCCAAAAGAACCCAGATTTTTGTAACATGAGCAAAACAGATCAAACAAAGCCACAGTCTCACTTTATGGTTCATAAAACACAAGGCTAATTAAGTGTTCGTGCTGCAGATTTACAAATACCCATCACTACAATGTTCAGGTGAGCAGATAGTTTTTGAAGCGTGTCCTGAAGGTCAGAAAAAAAAAAAACCCACAAAAAAAACCCCAAAAAAACCCAAGAAAACCCTCAAGGTAAAACTTAACATCCAGTCCCAACATCGTTAGTTTCTAAGTGATAATTGTCCAGAATATTGTCTAGTCTCCAAATACTTGGATCACTGTAACTTTCTGCAGCACAGACCGTGTCTCTGTAGTTAAAAGAAAATATTCTGCCTATACCCCCTTCCTGTGAAAACCAATGACAGTGGTTTAAGTATCTCAGCTAATACTTTATGGATAGCAGCAGGGTGCAACTTCCTGTAATGTTTAAGCCAGTCCAACAACCATGGGGAACCAAAAGGGAAGCTCCTGCTCCCTAAAGAAAACTAACCCAGCAAAACATTATTAAATTACTAGCATGCAAGCTGATCCACCTCCCTCTGCATCTATACAATCATTACATCCAAAGCACTTCACAAACACATAGCTGGTGACAGGATCATCTCTTTTCAGAGCAGCCTGAAGTCAGATCAGATTAAGTTTATTGTGAATTCGTACAGTATGGCTTAAAAACCCAAGTGACATATGATAAAAAACTAACCAGTATATTCACCTCATAGCTGGGAGAAACAAGACTTAAGAAAATTAAATTATCTGACCAAGGCAAAAGCTCAGAAGTTCGAAACGGATGAAAAATTAATCCAGATCTATGAAAACCCTGCTCAGTCCTTTAATTGCAAGACCATACTCGCTGTGAACACTGCAAAAACCAACCAGGAGGTAATACAAATGCAAATAAAACTGAAATGAAAAATTTACAGCCCACTAAAAAGCGATCCCCTCTTATCAGCTCAAACAGTGCTGCATTCTCAGCCATAATTGTTATCCAAACACCTAGAAGGTAAAAAATTGAAACAGCTGAGCTGTGCAAGATCCTCTCTAATAAACAGCAGGTTAACACTCAACAGTTCACACCTTAAAAAAAAACAAACAAAAAAACACTAAAAAAAATTGACCTAACAGTGCCTGACTGGCAAGCAAAAAAATGATGTTTCCTTAACCAGTTAATTTCATCAAGCTGAAGCAGAAGGAAGACACCAGAGAACCAGAGCTCACTTTCTTGACTCTTGCAGAATTCTTTTGACCTGCATGACCTATAGAGTTAAAAAGTACAAAACCAGCACAAATTACAGCAGGTGCCACTGAAGTTTTGGGGGTGTCTTTTGGTTCTCCAAGCAGCAAACTTGACAGAGTCACTACTTCACCTGAGTATAGTATTTTGAATGATACATATTTTTATTTTCATATTTAGCTCCACTAACAATTTTTTCCCAGCACACAGCCCTACCTAATAAAAATGGTATTTAAACAACTGTTAATACATCCACAGAAGAGAAGTCCAAGGTACCAAATGAGTATCTAATCCTGGTTTCACTTTTACTCAATGATGCTGTCCATACATTTGAGCAATGGAGAATCTGACACTGTAAGCTTATACTTTCATAGCAGTGTAATAGGGTAACTGGGGCTGACCTTCTCCCACTCACCATGCATGTCCATCATCCCTGGAGAGGAGCTGTTCTCTGGAGTGGTCACTTCAGAGCCACATTTTTCATCTTTGCCTTTTTTCTTATTCTTATTTTTCTGAAAAACAAAAGGTACCACAAACAAATGAGACTATCACCATGAAGAGAAATCCATGTTGCAACATAAAACCCTTCCCACTCATTACTTCTGTAAGCATCTCTCTTAATTTCAAGTGAGAAATAAAGCCAATGTAATAATAACTGACATTATCAATAATGCATTAGTCCCAATAACTGCAGGACTGGTTTTCTAATTGTATTCTTCATGACACAAAACACCAGAAATTCTAGTAACGGTTAGCACTTAAACGTATTTTTCATCTTCAAACAACTGCACAATTTTTTTAAAAAGTACAAAAGTTTCCAGTAATACCCCTCATTCTACAAACAGGGAATCTGAAGCACAATGATTAAATGGTTTGCTGAAAATGAGTCGGAGAACTTGGGAGGTGCTGGCTGCTAACTTTGTACTCAGTCCAAAGAGCTACAAAAGCAAGGTGAAAAGAATCTCTGCTACGCCGGGGAAAGGGAAGAACATCGCTGATCAGAGGCAGGGCTAAGATTCATGAAACTACCCTATTTCTGAACTTGTAACTCTGCTCACTGTATGGTTTACGCATATCAACACACTGCTACAAAACTCAATACATTCTCCCTTCCATATCAGAAAGCTTGTAGAATACACTTAGACAATATGCATGCATGCACAACAGGAATGGTAACAGATCTAGAATTTTAACACTAAAGAGACAGCTTTTTACCTCTTTCTCAATGACCAACACTGCAGAGACCTCCTCCTTCTCTACAACTAATGCTGTTTCTTCATTAAAACTAAAAGATGGATTAAGAAAAATCAGATTGGCCTAAAACAAAGAGCATAAGCAAGACAGTCCTACATGAACAATAGGTCACAACATGCTCATGACCAAACAACAGTATGGACTGCAAGCATTAAAACAAAGGAAGAGACAGTAGCATCCATCACGTGGAAAATCTGCGTCTGCTAAGGGATGCAGCATTTTCAATTAAGAGGTGACGTAATCAGTCTCATAGGAGAAAGAGCCAGCTGCACTGCTTTTGGAGGATCCTGCATGCCTGCTGAGAAGACAATTAAAAGCCTGACTCTAAGGAAGAACGCTCAGCAACCCATCCGTTCGGATAAGGCAGTGTCCTCCGACGAGGGAAGGAACTAAAACCACAATCAAATATTGTCTGAGACTGCAGAAGAAATTCAACAAGTGATACCTGGAAGGACTTTTCCCTCTATTTTAAACAGATTATTAAGCTTATTTTTAAATTGTATTTTTACTTCAGACCAGACAGATTTTATTCCCTAATACGTGAAACAGAGCACATGGATTTTACTTTTGCAAAATGAAAGTTCAGAGGGGACATAATCTCTGTTAGGTTTGGTGTTGTTTTTTTTAAAGGTAAAAAGGACACTTCTCCCAGAAGAGAAATATTGAAAAATGACTGCAAGCAATTTAAGCTGAAAAGGTTTTTTTTTTAAAAAAGGTTTAACCATCAAAGTGGTGAGGTTCTACAACAGCCTTCTAAAACTAGTAGGAGGAAAGAGCCTAGCTAATTCTAGTTCAAAGAAATGTCAAAGGGTCTTAGGAACAACATGGGGGGGGGGGAAGTAATCTAATCTGTGTTCACTAAAATCAAAGACAACTTTTATTTGAAAAATGAAGCAGTAAAAAAGATCCCATTCTCCTATTCTAGTGAAGCAAGTATACTATCTGCTCCTTCCCAGGTGGATGAAATTGGATATAAAAGGATGTCCACAACAAAATTAAATAGCCAAGATGACCCCTACCTAATATTTATTTTTAAAATATATACACTTATTTTAATTGTGAGAACTTCCAGAGCAAAAAGACAGAAACCTTATGACATCAAGCCTGCAACAACTGCAGCTGCACAACGGCCTCTACTTGTAATGAACAGAATGCGACTGCGGGACGCTAAAGTAACTTGTCTTGAACAAGTGTCCCAATTTAAGCAAATCTGGAGCCTAAACCTAAAGATGATGGCTCAAAGAATACAATTAAACTCTGCACATAGAGACTGTTATATAAACCCATTCTTCTTAACAGAGAATCTGACTTGAGGTACCAGTCACCTTGAAAATTCATTCAGAAATTCACTAAAAATTCTGTTTCAAAGTTCCATGGTACCCATCATGCAGGCATACCTTAACTGTGGGAAAACAATTTTCAGAAGCCGTGAGCCTAAATATCCTAAATCTCTCACACACACATAAATAGCACAGCCTTCCCTCCCCTCGTATTACAAATGATAAAATCAAGACCAAACATTTGACAACTAGAAAGAATGAACAAGTTTCTGTAAAGAAACCAAGAAAGGTTGCCCAATTCACAAGGGGTTACTTCACAGAGATGCTGCTCAAGCACTGGAAGGATACAAGAGGCTTACCACAACTCTGACAGTCACGGAAATCTGTGGTACAACCAAAGGTACAGAAATAAACAAACTCAGTTAAAACAACACCAATCAAAAATAGGTCTTGAATTTGGTCTTTAAATAAGACAAGATCATGATATTGTCTTGTCTGAAAAACCATCATTTTACACATTTATTAACATAGTAGTTTTCTTCCAGATAGGTCTTAACTTGTATTTCAAATAAAGTAAAAGCACATGACAGCCCAAGGAGGAAGTACCAAACTAAGGTCATATATTCTATCATATCATTAATTTACTCTGGTACCATGGATTAGTCTTCTCTCTAGAACAATATTTCATTTTATTAAATGAGCGCAATGTTCATTTTGAAAAACAATTTGTAAGCCCTATCAACTTTGATTTTTACACTTACTTTTATGCCACATGATTGTGTCATGGCACATGAATGGTGCACAGTAAGAATGTAAACATGATTCATACACAAAACACTCATCAAGAGAAAACACACATTACAATAGAAGCATGCCTGCTGTATCGCTTGGGCTGGCCATCTTAATACAACTGATCTCAGTTCCACCGGATTTTTCTACCCTTACTTCAGTGTTTTGCACGTATATTTGAGCAAAACAGCAGCGATGCAAAGACAGAATACATTCTCTGCACAGTTCCAAACCAGCTACTTTCCTTTAAAGCATCAGGCAGAAAGAGGGGAAAAAGTAATGGATGTTTCAGCTTTCCCTCCCCGCTTCCCAATTATTATGATAAGAGAAAGGTTTCAAAGATCAGTTTCAAGCCGACTGTTTAACAGTTATCTGAGAATTGATCCAAGTCAACTCAGGGAAGGCTGCCACCCTACTGAAGCATCAACATCACTTTGTGTAGAGATCAGCATCTCCCGAGAGCTCTTCTAGTCAAACAGTTGCAAGACCCACACCAGTCTTAGCTTAAAGGCTCAAAGAATAACGAGCATATTAGTTTCAACTTTCCCTGAACACGACGTTTCCTTGAACATCTTGAAAAAAGCAAGACATCTGCAGGATACTTACATCATCGACTTTAGGCTCTGTTACTGGTACCCATTTGTAAATCCTTAGGGATGTGTCGCCAACTGTCACCCACTTCTTCTCCCTATAAAATTACAATGCAGGAGAAGTTAAAGTTAAACTTCAGATTCAAAAGAAAGTGATCTACTATTGTAAGTTGTCAAGGATTTAAATAGGCTATTAAGTAGGATGATCTCTATTACATCGTCTTTAGCACTGCATTGTGCAAATTGTTCTTTGCATTTCACAAACTTGTTAGAGCACTGCTAACCTCCAGATTTCTCAGGGCTGTTACTTGACTGGGTGAGTAACTGCAGTAGCAGTAATAAGATCCGGATTAAAGATACAGTTAAGAACAGCTATTGAAAATGCAGATTTAATGCCTACAATTTTCACTTAAGTTTCTAGAGAGCAGAAGAGGTTTTAGACAGACCAGCATGTTTTGATTGTCATGAAGCTGTTTAATGGTATTAGAAATCTAAATGCTTTTTGACCATTTGAGGTTTATTTTTGGGCAGAAATTTGCTGCTAGCAATTTAACATTCACTCAACACTCCTGTCAGACAGCTCTGAAATTCCAGCCTCGGAACCAACAGCCTTATTGGTAGCAATTATGTGCCGTGATGCAGAATTCAGACTCTGGAGAGCCTAGCTCTCTTGGAAAGGAAAGGCTGAGGCTATCGGAGAGGGGAAAAGCATAACCTACGGCACTCTGTGCAGACCCCCACCAGCCAGCCATGAAGTCGTGACATTGACAAATTGTGAAGGGAATCTGGCTGGAGGGCGTCGCTACATTAGGGAGTCACAGAGCGCGGAGATGGAAAGGATGCTGAACGCTTAGTGAAGGGATGAATTCCTTGAGCTCTTTACAGCAGAATATTAAAAGAAGGTCCACAATGCCAGAGAAATTTCATCACATTTCTGTGATCAGTTTTCAGGTCACAGATTACCACTGCTGGTTCTTGCGTTTGCAATATAGCTCTGCAAATGGATCGATTAAAAGTTAACAACAAAGACCAATTCCATTAAATATTCAGGAACATCTGAAATTAATTTGGCATGAGATCTCAAGTATTTTTCTTTTTTAAAACCACATTTTTAAATAATAGATTTGGGATCCAGTTAGAGATTTATTTTTTAAAAAAATGTTCTTTGCAGGATGGGAGAAGCTGGATGTGACTCCAAATATATATATGTGATAGCTCCATTTTTAGAAAGGGCTTCCAGAATCAAAAGCAGCCACATTGTACAAATGCCACAAACATCCTCCTGACTATTTGTTTTAGCTACTAAAGCCAATCTTATTTGTTTTCTCTTTAGGGGAGACACTTTCCTGTTTTTTAAAAGAAAAGCTATATACGGCAGTTTGATACGTTTTGGATCTGTCCACAAGGATATTTTAATTAAAGTACAAAACTATTTCAGATTAATATCTTTCCTACTGTTATTCCTGGAGCTCAATGGGTTTAGATGCATCCATTTGGGTACGCTAGATGGCTAAAGTATGTCAAAACCCAATTTACACTGATTTGGAGCTCTGCTGCTAGATATGATAAAAATGACAGTGAGGATGAGGGCATGTCAATAATGAGAGCATACTTAATTGTGAAGTGATGATCATGATATATTTATATTTTTTTCAAGGATACAAGACAAACTAAACTTACTTCTACTTAGGAAAACCTTTGAAATTATGGCAATAAAACCAGCTGGGGTTTTGTTCTGGGTGTGGGGAGAGGTGAATAAATGCTTTAAAAAAAAAAAAATAATCAAGATTTTAGTCTTTTCCTACAGCAAAATATTACTTAGAGATGCTGCACTGGAAAACCAAAAGTTCAAGATACCTGTTAGCATCTCAAAGCAGCCTCACACAGCATCTTCACTGGACAGACTGTAGAACACAGGAGGAAACCTATATTAGTAACTTTTTCCTTCTAGTATTAAAGTTAGCCCTGACATTTTAATTCTTTTGAGCTTCTTTACGACTTTAAGTTTTGATAACCCTCAGCTATAGGGATTCTTTTACTGAATTCAATACATAGTAATTCAGACAACAATGGGAATAAGGATATTTTGTGATGGAAGTACACCAACATCCCAGTCCTGCAAACACTTATGGCTAAAAAGAAAACCCAACATCACACTGCTATTATTCAATTATTTTACATGTGTAATCATTTACAATATTGAAGGTTTAAGACCATAAAAGAAAAAAGAAGACAACCTCCCCTAAAACTTAATGAAATCATTGGCAGCACAAACACAAATTTGTCAACAGAGAAACATAATGACTTTCAGACATTTAAGATCAACAGGGTAAAATAACTTCAGGATTTAAGGTGTTTATTGCAAATAAGGCTTTCAATATTATGTGTAATACTTACTGCCTTTCCATTTCAAACCAAAATCCAAACCCAACAAACAAACAACAAAACAATTCCCAAACCCCCAAAACCACTTCTACTCTAAACACTCACTTTTTTGTGCAGACACCATCTCAAACCACTGATCAAGGACTTTCCTTTTCATTTAGTTAGAATTGACAATTTACTGATGCTGCCCATTACAATAAGTTTGCTAAATGCTGCACAAACTACAAAATATTCTCATTGACCAAGTGCTGAAGTAGGAATGAGGATTTAATCAACTCCTGTGCCCATTCTATTGTGAAACCGTAAGTAGTTTCTCCACATTTTCCTGTCTGTAAAATGGATCTGCTGTTGAACCCACTCATCCTGAGACCCTGAGCAGAATTCCACCACCTTTGTTAAACAATCACTAGGCGATATTTTTTATTGCACCATCCCCTGTTATACTATATAGGTTCATCTCTATATTGACTGGTGGATTGGAAAAGGTGGTTGATGGAACACCATCAACCTGAGAGTTAATGGGGCTACAAAGATGGCAATTGCCAATTTTACTTGCCCATGTCTAGCTGACAAACTCCATAGCTTTACTAAAAGACATTTTTTTCTGGTTTTAAACCTCTCCTGCTCTTCCATGAATGACTCAGGAGTTAACATTGGAAAATGGCAAAATTTAAAATATATACAAGAATATTTTTTTCTTTTCATCTTCCACACTGAAAAATACCTTAAATATTTTAGTTACAGTAAATTCAGAAACTAATCAATGCAACAGAAACAAACCCTTACATTTACCTGAAATTGTGTTACAGCATTTTTAAATTCTGAACCGCATCTGCACAGCATTTAAAGGACGGCCAACGATACGTTGGGTAAGCATTAGTATCAACACTTCTTTAGTGCTTATGCCTGAGGCATACTAATGTCCTAGAACTTCCATAATTATATACTCAATTCCCCATTCTAAATAGCCCAAGACTCTTAAATGTATTTATATTTTGCCTATTAACACTAAAGCTCCGAAGATGAGTATCAAATTCCATGTATAAAAGTAATATACTGGTGAGCAAATGCAACAGTGTATATTACACTTATACATAAAGTGTCAAGGCAGCTTCTGCAGCAGCAATGAGTGCTAGAAACATTGGATGGCACAGAAAACAGAAAGCCTTTACTGCCAATATATTACCATTCAAGAAAAGGCTTTCACACTTGTTTGGCTTTTTACCGTGACTATCATTTATCACAGTGATCTGTATTTACACAAGGATTTGCACCCACATACCCCATCTTCTGTTGATGATCACGAAGTGACGTCATAATGCTGAATTTATCACATCACACTCACTTGCATTGCAACAGAGTTTGGTGAAAATCACAGAATTATGACCTCCCTGTGGGATCAAGCAAAGGAGAAAGGGGAATGGGAAAGAAAATGCCATTATTATACACAAAAAGTGCTGAAAGGTGCACAAAAAAAGATTTTTTTGACACGTAGGCTTGCTTTTCAGAGCACACCTATTGCTATGTAGATGTTTGTCTAGTGACTAACGTGAACTAGCCCCAAATATACATGCTGTTTCTTGACCACAATACAATAAAATACCATGTAGCATGAATGGACAAAGGCTAATGGTTAAGGACACCTTCTCTCTGAGCTTATCTAAATACGGTACATTATGAGAGTCCCCTTTAACTTACACGGGCCAGCATGGTTTTAAGCAAATTCTGCTACGTTCCACATTGCAACAAGCATCTTTTTTTTTTTTTTTTTTTTTTTTTACAGTAAAGGGAAACGTGTCTCATACATGACAAAACTCTACCTTTTACACCCAACTTCCACTGAAGTCAGAGAGCACATCATGGCTCAAAAAGAAATAATCATGAGCTAGGAAAAAACATATCATAACTGAAGCATGGTAACAGCGTGTTTGGGCCACTGCAGCACTTCAGAACAGTTCCTGCACATACACAGGGTACTTTACTTCAGCTGCCACTACTTGAACTACAGTCTTAGCAGGAAACCAAACACAGCCAATGTAGCCAGACTAAACGAGGGTGGCAATCTGGTAGTAGCAGTCTTTTTCCAAAGACATCATGTTAAGAAGCTCTATGTCATAACTACTTTTCAGAGTAAAAGCCTATTTTAAGAAGGAAGCATGAGCAGCAAAACCTGCAGAAGCTCAATCTCAAAGCATTACATACCACACAAAAATATTTTAGCAAGTATGAATGGAGACAGTGAGCAGAAAAGCTACAGCAGCATTGTCTAGAAATTCTCCTCTAACTAGCCACAGCTAGTGGGGATCACCCCAACCAATGGTACCGGGTAACACTGCCCGTGGTGACTTCGCTCCTCAACTTTTAACACAACATGCTTTGTTTTAGGCCACATCCCAAGTCATGTCTGGCTCTACGACCAATTCCCTGCCATAACAAATGCTTAGCACTTTCTGGAAGTACTTCCATCATTTGTCCAGGTTCACTTCTTCTTCATAATGTGCTATTGGTATCCCTAGATCAGGGCTTTGATGGGTCAGAAAAAGGTCAAAGGACTTCTGCAAAGATACTGTAATTCAAAGACAAGGCAACACAATGAGATTTCCTCATTCCTGGTGCGTTCTCTAAATCAGGGTAACTATCCCCCATCAGCCACACCATACCTCCATCCTTAATTGTTTGCACAGTTGTCCAAAAGCTCAGCAGTGCTGCGTACCCGTGCAAATTATTTCACTGCCTCCCAAGACGTCCTACCACTTATGCTTGCCTCCTGACCATTACTTGTCTTTAGTAAATGTCCGCATTTTCTTTCTTTCATTTAATAAATCAAACTTTTAAAAACAAGAGTGTTTCCAGTATTTTTCTAATGCTGGTTAAGGGCACAATAGATTTTGCCTCTCTCTTCTAGAGAGCCCCTTTAGAATCTACACATACCCATTAATCTTTAAAGACAAAAACCAATCTCGTGTCTTTCACAATTCATTGAGATAAATTTATCTCAGAGGATTTTTTAAAATAGACTGAAATAAAAATTATAAGTACTGTTAAAAAAAATAAAACTACTCTCAGCCATAGAAATTTAACATTTCTACCACACAAATACAACACAACCGTATATTCTGTAAAACACATGCTATGTGTTTTCTAAGATAGATGCTCATTCATGAGAGTGGTTTAAACAAAGGAGATATGGTTACATTAATCACAAGATAAAAATGCAACAACTTCACTGTTTACTACTAAGTTCCAGTAATACCAGAAGCGTTAGGCACTTTACAAACACACATAAAGATAGGGCACCTGCATCAAGGACTCATTGTCTAAGAACGCTAATTTTCTAAGGAACAAAGTCTGCACTGATGGAAACTGCTTTCCAGTAGGCACGTTCATTGATGTGGCAGTACAGGCATTCAGTACTACTGCACAGAAAGGCTGCTGCACACCTCCACAGATCGATAAACCTTTGGGCAGCACGCACCCGTCCGCTCGGAAGAGTTCACAGCTCGGTCTGCCTCGCTACTCATCCTCAGCACACAGCACTCCAAGCACATAAGTCTCAGAAAACTCTGTTCTATGCTGGATGCAAGGTATTTTATTCTTCAGTGGCTGCATTTCCACAGAAGAGCTGTGGATGGCAACAAATTGCTCCTATTATGCAAATAAAACTGCACACTTGGAAATTGCCTATGTGGCTCTTCTGAAGACGCAGGAATTGCTAGTGTGCAAAGTTCAATTTAACAAGCCAAGTCTTCTCAAAACATTTAAACCACAAGACACAGAATCTTTCTTTCTAACTCCCCACTGTACTTGACTGCAGGTAGGGGGGAATCATGAGATTCACCTTCAAATTATGATTCCTTTACAAATAAGAAGACTGGTTTATGTAAATACTTGTGAGATGCACACACAAAAAGCCATATGAATACTCCTGATGTAATCAAAAGAAACATTACATGATCCTGTACAGGAACCCTTTAAAGCAAGTTGTCTCTCATGAGGGTTACAACGTACAAAATGTATTTATACGGTAAGATTTCTGTTTTATAGAGGAAGCCATAGCAACTGACATTATGGCAGAGAGCCCTTGCCAAGACAAAAAAAAACCCAAAAATTAGACATTTTGCTGAATGGCCAAGTTTCTGCCTCTACTCCTCTCTGAAATCCACAAACTAGGATTCAAGGGAAGTACGCTGCACTCATGAATGAAATACCTACAGACAAAACAGTCCCACACATCCAACAATGCTGCTGTTGGAACAAAAGTCCTGTCACACCGCTATACATGGTTCTGACCCTTCAAAGCTGGCCCACCAGTCAGCAAACAGCACTTAAAAACACCACCCGAGTAGAAGAGAGTTCCTGAAACCAACCGAACTGCGGTGCTCAGGCTGCTCCGGCTCCCTACACAATGGCTGGATTCTTTGAAATCCCCATCTCGTGCCCTGCGTTATTGGACACACGTCCCGATTCTTTGTCCGGCTCAAGCCAACGGGGCCATTCATCTGCTCAAGGCCATTTAAATGCAACAATCCACTTCACCAGAATAACGAACACATTTAATTCCGTATTTCGCTTTTCTTTTAATGAAAGTGAAGCGTTAGCTGTGGATTGCAATAGAAGTGCCCCCTTATTTTACCAGGTTCAAAAAAAGCTGAGTTATGCAGATTAATACTAACCCAAGGGATTTCCCAGCGGATTTAAAATATTTAAAGAAAGTATTTTAAGATACATGCACAAAGACTACTGAACAGTCAACTTGGTGGAAGAAAGACATTCCCCCTCGAGTCACACTGGTACTGCTCTTTACCCCATCCGAAAACCCTGGACCGACTGTGCAGAACATCGCAGTGACTGTTTTACTGTATTGTTTAAACACCTCGTGTTGATTTTTCCCTAACAAAAGCAGAAAAAAAAAAAAAAAACGACGACAAAAACGGGAAAATGCCAAAACACGTTTACGGCCTAACAAAAGGGAATTATTTCACTAGGGGTACAACCTTTAATTATATAATTTAAAACAAATTCCAGCGGCAATTAGGCGCTCTCTCCTGCACCGCTCGGGGTTTACAACCGCCGGAGCGCCTGTGGGAGACGATCCCGCTTACGTGCGAACCTCGGGAACTTGAAAGGTGAGGTAATTTCATAAAAAATAAACTCTTGGGCGCTTTATGGGGGCATTTTTAATGCTTTTTAAAAAAATAAAAATAAACTTCCTTGAGTTCTAGTTCCACACAGACCCGGCGGGGCTCCCCCAGGCCCGCTCCTCGGGGCCCTTTGTAGGGGAGGGCGGCGGGAGGAGCCGGGCCCGACCCGCCGCCCGACCCGGCCCGGGATCCGCGGTGCGGCGGTCCGGGGGTCGGCGGGGAGCGGCGGGGGTCGACGGGGGGGGGTAAGTGGGGGCTCGGGCGCACAATGGAGCCGCCTCTCGCCCTCACACGCCGCCGCCGCCTTCATGTGACTCGCAGGAGCGAAATGGCTTCTGGGTGCCGCCGGCTCCCCGCCCCCCGCGGCCGCCCGGCGGGCTCCGGCCCCGTGACGGGACACCGCGGGGGGCGAGGGGGAAACGGCGGGGGGTGCGGGAGCGGGCGCGGGGTCCCGGCGCGGCGCGGCCCGCTCACCATTTGCGCACTTTCTCGATGGCCGCCATCACCCGTTTGATATCATCCTTCGCCCGGCTCCGGGTCTCGGCCCGCACCGACCGGCCCGACATGTTGCTGAGGGGGCGGCGGCGGCGGCCTCAGCGGAGAATGCGGCGCTCGAGCGCTGACTCGCGGCGTCCGTCCGTCCGTCGGTGGGTCAGTCCGTCCGCACAATGCTCCCTCCGCTCGGCGCGGCGCGGCGCGGCTGGGCTCGGCGCGGCTCGGCTCCGCCCGCCCGCCGGGGCCCGCGCACTGCGCACGCGCACCGCGCTGCCGCCGGCAGCCCGCGCGCGCGCGCGCGCGGGGCTGAGGCGGCGGGGGGGGGGGCGGGGAGGGGCCGGGGCGCGGGACGGGCTCCGTGAGGGGACGGTGGGCGCTGCGAGGGGAGAGCTTGGGCCCGGGAGGGGACGGCGGGCGCCCGTGAAGGGAGAGTTTGGCCCCGTGAAGGGACGGCGGGCGCCCGCGAGTGGAGAGTTTGGGCTCGGAGGGGACAGCGGGCGCCGTGACGGGAGGGTTTGGGCCCGCGTCTCTCCGCAGCAGCTCCGCCGGTGACGAGACATCCGACCCGCTGGCCTTCGGCTCGGTGCGCGGATGGCGGAGCAGAGCCCCGCTGCCGGGCAGCTGGCTCGGGAGTGACACCGTTCCAGCCCCTGTGCAAGTAGCTGTGACAGCGTTGCGGACCTTGGGCGTGGGGGATTGGCAATGCTTCCTGTTAAGCAAAACATCTGCTTAATACAACGGTTAAAACACAACGCTTAATAAATGCATAGTGTGCAGATTGATTTTTTTTTTTTTTCTCCAGTGCTTGTAAGGTTTCTCAGCTGCATAAAATAATTCCAGTAATTTCCGTGGAATCAGGCTGGTTTTAAGTAATAGAAAATCTGCTCCGACACGGATTCATGGAAGTCCATGAACATCTCAGTAAATCAGAGTTCCAGGCGAAGCAGGGCGATGTAGAAAATGTCACGTTCCTGGTGTACTCTGGTCATGGTGCTGCTGGACTTCATCAGCTTCCATCTAGTGCACACCTTGCTGTTTGTACTAATTGAACAATCACAGCTACTTTCAGAGTATGTAACAGCAATCTCTGTTTAAAAAACATTGCCACTGAAAGGAATGCTTCTTAAGGGCCTACATTATTATTCAAATTGATGCTGAGGATGATGTAAAGAAGGAAGCGTGTTCAACAGCACTTCACTGATCTTTCTGCAGCAACTTATATCAGCCTCATTATGCTGTTTACACAAACACAGTAAGATGCCATCCCATTGGTATTACACGACTAATTGGAACTACTACTTTCAGACAGAAAAAAGTAAGTTTTAAGGGCCGAAATGGAAACCTGGTTTTAATGTATAACACAGCATTTCTTTCTTTACTGAGGTCCCTTGAATTTATAATTGCAAATTCATTCTGACCTATCCAAGCATTTTGTACACTACACTGATCAACGTATTTAATCGATACAATACTTTTACATAGCTCTTTTGCTGTCAGGTTTCACAAATGAATACTGTCTTAACGTAATGAAAATAGAGTGCATCTGGCGTAAACTGAAATGAACTCTAGGGAGGTTCCAGCCAAGGGTGGGGTGGCCAAGGCAAGAACACAGTGCGGCAACTACTGCTTCACTCTTTACAGCCACCCCAGTGTTTCCCTACATAGGTCTGATCCCATAGGTTTGTGCTGGGGGCTTATGTTAGAGTTCGATTAATATGAAACTATGTGATCTTTACTTTTTAATAAACACAAATATTTTGAAGATATGTGAGGAGAAGAGACTGGAGAGTAGGAACAAGTAGAAAACTTTGTGGCAGCTATGCTTCTGTGTCTTTGTAGAGCAAGGATTCATCTCTTCTTTCTGTTCTTTTCTGGTTCAGCAGCAGGTAAGCCAAGAATGTCAGCAGCGAATATCTCTGCTGTGATTTCTGCTGGAATTTCTTCTTCAGTCAAAGCTGCTGCACCTGCAAAGCAGTAACACCACCACAAAACACACAATAAGCAATGTAAAAATGGCTTTCCAGATCAGTATAATTTATATGCAGCAGCAAGTGGATGGAATGCTTTTAAAGATGTGTGAAGTAATCATAAAAAAGTATTGGTTTATTAGCTTAATACTTTATATGTTTGTGTCAGGGATTGAATCTGTGAGGCTGTGAGTCTCACCGTGCAGTAGGTCCCTGCCTTGGAAGAGTCAAGGGGCCAAATGCAAGTTTTACACACTTTTTGACGTGATTTTAGGATCCCAAGGAATCTGGGGATTTCAAAGCTGGTTTGCGGTGCTAGCCGCTTCCCTTCAGGAGCTGCACCTTCACTGTGTGCGGCCCATTGCCAACGGCCCTAACCAGACGCCGTTCTGGACTGGTGTGGAGTGGGATGTGAATGGTACAAAATGTGGCACTTCCCACCAGTTCCAGTTACAATGGGCAATGCCACTTGGCTGCAATCAACGTGTAATTTGCTGTTCTAGACTGGTGTAGACTGGGACATAAATTGTAGACAAATGCGGTAGTTATCAACAGCTCCTTCACAATGGGCATTGCCGCCTGGATGAAATCAACACTGTAATTTGCATATTGTAGGATTCCTTTTTGCCTGTGGACTTTGGCATGTAAACCTTCCACTGTGTGTTTCTAATTTCAGTTCCAAGCCAAGCAGATAGACAGACAGCAATGCAATCTTGTCAGGTCCCAGTTATATTTCATTGTCCGTTTATTTTCAGACACACCCACGCGATTGCTGCATGGATGAAGGACAATCCATAACTCTAGGACTATTTTTGCCATCCCATCTGAGCGGTTTTGACAGCTCGTGGCCTAACAGGGTAATTGGCTTGCAATTTAAATTATTCCGTTTGGGAATTGAAGCAATCCTGCTTCTGTGCTGTGTGGAATGCTAATCCAGTACCCGAGGGATCGTAGGTATCCGGATCAGATCCTCCTTCCCCAGGATGCTTGCCCAGCAGGGTGGTCAGACACCGCGCCAGCTCATCCTCTGTCATGTGCTCTCCTGTACACAACAAAGCAAGACCAGCCTCTTGGGTTACGGTGTCGTTAGCACAAAAACGAGAAGGCAACTCAAACAAGAATAGTGTGCAACAAAACAGGACAGTTTGAAAGAGGATTCAGCTTCTCTGAGACAAATAACACATCGCCAATCAAAACACGTGATCCCAACACAGCAAAATGTTGATCCTAAGGAAAATTGTTCTTGCGTATTGCATTTTGGGCAAAAAAATATTTATCAAAAGGAGAAATTCTCATGCAGACAGCTCTTTAGGCTACATTGCACTTGCAGGGGCTGGAGTTTCCACTGAAGAATTGCAGGCACAGGACAGACCACAGCCCCTGTCGCCTCGTGTCCATGGCTGTAGCCATTTCCACACAGAGGAGGAAGAGGAAGGTGCTGGAAATTCTTGATCTGGTATCCTGGAATAACCTGGACATGGCACTTGTTCCCAGTTAGTGGTTGGCTCGTGCCCTGAAGCATAATGGTATAGATTTGTTATGAAACTGTTCTAGCTAATGTATCTATTTCTGTTCACACCACCCGTATCAATAACTAACCTTTCTCATGGTGGTTGAATCTTTGGTTTCCATGCATCTTTGTGGCAAGGAGTTTTACCAGGTGATGTACTGAGTAAAACAGCATTTCCCTTTACCTGTTTTAATGCTTAGCTGCACTTTTACAACAGAAGCAAGACAAGAGAAGTTCGTTATTTCCCTCTTACGGCCATAAGCGTATTTTTACACACCTTTACAGCGTTCTCCCTGATTCAGCTAACTAAACCATCCCATCTTTTCAGATTTTCACACATAGATTCAGTCCAGGACTGACCGGTTTGATGACTCCTTTCTTGTGCCCCTCTTTTTCAGTTTTATACTACCTTTCTGGAGACTGTGTGACTGGAAGAGAGCGCAATGATTCAGATACGGATATACTGGAAGAAGGATAAAATTTGCCAAGATCCATACTCATCATTTGACAGACAAGATACCTCAGGCCAGCAGAGATTTCCAGAGCAGTAAAAGAAGTGCAGCTGAGACAATAGATGGGATTATTCAGTTTAAAATTCTAAGACAGGTGGCTCCACATGCCTGCCCTGCTTACCAAGCTATAGTTCCAGATTAATTTTTTGCTGCAGTGAATACGTGCTGAAATTGAAGGCAGAACCAGGAAGCATAAAACTAATATTAGAAAAGAAATAACTCACCTCTGCACTGAAGCAGCAACAGTAAGTCTCCTCTGTCAATAACTTTGTCTCCATTCTCATTATCATAACCAAGAACCTGAAACGCTCGCTGTATTTTTTTCATTGACAAGCCAAATGCAGGTCGATGATTTATATAAAGTTTGATAAAATCCCCTAAATTGATTTTTGTCACTTGTTCTCCGGTATCCGCATACTTGCTGAATTTTACTTCATTTATCATTTCTTCAATCTAAAGACCAAGGCAAGACAGATTGTTACACGTTTTCTTTTTGAGGAGCATCAGGCTGGTTTCTGTGAATGCCAATGGACCGTAATCATGTATGTACTGGTACCACAGATGTCATGACCATATCGCAATAATGAGCTAAGACTCAGCAGCTGAGGTTGGACACGGCTAACGGTTACACACTTCTTGTTGTGACAACATTAGGTAAAGGTGGGGGTAGCAGATATGTAGTCGTTTTGGATTTCCTCTGTCTGCTTGTGTGATAGACACTCAGCAGCGGTTACCAGTGCCTTTGCTGCAGCTGTGTCTCCACCTCTGGGGACAGTGGGCAGAAAACCCACAAACCAGTAAATATACCACCCTGCTGCTGCATGCGTGAAAGTCCTGACACAACCAGGCTGCACACAGTATGTACAAACCCCGGCAGCCACCAGTGATCTCCCCCCCAACACGCCACTGGTGCAGTTCTGCCACTGCACGAGCCAAATCTGAAATCTGGGGCTGACATCCTGTACAGCTGGACCGCTCTTCTCCTGGGCAAACAGGCCAGCACTGGCCGTGCTGGATACTAGTGGTTTTCCTCAAGTTCGGTGCTGTGAGTCAGCCCAGTTGGCAGCTGTGCAGATGCGTGTCCGAAAGGCAGGATCTGCTCCGTGCCTTCGTTGTACTCGTGCTCAGAGAAGCGGCACCCTTGCAGATACTGGGGCAGCAGAGAAACGCTGGGAGAATTCCCTGTGCCAACACGTACCAAGCATGCTGCTCCCCGGGAAGGGAAGCTGGTGCAAGATCTCCCTGGGGAGAGCTGTGCATTCAGCCTTGGGCCTTTGTCCTTGTGTCACAAGTTTTTCCACTGAATGAAGCCCGGGGAAGAGGGAAATCTCAGCCTTAGGTTTTTCCCGTAGCGAATGTCACGCCAGGCAAGAACAGTCATTTTCAGTCAGCTTTAGCTGATCTGGGATTAGGTTTTGTATCAGCCCCACTGAGCTACAACAGAAAAACACCAATTCCCAAAAGCTTTGCTAGTCAGCCCAAACTGCCTTTCCTCCCCCCTGCTTTTTCTTTATTAAAAAACTCTAGAGAGAGATGAACTTTCACTATTTTAATACTGTCCTGCCTGCTTTGAGAAGCAGATTGTAGGTTGCCTGGTTTCACAGCAGCTTAGCACCTCTCTTTCCATGCCTGAAATGCTATTTTCATTTTGATTTGGGGCAGGGGAGGGTTAACAGTTAGTTATTCTTCCAGAGACATTTCCCAGGGGAATATGTTCTCTCTGTCCCCAAGAGGTGAAAATGTAATGAGCCAAGGAAAAGATCTAACAAAGTACGAGGGGATAACGCCACAGCTTGACACAAGGGCAAAGCAGTCCTGGTTTAGATGAACATTTGCCGGTTGCGGGGGCTCCAAAGCAAGTCTGTTAGGTGGTGGCTGTGGCAAAGGTCCTGCCTCCCATCTGCTGGCTCTCCTGGCAGAGAGAATGCCCGGGCAGATGGGGTGGCACTGACTCACAGCACCGTCTCAGCTGCCTGGGGGGTTCCTGTGCAATCGGCAGAGACAAACGCAGCCTCCCCCGCAGAAAGATGAAGGGAACGCACAGTGATGTACCGCTTCCCTTGGGAGAACCCCTCCTGCGTTGAGAAGGGCTGTAGCTGGTGCAAAGAGGTCGTTATTTAAGTCTCCTTGCATCAGATTCAGTAATATTTTTTTTTTTTGTCTGCGCTTTAATTACCCTTTTTGCCAGGTTACAACATTACAAATGAGGTTTGTATACAATACAAACTGCCTTGCAGAAACAGCCACAAAAGAGGAAGAAGCAGCACCCTTATTAAATCAGTTGTCTTTGTGTGCTGTAAAATTCGAAGCTAAAAAGCTCTTGAGAAATATTTGATAGGAAGCTCCGCTGCTGCAACCTGAAAGGCGAGCTCAGAGAGAGCTTCTGCAGAGTTTATCAGTTATGAAAGAGCTTTAAGTTCCATGGGAATACAAGCCGCTGTCTCCATCTAATATCATTCTTTCCTCAGTCCCAGGCAGAACAAGAAAAAGAGACTCTGTCTATGTCCAAATGAGTGATTGCATGGAGCTGGACATTCCCGCCTGTGCTGGTAACACGTGTAGGATGCTCTGGTTGAGTCTCCGTCCGACCTGGAGGGACTCAGCCCATGGCCCCCCAACCACACGCTGCACGTAAAGCAGCTCAGCCACTAGGAGAAGCCACAGAGAGACCAAAGCACAACGCTGCCTGCGCATGGGGCACTTCAGCCCATGGACTTTGGAGAGTTGGAGGCTGCCATTCTCGGGAGCCGAAGGAAGATTAATTTATCAACTTTCTCAGTTCAGATTCTGAAGAATCCCACCTCCACAGTGGTGGCAGAGCCCTCAACTTCCAGAAGACCCTGAGGTCATCTGTCCTGGTTTGAGGTAAAACAGAACCAATTTTCTGTTTTGTAATTTTGCTTTTTAGCTGGGCCTCTTCTGACTGACTGAACTCTGAAATCGACAGCATATTGTTCAGAAACTGTTCACTCTCCGAGTGATAAGACCTGATTATACCAAGGAATGGTACGCAGAGAGGCTCTTGCTTATACTTATTGCTATAACAACCAAGGTCAGGTAACTTCGCTATTTGCCCTGTTAGAGGGTCGGAAGCGGAAAAGCATAGACAGGTCACACCTGTAGGGAGGAGCGGACAGGACAGGTGACCCAAAACTGACCAACGGGGTGTTCCATCCCATCTGCATCATGCTCAGTATAAAAGTTGAGGGATCAAAAGGTCAAGCCTCTTTCTTCAATGGCCAACATTCGAGGAGGACCCTGTCTGTTCATCTGCCTTTAATCCCGATCCGAGCATTGCTGACTCCAGACCCAGAATTCAGCTCCTGTGCGTCGCTCACTCCAGTCTGGGACTTTCCCTGTGCCTGCTGGGTCATCCTGGGAGCTGGATACGGTTTTGTATATATTGTATACTTTTTTACTATTATTTATTATTTCATTATTTATTAATATTTTTATTAAAGTAGTTTAGTTCTTTTTCTAAACTCGTAAATCTCCTTATCTCTTCCTCTCCTCTCTTTGGAAGGGGGGGGAGGGGGAGGGCCAATCCAGCCAAAACCATGACAGCATCTTTTGTTGAACGCTCCTGAGCCATCAGGCTCCAGGTTTGCTCAGCCTGCCCCAGCAGTTGCCCAGGTCTCTACTGAGGAATCATTACTTTTTGAGGAATTTGCTGCCAGATTCTGACCACTACTGTGTTAATGCAGACCAGGCTAAATACATTGAAAACCAGCAAATATACTCTGGAGCCAGCCAGCACGACAACGGTCAGAATCCATCCCTGAAGACACTTGGTAAATGCAATCGGTCTTGCTCTTTTTTCTTTTAACAACAACAATAAAAACAACTGACCGACCTTTTCCTCTGATGGATAAAATCCCATTGCTCTCATTACAGAAGGAATTTCCTCCAAGGGAATATGCGTTGACACCTGTCTGGTCTCCAGCGTATCGATACCGTGGCTGCACAGCTGTGCATAGTAAAAATAGTCTTCCAGTTCCTGCGAGGGGTTCAAACAAGATACTGTAAAGTTCAGTTACCAACAGGCGTGAAAGATAACGCTTCTTTTAAGATTTACTAACAGGCATATCAATGAGATTGCTGTTAAAGGCTAGCTGGACAAAAAAAAAAATAAAGAAATGTCAGGCCTGTATAAGTGAATCTTAAACTCCAGCCAGATGTTGCCAGAGAGCGTTCATGGTAAGCATAATTACCCTGAAGAATTCCCCTTCTTTGCCGCCGTCCAGTAGGTCATAGAATGGGATCAAGTCCTCCCCGCCCAGGGAAGCGGCAGCATCCAAGGCACTGGCAGAAGCAGAGAAGAGAAGGCGCAGGAAGGGTTCATGTGAGGCGAAATTTCACATTTCCCTTTCTAGTCATTGTTCACAGACACTTTCAATAAATAAATTAAATCCCTGGGCCTCAGAATTCAGGAAAGAAAAGCGTTGCCTTGAACCGTGTACTATTTTATCATCAGCCTGTAGTTCTACAGCATATTTCATACCCAGGTTTTACATACAATAGCACAGTGTGGGAATTAATTATTACTGAATGGTCCTCTTGTTTAGTGGAATGAGCGCGGGGCTGGGAGCCAGGAGCTTTTCCATGGACTTGAGCTTGGTGTCTGGCATTTAGCTTTTCTGCTTCCTTATAGAGACATTGAGGGAGATGAATTAGCTAGATCAGCATTTTGAACATGCAGAGGGGGCTGGGGCTTGGTCTTTGCAATAAACCACACTAACCTAAGCTCCCTGTTCCTTGATCTAACACATTCTTCCCCAATAACTCAGTCCAACCCATTACGCCACTTCCTCTGCCGTAGCGGGTGACTGCATCGCAGGTGCAGCCTACATTAAACTGAAAGCATCTGAGTGCCACCTCTTTGTTTCAATTTCATAGGCAGTTGGAGCCAAAAGAATCCGTTCGGCTTGTGCAGATGAAAGAGGAAACCAAGCCTGGTAGCGCAATCACGGCGTGGCGTTGCCACATAACACCCCGCGCCTGGCGGCAAGGCTGCAGCTTTCACGCACACCTCTGTAACGCCGCTTCCACTGGGGTTTTTTTTTGCAAGCTTCATGCTTTTTTCATAATTAAGTTATTTGGGTATTAAACACAGTGGAGACGCACAAGATGCCAGAAGCAGCAATAAAATGATAATTAGCTCATCAAGAGCTTCGCTCCGAAAACAAATTACATAGAAATTCAATGTTGCCTGGACCCTGGCCAACCATTATAAAGAAGGATCATTTATATTCTATTGCCTTCCTTAAAATGTCGCTTATTCTGACCCCCGACTGCTTAAGCCACACAAAGTGGAAAAGAAAATAAATAAGCCCATTGCTTTCCCATCCAGGTTTCCTTTGTTCTGGCACATGAAGGTGGGCTGGCTCAGCACCCTTTGGGCTTTCCCCTGAGCAAGCAGTACCTGCAAGAAACGTTTTACACTGGACCAGCGCATGTCTTAACCACGAAGCCTTTGTCCTAGGAAGGTGAAGGGCAACGGTGTGTCACAGGTGCCCTCTAAAAGGCAAAAATAAGACCGAGGGCTAAAAGCCATCTCCCATGGGGTTGATTTGCCAGGAACCAGGAGATGTGCTCTGGGCTAGCAGGGTGACACGCGGAATAAAAAAACCCCAGTCACAGCCCAACAGAGACCATGCTACGCTATCCATGTTTTCTAGCTCTGACATGCGCTAAGCTCCCTTTCCAGTCCTCTAAGTGTGGAAAAAGTTGCTCTGCGCTGGCCTGGCAATTTTCAGCTCATTGGCAGCTGCCTGCTCCCTTTCGATGTACACATGTATCTACCGGGCGTCTGCAGCCACGCTCACGAGGGAGAGCCCTCTGCCCTGCACACACGTTGCCACGAGCAGCTTTGGTCCTCGACACCCAAAGAATTCAGGATATATATCCTGCCTTTGCCGCGTTACCCGCCTGCCACCTGGGAGCGGGCGTCTGGCAGCGCTGCCCAAGGGAGCTGGCAGAGGGAAATCACACACTTGCAGAGAAAGGTGGAAGAAACCTGGCAGGGTTTATCGCTGATGCTCCGGGCCGGAGCCTGGAAATCCTCGTTTGCAAAAGCAGCCTTCATTCCTCCAGCCACCCCATTTACTGCAGTCCATTTACTCATGTAAGCAAAGCTTTATAGGATTAAGGTGGCTTGTCCTAAATCCAGTCTTCAAACGCAGGGGGGATTTCCTAGCAAATGCTGGCCTATCCCATTTGGAGAGAGGACACTTTTGCATCAGCAGCCGCCCCCTGTGCTCCTCCTGCAGCCAGTGCCACTCCTCTGATCCCCTGCCTAACCCCGACAATCCCCCATCACACTGGCCAGGCCCTCACAAGCACCAGAAAATCTTCTGCCCAACTTCTTACCATTTGGGTACCATTTCCCAGACAGGAGTACTTTATAGGCGTTACGGCCACCCGCCGCGAGGTCTGCTGGTTTAATCCCCGCTATTGACTACGCGGCTATTTCACATAGAGGGGAGAAAAGCCCTCTATGTCCCTCCTGTTTCCCACATACCTACTTGGGGCCCAACAGATCGTTGCAATCTAGGCTGGCCCCGCTGCCATGCCACCAACCCCCGTGTGGCACATGCCCACCATACTGAGCGGTCTGCAGGTGCTGAGCGAGGGCTTTTGGAGAACCTGTGTGAGTGCAGAGCATGAGGCTCCACTGTTAATAGACCCAGTTACACACAAGGTGTCTGGGAGCTGGCAGCCCCCAGGGTTGAGCAGAGTTGCTGCCAGCCTCATGCTCCTCTCAGCGAGTGGTGGGTCTCCTGTTCGCATGAGTGCTGGGGCCTGTCCTTCATGCCATGGCCCTCCCTTGGCAGATGCGGTTTGTCCGCCTGGGCATGAGCACGGTGTTGTGGAAGGAGAGCGAAGCTGCAGGGCTTTGTCCCCTGCCCTAAAGGAACACATGCTCAAGAGAGCCCTGCAAAGAAACCCTCCCCATGCAGCACCCTGCTGTGTTGCCCCATCGGTGCACCGCCCTACACACCCTGATAAGTGCAGAAACATCTGGGACACCTGGCTTTAACTCCTCTGGACCTTTTAGGACAAAAGCCCCATTCTCAGTGTAAATGCTGGGGAACGCTTGCTTCAGCTGTGTTGGCCAAGCAGCTGTGGAAGGCCGTAACAAGACACCTTCCTCCTTCCCACAGTACTCACTTTAGGTTGACCTCCCATTTCATAACAGTGCAGTCGCTCCCCCCCACTGTAAAGATGTAGCGTCCGTCATAGGAGGTGGCAAGGTCAGAGACACCATCCGGGTGGCAAATGAACGCTGAGGACTTGTGGGGGTTGCCATCGACAGGCAAAATCTGCAAGCCCACCTGTAAGGAAAGAGGGAGCCTGGGAGGGCTGGGGGTCCCACGGGAGGGCTGTGCGCCGGGGCAGCGCTGCATCCTCCTCCTGGGGGCTCGCTCAGCTCTCAGGCAGGACGAGTCTACACATGGTTTTGTCTGCAGTGAAATTCCCCCAGGGACCACCACCTCTACAGCTGGGGGCTCTTGCACAGGTGAGGCAGATGGGGCTCCATACCTTGTCCTTTGTAACGTACGCCAGGTAGCATTTCTGGGGGTCTGTAGCGTTTGTTGTTGGGAGGATTTGTATCTTCTCCAACGGGGAGCCATAGGTGGGTCCCAAAAGGGTCTTTCTAAAGGCAAATAATATTTTCATCCATTCTAGGGCTTACAAAACATTTTCCCTCTCTGACTGGCTGCTGTGCACAAGGATGGGTAGATATGGGGAGGTGTGGTGGGTGCAAAGGCTTTGTACTACTGGCTGAGAGGACAGGATAGGACAGGGTCCCTGGCTACAAGGGACCACACTGGGGCTAGGAGAGGAATTTAGTGCTCAGGGATCATTCAGGCCTTGTGCTTTGCTCATGTGGGCTCCTGGCTCTTTATCTGATGTCCAACTGCTGCGTCTCAAGTCCAACATGAGCAGACCAAGGCCCACCTGCAGCCACAACCTTACTAGATGACACGTTAGTGAACAGCAGAGTGGACACAAGGATGGAGCAACATGGGGGCCCTGGAGTCATCCCGAGAGCTGCATCATGGATGGGCAAACACCCATGGCTCATGGGTGAGAGTATGGCAGGCATTAGTCAGAGGAGAACATAGAATCAGGATGGGGCTCCTAGGCAGTGGTAGGCATGAATCTCTCCTCTACCTGCACATTTTGGTTGTCGTGTTGTAAAGCTTCATTTTGTAGCAGTTGTTGGCAGTGAGGATAAAGGACTCGGTGCTGAGCTGTGGGTACCACGCCAAGCACAAGGGCACAGCAACCTGCTCTATGCGGTCCCTGTGCAAGACCACCAAGTGGTCCTTGCTGCTGGTGTTCAGGTCATATTCAACCTGGAGGGAAGACAAGGAAACACAGCAGCTCCCCTGTGGTCTGCCAGCACCCCGAGCCTTGCAGATTAACTGGATCTAGCGTCTCTTGCAACAGCCGGGGCGAGCAGCCCGCAGTAGCAGAGCCCCAGCCCTGAACCCCAGGCAGATCTGCCCTGAGACCAGGCTGAGAAACAGTCCCCTGCCATGGAGCTGGTGAGGAGAGGGTTAGGAGCTGCAGAACCAAAACCGGAGTCTTCCTCAATGCCCTTGTCCAGCCTCCCACTTTAACCACAAAGCTCCACTATCCTTTAGCCTTTCACATCGACGTACCAGCTGCCGGTCCTCCCCGAGGCTCAGGAGCCTGGGCTCGTTGCCGTCTAACTGGACCCCAAAGAGGATGCTCCGGATGGGTTTGTAGTGGGAGTGCAGCCCTGCTAGGTGTTCCCAGCATCTGCTCCCATTTCGCAGGACTCTCTTGTAAACAGTCACCGAGTATTTCTCATCCTGGAATGACAGCGCAAAGGTCAACAAGCCACGATCCCCACACGTGTCCCCTGGTTGGTAGTGGGCAGCTTTGCGTGTCCCCTCTGGTCTGAGCTCGGCCCTGTCACTTTTGTGAGTCCCACCAGGAGGATTAGAGTCACAGCCAGGATAAAACACAGGGTCAGACAGGTTTGGGCAGAACCGCAGCGGTCCTCAGCCTGGCTGGAGCATCCTTGCTGGCTGGAGGGCATTCTCTGCCGTGTTCTCACAGCAGAGGGGGCAGTAAATTGAGTTCAGTGACTCCCCAGAAATCACAAGGAGGATTCCCACTGCTGTGCTCTGGCAATCCGTGCATGAAGGGGGAATCTTTTTCTTTGTACAGATCATCACCAGTTGCTACAACCTCTGTGCCAAACGGCTCCAACGCTGCCTCGACACTCCTGCACCGAGGGACCAAGGGAGCAGCACTCCTCGCGCTACAGCAGCCAGGAGGAAATCCCTGCTCCAGCCCTTTCTACAGATGGATGCAGAGCTAAGACTTGTCACTAAAGTTAGCAATGGGATGCTGCCAGCAGCGGGTCTGTGGAGCGGCTGTGACTGGTGACATTTTTACAGAGTGACTCTTCCAGCCAGGAAAAGCATTTGAGAGTCACGAAGCCCCAGGGGAGGGACAGCCCTGCCATACCTCGCGGGATGGCCGGCCCTTCCCAGTCCCACCAAAAGCTGCACCGCGAGCTGCGCACGGAAGTCACCGAGAGGAAAAAACAAGCTTACAGCAGTTGCGAGGTACTCCGAGTCATGAGAGAAGCCAATATGAGTTATGGGACCATGCGAGAACTTGAACTCTTTGCAGCTGGACTGAAGGGAAATGGCATCGAGGATGTAAACACTTCCATCAGTAAAACCAGCGGCCAGGAAATAACCTGAAAAGCGTGCCAGAAAAACTGTCACGACACGATCACTCCGCCCGGGAAGCCCAGTGCTTGGCACACGGGGAGGTCATGAGGCCAGGATACCTTCAGGGTCGTAGGACAAGCACTGGATGCCGGCCTCGGGGAATATCCTGCTAATGAGGTACTTGGTCTGCTGGTAGTCCCACAGCTTCAGCAGCCCACAGTGACTCCCCACGGCAACGAGTGCCTGCCGGGGGTGGCAGGCGACAGCGTTCACAGCTTTCTTCGCCTCTTCCATGACTTTTTCAAAGTTTGCCCTGTCTGTTGCAACATGGAGCACGGTTGCATCAGAGGTTGAAAGGATAAAGTTCCTGTTTAGTGTGAGAGAAACAGAATTTGATGAATCAGACGAGCTGGCTCACATCCCTGCAAGCTACATTACACATCAGTCTCTTTTTGGCAACTTAGTTGGACAATCACTTATATCTTGCGATACGCAATATGCAGACACTTCTTGACCTGGATGGCAGGTGGCACTTTGTATTCATGACCTGGTAAATCTCCCCGGGAAGACACTGGAGCCAGTTCCATTTTCTACTTGGGTAGGCAAGCCAGAAGATGAATGACATCTGTGTAGCTTTTGCCGTTTGCAAGTCACTGGTGTGTGAGACGGACAAATGAGCAATTGAAGATACTCTGAATGGTCTTTTCACATGTCTCCATGCCACCACCACTGTCAGCGGCTCCATGTTGACCGCGCTGCCACGGACAAGGTCAGAGGACAGTTTCAGTCCCACACCGCAGACAGAGCGGCTGCCTGTCTGTTCCCTCAGCCGCCCTGACTAACGCAGTGAAGAGGCTCCTGCTGCTTAACTGGTGATGTGTAAAGCCGACATCTGAATAATTATGCACGTTACAGAACAAATATGTATAGTCGTCGGTCCGCGTGAGGGCTGGGAGTCTGGGCCCAGTTAAAGGGTCAAGAGAGGACCACAGCGAGATTCGAGAGCGGCACAGACAGACGTGCGTGTGGGCAGCATCGTGTGGGCAGCACGAGTGGGGAAGCGGCAGCCTCTTTGCCGGCTGGCCCGTGACAGCCGTCGGGTTATGCACTTCTGGCCCAGGCACCGAAGGATGCTGCGCCTCTTGCATACCTTAGCTGGGCTCTTCAGCCACACCTGCTCCCACCAGCCTGGTGGGACGAGCGGGCTCGAAGCTTCCCCTTTGGTTTTTTTGCCCTTTGTGCTGCCCAGAGCGGCTGCAAGCGGCAGGAGCTGCAGCAGTGACCCAGAAAGAGGACGAGACAACAGAGACTGACAGGGAAAACCAAACCGTTCCCCAGGGCGCTGCTCCAGGCTGGAGAGGAATCTGTCCCACATGGCTCTTTGGAAAACATGTGTGGCTGAGGACAGACGTTGCCAGGAGAGCCTTAACAGGAGTGACAGACATATGGTTTGCAGGCTGGATTGAGCCACAGAACAGCTTCATCTGGCCTGCAGACTCCCTCTAAATCCTCAGGCACAGCTACGTCACACAGAGGGACAGAGAGGGGCCGGTGACCAGGCTGGGGCTGTCCCAAGCTCCTGAGTCGATGTGGCACAACTCAGCACCGCTGCTATCGCCGCTGGGGCAGTCTCTGCACTGCCACTGGCCCGATTAGCTTGCCCAGCCGTGATAAAATCTAACTGGAAATAGCCCTCCCGGGAGGGGTTTAAGGGGGGGGATTAAGGGGCCCAGCGGGAGCTGGAGGCTCGGCATTAGCGCTGCCTGGTGTGCCGGGTACGTGACCGAGGAGCTGCGCACCCCAGGACCAGCTGATCATCTCCTGCCTGCGTTAACGCTTCTCTCATCTGCACCGAGGCATCACATCAAGTTCCAAACTTAGGGTGTGCTGGATCCCACCTGGGTTTTGGCAGCCACTAGGAGATGGCTGGGGGCTGCAGACAGAGAGGGGCTGCCCAGGAGACCGCCCCCCCCGCTTGTCTCTGGTGGGCAGGTGGGACAAATACCCAAAATGGAAATCTGTGGAGAAGGGGAGTAAAGGGGCACGTTCCCTCCCTGTCCTGCCTCCATGTCCCTGTCCTGCACAGAAGCCTGGGTAGGGGGTTGGAACCTGCTCCAGCCAAAGGGGGATCTCTCAGCTGACCATCTCCCCAGCTTTCAAGACGCAGGGCAAATGCAGGAGAAGACCTGGGTTTGTGAAGGGACACTCACCTGGCAACGAAGGGCTGGCTGCTGCCAGTGCAGGAGGTGGGGCAGGCTGGGGAGACACCAGGAGGATCCAGAGGAGTTTTGGAGAAGGAGATGGACTGAATGGGACCCACTTTGCTGTGGCTGTAGCAGGCAAGGAGCTGCAGCTGTCCATCGTAGAATTTAACCTGGCCTTTTACATCACCTGTTACTATGCAGCTGCAAGGAAGGGAAAGCAACGCACTGATTGAGAACTCCCAAATATTTCTTGGGTAGCATCCTTGGGCAGAAGCAAATCTCTCCCCCTTTTCTCTGCAGAAGAGCCCCATACAGATGTGCAGAGGGAAAGCCCAGGGCTGTGCAGAAAACACCAGGCTCTGCTGTGACCCTGGTGTGTCCCCTGCCCTGTCCCCAAGGCTGTCAAGGCGTTTGGTGGCTGTCTGCTCCCTCTGCCGGTAAAGGCCAGGAGGCTGAGCAAGACTCATCCACGATCCTCCGCGACCACGGCCAGCCCTGTGTCTGAGCTACCCCAGCAGAGCTGGAATCACGTTGCCAGGAGTTTTCAACCTCCTTTTTTTTTTTTCCCCCCCTCCCCTGCCAGATTCATTGCTGAAAAAAGCCGGAGCAATGCCTCATAAATCAGCAGCACTTTCCTGCATGAATTTGCCTGGTTCTTGCACGCTGCCAAGTGACTTAAAAATGCAACGCTTGGCTGTGGTTCATCAACATTAGCTCTGTGGCTGCGACATCTAAGGAACTGTACCTATGGCTACTGAAAACTACTGTCCATTACCTCTCCAACACCATGAGGACGGTAAGGCTGTCCTTCTGCATAGGCACCAGTTTGGTGGCCTTCACGCTGTGTGGCTTGACTTGCAATTCCTTGGAAGGGGTGCAGGGACTGACTGTGTCCCACACCACCAGCTTCCCAGCCAAGGTGCCCGTCAGAGCTTGTGAGTTGTTAAAGTGAAAAACTGACTGGCTGAAGTGTCCCACCACGCTCTTGAAGGTCTGCAGAGAGAGCGGCGAGGTCATGCGGTCGTCCTGGGTGTTGGCTCTTCCGTCCTCAAGCTGAGGTGATCCCTCTGTGTTACATTCCCTCCCTGTCCCATGGCAGGACCACCAGAGGCAAGAGCCCCAGGAGAGGATGCAGTGGGGCATCCCTGGGAGAGAGAGAACCCCTCCTGACCTCAGCTCAGGCAATCCTGGCTTGTGCCCTTAGGAGCCCGAAGGGGACAGGATGGGGATGTGGCCACTGTCTTTGCTTAAGGAGATGGGAAGGGACAGTGCTGCTGCCAGGAGGAAAGCCAAGAGGGTGACATGCTGTGGTCCCCCCCGCGCTCACCTGGTTGCTCAGGAGCGGTGCGCTGTACTGCAAACCAGCATCGTCCTGGGGAAAGCAGAGAAAACGCCCCGGACAAGCCATTTGTGACTGTGCTCTACAGTGCCAGCATGTTCCTTCCCCATTGTCTGGGCACTGGCCCCACGCCGTGGTGACCAAAGCAGGGCTCCTGGGGCAAAAAGGCTCCAAGACCTTCCAGACTACAAAAAACACACACCCCCCCTCCACCCGCACCTCTCCCAAGAGCTGCTGACTGGCACACTGCCTCACTAGTGTGGAGCCCCCCACGACGCCTCCCGACCCTCTGGGAGCACATCTGGCACCAGAAATACAACTTCCCATGTCCCTACTTACCCACAGGTAAAATATCACCTGGGTTTTGCTGTTGCTGACAAACTCATTGGGATTTTGGGGGTTAAAAATGACATAATCCTGAAATTAAAAGGTGAGAATCTCATTAACGCCAAGCCGAGCAATGCTTTCTGGTTATTCTTTCATGCAAAACATCTGCTTTTATCCAAAACCCACTTCACCACCTGCACTGAACTGAAAACAGAGGCCAAATTCCCCGTGAAACCCCAGAGCTGTGCTCTCTCCTCTCGAGCGGGGACAAACCGGCAGGGCCATGGGCTTTTCCTGCCATGAGCCCTGGCCGGTGCCAGGGCTGCGGTGAGGACATCCCACCAGGGTCCCCTCCATGGCCTGTGGCTGTCAGGCAGCAGAGGAGCAGTGATAAGGGAGCAGAGATGCTCCGCAGGGATGGGTTGTGATCCTGCCTCCCATCTCCATCCAGCATCTCCCAGCAGCCCTGTACTGGATGGGGCAGGGGGTGCAGGAGGGAGCAGGTGAGGACGGGGCTGCCCAGTCCAGCCCAGTCACGCTCCTCTGCGCCCCTCGGCCGCCGTCACTCACCTGGTGTCCAAACTCAGGCCTCAGCTCTGTGCTGCACATGGGTTTCTCTGTGGGCAAAGTCCACTTCCAAACACAAACTCTCTGGCAAAGAAGGAAAAACCAAGGGACGTTGGTGGCTTTCTTGGAGCTTGGGGGAAGCGGGTGAACGCCATTCCCTCCGGATGCAAGGAATGGGGGAGCGGGGGGCATGTATATAAAAGACTGGAGCAGGATAAACCCAGCATAGCCTGGCAGCAGAGAGATTAATTTCAGGAAAAAATGATAGAAACTCCTTCAATGAAAGCACATTGGAGTCGGAAGCTTTTATCACAACTTAAGATTGGTTTTCTCAACTCCACTGCATTCACTTCAGTGAAATTCAGATCTGTCTTCCAATGGCTCAGCAAAACCGAGCCATCGCTCTGCAAGCCCGTTCCCCCTCTCTTCTGCTCTCCCCATCCGAATTCCCCCCCTCCCCTTCACTGCACTAGGAACAACTTTCAGGGATCTATCCCTCAAGGCTACAAAAGAGGGGATATTTTCTTTACCTGCACTGTACCAGCACTAATGGTTGCCAAATACTTTGCGTTCTGGGAAATAGCAATAGCACTGACCCCGTCCTCTGGATGACTGTCAAAGATGGTGCGCACCGGTATCCTATGGAGAAAAGTCCTCCTGGGCACTCACAGCAGCACAGGGGGTTCCTGGCAATCGCTCAGCAAAACCTGTGGCCCAGCCCAGCCCGGGCTGTGTGGCGGCGGAGGCGGAGAGTCTGCAAACACCGGTGCTGTTACGGGAGCCGCCAGCACCACGGCTGATGCTCAACGTCCCCTCCGTCCCTTCATCCCAAGTAAATAGCTCTGGGAAACAACTCACCAGTCGTCCGTTAAGAAAATACTACAGCTTGGAGACAAGATGTAGTTAGTCCGGGGGGAGCTTGGCCCCATTTCAGTGTTCCTTGGGTGTGGATGATACAAGGACGATGAAACCCTCAGTTCAGTGTCGGCTCCTTTGCTGATTTACCCCATCCCTGTATTTCTCCCGTTTCTCTCCAGCTGAGGCTGGAGTCAGTTCTAAGCGATTTACCGGGCATAGGAGGTTTCCGAAGAGGAGGCTCCTGGGAGCTTACCCAGAGAAGGAGTCCCACACGATGATCAGAGCGTCTGGCCCTCGGTCGGCAGTTGCAACCCAGCGCCTGTCTTCACTCACACACAGGCAAGAAATGACATTTGTGTGGCCCTGGGGAAAGAGATGCAGCAAAGTGCCTCGGAGGCTCCAGACCTGGCGGCTGTTTAAAGCATTCATCAAACCGCTTTGCTCATGAGCTCCCCTTGTCTTCCCTCCCAAGGGTCCTCCGGTCCCATCCTTCCAGCCCAACTTTTACATCCCATTTCTCACCGTCTCTTCTGAGCCTGTCACACTGTCCCTGCGCCTTGCTCTGGCTGTGGCTCCACAGGCCGAGGAGCGGCAGAGAGGAGGGGGCCATGACCCACGTGCTGCTCACCATCATCCAACACAAAGTGCCTTCCACCAACGAGTGCTGGGAAGGGCAGCAGCAGAACGATGCCCTCTTTTGCATGGACTGCCCCTTGATTCAGTCATAGGTGACCCCTAAGCGCCCTCATACCACAAACGTATGGAACACCCACATGGCGTAGCTGCCGTGGCAGCTGTGGCAAAGACCACGGATCGCTCCAGCTGTGAGCACGCGGAAGGCACCGGGAAAAGAGACGGAGGGAGAGAGTTCAGGAGAAGGAGGAGGGAGACGCATGGGCTGTGCGCCAGACCTGCAGGTGGTATTGCCTGTTCCCCAGCATGTCGTGGATGACCGCTGTGTGGGAGGAGACGTACAGGAGCACCCGGTCCTCCCCGTCCATCAGGCTGTGCACGGCCAGGCTGCTGTTGTAGCCCAACACCCAGGACAGGCTCTGCAGGGAAGAGACAGCTCCTGGCTCTTAGCAGCCGGGACAAAAAAAGCCACAAAATGTCTCTGGGGTGCTGGAAGAGCGCTGGGCAGGAGCGCCAGGTGCTGTGCAGACCATCACGGTGGCACTGTGCCCGTTGGTACTCACGAGGGGGTGAAGTCTGGTCTGCTTGTCCTCCTGGAAGAGCATGCCTGGCCTGGCCGCCCACACCAAGCTGGCAGAGCCATCGTGCCAGTCGTCCTCCCTGCTCCTCTGCTGTGTCTCCTGCTCCTTGCAACCTGAGCAAGTGTTGGAAACGCCCCCCTTGGGCTCAGGCAGTGCTGGGGGTGGCCCAGGGGGTCCGGCACCCTCCAGGCATAATGTCCCAGCAGTGCCTTCCCCCGGGGCAGTCCTTGAGGTGGCTGTGTCCTGCTTCCCAGCCCAGGTGCTGGGCAGGGTACCTGGGGTCCCCATCCCTGAAGGAGACCACAGGACACCCAATGGTGCATCTGCTCCAGCATCCTCCTGTGCTCCTTCCTTCTCCTTGGCAGTAGCAAGGCGGTCCTTGGAAAGGGAGAGAGGTTTCAGTGGATGCTGGCTCCTGGGCTGGTCCGGCTGGGGGCTGTCCTGCAGCTGGTGGGAACGGACCCCAGCATATCCCAGATCCAACCTACACTGCTCTCAGGGCAGGCTCCAATATCAGGATACTCCTCTGCTCCTGTCCAATCTGCCTATGGATTTGTACCAGGGAAAAAAAATAGTGTGGAAAGTTTCCCACCAGTCACTGCATCTCTTTCTGCACATCTGATCTTGTTCTCTTTGCACCTCCACAGCATCCCGTGTCTCACACCAGAACCTCTTCCAGGCAGGTCCTATCACCTGGACTCAGATGCCCAAGTTTCTCCTCCAGAACTAACCTATAGCTCCTTTGAAGGCAAAAGTCTGGCCTTTTTGCTGTCCATCCCCCATCTATTCCCCACGCAATGGTTATTGATTGCTGCAACGGGGCACACAGTCATGGGTTGGAGATGGAGTGATGGCAAATTGAGGTTAAAAACAGGGGAACTGGGTCCTGGAGCTGGGCCTGAGATGGCTGCAGAGGACTCTCCAGCAATCCCAGCTCTGCTGCCAGCATCTCCCGCCGTGCTGCCCAGCGAGCAGATGGGAAGTGAGGGTAAAACAATCCCACCACTGCCTCCCTTGGCCCCTCGTCAGGCTGTTAATAAATGCACTGAATAGCCCTCGGCTGTCAGAGCTCACAGCAGCCCCTGGACGGGCTTCCCCCCATCTGAACACTGGCCACTTAAGCTTGTTCTTGGGATCCACACCAGTTTTTGCCTCTCCCCATGGGGCTGCTTGATTTTCTACAGCAATCTCTCACGCAAGGTATAAACCTCACTTGGACACCGCTTCTGTTTCCGAGGGAGGTAAGATAACAGATAACATTTCGTTCAGCGCAGGGACGAGACCGGGTTCGCTCCTGCTCATGTAACTCAGGCAGCTCAAGTGCTCAGCAAATATTAATGGCTGGACTGAGACTATGCAGAGATGCTGCATCTGCTGAGCCCCACCGAGTCCCTGCGCTGCCTCCCCGGGGACACCTCGTGAGAAATCACGTCTGGGAGACACCATCCCCCTGCTCCTGGAGCCCGGGGCTCTGCTTCCACCAGGACTTGCAGAGATGCTGCCCTCACCTGCTTAGGCAGCACGGCCGTCTCCCGAGCTGTCCGTCCATCTTGGGATGTCTCCGTGGGCTCACTGCTTACTCCTGCTCTTCCCCCAGTTGGCACCTCTGGTGTAACTTCACTTGACCCATCCATCCTCACCTTCACCCTCCTTCCAGCGAGCTGGGGCACAGAGATGCTCTGAAATACTCCACTCTCCCCAAAGGATTTGGCTGTGCAACGACCTGGAATTTGGCCCGGCAGGAGGAAAGGGCACAGGCGAAGCTGGGGAGCAGGTCCCAGAGCCCACTTTCAGCTCCAGTAACGCTCCCGCTGAGCACAAGCCAGCCCAGCCCAGCCCAGCCCCTGTTACTCCAGCTGCGACCAGGCTCCCTCCCTCTCTGCCCGCACGCTGCGCCGGGCCAGGACATTTCCCCTCAGCTGGGGTTTTGTCACTGTCCCCGTAAGCGGCAGGGCTACTCCTGGGTGGCAGCTGGTTCATCTCTGGCTCCATAGGTCTGGATTTGAGCCACCACCGAAGCCTTGTGCAAGAAAGTTTTCGCAGGAGTGGGAAGGGGGCCCAGGGAAAAACCCTCCCTCCGGCCCCAGCAGGCAGGACGGATGCTTGGGGACAGCCGCAGCCCCACACCTCTCACTGGGCCCATCGGAGAGCTGTCCCTAAGCCCCCTCCAGGCCGTGGTGGCTCCCCAACTGTCCTCATCCTCCCGCTGCCCTGAGGGACCCCCCTGCGGACCCCACTGCTCACCGTCACGCTGGGCCCTGCTTCTGTTTGCATCCGACGGCCGTTCCCAGGCAACGGCTGCACCAACGGCTGCACCAACGGACGCACTGGCCACCGCCAGCGACAGCCCAGAAAGCACCGGGGGAGATGGGGGGGCTGCACAGGGAGAGAAGGGGGGGACCATCCTCATCCCCACCGGCTGCCATGGAGAGGCAGTGCCATCCCCCTGCCCAAAGCAGGAACCTGGTGGCGGGGGGGACGTTCAGCCCTTTGCCCTGCCCAAGCCTAAATCCTGCTCGCGGCTGTGATGAACCCCCCCCCCCCGACATGGCCGGATCCCTTTGGGACCAAACCCTCGTCCTGCCCAGGGAATGGGACGAGGGATCTTTTCCTGATGCCCCCCCTGGGGGTTGTAGGCAGCTTCTGCTCCCTTGGCGCCTCTGAGCAGGACAAGCAGAGTCAAAGCAAGAAAAAAAAAATCAGCCTCCAGCCACCACCAGGTCCCCCCCGCCGTCCCCAGCTCTCTGCCAGGATGACACTTGCACAGGGGACCCCATTCCCAGGGATCGCTCCAAGCCACCACAGGGATCACACCTTCACCACCGCAGATAATCGGCTCTGAGCACTCCCAACTCTTGACTTCAGCCTCACTGCTAAGCTCAGATAATAACAATTTCTAAATCTAATTTGTTTTTCCTTCTGCCCAGCGAGAGCCTGGTACCCTGCTGGGAGATGAAAGGAGTTTTGTTATCAGCTCAAATTATCTCCTCGACCTGAAGAGGCTGCGGCACAGAGGCGGGTCGTCAAAACGCTCTCAACTCCTCCGTGGCACAACGCGCTGCTTTGGGTCGAGGGGTTTCGTGGCTTCAGGAGCAGGGATTTGCACCCATCTCTGCTAGGTGCAAGGCAGCAGCCTTCTTCAGCGCATCGGCACCTGCACGACGAGCTTGTTCAGACACGGCGCTTCTCTTCCCCGGCGGTATCATCCAGGCCACGTTCCCTGATCGTGTGGGATACAGGGAGTCATCTCTGCCCTCCAGCGTGAAAATCCTGTTTACTCCGACTGAGAGCAGCTCCTTTTCTGCCCTGGTCCTACAGCAGAGGTTTGAGTGTGGTCTAAGGAAGGAGCTCAAACCTTAACCTTACCTATCCACAGCAGGTTTTGCAATTTAATCTGTGTTTATTAAACTTGTCGGGATCGTTCAAACCATTCTAGTCAGGACACACCACCAGAGGGGCTGGAGATGCAGTGCTTTGGACACAGGGTTAGGGGACACACTTCTACAAAAGCCTTGCAGAGCTGAGAACCCTCTGAAGCATGTGGCACCCTCCACGGTGACAGGGAAACGAGCTCCCCGAGAGCAGGGATGAACCTGCCTGGCAGGGCTGGACCGACCCCCTAACCTCATTTCAGCAGCGGCACAGAACACTGGGATATTTCTAGACCATTTCATCCCGGGAGGCACAAATGCGAAGGCCTGGAAGGATGCGTCCCGTGAGCTTTTCTTCTCCTGGACTGGTGTCTAGACCCAGATTCATCTGCAGCTCGGGTAAAAGCTAGCCACAGCTGGGATAACGAGACATGTTTCCCAAGTACACAGGGCCAAGGCCAGGCCCTCAACAGTCTGACATTTCAGCTGCCCATTGACACCCACTTTACCCGCACACCTACAGTCCATTTTACAGGACAGAAGACGGGGGCAGCTTGCAGACGGCCACGTGTTTAGAAACTGCCGCAGCACCTGCAAATACGAGAATCTCTTTTGCAAAAAACAAAGGTCCCAAACCTGATAGAGCACGCGTTCAAGAATTCCCATTCTACGCCAGTCTGTTGGCACTGCGGCCCCACGCAGAGACTCAGCCCTTCTACAGAACCACCCCACGGGGGCACTTACCTTGTAACTACAGGCAGGGACATCACACCGCTGCCCAGGGGGATTTGACAGTGGATTTAGGAGCTGCGGTAGCCGTCGCGTGTCACAGCGCCCGGCGCAGGTCAGCAGCGCAGGCTTAGCCTGGGAACTGCTCCAGTAAAGCAGGCAGGATGCACACGTGACAGGGGGTCCCAAAACACCTCCCGTTCTCAGTTATTCTTCAAGAAAAGAGACGGAGGAAAGCAGTGCCATGTTTCAGTCTTTTTAAAATTACTTGAAAGAACAAAACACGAATAGCTCAGACCAGGGTGAGAGTGCGTTTGACGGGGATTGTCTAGATACAATCTCATCCAAAGAACGCTGCCACGGGCTGCTACAGCAACGCCTCCTGCGCAGCACCGGGAAGCCTGCGGGGATCGCCGAGCAAAGGAGCTTTGCTTTAAAGCTTTACCATTTCAGTGAGAATCTGCTCCCTTGGACTGCGCGCTGGAACACAAACGCTTGAAATATCAGACGGGTAAACCTACTCAATGTAATGCAGAGCCCTGGGTAAGTCATTTGAAAGTCTGGGGTTTAGTCCCCTTTTTCAGTCTATTTCAGGTCTGGTTAATGACAATTACAACAAAGTTGCTCCTTATGTGTGATGTGTTACTTATGCCGCACCTGCTGATGAAGCGCTAATGACAGACTTGCACCTTACCTGGGCTTCAGCTCCCAAAGGCCACAGGGTCATGGCTTTGTATCTGTGCAGATCTGCACCTAACCCACCCAACTCGGCCCACAATTATTGTCCAAAATAATAACTTCTACAAGAATGGAGAGAGGTATTACTCCTTTATTGTTTCGGAAGAGTATTTTGAAGTTCAACTGGAAACACACTTACAACAAACCAGTCATCCCAGAAATCCCCTTGAAGGGTTTATACACCCCAAACAAATCAACCACCACAAATAAAAAAAAAAAAAAAAAAAACCAAAAATTCATCAACTTAGGAGTATTTTTATCATGACCATATAAAATACTAAATGTAAAGCAAAGTAGAATTATAATCCCCATTACTTATATCATTAACTTAAAATAATTATGCGTTCCAAAAATTCTTTCATCATGTTTAGTAACTTCAAAAGTTGTGGCAACACAGGGAAGATAAAGTATCAATCAAACTTGCATATTTCTTGAGTGTGATCTACCATTACAGACACCCAGAAGTGCTCCAGGACTTCTTAGCTTATATTACAAGATGTTCAGTGAGGAATTTGGGGGTGACGACACACACAAATGCTATTGTCAACAAATAAGAGCATTTAATGCTCTTTAGTCTCTATCAAGTGAAGTCTGGGTGTCCCTGTGGCCTCATTCCAAACTGACGCAAGGTGTAAGAGATGAGAAGCCACAGCTTGCAACTCCGCAAGCTACCCCTGATCAACCAGTGCAATTCTGAATTGCAGTCAGACCTTACTCCAGCAGAACCTCTTCAGACTCTGAGAGTCTGGCACACGTAGAGGTCACAGCCTCTGAAATATTTGTTTCAGCAAAAAAACGTAGGGAAGTTTTCAAATCAGATCAGAGTCCAGAAAGCAGGCACAAGCTTCAGCTTTATTGTTTTCCAAGCAACGGTCATCTTTGCAAGGGAATGATATTGCAGCTGAAAAAGAAGAGGGTAGAAGGAAACATTAAGGTCCCAGTTCTCAAACAAGCACAGAAGACCTGACATGGCACGGATCAGACCCACCACAGCCCTCCTCCACTGGTTTCCTCTACCGGACAAACCAGCCACTGAGATCTTCATCCCTGTCCCCACGTTTGATACAGCTCATCTCCCCACACCACTGTGCAAAACTGTAACCTCCAGCTCTCAGCCGGCACCTGCCAGTGAAGTTCACCAGAGCGGGCAGCAACACGCACTGAGCACGAAGCAGAGAGCTGGCCCGGCTGCAGGAAACTTGCTCTGAGCTGGGTGAAGCCTCACCCGTTCTGGTAAGCAAAATAGCAGCTTACCCCAGGAGGCCCTTCCCGGCCCAGCGCTTCGGAGTCAGCCCCACGTGAACTTTTTTGCCGCTGCGGAGCACAGTCACACTCAGGGGTCTCTGAAAGGGAGATAAAAATATAAGAATAAAAGACGGCAACTTTCCATCATCAAGTCAACCCTCTTCTTCCTTCTTTTGCTGAAACGCCAGAAGAACATTTGGTCAGAAAAGCTCGTCTTCAGTGGCTCCCATTCCCACCCCCATGGCTAGATCCGAAAGGAGGGAGCATTTGGTGTGGAGACATCTCCAGGAGATCTCTCACTTCCACCATAAAGCACCTGATGGCTGTGGCAGCTTCTTTGGCCTGTCCACAAGGACGGCACAGCAATGCAGCCACAGGGAGTCCCCAGGGGAGAACAAACAATATGACGGTCACAGCAAAGAGCAGGCACCTCTTAGCTCTCTTCTATCCAGCAAGAATTAGCTCAGTGCTGTGAGAGAACAGGGCTACAACAGCACAGACTGAATCTGACACTGTTCCTGACATGGAAATGATGATCCCAGAGATCAAAGTTACATAGAAAAAGCTGAGGCAGGCATCGAGAATGCAGTTACAGCAGAAATGAGCTCACCCCTTCGCTATGCTGCACCACTGTGGCGATGTTCTGCAGGTTCTGGAAGTTGTTTACGTTGACAGAACCAAACTCCACAATCTCATCATCGACCTGAAGCCCCTGGACAGAGACAGAAGAGGGAAGATGAGCATCGACCTTCTCCAAAGACAGGGAATATCACAGGAGCATCACCCTTCACACAGCCACATGGAGAGAGGTGTGTTGTGACCCTGTCCTCACCATTCAGGCAACTGAACTACTTTAAACCCTCTCCGTGTGCTTAGAAAGAAGTATTCATTCCTCTGCCCTGCTTCATGGGAAGAGAAATACTGAGGTTAGAACGATCAGCGAGGCCTTGCGGGAGCTGTGTGGTGCAACGATACAGCTGAGAAGAGAGTACTCATCTCGTTCCTGTACAGTGACTAGTCTAGGCACAGGACATCCCAGTGCGACCCAAAAAAAAAAAAAAGACAAAGAAAAAAGTTGGAGGAGGAGGGTGGAACCCTAATGAAACCCCCAACTTATTCCTACTTATTAACAAGTGACAGAGAAAGTCACATGCTATATTTTCTCTCTGGATCCAGAAGAAGCCTTCCCAACCGGCTGTCAGGCCCCACCAACTTACCGAGATATTTGCAGGAGATCCTGGAGTCACCGCGTTCACTTTGGCAAAAGCCTGTGGCAGGCTCTGGGTCTGGCTCATCGCCTCGGCCAACGCCTCCGCCTCATCCCTGGCGTGCTTCTCCTTCTCCCGGGCGTGCAGCTGGTGAAGAGCTTCCTCCACCTGCTTCATCAGGGCCTTGTGATCGTTCTGCAAACCTGTGGGTGACACCGTTAGCACAGAGGCAGCAGGAGTTACATCTAGGGGTTCTTTCTCAGCACACGCTCTCCTCCGCAGCTGTGCAGAAAATGGTGTTCTGGGTGTCTTGGATCCCAGCTGTGGCCAACAGGAACCTCTGCTGGGGTATCTGCTGGCTGCTGGCACCAGCCCTGCTCACGGAGCCCAGCAAATGCTTATCAGTAGAAGTTAGACACAGAGAAAACCACCCTACACATTTTGGTAAACATGCAAGGAATCAGAGCATGGAGGCCTACGATCACCTAGAAATCACTGCGTCTTTTTTCCATCAAGTCACATATGTAGAGCAAGAGCCATTCCCAAAGTCAGGGCATGGGGTAAGCCCGGGAAGGAATAGATGCCAAGCTATTTTTTACCCAGAGTTTATTCTACAAACACCACAAAAACGCTTCGCTGTATTTCACGACTCCCACATGGCTCCACAGCAGAAGCGGAATTTCGGTGCCGCTGCGACAACGCGCGGACAAAAGCGTTTTACTGACTGAGCCGATCCACAACGGCTACGAACGCAGAGCGAAACCACCGAAAAACAGACCCAGAGCGACCCTGGGTTTCATTGTTTTGAAGAACCGCAAGGAGCCGGCGGAACGGCACGGTGCTCGAGGCGCCTAAACGGCTGTCCCGGTATTAGCAGGGTGTTCATCCCAGCGGCAGAAGCCTGCGGGTCCCCCACACGGCACCAGTTTTTGCCGAGTCACTCCTGCTGGAGGGGACGCTCCCGGCCCCCCGCGTCCCCGGGCCGGCTCCCCCCGCCCCGCCGGTCCCCCGATCCCCTCCCTCCCGCCCGCCGCCGGTCCCCGCTCACAGATGATGTTGTGCCGGGCGGTGCGCACTTGGTAGAGGTCGATGTCGTCGCGGGGGAAGCCCTCCGCGTCCACCAGCGGCTCGTCCATCCCGACGCCCTTTTGCTGTGAGGGAAGAGGCGGCCGTGAGGCTGCGGCCGTGGCCCCGGCCCCGGCACCCCCCGCCCGCCCTCCCTCCCCGCCGCACTGACACCCTCCAGCAGCTCGTAGCAGGCCTTGATCTGCGCCTCCACCTCGTCCTTCCGCTTCACCAGCTGCTGCACGTCGCTGACAGTAACCGGGCGGCTGCCGCCGGGCTGCGCCATGGCCGCCACCACGGCACGCGACGGGCGCGGACAACAGGCGTCACGGGGCGGGGGCCGTGGCCGGCGGCGGGCGGCTCCGCCCACGAGGGGCGGGGTCATCGCCGGAGGGGCGGGGTCTGTGCTGTGGGCGGGGTCAGTGCAGGGGGGCGGGGGCAACGGAGAAGGCGGTGGCGCGGGGTGAGGGAGCGGCGGCGGCGACACGGGGTGAGGGAGCGGCGGCGGTGCCGTGGGCTTACACGGGTGTGGCGGTGCCCTGGGGTGGCCGTGCCCTGGGGTGGCCCAGCGGTGGCGTTGACACGGGGTGACACAGACGTGGCAGGGACACGTGGTGGCACAGCAGTGTCGCTGCCGCAGGGTTCTACACCCGCCATGGCGCCATGGCGCGGCCCCGTCCCTGCTGCTGGCCCCGCTCCGGTCCGTGTCCCCGCGCACTTGCAGGGAGGCCCGCGGCGGCACAGGGCTGTGCCACCCGGGGCGTGTGGCAGCAGGGGACACGGCTGACACCCACCCAAGTGCCCCGTGTTTGTCCTCCCCAGCAGCTCCAGTTTACCACCGCTGCCGGCCATGGGGTGCGCGCGCTGGTGTTTGCCCCATCAGGGCTCCGGCTGCTCCCACAGTCTGGGGACCCCCGCAGCACTGGGCTCACCAGGGACAAAGGTGACACGAGTGGCCTCAGGCCCAGATGCCGTGTGCATGGCCACACCCTGCACACAGCCAAATTGTCCCGGCTCGGCGTTGTCTGGGAAGGCGGATGGGCGCAGGAGGGGACGTGCCCGCGAAGGGGTGAACGTCCCCGGGGGCAGGCGGGCTGGGGGGGGGGATGTGCTGCTGTGGTTGCATCACCCCACCATGGCCCCGGGGAGGTTTCGCCGTGGGGTTGGCAGGTTCCTGCACCGCAGAGCCTGGCACACTCGTCCACGTTTAGCCCTGCTGGGGTGGGGACAGGAAAACAAATGACCCCAGGGGACAACCCAGGCAAAGCCACCCGCGGGAAGATGCCGGCGCCCCATTACACACTGGGGTGCTGCTGCCCACCCACCCGTCCCTTGGCCCCACAGCTGAAGTCACAGCTCACCCCTTGCATAAAACACCCCCCGTTGGGTCCCTGCACAAACCCGGACGTGGGGCTGAGCCCCCTGCCCCAGGACGGGCAGTTCCCAGCCCAAATCACACACAGCTCTGGGTCGCAAACGCTTCGGGCTGGGGGTGGGAGAAGGTGGGGCTGAGGAGGAGCTTCCCCCGTCCCACCACTATATTAAATGCCCTCGTGGACTCGCGCTCTCTTTGCTGCTGTCACATTGCCAGGACACAAAAATGGTGAGGGGCAAGAATGGGAAGTAATTTAAACGGCCGGGGCTCAACAGCACAGGACGTCTCGGGAGCTTTACCGGGTTTAACCCTGCTTGAATTCGGACTTTTTAGTGACTGTGCTGGAAGTTGTGTAGAAGAGCTGTTCCTCATACGCTGACCTTTGGATTCGAGCCCTCTGGGGGCTGCGGTACCTTCCTGAACTGCTAACATCTCTCTTTTCTGATTCTCTCTTTTAGACATCTTACACAGACAAGGGAGAAAAGGTAAGAGCCGCTTCGTGTCCTCGGTCCTGCCCCACTGCCTGGTGTGAAGCATCAGCCGTGTTAATGCAAATAATACTTGTTCCCGACTCCTTGATTACCTGGTAAAATCAGAAGTAAAACTGCTCTTTGGCTGGGCCACACAGGACGTGGTTTCTAATTGCAAATAACATTAACAGTGGAAATATATTCGTTTCCTTTTTCTTTGTGGTTTGGGAGGAGAGCGGCAAATGGGAGACAATGGGTATTTCCCGGCCAACTCCATTGCCTAAGCAGAATCCTCAAATGTTGCAACATTCCTAGCCAAATGCTGCACCAATTTGCCACCTTTTTCCCCATAAAGTGCTTCCCAAACCACTGGTGCACATCGTGGCTGGGTGCCCGGGTTGGATGGCGGTAGGGAACAGAGCGAAGGGGGATTTGTCCCGGCGCTGGCGGTTGTGTAAGAGCGTTTCGGGGGAGAATTAATCTTTAACGCAGCAAGTTTGCGGGTGGGCAGCCCACGGGGAGCACCGGGGGCACCGGGACTGACCCGGCCCCAGGCGAGCTGGGGCTTGGCACCTTCCACCCCGCAGAGCAGGATCCCGCAGGACCTGACTGGAAAGCGCTTTGGAAAATCGCTGTTTCAGGGCAGCAGCCAGGAATTCACCTGCTTAATTCGGACGCGTTTACAGGAGAGACATTTGCAGGGTCACAGCCGCCGCTTCTCCCTGCTCCGGAGATGAGCAATGCCGCGGGAAAGGCTGCGGCGGTGGCTCTCAGCCCTGTTTTCCCCTTCCCTTTAGCACGCACGAGGCCGCTTCATCCATTTCCACTCCATCACCTTCTGGGTCGGCAATGCCAAGCAGGTGAGAGGCTGCGGACGGTTGGGAACGTGTAATGGTGGGCGCTGGCCGCGCCGGGACAGGGCGGCCGCTCCGGTTATTGGCTGCTGGGGGGGCGGTTCGTCCTGGCAGTCCACCGGGTCGGGGCTGTGCTGGCGTCCCAAAGCCCCTCTGTGGCTCGGTGCCTGTGGCCGCCGGCACGGCCTCAGCCGATGGCCTTGGGGGTCTTGCGCAAGGCGAGGGGCGGCTGCCTGGGGGTGTGTGCGGGAGGGGGCTGGAGAAGTGCCAACCGGCACAGGCGGCAGGGCTCCAGTCGTGGTCACTGGCCTGCGGCAAGAAGGCGGCGTGGTCGCTGCTCTTCATCATGTGCTGCTAAAAAGCTGATGGCGATTTAAAAATCCCTGTGCTTCGAACCTGAGCTGCTTTTCCCGCAGCCTGGCAGGGGAGCAGGAGATGGGCAGAAATGTCTTCCCCTCGGCGGCGGCTAAAGCCGTGCACCAGCCCTGTGCCCGCTGCGCCCCGCCTGCCCCGGCCACTCATGGGCGCAGGAGGGCTCTGGGGGCTTGGGGGTTATTCCCCAATGTGGGGCCTTTCTCACCTCTGCTTGTTCCTCCTGGGTAGTTACCGGGAAGCAGGAAACCTCGGCTGCTCCCTGCGTGCACACACACACACACACACACACACAGGGGTGTGACTTGCACACACGGCGGTGGCCGATCCCCATGGGCTGTTTGTCCTGCCCCGGTCAGGGGGAGCCCTGTGGGAACCGGGGATCACAGCTTCACCCGGAACGGCTCTCGCCCGCCCGCAGGCTGCATCCTACTACTGCAACAAGCTGGGGTTCGAGGAGCTGGCGTACCGGGGGCTGGAGACCGGCAGCAGGGAGGTGGTCTCGCACGCCATCAAGCAGGACAAGGTAAGAGGGCTGATGCACCCCGCAGAGGTGTCGCTGCTGGGATGGAGGTTGGGGGAGACAGAACCTGTTGGCGGCGTTAAACCCCGCGCCTGCGGTGCATCTGCCCCAGGCTGGGGCTGCAGCCACGTCTCCATCCCTCACCTGTCCTCCTCTTCCTCACCAGATCGTGTTTGTTCTCTCGTCCGCTCTCAACCCGGGGAATGAGGGTAGGTGCCGCGGGGGGGAAACAGAGTGGGAAATGGCCGCGGTGGAGCAAAGCCCCTCTGCTCATGCCTGCGGCTGCTCTTGCTCCGGGCAGAGATGGGGGAGCACCTGGTGAAGCACGGTGATGGGGTGAAGGACATCGCCTTTGAAGTGGAGGACTGCGACTTCATCGTGCAGGTAGGAAGCCCCTCTGCTCCCTCCTGCACGGCACCCTGAAATGGCGAGGGGAGGTGGGGAAGGGCATGGGGACATCTTCCCCCGTCCCGGGGGAGCTGTGGCAGGAGGGGGTCTCTGTCCTTTTGCCCAGAAAGCCAAGGAGCGCGGAGCCGTGGTGGTGAAAGAGCCCTGGGTGGAGGAGGACAAATTCGGGAAGGTGAAGTTCGCGGTGATCCAGACGGTAAGCGGCTGCGGAGGCTGAGTCCCCGCGTCAGAGTGGGGTCCATGGGACCAGGTTGGACCCTGGAGGTCCCCAAAAAAACAGGGCCACCACGCGACTGCTTTCCCTCCTCTTGCAGTATGGTGACACCACCCACACCTTGATAGAAAAGCTCAACTACAAGGGCCTCTTCCTACCCGGGTTCCATCCGCCCCTCTTCAAGGACCCCCTGCTGCCGAAGCTGTGAGTACTTCCCAGAGGGGCCCACCCGGCTCTTTGCCACCGTGTGTCGGTGGGATGTCCCAGCAAGGAGCCAGATGGGTCCCCACCACCTCGTCCCAGAGCCTCCCCGGCTGTGGGGTGGCCCCGAGCCCAGCTGAGAGCTGTCCCCGGCTTCCCCCCGCAGACCGAGCGCCAAGCTCAACTTCATTGACCACGTTGTGGGGAACCAGCCCGACCTCCAGATGGTCCCAGTGGCAGACTGGTAAGAGTGGGGAGGGCTGGTGGGAGGTGGGATGGAGCAGCAGCACCGCTCTGCTGGTCTCATCCCCTCCAACATCAGCGGCTGAGGCTAATTAAGCAAGAGCAGAGGTTCGTTAATGTGCGGATGGAGTGAGGGACTTGAATGTGCCCTTTGTGGCCTGGGCAGGTACCAGAAGAACCTGCTCTTCCACCGCTTCTGGTCAGTGGACGACAAGCAGCTGCACACCGAGTTCAGTGCCCTGCGCTCCATCGTGGTCACCAACTATGAAGAGACCATTAAGATGCCCATCAATGAGCCAGCACTCGGCAAGAAGAAATCCCAGATTCAGGTGAGCGGACACCAGCGGTTGATCCATCAGGCTGCCATCTCCTTGAGCAGGGATTTGGTGAAGGAAAAGGGACCGAGGCATCAGTGATTCAGAGCCAGCACAGAGGTGCTGTGCTAAGGTGGCTGCTGGAAAGCAGCCCTGGTGCTGCTCAGGTCTGCCAAGGGCTGTCAAACCCTGGAGCGCTGCCGGGACAGAGACGGTTTACCCCCGATTTCACCAAAACTCTCGTTTTTTTAATTTTGCGGTCCCTCGGCCAATTTTGCTTTCATGTTTATAAGCCCCAGTCGAGCCCTTGGCACGCTGTAGCTGCACTGCCACTGACATGGTGACATTTTTTTCTCCGTAGGAATATGTCGACTACTATGGGGGGGCCGGAGTCCAGCACATCGCGTTGAACACCTCCGACATCATCTCGGCGGTGAGTGCAGCCCCAGGCAGCTCCTGCCCCGGCCTGTCCTGCCCCAGCCCTGCTCCGCCTCCGCCCCGTCCCACCGGGCACGGTCCTCATCACAGGGCAGTGGTGGACTATGACCCCCCTGGGGTGCGAGGACAGGGGCAGGCTGGGCGGGCTTTGTGCCGTGGTTGTCTTACAACCAGGATTAACCGCCCTCTGTACCAGTGTGTTGCTGGAAAGGGACCTGCCTGCACCTGCGAGCTGCTGGGAGATGCCCGTCCCTCCCGTCTAAAGCAATTGGGGTCTGCAGGGACCCCAACGGCACGTGCTGTCCTTGGGGGGTGGCCCAGGGGAAGCTCGGGCAGCCCAGGCTGGGGGGCTGAGCCACCATAGCACATCACCCACCTTTGCCTGGGGCAGATGCTGGTCTGGATTGAGCCCAGCTGCTGTTGAGCACTTGGTTTTGGACTCCCCTCCAGACCAAAGGGCCTCCAGAGTTACCGGGGGTCAAGGTGGGATGAAGCATCCTTGCACAGTGGCCAACTCTCTGCCTGGAGAGGCATCTCGGGCCCTCCTGTTCCTGGTGCCCAAAGCGAGAGGGTGGGACAGGTCCCCATGCACGAGGTTGCCCAATGTCATGGGAAAGTATCGCTCTGCCTCCCAACATCGTCTGTCCCCGACCATTCTCTTGGCACGAACCGCTCCACAAATGAGCCCCAAGCCCGACCCACACCGGGGTCCTCCCCTGCCTTGCAGATCACCAACCTGAAGCAGCGGGGCATGCAGTTCATGGATGTGCCGTCCAGCTACTACCAGATGCTGCGGGAGAGGCTGAAAACAGCCAAAATCAAAGTGAAGGAGAACATCGATAAGCTGGCGGTGAGTCAGACCGGCTGGAGAGGGAAAAGGTTTGCCCGGGGCTGGACCATCTCCCCACGGTGTTTTGCAGGGATGAGGGTGATGCAGAGAGATCCCCTTGCTCCTCTGTGGGTCTTCAAGTTGTCGCCCTGTTTCTTTTCTTCAGGAACTGAAAATCCTGGTGGATTTTGATGAGAAAGGCTACTTGCTCCAGATCTTCACCAAACCAGTTCAAGACAGACCCACAGTCTTTCTGGAGGTCATCCAGCGGCATAACCACCAGGTTGGTTTGAGGATTTCACGATGATCTTGGCTTCAAGACCTCGGGGCCATCAGTACCGTCACCCAGCCAGCTCTCGGCGCTGCTCTTTCCCAGCCGCTTCCGAGCTGAGGGACCTGCTGCCTGTCCCTGCCGTCTGTAACGCTGTTGTCTCCACAGGGCTTCGGCGCTGGAAACTTCAAGTCTCTGTTCGAAGCAATAGAAATGGATCAAGATGCCAGAGGAAACCTGACCGTCCTGGAGCCCAACGGGGAGACCAAGCGCATCTAGAGAGTGGCAGAAAACGCCGCCCTCGCCCCTAACGAGCTGATTCACAAATAAACCGGGAAACAGCCAACGTCTCGGTAAATAGCCCAGACCCAAGTGTCGTAAACCCAGGGAAGCTGCTGCCAAGGTGGAGATGTAAAAGGACTCAACACCTTTCCCAACCCAGCCCCAGCGCTGCCCTCCGCTGACTTCTTGGGAGAGGGAGCATGAGAAATAGCAAACACGCTCTTAAAAAGCAGTTTAATCTGATCCACACCACCAAATTCTTAACAAAGGGCAGAGTTAAGGCACATGCTGAAGACACGCAGCTACAGAGGAAGACAGAAGAAACAACTAGGAGTGCTTAAATTTAGTCTATCCAAAGTTTTCTGTTAATTTTAGCTACGCGGGAAGCTAGGAGAGGAAAGCATGGAGGCGTTTGCCTCTGTGCTTCTCATTTTGTGAGATTTGATTTTAATTACTTTTAGACTCAATCTTGAATTTGAATTTGCTGAGATTAAACACATGGGTTTAGGGTAGCTACAACATTCTGGAATGAGACTTAATCAAATTTACGTCTTTCAGCCTTCCCAAGGCAATGCGCTCTTGCTCTAATACCTGTAAATTTCCAAATTAATGAAGGGTTGGGGTTTCTCCCACGTTTCAAGAAGTAATTGCTGGCATTGGCAGCGATTCCTTGGCTCAGATCCTGGCTGCATGTGTGAAGTCCCCTCTGTGCATCGCGCTGGTGTTGTCACAGTCCTCTGCAAGGGGACTTTTCCTACTGACACAATAAAACCCTTTTCTGTCACAGCTCAAGTGCCTGGTAAGTTAACACGGTGGGGCTGGAGCCCCTCTACCCCATGTTCGCTGTGGCTGCTGGTCAAACGCTCCCCGAGGAGTCCGCAGGCCTCCGTACACAGCCGCTGAAGAACATCTCAGGGTGTCCAGTGCTCACAGGTCTCCCCGCTGCTGCACATCTGCCCTCCGCAGCCCCGATGCACCCACCACTGCTCCCCAAGCTTCCCAGCATCGAAGCTGCTCAAAGCCTGAGCAGCCCAAGCCCCGGCCAAGCCCTCGGCTCAGGTTGGGCTCCTCGGACATGAGTCCCTCCACCAGCCCAAGCCCCTGCCCCATCCGGCCACCCTGCAGGCTGAGCCCTGCTGCCTTCTGCCCCGCATGGTGTGGTTGTCCTGCATCCCCATCCCTTCAGCCACCGTGGCTGGCTATGGAAGCCAAGAACTGAGCTGGGAAGTCACCTACAGCCCACGCTCTCTCCCATCTCTTCCGTTTCCTCCACCATCGGCCGCTTCATTTGTCTCTGCCCTGGGCATCTCCTTTTCTAAGCTCACAGAAGCCACTTTGACCACCAGCACCCCCACAGCAGCCCCCAGGGAAGGAGGACGGGGGCACATGGCCGGCTCCAGGCTGTGCTTTCATCCACATCAAACCCCAGCGGCTTCCCCAGCTCCCCCCTCCTGTAAACTACATGTAACAGAATTCATTTCAGATTTGAATAAACTGATTTAAAAGAAAGAAACCAAAGGGCCTCTGGCCCAAACAGCCTTACAGCGTCACCCCAACCAGCAGCACTAACACCTCGCTTCGTAGGTTAAGGGCTTTCACTTCCCTAAAGTTAAAAAATAAAAGATGTGAACCCGGAAAAATCCAAGGCTGCAGGAGCAGGGACCCCTCACCTGCCGGGGCAGTGCCACCGAGGCCGGACGAGTCGGGGACACTTGACACTGTGGCAGGGGGACCAGCGCCTGGCCGCGCCTCAGCTCTTCAAGGTTGTGAAGACTTTTAATACTAAGAACATTTTCTTTAAGTTTATAAACTTATATGACTCACATACTTCTTTCACGCAATGTAATGTTGCTTAAAGTCACTTCCTGCTCACCAGAATTAATATTTTCAGTAAACTTTGCTGAAAATCAGTTCTTTGGACTGCTCTTTTTCTGGATCTGCTTCGTAGAGTTCTCTCAGTTCCCAGCACAGGTCTGAGAGCAAAAAGCTGCCCTGGCTATACATTAAGCACAACATAATTTTTCTGTAAGAAAAGTCAGTATATTTATGGTTTGCTTTATAAAAGTTACTATAATACAATGGTACATAGTATTCAATTCACAAAAATATGAACAAATATGTACAGCATGACACATCCACAACAAAAACACTTTCTTCAAAACAAGATACATACTGGTGACAGATTCTATATGCACAAAACATCCCTAAATTTATAAATTTGCTTAACAAAAGAAAAAGCAGAAACCCTAAATCTTCAAAGCAGAGTTGTTTTTTTTTTTAGGAACTTAAAAAAAATAAGATTTATTTATTTATTTATTTATTGCAAACCATTTTACCTGCCTCCTTTTAAAGGAGGCCCTTTATTTTCACACTGTGAATTAAAACAACCTGTTTATAGAACCAGAAAACTGCAAGGATTGGGAGCCGGGTGTTCTTCCATTTTGCTTTTAAAACTGCCCATTTGTTTTAGAGTGTCCGTGACGATGTGTTTCTTTTCACTTGGACAAATACTACAGTGGCAATTAAGGAGGAAACTCATAAAAACAAAACAAATATTAAATTGAAAAAAATCCAGTTGCAAACTCGCTTAAATACATTTTAGGCTGTCTATTAGACTGTACACATTTCCTCGCTTGAAATAAATAGATTTTGCACATTAGGTTTCAGACTGAGGGGGGGGGGAAAGAAGAAGCCTTGACTTGGCAATTTTTTTTGTCTTCAGTTTCTTAATGCTTCTAATTCCATCTATTTATTTGACAAAAAACATATTTATACAGAATTTACATTATACAAAGCTTGACACAAGCTGTAAATGCCACCAGCTCCTTTGCTATACTTAGTCCTTCTTCCTCCCCATCTCCTCGACATGATTTAGAGCTGGAATCTGTTTAAAAAGAACTCCAAATTACAATAGTCACTTTTAATAAATTATTTACATGCTCTTGAAGTACAAAGAAATCAGCAAAAAAATTTCAACATGTTTCTACAAGAAACAGTGTTTGAAGAGAAGATTCTTGAGTTTGCCTATGTACAGAAGATGCATTTTTTTATATACTTCAAAATCCTTTTTTCCTTAAATTTTTATTTTATACAGAAATGCACTGAAATGATCCCTGAAAAAGGTCACAAAAACCGGAACTGAAACTACTGTATACTTTGTTGGAGTTTAAAAATGTCTTGGTTTTGTTTTCCTTGTAGAAATAAGCTGCTCTATACAATACAAATATCTGCAAGATGAGCCCCTTCCCCTCTCGGACCCCCGATAGTCACAGACCACTTATTGGGACCAACCTGGAATTGCAGACAGGGGTGGGAACGGAACGGATAAATGAGGGTGTCGGGCAGAGACAGGAGGGATTTGCGAGCACAGAGTGCGCTTCCTAGAAACACCAACTGCGGAGGCATCTGCACGCTGAGCTCAAGCCAGCTTCATGTTGGGAAACTAAAGATTTAAGTTAAATTTCCAAAACTTTTGCACTGTTGTCTTGGGTCATTTCACCTAGCCAGATAACAACTTTGCAGGGAGCACAGTCAATGTCTCTCTCTTTTTTGTCTTAGGTTCCAATTTAACTAAAAATAAATCGGGGACAGGCTTTTCAGCCAACAAAAAAAACTTCAGTAAATCCCTCTGTAAAGCAGCACATAATGGTGAGGTTTCTTTTTAGTCCTTGATGCTGTTCCCATGGGGTGCCGGGGCGCCTGTGCTGACCGTGGGCCTCGAACGCTGGGTCTGATCCAGGCTGGCATGCGAATTGCACACCTTCTGCCTTTCTCCTCACCTCATCCCTTTCTAAGTACGAGCCAAAGTACCTGGGAAGGATTAGAAAGGCATCTCCACGGGGCTGCCTTCCGAAACCACCTCAGTGGCTGCAGGGCTCCCCTGCCCCGATCAGACCCCGCCAGGTTGCAGGGACAGGGCAGACCACAGGCAACTGTGGCAGCTCATGGAAATCATGAAACCAGACTTATCCTCACCATAAAATGTGCTGGTTGGGGGCACAGGGCAGCTCCGCAGTCTGAGACGCGAGCTGGACAGGTAGGACTCTGCAAGCCAAGACTTACGGGGAAGAAAAGAGAAGCCTCGGGTTTGGCTTTGAGACCAGACTAACATGATTTTCAGAAGTGCTGTAGGTCCGACAGCTCTGTTTCCTCCTGGGGGGCTATTGGGAGCTCAGCTCTTCCCAAAACTCACGTTATTTGTCTGGGATTCTAAAAAGGGGTGGGCTACAGGCAGTTTCAGAAGTACCCAAGGGATTTAGGTACTCATGGTCTTTGGCACCCAAATCCCTTTGGCGCTCCTGAAAACACGGTGAAGGAACCCAACCTGTAGGTCTCCTTTCAGAGGGCCACAACCTGCTTCCTTGCCTCTCCTCAACAAAGATTAAGGCAAACTGCAGGGGTAATCCCTTCCAGAGCACACAGATATACTGGGAAATACAAAACTGTCAGCAGGTACTTAGGGGCTGGACCATTTGGGGAGACTTCACCCCCACAAACCACTGTTAATGCACTGGTTTGATGGACCAGAGAGGAAGAAAGCCAAGGACGTCGGCAGAACTGCCGCACGCAGGGGCTTCCGTTCTGAGACACAGGAAACTTCTGTGCATTTCCAAAGCTTTGGAAGTAAAAGGCCAAGCTGTAGAGATGCCAATTGGAGCGTCAACACAAGATGGACCTTATTTAAAAAATAAAATAAAGTAAATTGAGCAGCTGGTTTAACTCCCATATGCTCCTGTCATCGCTGCACTTACAACCAACACTCAATGACAGAAACTAGTTGTGCTTCTCATAATTTTGAATTCTGGGTCACCATTACCCAATTGCTGGAGAGATTTATAAAGAGGGGGGGAAACAACAAAACAAAACCAAAACAAGAACAGATGAGACTATGGACTGTCCAACCTCAGCAACAATTTCCTCGCCCTCAGACAGAAATACAGGCGGTATTAAGGCAGCTTGTAGCAGTCTGTGTGTTCCTGTTCTTTCAGGCCTGTTGTCTGAAGAAGAAATTCAGATGCAGAGGTCTAACCTACATCACAAGCTCCACTCCATACTGCAGGCCTGGAAATTCCACATAACAGCAGAACAAACTTCCAGGAAACTCTTTTGCAAAGGCTGTAACCTCTGTGGTCATATAGCAATTATCACGGATTTTAAAAGGCTGTAAGAATACAGCTGTACAATTTGTTCTGTGGGGAGATGATGTTTAGCTATGCAGATAATCTTCCCACTTCATACTGACATTGCAACTTCCCCTTATAAGCCAATTAAAAAAGGGTTTAGTACAACTAATCTCTACTTTTTTTTTTTTTTTTTTTTTTTTTTTTTTACACAGGAGAAACTCAATGCAAGTTGAAAAATCGATCCTGTCTATACCCGAATGGCTGTGTAATGTTTCCAGATCACATCCAAAGAAGTATTTCTTTGGTGTTTTGCCCCATTTTTAAATGGAACCTCTCGAAGAACTGCAACCCTCACCTTAGCACATCTACAAGGACAAAATATATTGAAAAATCATTTCAAAATACACCTTCCAAATTTAAAGAAGTACTTGTTTTCCTGCTGTAGATGGGGGAGGACAGGATTGCTCCCGCAGCCTGCTCTCATGGACACTTTTGCCATGTTCTTAATGGAGGGATGGGACCACCCCAGGACAAGTTACTGAGTAACAGAGGGAGGAGAGCGGCACGGCACAGCTCGCTCCTATCACAGGAGGCATCTCCCACATTCAAGGACAGAGCAAATACTCCCCGTAAAATTCTGGAAGGGCAGGGAAATGCAGACAAAAATGAGAAAAATTAATACGAGACACACATCAGCCTGTTTCCCATCTACAGGAAGAAAAAATCCTGTTATAAACGTGGGCCGTAGTGTATGTTTACAAGGAGGGTAAGATTTCTACAGCGTAAACACAGCCTGCATGCAAGACAAACCGATCTCCAGGAAACGGGCATCCCCAAAGGCCACACGTCGTGCAACGATGCTACAGCTACACAACTGACTCAGCTTCTTACTAGTCATTGTGATATCCAAATATTTTCACGTATGGGTGCAGAGGTTTTGATCCCCCAATATACCAGCACGGTCTATGAAAATTACAGACGAGCCCAAGGCGCTAAACTGAGGTCTGCGGCTGACCTGACTCTTCCCCGGGGTGTCTGGCTTAGGGGACTTGTTCAGGCTCATCCCTAACGAAAAGGCAGGACAGTTCACCTATAGTCTCGTTGCGGACACATCTCCATACATACACGCACCCAAGCACACGCACACATCCATTCACACACCCTCAAGCCTCTGGCTTGCTCTGTAACATCAACCTTACATTTATTTACAGCTTACTCGGAGAAATCTGTGCAATTTCAGCCAATCAAGCTCCCAACAAACCTTATATGGCATTTTCAGTCTCTGCTTCACATTTAAACGTTGAATGTCTTTTTCAACCAACAAAACTGATAAGGAAAAGGTAGCAGCATTTATGAAACGATGAAGGTTTATAACAACAATTAAAAATAAGGTACCATTATCCCATTACGGAGCATTAATGTAGGGACTGAACAGAGAAGCTAGTGTTTGGGTAGACCATGCCACAAAATGGTAGTCACCTTTTTGTGTGCGTCTTGGATCTGAAAAGGAAAGAGCACCTGAAACATGAACAGTCCTTGTAAGCATGTGCGCTTTTTGCTTTCATTCGTGATCCTGGCAGAAGTGCGAAACTTGCTTGGTTTTTTTTCTTCTCTTTTTTCCTCTTTTTTTTTTAAATATTTTTTTTTCCTTTTTTGATTTTTTTCTTCCTTTTTTTTCTTTTTTTTTTTTTTCCTCCTTTTTTGGCAAAGTGCAACCACACCTGGTTACCACAGTTTTGACATGGCCGAAGGTGCAAGTGTGACGAGAAACCTCGAGTTCAGTTCAGGGTTCCCCTGCAGTTCTCAGAGCCACATAGACACGGGATTTTTACATCCTCAATCGGAAACTTGTAGTCATAGGTAATTTCCTCATTCACATTGATGTGCTGTTTGGAGTAGATGACGATCTTCTTTTGAGACTCCACTGTGATCACTTTAGCATAACAATTTGGCTGCAAGGGTGATAGAACAGGTAATGATTTAGGCTCCTGATGGCCATGGCTTCCCAGCCTCCACATAATTATTCCAAGCTAAAAAGAGCAGGACAGTCCTTTCCCTAGACAGCTTCAGCCACGCTTCCAAGGCATGGACCCAGGGGAAGCTGAGAGAAGGAGGCGGGAAGCCAAAAAACAAAGCAGCCCTCCCTTATGCTCCTCCAAAATATCCACGCTCTGGTCATTTGTGGTGCAACCGGGTCTGGATGATGCTCCACCAAGTTTGTCACGGGCTAAAAGCAGCTCAACTAATGCTTAATAATTTGGTCAGGCAGCCAAGTCTTTGAGTGTAGACTGCAGCACAGAGCAGAGGGGAAAGCAGCTTCTCTACCTGCCGGGGCAGAGAACACTTTTCCCATGTGAACACTAGAAGGAGACTGTTCCCACAGAATAACAATGCTAAAATTTGGTTTGTTTTACGGAAATATTTCTTTAGATACGTTTGAACAGTGTCGGTCAGGGTCCCCCAACAGGGTAAGGAGGATTCTGAGTACACTCTGTCTCACTGCGTGTTCATTTCTCAGGTCTCTCAAATCTCCTTACATTAGTTTAGACTCTGCTTTGATCTGCTGCAGCTCATTAACATTTAATCATAACCCTGTCACCCCCTGCTACTTCTGAACATGGCCCCAATCAAAGTTCGCAAGGACTCTGTGAGTTTATCAGTATGTCAGAGTACAATTATATGCAAAAACAACATGATACTTACATTGCAGCTGTGATTAATAAACCTGGCGAAGTTTCCACATTTTGTGGCATCAATGATGGTGTCATGATCCACTCTGAACATGTAACTGCTGCCTATGCCTTCATCCTCGTATCGTTTTTCACGCATGTCAGCAATGACCTGCGGAAAACCCCAGGTGTAGAGTCAGGACTCGCTGCAGAAGTGGTCCCTGAGCAGAGATCTACACAACACTCACCTGAGCTGTGCTTGTGCCACTCAACAGATATACGATCCCCAACACCCCAAGAGAACACAGACCTAACTGAAAACACAGAAGTTCAGGATGGGCTTCTTGAGAGCTCATCTCCTAAGGATTTGAGAACTTACTTTCTATGGGCTGTTGAAAATCCCACCCTTGTACCTCCAAGCCACATGCCAACCTCTGCATAGCTCATGTAGCTAACGCCTTACAGCAGGGACTCCAACCCCAGCTGTCATACTTGAGCACTTCTTTCAAGGCTGGATTTTGCTCAGATTTCACCCCAGTCCAGCTTACCTGCCTGATGTTCTGACCCACGTATTCGATCACCATCTCATCAGCTGCAATGGGCTCCATAGCAAAAAGGCCCCAGTCATGAATGTGGCTCTTGCAGAATTTTAGTTTTTTCTTTCGGAACTGCATGAAGAAAACACCCCAAAACCCCAACCCTGAATTAGGCACAGCATAGAAAGGGAAAGGCCGTCCCAGCATCTGCAGCACACTCCAAGCCACAAGCAGTGCTGGGGCACTTCAACCTGACGTAGTTTCCTTCTGTCTTGCAGTGACAGGAAGGCAGGACAGAGGTCATGGGAGGTCCCGCAGAGTTGCAGTACTTGGGTTTTTACCACTGAGCACATACTGGGGTGAACAGACCCTTTAAGGCCGTCATCTCTGAGTTCTGCATAACCCTGATGGTTCTGACTAGGGCTCAAGCTCTGTAACCATCATATACTCATTTATAGCCATTTATCAGCCAGCCCATGTCTCTGCTTCTCACAGGTGAGCACACTGGACTAAGTGTCATCTTTTCCTTGTGACTGCTCTGTTCCTATTTCTTTAGATAAATTATTCGTATTAGACATTGGATTAAGTTGTATTGTTGTATCAAGTTGTATTATGTGGAAGTACAGGAGAGCCAGGTACCATTCAATCCTCTGGCACACACAGAGGTGCCCAATGCTGAGATGGCCATCACCAAGGTGAGACCCAACAGGCAGGAGGTCCTCTGCCCCGGCCTCAGCCAGCTCCCAGCCAGCCCCTGTGCAAACCAGCAGTCCACAGGGTGACCTACCTTGAGTTGGTTGAACTTAAGCAGGTCACTGTCACAGCTACCAGTGAAGGAGGAGAGGAGCCTGCGTTGCTCTGACCGCCTCTCGGAGCCAGCCCGGGTGGAAGCGTGAGGTTGGGCAGGGATGCTCATACCCTGAGAGGACAAATGGGCGATCAAAGCTGACCCAACGGACCCAACACCCTGCAGCCTCCCTGTGAGCAATCAATCCCTTGTGCTACAACACAGCACCGCAGAACCCGTGGCCTCCTAAAACATCCCACATCAAACACTAACATCTCCCTAGTAGCTCCCAGATGACTAACTCAACACAGGCGTAGCAACAGCTTCACCTCCGTCCTTGCCAAAAGGCAGGAAGCAGCCGCTGTGCGTGACACCATATAAAACCAAATCCCATTCACACCCTGGCAGCCAGCGGAGGATGTGTCCTCACCTGCGTGTCAGCTGGAGGCTCTTCTGCAAAAGCTCGGCTATTATTGAGGTATTTAAGTTTGTCCTTCTTATCAATTTTGTAATAGCCTTCACTTCGTGCACAGCCTGTCACGTGCTCCCGCATCCCATCATCCCGCTTCTTTTTCTTGGGGGTAGAAAAGCTAGTAGGTGGAAAGAAGTTAAGGAGAAACACAGCCACGGGTAGATATCAGACAAAACTTGCTTCAGCTAGATAGAGCTAACACCGGGAGCTTGGAAAATTATGAAGGTTTTGGGGAGCTGCAAAAAATAGCAATACTATTGAAAAATAAAAAAAAAAAAAAATCACTGAAGCCCTCGTGCCTACAGGAAAACCAAGCACAGTCTGTCCTTCTTAGCTGCATGCTTCGGGAAACTAAAGTAAAGAGATAATGAAAATTTAAACATAAAAAGGTTAAGCTGTCAAGAGAAACCTGTTTGAGAAAGGATTTCCCCACAGCACCCACTACGTACACAGACAGCAGCTGCCCAGCCATCTGGATGTACCATTTTCTCTGTTTTGAGTGTCATGCTTTTGTTCTACCTCTAGAAACTCCCTGCAGCCACCTCAAGCCCTGAAGACACCGCACTGATCTCACGGCAGCAATCATCCCCACCGACTATGGTTAGAAGCAGCACAGATGGGCAAGAGTCGCTCCTCAGTCCAAAGGGCTTGGAGAGAGATGCTGCCCTCACCAGCCTCAGTAAATCAGCTCCTTCAGACCCTGATGGGAAGGGTAAGACCCTGTGCAGATGTTTCAGTCCCACTGTCCTGATCAGTCAAGAAAACCTACTGCTGGCCCTGGCCTAGCAAGGACTCACTGCATTGAGTAAGCAGAAGGTACCTTCAGGTCTTTGGCTTCTGGAAGGACAGTGGAGCTGTACTACTGGCAGCTCACCCCAAAAACACAGCCATGAAGCCTCCGATGATTGAGATCTACTCAAAAATGCTCCCTGCGAGTCATAATACGTCGTTAACACCAAAAAATTGAAGCAGAGGGACCATAAAAAGCAAGACGCAATGGCCCTGAGATCAGAGTGCTGAGGTGTGAGCTTGCTGCAAAGGAGGTGAACCCTGCGGGTACTTTCACACCTATCATGCAGTGTAGCACAGGAAGAACTGGCAACTGGCTGCAGATGATTTTTAAATGGTTTAAAAAATGACTGTAAATTTGCTGTTAACAATAATCCTTATCAACAGGGAAACAGATTTCAAATATTTCCACTATGTAGCTTGCCAAATGCAAACACATGGTCACAGGCAAGCCCTACCCTCAGCCGTCCCCCTCTGCCTTTCACTGGCTGGTGGTCCCCACCCCTGCAGGGCCAGTTACTCCTGCCTTGAAACTGGTTTGGTTTTGGAACTGCCTCCCCAAATGGGGCAGACACAGATTGAGAACCACTGGGAATTATGCATTTCATCGTCCTTTTAGCAAATTTCCTTTAAACAATTAAATAAATCTATTTCAAGACTACTGCATTGGTATAAGAAGGCAGATAATTATAAATTTAATCTTACACGCTGCCCTTTGAGATGCAGAAAAAGAAAGGATTAAAACGCACAGCTCAGCACTGACCTCCACTTGTTTTTTTATTAGTATCATATCACTGACTATTTTAAGTGGTTTGGGCTTTTTTGCTTTTGCTTTTGTGTCTTGCAGGGAGTAAGGGATGAGATATTTTAACTCCACACAATCTCTAGCAACACACTGGTGTATTTGTCTTCTTTAATGTATAAACTCATGCATCCTTCCTAAAAACATTCCTAGAGAGTTCTTAGGTTATGAGCACAGCCTTTTAGGCTCTGTTCTGGAGATCACCACTGACGGCTGTACGCATGCAGAGTCTTGCTCTGAGACAGCACGTGTGTCCCAAAAATACTCCTGAGGACTCAAAGCTACAGCCTATGCTGCTGATTACCAGATTTATTAGTATTTCAAACCCAAAGCAAGTTAAAGCTACTAGCACCACTAACTCATCATTTTGGGCACAGATGGTGAGATTATTTTTACAGCAAGTTTTAGCCCCAAGTTAAAGCCCTGTACATGCAGACTAGAAATTCCAGAGGCAAGCTGAAAAAGAGAGACTGGTTTAAATGCAGACAGAAGCTTCTCAAACTAGCGAGGAAATCTCCCCAGAAGAGGTGCATACAGATTTTCCCTGCAGTCCTAGATTGAAAATGCAGCAAGAACAGCCACTTCTGCAGTATTTTTGTATTGCAGCTTCAGGGAATAAAACAGTCTAACATTCCCTGCCGATATAAGCAATTGCTATTTTAGTAAGGAAACGCTTCTTCCACCAACAAATTCAGTCTTTTGCATTGTAAGTCCTACACAATGACCATCTAGTGCCTCTTACACATGTTGTGTAACGCAAAGCACCAGCGAGAAAGGATATAAGGATGGAATACCCACAGGGTGTCATTGAGCCAGTCCATACCATTGTCCTGCTGTAACAGGCGGTCATATGTGATACACATGAATTTGATATCTTCCTCATCTATGCCTCCGTTCCAAATATCATACAAAATGGTCATCTCCTCAAACTCGGAGCGTGGCCTGAACTGAGGCCGGGGTGGGGAATACTCAGGGGAAGGAATCATTGGGAGGTCCTCGGGTGTCTTCTTCTGCCTTCGCCACTGTCTTTTAGGTTTCACGTGAGCTTCTTCTTCCTTGAAGTCTTCATTCCACTGGTTCTCCAGTTCCTTAAATGGCAGTTTCTCTGCAACTGTCTCAGCTGCTATTTTCTCATGGAAACCGTCATTCCTGAAGTCCAGGGTGACGGCTTCAGGGTCTTTCAGTCCATAGAAAGCATCAGGATGTCCACTCAACAGCTCTTTGCCCACAGCGCTTTCCACCAAGGCCACTGGCACAGGAGGAGGTTCTATGGTTTTGCCCGAGTACACATCCAATGAGAGGACAGAAGGTGGTGACCGTTTTGGCCGACCTGGCCTCCTTTTGGGAAGGACAGAAGGTGGAGGTGGGGGAGGAAGAATAGAAGCACCAGCAGGTACTTCTGATGAGAGCAAAACAGATTTTACTTCTGCCTTGCATTCCTCAATGGGCATTCTTCCATCTCCATGCATGCATGGCAGGGCTGTTACAGGTATTGGCTCATCATGTGGCAAACCCATGTCCGTGTGGAAATCTGCTTGTGGGGGGCTGGCAAAGGGGATAGGGGAAGGAACACTGTTCATGCTGATCGTAAGGGAAGCACAAAGAGGCTCTTTAAAGGGTTTCTCATCTAGTTCATCCTCTGACTGTTTCTTGCCAGACAGAAGGCAAGGAATGGTAGCACCAGCCTCTGGGAAAGTAGGCGTAAAATTGAAATCTCTCCCAGGAGTCCGAGGAATGCCACTGTTAATGCCAGGAGATTGGGATGGGTAGGAAAAGGGGCTCCCTGGGACTTGAGGGGAACTGAGGGTCAAGCTGCTTCCCGTGAGGGGAGCATCGCTTCCTGGCGTGGCTGGAACAGTGTCCGTGCTCTGTGACTTTACAAGGGGGTGTGAAGACTTGGCCAAAATGTCCCGCCCAGGAGTCCTAGGAATCTCCTCTTCCACGGACGTTTTGGTCACCATTAGTTGTTCAGGGAACTTTTCTGGAGGGACTAAAGATTCTTCTTTACCGGGAGTCGATGGTAAGGGAAGCATGGAGGATGGCACCTTGTGGGCTGGAAGCAAAAGAGTATCAGTCTCTGAATGGATCATCACCTCCCGTCCAGGTGTGCGAGGCAGCCGGTCATCTTCCTCCGCTACAGAGGGCAGTTTTGTTTTCACACGAGCTTCTAAGCTGCTGTCATCAGACTTGCTAAAGAAGCTTTTATTGGGCAGAGGTTCTCCGAAGACTCCCACTGGAGCCAAGAGACAGAGTGTCTCCTCTTCATCTTGAGATTCAGGCTTTGGACCTTCCTGTACCTCTGGCTCCAGCATGGTAGCGGGTTCGGACTCTTCCTCTGAAAGGGGGAAAAGAGAGAAGAATCAGTAGCTTTGCTTCCACTTGGTTACTTGCCACTTGCCAGTAAAGGCATGTTTAAGATGCTGCAATTACAGAACAGCTCAATTCCACTGGGAGGCTTTAAAAACTCCAATGCTTTACATTTTGGAGGCACAGAGTGTAGAGTAATTAGACGCTACCACAGACATCCCTAATGGACCATAAGAAAAATGCACTATTAATTTGAGGATTAGCTACAACACAGGCCAGAACGAAGGTTTTCTGCTTTCAAAACCCCTGACCACCTTTTGTACAGACATAAAAAGAATTAGCGGCCTGTGGAGCGAGAACTTCGGAAGAGAGCTGTCAGAGCCCCAAGCTATCACCTTTTCTAATGTGGGAAGGTAAACTAATTGCAAGGCCAAGAAGCACCCCCAGCTCTCCAAGGAGGGAGCAGTGAAGGGAGGAGCATAACACTTTTGAACAACACATGAAGGAAATGGGAAGCCCTTGTAATGAATGAGGAGACACTCAGATGGTATCAATAAGGCAATTTATATGCTGCTCTCTCTGCAGCAGGCTCATTTGTCTGGAGTTTATTTACCCCCTTAGGGCCAGGGCCAAAAGGAATCAGCAGTGAATTTTTTTAGGCAGCTCAAAATAACATTTTCAAGTGGGAGCACAAAAGGAAGTGACAATGCCTGGAGAGCTGGAAGGGAAGTGTTCTCCATTTGTGCTGAATGAACTGGAGCGTTGCTGGAGAAGGGTCCGATCCATGTAACTCCTGTAGGACTGGGCTGGGCTGCACAAGAAGAATGCTGCAGTGTGAGCTTGTTCACACAGCCCACCGGTAAAGCTCATTCCACATGTCAAGGTGCCCAAATGCAGGTCTCCCCAAATTTATGTCCTTTCTGCACATTCACCTATTCTAGAAAGGATCTGTGCAAAACAGGTTCTTCTTTGTCCTGCCCAGTTTAACATTTTACCTCTGTACGGCTTTCAGATTTTATGGCAGCCAAGGAGTGATAGCCTGTGCAGGGACTGGATTTCCAGCTCTCTAAGTCCTCAGACACCAGTCCTGCCCAAGGCTCACACTGCAGACCACACCAGATGTGCTGCCCCTCTTGGCTCCAGTTTTTAGCTTTTTAATTCTCCCCTATCTGCAGAATTTGTCAAGATTTATGCATCTCACTCCTGTTCTTGTAAAAGGTTTCTCATTTTCTTGTTTGTGTCGCGGTTTAACCCCAGTCTGCAATCAGGACCATGCAGCCACTTGCCCACGTCTCCCCGTCCCCACCAGTACAGTAGGGAAAAGAGAAAAGGAAGGGAAAGGATAAAAAAAAGTCATGTGTTGACATAAAGACAGTTCAACAGTACAACAAAGGAAAAGGAAAATAACAACAACAATAATAATAACAGTAAAAGAATACACAAAATAAAGTCCCTGCCCCCTGACCAACCCCCATTTATATGGTGAGCATGATGTCTATGGTACGGAATATCCCTGTGGCCAACTCGTCCTGTTTATGCTCCCTCTCAGCTTCAATGGCAAAGTGAAAAAAGTCCTTGACTAATATAAACATCAACTGGCAACAACTAAAACAGTATGTGTTATCAACATTCCTTTCAGACAAAATCTGAAACATGGCAGTCACTAGAAAGAAAATTAACTCTATCCCAGCTGAAACCAGGACCGGGCTAAATACAACTCTGTATTGAGCGAAGATAATTTCCTTCTTCCAGAAAACCCATGAGTATCACTCATTTAAAAGGACTAAGTAAAAAAAACCCTCACAAATAATAATGTTAGGAACCAGATATAATTCTAAGACTCCACTCACTTGCCCCATATAGCTTCCCAGTCCCATACTGCTTTGGTATTAAAACCAAAAAGAGCCAGTCGTGACTCATTAAGCACAGATTCCTGTTCTGTTTTAGCAGCCATGGCTTTTCTATCTTGAGCTTCAGCCACCACACCATCCAATCAGTCACCCTCGGATGATGACAACTGTTCAGTTCCTGTAGGACACTAACTAAACTGGCCCAGGATAAGATTCTGGATACAATAACCACAGTATTTTTAGTAGCAGATGGCATGTGTAGAGCTCCTTACTAGGAAGGAAAGTTCAGCACAGAACACTTTCCCTGTACAGATAACCCCTAGCCTAGAGGCAACACTGGAGGAAGAAAGAGAACAAGGGAAATACAAAACCATACATATTAGATCCTGTGAGAGTACTGTTCTTGGAAATGTGGTAAAAAATGCCAAACCACATGGAAGAGCATACCTGGCCTACAGATGGGAGACAGCGCAAGTTTCGTCTCCTGGTCTCTTTCCATAACCAAATGTTTCAGTGTTTCAGCAGCAATCCGTGCCTCTGGGACTTCACCGCATTCACTTTCTCCTGCCTTGATTTCTTCCATGCCTTCGTCTTTTACTGCCAAAGCTGGCTCTGCGAGTCCCAAGCCTGTTGTATCCATGTAGTCATCCACAGGATACAGCTCCAAAATAGTCTCCCTCTCATCATCAGGAAGCTCATGACCAGCAGGTTCATGGTCTGTCTCAGCAACCATGGCTTCTCTGTCCTGATCTTCAGCCACCTCTTCCTCCTCTTCTTCTTCCTCCTCCTCCTCATCTTCATCCTCATCTTCGTCATCTGAATCCGAACTTGACTCGAATTCAGAGGAGTCCTCACTTTCATCGGATGATTCAACTTCAGCCTTGGAAGATGAGGGACTTGCTACATCTACAAGAGGAACAAATTACCATTAGTTCCGCTTTCTGACTTCATTAAACAATAGCATCTATTACAGGAGCAAATATCACTTCCACACTGTAACAGCATGGAAACAGGACCAATAGCAGTCTGTGGATTTGAAGGAGTCGCCTCCCAATTTGTTTATTTTTGCAGAGACTTATTAACCATGTGTTTGGATGCTTACAATCACCATACAACAGGCAGTTCTATGAGCAGCAGAGCTAATGCTGCCTGGCACCTTGCTCACATGGGTCTCTTGGTGGATTGTGTCTTTACTGGGGCCGTACTAAGATGTTCTGCTGCCTTCACACACAGCTTTAAAATGTGGAAACTACCCTTCCAGAGCAGGAACTGATTGATAGGTCAGAAAGTTATTAGTGGTTAAATTACCCCTGTTTCAAATCTGGTTCCTTCTTCTCCCAGCCACACACATTCCATAAAACAAGCACAAACTTGGCCGGCTTTAAGAGTTTGTTGAGCTGAGATCAAGTTGAGCTGAGATCACTTAGGGGCTGGAGAGGTATTGCAAAGGGACCCACAGACTGAGTGATCGTGGAAGCCTCACAAGTAACAATTAAAAATACCTGTATGCGTTATCTTGTATAAAACTACCCTTCAGTGAAAGATGGTGCACAAATATAAAAAAAATAAGCTCACAAGTACAAAAGGGAGACCACACCTGACCCAAAGGCCATGCTTGCTGCTTCTGCTGGAACTGCTTACCCTCCTCAGAGTCCTGCTCCTCCTCCTTATCACTTGTGTCTATGCCTGTCTCCTCATCGTCCTCGTCTTCGTCCTCATCTTCCTCCTCATCTTCATCTTCATCCTCATCTTCCTCCTCATCCTCATCTTCCTCCTTCGGAAGAAAGCATTGCCAAAAATGAACAGTGTCTGACTCTGAGACCCCGTTTCAACAACAGCACTCAAAATTGCAATGACAAACCAACACACCTTGCCAGGTGCTCCTTTCACCAAGCCTCCCTCTTCTTCCTGCTCCTCTTCCTTCTCTGAGGAGGACTCTTCCTCTTTCCCTGATGTCTCATCTCCCTCTTCTCCCTCACTGTCGAGCTCCAGTGGCCTTGCTGGTCGCCGCCTCAGCCCCACCGCTTCTGCATCCTTCTTTGACAGGTCAGATGTTGTATCGGAAGCATCCCTGTCCCTCTCTGACTCTGGTGACCAAAAACAAGAAGGAAATTGCCATCAAATACTTTGCAAGCAAGGGAAAGAGTTGACTACAAATGGAAACTTTTTCTTTGGGAAGATCCAAGTTAGGAGCAATGTGCCCATGTGGTGTGTGAGTCACCAGGCTTACAGGGGACTAATTTCACAGTGCAAGTGAGGGTGAGACTGAGTGCAGAGATGGTAAAATGCGGCTGACCAAAGCTGACAAGCTACAGGCAGCGCAGCTAGGAGACATGGCACAATTGAGGTCAAACAGGTAAGCCCAATTTAATCCCTTTTTGTTTTACTTAAGTGCTTTACAAAACCCTGCTTCTATACTTTGACTTCATAATTAGTTGTTAATCTGAATCAACTTTATGGCACAACTAATTTGAACTCACTCATTTATGCAAAACAAATGGTATTGAAAGCTTTGTTTCATCTCTATTCCTTCATGCTTCCAGGAAAAAAAATGTTAAAATATTTTCAAATAGATTTTTCTGGCAAATAACTTTGCTTTGGTTTTAAAATCAAATGCAGGGCAAACTGTCTCTTAAATGCTTTCTCCCACAACGTACCCAGTGAGCTGCAAGCACGCCCCTGGAACAGTCCAGGAACTCATCTGGGCTCCCTCTACTGGGTGACCAGCTCTGCATCAGCAGAACTGAAATAGGTTATGAGTTATTCATAAAATGTGGGTCTTAAATTTCCCGCCAGTGAATTTACGATAACTGAATCCAGAAGAGACATCTCCCAGCTGATCAGAGCTTTGTGAGAAGTAGGGTTTTGGCTCAGATCCTTGACTCTGTGTCTAACTGTAAGTGAGCACACTGCTGTGAAGTTTAAAAGAATGCAGCTTGCATGTGGTTTGCATCTACTCTTGCGTTTCAAACAAATGTGCTTTGCAAACCTTCATCTTCGTCATCAACAGAAGTGGAGGGCCGGATTCTCTTCTGATCTCCTGCTGAGGCAGCTTCAGGTGGCTCCTTTCTTTTCACCTGAACAAAAGACACAATTAGCATTTCTAAAAGTTTAGAAACAGCAGAAATCAACTTCTTAAGCAAATTGCTACTCTTTTACTTTGCCACGGTGACTTACACCCAGAAACCAAGGGCCACTTCCCCAGCTCTTGATCCCTTTATTTGCTTGCAAACCGAATTTCACTTTGAATGAAATTCTACCCTTTCAATTTGCATCAAAACACTCTGGGTACCAGCACGGTGCATGTCATCACCAGGTACTTTGAAGATGACACAGAAAACTCTTGCCAAATCCAGATGCAGCAGAACAGAAAGAGAGCCTGAGCCAATGACATCTTATAGAACCTCAAAGCAAGTTGCATTCTAAATAAGGGCTGCAGAATCTCTCATCCCAAACCTTGACTTGCAACCTTCTTTGCATTCAAAATCCTAATTTCAGGGAAGCCCCTCTACCCACCCCCATCCCATACTTTTTTAAAGATACTTTTAATTTTTTATGCAAACGCTCTTTAAAATAGGTGACCCTATGCTTGCAAGTCTGATTCTGTAAACTCACATGAGGCAGAGAATACTTTTAACCAAACTTCAGGTGAGACTCAGCTGCCAAACTGCAAGACATTCTAAGCAAATAACTAACTGTGTAAAGCACTACGAGCATAAGTGTTTTTACAATCATGCTGAAACGCTGCGTCCTGAACACAGGCAAATGTCCCATTTACCTTGCAGAGCAGGGAGATCCTTTACAGACAATTCACACAAGTGGTTGATGAAAAGCTAAGGCTGGGAAAGAGGATCCTTGCTCTTACAGTGTACCGGTGTGTTACGAGTGATGCTGTCAGAAGCAACTGCACAAGTGAACACAGAGTGGGGCTAATAGCCTGCAGGGCTTTGGGGCACAAACCTAGAGGGGTCTGTCCTCCTACTGCTCCTTTAGGGAACATTAGCATAATGAGGACAGATCTTTGTTTTTACCTTGAAGGATGGCAATCGGATGGCCCCTCGTAACCCAATGCCCAAGCCGATTCCCTCATATCCCAGGCCTTCTCCTTTGTTCCAGTTCTCCAAAAGACAAGATGCAATTCGATCCTTTGGCTTTGGTTTTTCCTCCAGTTCTCCTCCAGACTTCACTGGAGTGAGAGATGCCTGCAACAGAGAAAGCACACTTGAGAAAGTTTCCTGGGAAGCACATCAACTCTGGAAACCATTTAGACAGTTGAGGTTTGTGAAGTATCACTGCCTCACCCAGGCATCAGTTTCTCTAAAGGTAAGTGCATGTGAAAATGCACCTCATGGCCACACACTTTAAAGGGAGAAGGTGCAAGAGCTTTTCTTGATAATGATACCTTTCCATCTCTGAGAATCCTTCTCCCCTTTGCATTTTAAGAAGTTATTTTCTCTGCACAAGGCACTAAAACTGATTAAGACAAAACTGTTGGGACTCCCAGAACAGTGGCTTAGCATGGGACAGTAAGTGATCTTGCATTTGGAGCCATTATGCTGGCAGGTAGCAGAGCAGACACCCCTGCTTTCTCCATTGAGCGTTTCAAAACATGATCTCAATTTCCTTCACATACAGCTTAACATAGGCCAAAGTACTTCCCAAGAAAGGACAAGGGAAATGAACAGACCCATTAGCCCCCATGGCTCATTTCAGACCCCTCAAGTGCCTGGTGCGGAGACCACAGTGACCACCTTCCAGAAGGCTAGAATCCAAAGCAGATGCTAGCAGCAAAGGCCATAAAAAGGAGAGATGAAAGGGAAAGAAAAGGTGCAACCATGAACCCAGGACTCGACAGCCCAAGGGAACACATTCCTCCACCCAGGCAGGAGCTATCAGGTGCTAAGGAGCAGCTACTCTACAAAGGTCCCGAACTCTGAAGGGAAGCTAAGGAGTTGGGATACACCACCATCCTCATACACCACCACCAGCCCCGAACTCCCAAATGCTGCAGGAGCCCATCTGGCCTGGTGACAGCTACATGAGAAACAGAGCTACACATATACCTCATACAAATAACTCAAGCATGCCTTAGGCAAGTTAGCCTAACGCTGTGTTATCTGCCTTCATTTGCTAACCCACATAACTGAAAGCAACTTCAGAACTTCTAGTTGGGAAGACCTTTCTTCTTTTTAGTGTAAGGCACAATATAGCGAGTCAGAAATCACACACATCCCTGTGCACACTTAACAACCACAGCCCAAGTCCACAAAAACTGTCAGAAGGCTGCAGTCCCAGGAAAAAGGAAAATCAAAATATTTATGCAAAACACCTAAGGGTCTAAAATACTTGGTAACTAGACACACAGCCTCATCTCTGCTCAGCCACAACAATGCCCTTTTCACCAGAGCTGAGGTGTGAAGGAAGAGCAGGAATTCAAACCTCTGCAGCTGTGGAGAGGCGGATGAGCCAGGGAGAGCATCACGGAGGGCGACACACCACACTCTTCTTGAGCTTAGGGCACTGGAGGTAACATTCACTTGCATCAGCCAGTGGTGTAACACCGCCTAAAAGTCGGTTTCTCTTACAGACAATAACAGAGCTAATTTGCTGAAGCTGGCTGTAATCACCGAAGAGGAAGTGTAAGCTCAGCTCTCCTGCTAATAAGGGACAAGACTAATGGGAATATCAAGCAGAGAATCCAGGCGGCAGCACTCCATGGCCAGGGATGGCTGATTATTCCTGGCACTCTGCTTAATGCATCTTACTTAGGCTTTCAAACCTAAACCCATCACTAGATTTGGGAACAGGGAAGAGCTTTCCCCTAGCTCAGGCACACAAGTGCTGCCTTCCCTAGCAACATGCTCCTTAGCAGCTTTCACCCCATATGTTTTCCATCCTGCCTGACCTAGGACACCAGCTTTACCCTTGAGCTTTCCCACCCTTTACCTATGGTATGATACTTCTCGGCAGTCAATCAGCTGCCCAAGTTGATTCCTTTGATGGAGTGTAGCGGACAAAAAACAGAGAGAAAAGAGAGAAACTGAGGCACAGGAGGTGACAAGTGTGTTGCCTTCTTGTGCATCATTTGAAGGTTCAGGGACTGCCAGCAGGATTGTGTAAATAACATTTGCTGTCCTACTAAACTTGAACATTGTTGGTCAGTCAAGGGAAAAAAGAAACCCACAAGGCTTCCTCCTCCTACACTTGGGGACGGTCAGGGAGACAGCAGACCCGCAAAGCTTCTCACCAAAGACAGACACTCCTCCTGTAGGAACTGGCATACGGTGGAGCTCATGCGCTTCCAAGATGAGCTTTGATCTCCCCTGTGAAATAACAGGAGGGCTGCTGCAGCTGATGGTCCAAGGATAGGAGATATTAAAAGATATTATGTCTCCCTACAAATCTGCCTGATTTATTTCTAAAGAAAAAAAGATGTAAACAAGCACATATGTTGTCTTATTTATACTTCCAAACCTCCAAAAATAATTTCTTTCACTACTGTCAATCAGTAAGGAAAAACATGAGGAGCTCCAATTAAAACCATTAGGAGGGAGGAAATGGGGATGCAGGGCCTGTTTTGGAGGGTCATTTCAGATCAAACAGTGCCTGGAGGTCTTGGTCCGTTCTAGAAAAATCAGCGTGATGGCAAAGTACATGGGGAACTGACCTCCACCTGCCACCATGGAGCCCTGTCAGCTCATACTCACATATGCATAAAGACACCAGCAAGAGGAAGGTACAGTTTAAGCTGAATACTCATATTTTGTTTTCCTTTGGCAAAAGCAGGCAGCTTATGACTGAGAAGGAATCCTGTCCCGCACCAGTGTCAGGGAGTGCCTACGAGAAAGGAGGCTCTGAAATCTGTGTGATTTTTCTGCATGTGGCAGTAACACATGGCCTGGCAGAGGCTTCTCCAGGCAGTGCCCTGAAGCAGCAATGTTTCTGGCATTTCTGTTCCTGGACAGAAAGCACAAGTGTTTTTCCATGCAGCAATTTCATATTTTCAATTACCTGCTCACATCCAACATAACCTGTGGCAAGGACTGTGGCAAACTGCTGCGGTACAGTCAGCTTCCCTTCCCCAAAGTGGGTTACAAATTCCAGGTGAGGGAGGAACATGCTAAATCCAGCCATAGGTCGGGATATAAAAAAGCCCGACCAGACGCTGAAGACCTGCCTCGACTTGCTTCTGCGTCTTCACTGCGGACGTCTGGTTTAAAACAGTTTATTTGGTACTTCAGTTGCTGCTTTTGCAACTATTTACTGGATCTCTTCCCCTTACTGCTCTGGAAACTCTTCCAAAATTGTTAGCACACGCTCGCTGGTAGGAGGCAGAAGCTCTGAGCATTAGTCAGGAGGAAAGGGATCGGGTTTCTCGCCGCATGTCACGCAGCCAGCTCTAAGCCAGAGCAAATTACACTGTCATAAACCAGCTGTTAACCAGCAGCATTACCAACCTCTCTGGAAAGCCAAGGAGCTTTCCCAGGCGCTACAGTTAACACACAACTGGCTTACAAAAGCAGGTGGTGAAGATACTGCTCTGAAAACTGGCATATGAAATCAAAGGTGTATCTGCAGGTTGTGGTGCTGATTTTGGTTTGTTGGTTTTTTACAGTAATTTACTGTAATACTAATTTTGAGGTTTGCATGAACCTTTCTGTAGCTTTAACTTTTTTTTGGTAGAGACAAATTCACATACTAGATCACAGAGCTGGTTGCTGGCTGAGGTACACTTTAAATTGGCTGAGAATGGATGAGACGATTCATGCAAAGCTGTTTTCTTAACTAATCCCTGGAACTTCTCATGCATTTGGCCAACGTTCAACTTTTGAATTAATTGCTGCTGCGTACATACGCTGGGGAGGTGGGAGGAGCGCAGAGAACTGGAAATACCCATGGATCTCATCACACAAAGCAGGGAACACAAAATAGTGGCCTGATGGTTTCAAACACTCCTGTTGCATCTGACTTTAGCTTTTTGGAGCTAAAGTTCAGCTTCCTCTTAGATGCAAGAAGCACTTGCACATTTGTCTCCTGATCTCGGCGTCTGCAAACCCCTTTCAGGAGGCAGCCAACAGTGTGACAGACCACCAAAAAAAAAAAAAATCAGCTAAACTTTTCAAATTTCAGGACCAGGAACTACTGCACTGAGGGGGAAAAAGAAAAGGATGTGTGGTTGTGTGTGTGTGTGTGTGTGTGGCGAAGCCCTTCCTCAGAGCCACCTGTGTAAAGACAATACAGTACTCCGAAACACAGCTGAAAAAGCAGCTCATTTGCAGAACCCTCCTGGATCATGCTGCAGCATGGTGGGTGCATCCTGCCGGGACACACTGAGCAGCCATGCAGGCCAGTTAGACCAACGCGCCGCCAAAGATGAACATGCTCTCTGAGAGTCTTGCAAGGCACAAGCCGCATTTAGTCTCTCGCACAGAAAGAGCTGCCCTGAGGTGGCCCCAGTTGGAGGCAAAGCAGAGGGATGACACTGAGAACTAAACACTTCTTTGTTTTTTGTCAAGAAAGGTTGGACCAGATGACCCTTGAGGTTCCTTCCAACCTGGTATTCTATGATTCTTCCTCAGGCCCACTTTCAAATCAGCGGGATGATACGAGACAGAGCAGGAGTTCACTCCTAGATGAGCATTTATGGCTCCACACTTGTTCAGACATAACTCTGCACAGGGTACCTCCATCAATGACTAGGAAGGACTAAACTTCCCAGACCATGTTTGTTCTGATGGCAAAGCAGCATGAAATGCCTGCATGTATGGAGTGACATCATGGAAATAAGCCAGGTTTAATACTCAGGTGCTAACCTGTCCCAAGGCAGGCGCCTGTAGCGATGGAGAATCTTCCAGATATTTGCAGGCTGAGGTCTGCTGCTGCCAGCACACTCCTGCTGCCTGCCTCAGCATGAAGATCAGCCCCGCGGGGAGGCACAGAGGCAGATAAGCGACAGGGACATGCATTCCTCCCATTTAATTTCAGCAGCCTCAAGCAACGTGGTTTCTCACAGCAAAGCTATTCCATGGCTTTACTTTTTGCTTCTGTTTTACTTACCATAAAATTTTAGGGTTGTGAGGTCTTTTTAAAGTCAGTTTCTAGATCCCTGCTTACCCATGCCCTGGCCACAAGCACTATGAACAGTTCTCCCCAGCATCCAGCACAGAGTATGTGAAAGCCTACCTTTGCCAGACGTTCCTTCTTGTCCCACCAGTCATCAAATGCCCGAAATGCTACCACTTCAACCATCTTCCGGTTCAGGTCCCTTTTCATGATAGCCTTTAGTTCCTTCACTATGACCAGGAGGACTCCATCCACAGTGGCTTTGTGGGGATCTTCCTTCTTTGGCTCATAACCCGGTGGTGGAACCGAGGGGTCAAACTTGGGCAGTGGTGGCCATTGCTGTCCACGACCAAGAGCTGCTCCCATCGAGAAAGGGCGGTATGGTGGAAGATTCACAAACTGCATCCGGCCCGTCATGAAAGGCGGATACTGGTATGTGTTTTGTGCCTGCATCATGCGGCTCAGCATCTGAGTTTGCATCTGGAAGGACATTGGCATGCCACCCCACTGGTTGCCCAAGACACTTATCATATCCACTTGCATGACAGGGAACATGCCAGGATGGAACGGAGGAAGCGGAGGCAAGATATGAGGCGGAGGGACCCCAGGGGGGGCCGGGAGCGGAGGTGGTGGGACGGTGACGGCAGGGTGAGTGGGTGGAGGTGGAGGAGGTAGCGGTGGAGGCATCGGGAAGCCTGGCTGTGGAGGTGGCGGAGGAGGAAGAGGAGGGAATCCTGGTGGTGGCATGGGGGGAATTGATGGGGCCATCACAGCTGTGTTGCTGACAGAGGAGTTCACCACAATGGTTTTGGCACATTCTGCACTGGTGATGGGCGCAGGGTTGGTCTCGTCGTCAGAGATTTCCATGTCCTCCCCTGAAGAATGCTGACCCTGTGACGAGAGAGAGAAAAGGTGAGGAGCACATTCCTTTTACATTAAATACCACAGCGCTAGCTGCTTCAAACAAAAGCTAAGTTTAACACACATTTTAATTGGGAACGGAGAAAAGCGAGCGATGCCCTGAAAAGACAGGGCCCATTGAGCAGCTGGTGCCTATTGAAGCTTTTCTCTTCCATGTCAGACCTCAGGAAGCAGAGAGGTAAAAGCTTTCTAAAAGAGCATTAGTACCAACTGAACAAAAACCTCAGCTTCTATGGAATAGGAGGAATTGCTCCCATGCTCGGTGAAATACACACAATCCCAAATGTCTTTCACTGCAAGATACATTATCTCTTATTTGCATCTAATACTGACAGGTACATTACACCATGAGTTTTTATTCCTTAGTTTTCACCATGCACAAAGAATTACCCGTTTTTTTTAATTATAAACCCTGGCTCATTTGCTGTCAACTCTTAACCTCTAATTACGGGAAGACAATACTTCCACATGGTTGTTGCTACTAAAAGTTATCTTGACTAGACCACAGCAGTTCACATGGAAAAAAAGAACCCCAAACCTGCTTAAATTGCCTTTAAACATCAGAGCCATAAATGCTGGGATTCAAAGACATAGCATATGTCATGTTCTTGGGCAAAACGAATACTTTACTAGCCACAAGAAATACAGATACAGAGTTACATAAAATGCTCAAACGATGTACCACCTCCACTGTCAAAGGGATGGAAAGCAGGTTAAAACAGAGGGCGCCTGCCTGCTCTGAAGTCTCAAAGCTGCCAGATTAGGTCTTGTACAACAGAAAAGCCTCACAAGCTAGATCCATCCTCAACAGCAAATGGTCACACCTGCATGCTATGTCCTACAGCCACTTCAGTTCTGAAGCTGTCTACAGCACAAGGAAAGCATATGTATGACTGTCACATCCCTCAGGTACTGTTAAAATAAATCCTCTTAAGAAACATAGCAATGAAATATTGCTGGAAGACACATCCAATACACTGACAGTTTATCTAGGAAACACGAATGGGGCTGACCTTTTACTAGCAGGATGTCAGCAAACATAAGACAGGGTCCCAACAACCTTCTCCAAACCTATTTCTCCCATTCTTCCTTTTTTTCCAAGCTAAAATCATCAAAACCCACCAGTCTTGTGACAGCAAACATCCCTCAGCTATTTTCAGGACTGAAAAGCAGAAGTACTCATCACAACCTTCTCTCCCAGACTCTCTACAAGCATGACTGGCCTGCCTCCTTCGAACGACTTACCAAGCACTTCCTTCCTCACAACAGCTTCATGCAAAAAAAGCCAGACAAACAGTTTGCATGTTGCCACCAGCTGATCTAAATAAAGAGCATCCCCATGTTCACCAGCATAGACCAGAGCACAGCAGCAATGCTCCACCTCCACCACAGCTCTCCTGCCTGCCCTGGATGCTGCGGGCTCTAGCCCAGCTGAGGCAGTAAGAGATCACGATCAAGTGGTCTTTAAGTGCCTCTCTCTATCTCAATCCTGGCAAGAGTTTTGGAACCTGCTGGCTGTTTTCAGCCAAATTGGACTGAAGATCCCAAAGATGATTATTTCTTCCATGTTTCATGCCAGCAGGTGCCTCTTCTGTCTGCTCTCCTACTAGTCTCCCCAGTCTGAAAGAAAAGAGCAATACAGTTCAGCCCTTATCAGACACTGGAGAATCTGCACTGGCGAGAGCTGCTGGGAAGCAAGCTTTGTTCTCATCAGTCATTCTCCCCCTCTACTCTGCACTGGTGAGGCCACAACTGGAATACTGTGTCCAGTTCTGGGCTCCCCAGTTCAAGAGAGAGAGGGAACTACTGGAGAGAGTCCAACGTAGGGCAACAAAGATGATTGAGGGATTGGAGCATCTCCCTTATGATGAAAGGCTGAGAGAGCTGGGACTCTTTAGCCTGGAGAAGAGAAGGCTGAGGGGAGACCTTATTAATATTTACAAGTATCTAAAGGGTGGGTCTAAGGAGGATGGAGCCAGACTCTTTCCAGTGGTTCCCAGTAACAGGAAAAGGGGTAACGGGCACACGCTGGAACATAGGAAGTTCCGATCAAATATGAGGAAAAACATCTTTACAGTGAGGGTGACAGAGCACTGGAACAGGCTGCCCAGGGAGGCTGTGGAGTCCCCTTCTCTGGAGACTTTCAAGACCCACCCGGATGCAGTCCTGAGTAATGTGCTCTAGGCAATCCTGCTTTAGCAGGGGAGTTGGACTAGATGATCTCTAGAGGTCCCTTCCAACTCTGAAAAATTCCGTGATTCCATGAAGCTACTCTGATTTTTAACCTGTGAATTTTGCACAGGGGTAAGGGAACAAAAGCAAGAGCAGCTAGGTTGACGACTCTGCTATGAACGGTAGCTGTTTGAAGCTGAGCAACTACAACTATCCAAATCAAACCAAATGCTTCACGTTTTATCAAAGGTCATCTCTGCTATAGCAGCTACCACCAGAGAGCAGGCTGCGCACAATCCTTGCAACAGCAGCTTTGCAAATCCTCCTGTCCTAGCACCTCCCCTCACCCTGGCTTCCCCGCATTCCTCTGCTGCAGCATGAACCCACCGGCTCACACACCGCATGGGTCACCCTCAAAAAGCCACTCGCAATTTTAGTGGTCTGAAGATGCCCTGCCCCTCAGCTCAACAAGGAGACCACCATTTACCCCCGCAGAAGGGCGGAAAGCACGAGCCGGGCAAACCCTGCAGCGAGTGCTATCGACCCCCTGCTAACGGTAACGGAGAGGGGACTCTCCCATAGTTGCTGAGTTGCTTTAGTGCATCTGTACATGCAGGGAGGTACTCTGAGGGCTGTTTTGTAAACTCTAAAATTAACAGCTCAAAAAGGAGAAGCAGAAATAGTAACTCATTGCACTTGAGTCTTTCCAGAGCCAAACTGTATCATCTCCTCCTTGAGCTGTCCACATCTGGCTAACATTTCTACATGGGTCTCACACTCTGCATCCTCTCCCCAGCTGCTCTATTGCAGTCACGTCCCATGCCGAGGATGCTGGGGAATGAAAGGACATTCTACAGTTTCAACTACCGCAGCTCCAGTGAAAGGGGCAAAGGAAGAGTAAAGATGAGACTGTGGCAGGTGTAAACAAGTTTCCTGTGAAACAGACACTGTTTTTCAATAAACGAACACAAAAGGCACTGTTAAAAGCACTGGCTCCAATTGCAAAAGCTGGATGATGCTAAAGGTCAGCATTGGATAGGAAGCCAGGAGTGTTCAGGCTACCAAAGACAGACAAAAATCAGCTTCATATTCACATTCATCTCATCTGATGGGGTATGGAGGAAAGTCACCCCACAAAGCCCCAGTGGAGCAACAGCACCAGGCAGTGCCATGGGGAGCTCTTGTACCCCCAAGCCACAAACTGCTTCTGCCCATCACCTAGAACCCACTCCCATCCACGCAGCCCTTTACTCAGTCTCAGTACCAAAGAATCCTGTTTGATAAATGAGGTTAGTTTTCCCTCTTGAAGGAAATATCAGATAGAAAAAGCTGATCCTGAAATTGCAGAGAGGTGGTAGGACTAGCCACATTCCATGTTGTAGCACACAGCAGCTTTCTTCATTCATACATGCATTTATTTTTACTTAAGCTGAAATGAGAACTGCTAAAGCCAAAACTAGCATTTTTGGAAGATTGAAAGATTTTTTTATTTTTAATTCTTCTGGTGCTCAGATGGGTCTGCAGGAAGCAACAACAGATTCCCTGCTTCCTACAACGTTGGGCTGACAACTCACCTGCACTTGCACAGTGAAGACAGTCTGTGCTCCAATTTTATCCCAAGCAAGTGGGAAAGGGAAAGAGAAAAAGATTAAGCATCAGGGAGAAGACGATCAAAAAGGGAGGGGAGAAAAAAAAAAAAAAGAATACACAAGGTTAGGAAAGAGGTCAAACCAGAAGATGATCATCTACAAGGAAGTCTTTAAAGAAAGTTAAGAGGAATGAATATTTAAAGCAGATGAACAGTTACAGGAAAGCTGTATCTAAGGGGGAAAAACATGGGCACCAAGTGAGAGAAATCAAACTACAGAGGGAAAAACCGAGGGAAGACATGGGAGGATCTTTTATTATGTGAATTTCTTTTCAGTCACCTTTCTGAAGCTGCATTTACTGTGGTTGCTACCAAATACCTCTCAGGGTAGTGCTAAAAGTTAGCTACACTGTCCTCCCAAAGAAATCGCCTTCTAGCTGGCCTCCCTCTTTGCTCTCATAAGGAGAAAAAAGTGAGATGGTATGTGGCATACATATTGCTATGAGGATGTCACAGCCATCACTGTCAAAAAACTGTCAATCAGTCCTGGAGCTCACCTGCACATTTCCCAGGGCATCTGGTACAATGCCTCCCAAAAACCTCCCTTCAGCCCACCGAGAGAAAAGCCATTTCCAGCTAAATTAATTTGTGCTGCCATCTTTACTTTGCATTAATTAAATTAAGAGTTAGCAAAACAGGTATTTAATTATATGCATGACACATTTTTCCAAAGGTGTTTTAATGATGCAAATTTGTTGGGAGAGATTCACATCAGCGTAACTGGTTATAAATGGCCTCGTTCATTGTTCACCCAAAATGCTAACTGCCACCTTTCATACTGGTACAGTGCGTTTTAGCACAGGCCAAGCCTCTTGAGTTAAGTGAAGGGAATATCCTGAGACTTCACTCCTGGATCAGCCTGAATAGGGACAGGGTGGAGAGCCACTGAATGCAGGGTTATCGGTCTCATCTCAGAACAATACCCAGCATTTCGCAAGCAAATGTTCATAGCTGCAGAAAAAAGAGACTACATCCTAATATTTGCATGCAGAACTGGCGGTTTCCGAATGTGAAGAGGCTGTTCTCTCCCCAACCCAGGGAGCACTGACACCGCAGCAGCGGTTGGGAGCTTCATCGTATGTGCTATTTGGTACCTTTCCTACAGGCAGAGGAACTTCGCATGCTTTCATTTCTTTTTAAAAAGGCCACCTGATAAAGAATTTACTAAAAATTTCAGAACGCCTTTTGAGAACCATCAACTCAGAGTTAATTTCACTTAAATATTCTGCTGGGTACCAAATAACTTACATTTGAGGTAGGGAATTTATATCACTGAAAATAGCAAATACTCTGTCATAGCCTGGCTGGTCTCTGGTGCATCAAAATAACAAAATGCAGGATCAATGGCACTCAGCACAATGCAAGGTCATTAGCTTTAATGAAATGAAGCATCCCATGCTTGCAAGAAGTATCAAACCCTTAAGCCTGCTGTAACTTGCATGCACAGAAACCAAACAGAACAAAAAATTCAGTCTTTAAGCCCTAAAACTTCAAACCCTCTGCATTTAAATACTGAAAAGCCTTGCCATTTAAAATGTTAAGAAGCAGCTTTTTAATAAATCTAGAAATAAAATCAGAAGTGGCTCTTGGACAAAAAGCTCATAACCTGGTCAAATGGTCATCACTTGGTTTTGGACTAAGTCCACCCAAGGATCTAAAAAATTCACAAGTAAGCAAGCCTCACCCTTTATCCTTACAAAAAAAGTAAGGAAAGAAAAACCTTCATAGGTGAGGGAAAGAGGACAACTGACCAAACTGGGTCACACAGCAATTCGCTGACAGAGTCAAGAATAGACTCCAGGTCCCTCAGACTTCCTATTCCCTGTCCCCAGCTGCCTCCCCACACCAAGCTCACACCGTGCTCCTCACTGCCCACGCTCTGCGTTCGGACAGGGGAAAGGGCCCTACTGCAACACACTGGGATCCCAGGGTGAAATAGCCCATGTTCTCTAACACACAACACTCTCTTAGATTCTTTCGGCAGAACACATTAAAGAGCATGAGACGTTTCAAACCTGCCATGTTTCTTACATTATCCAGGACAACAAGGAAGGCTGAGGATGCAAACCAGCCATCTGCAACTCTTCTTCAAAGACACAATTTCAATTAAAAACTCCTTTAAAAAAATACAAGTCCATTCAAGTTTGGCCCAGAGAATACCACCGTTCACTTTGCTAACAGAGTGAAATACCTCTTGCTGTCCAAAATCTACATACTGAAGCACAGCAAGGGCTTCAGAGAGTATTACTTTGTTCATTTTTAATCTGCTTTTAGCTAGAGAAGACCTGCAGGTTCCACACATTCTTGCAAAGCACGTCAAGAGGAGCTGTGCCTCCGAACTGTCCCCTTTGCTTACTGGGAGTGCAACACTCAGACACGATGACATGGCAGAGGGATCATGCTAAGCGTTCACACCTCATGCTGCCAGGTGTGAACAAGACAGTCTCAGTACCGTATTTACTATACATACAACTATTTTTACTTCACTAACTATAATTATAGCTCACCCTCTGAAAGAACACACACAAGGGTGGTACTTGCTACCAGCGGTGCAAGGGAGGGCAGAGCTACTCAAGGTGGTTTGCCAGCAGTTTAGCTACAGCATCAAAAAACACAGAGTAAAGAGCTCCCTGCACCTTCCTGGGTGTGCTTTCAAGCCTGTTCCGATAACTGTGCCATCATCATCACCCCCCTTGGTGGCTTTCCTCAGCCAGCACACCACCACTGCAGCATGGATCTATGCTGAAGGTTGTTTACTGCCTCCTCCCCGGACGCCCTGGGTTGGTTAGTCACGTCTTTCAACCTCCTTTGGGCAGCTACGAGGGCACCCATCCTCCTGCTGCTGTCAAGAGTGTGCGATTACAATCACGGCAGGTTTTAATTGCAACAAAGACAGCTTTCAGGTTTATTTGCACTATAATAAAATGCCCAGCACAGGAACAGGCAAATGGAAAGATTAACGTGTTATGGATCAGTGATTATAAATATCTTCAGCAACATGTACTTCTATCTCAAGAACAGAAGACTGCAAGATTTTTATATAGCTATGTATTTATACAGCTCTTTGCAAATCTAACTCGCAGGCAATGGTTGGAGACAAAGACAAGCAGAACACAGACAGATCAGGGTGATGGACTCACCGCTGTGACCCACAAAATGGGGCATCAAAAAGGCTGCAATGGAGCAGGGATTTCTTGCAGAAGGAGAGACATTACTTGGGTGTTGTGGTTTCTTTATTATCGATTGCTAAAGTATCTCTCGCTACTTGAGAAAGAGAATTCAAGCTCTACAACATGACAATATCCTACCTGACACATACACTGTCTTGGCTCAACTTATGTTTTGGTCTGGTACTTATTTGCAGTGCTGCTTTGGCATGGACAATCCTCCCCACACCTACAGGGCTGCGCAACAAGTAAAACAAGTGACAATAATATTCAAGTGCTTGCTCATTGTAAACAAACATACTGTAAACACCAGCCTAACTCATGCCGCTTTCTTTTTTTTTCTTCTAACGCCAAGAGGGAACTTTAAGATGATACCTGAAACCACAGAAGGATAGAGGGAGAACTCCCCAGAAGTCCCAGGCAGTCCCAGAACAGGGGGACGGGGGTGAGTAAAAGCCACTACGGTGTTTGTTTGTGTCTCGCAATGTGCTGCCTCAGGTGCCGATCCCTAATTAGACCATCCTGCACATGGGGAGATGCCACAAGTTGGGATTTGGAAGCATGCGAGGAAGAAGCTTACCTGTGCTTTCAGTGCATGGCAGGAAGGGCTCTCAAGGCAGGGAAGCACATGGAGCTAATGCTTACAAGGGGAAAAGGTCTCCTCACTCACTTTCAGTGTTTCCTGGCACTATAAACATAAGTAAATTGACTTGTGTTTTAAGGACAGAGGGAGAGATGGAAGGCTGCCCAATGGTCCATGCCATCATTAGAAAATCTAGTGAATTAAGATGACAGAATGAGCTAAAATGACTCCTGTACAACGGGCAGAAGTGCCAAAGACAGTATCCCAGACTCATGCAAATCTGCACCGCCAGTGTCCTGCAGGCCCTCATACGCATCGTGCATCTGAGATGGGTCTCGGCTTTGAGGCACCACTTCAGACTCCAGAGGGGATTATCTTCTGCCTTCTCCACACAGGACAGTGGAATAACGGTAATGTCTCCAAGGAAAGAAACAGAGCAGTAGCTTAAATCAGTATTTCCCAAATCAAAGTCCCTGATGTGACACAAAGCATGAAATGGTCCACAAACCAAAAAATAAGAGAAAATAAACGCAACAATTGAACAGGAGGGGTTCAGGCTATTTTTACTTGACTGTACATAGGAGCTCCCATAGCTGTATGAAACAATGTATGGATTCTTCTTTCCAAGAGTTGAGATGGATCCTGGAGTAAGAAACACCCACTTAAGCAGCCTCTAAGCATCTCCACAAGGTTAAAAAACTTTTTTTACTTAGCAAGCAATCCAGGGGAGGATAGACAACTCTACGTGAAGCAAAGAGGACAAAGATGGGAAGCAAATGCAGTGCCATTAGTGGTCTGAGGTAACCAGATCTTCACTGATCCAAAAACAAGACTTGAGAAATGTGATCCCAAGGGGAGAAGACTCAACCAGCATGCAGTACCTTCAAAAAGCCCTTCTCTTGGCAAGTGTCCTGGTTAGAGCAACACAGGATTAATTTCTCTTTCAGTCATTTTACTTTTCAGTAAAGTGTCTTCTAATGCTTCGGAAAAACGTGCTTTTAGGAGACTCTAGTGTCTGAATTTGTGAAAATATTTACTTTATAGACAGCTATGGTATATGGTTTTCAAGGTCTCATTCTTTTCGATCTAGCCAGGTGCAGGGATAAGGAGGAGCAAGACCCGGGCACTTGACCCAAGCCGGCCAACAGGGTTATTTCATACCATGAACACCACATTCAATATAAATTAGAAAGTTTGCCGAGGAGTTTCTTCTCTCACATCATGGCTGCAATCCTGAAAACTTCTTGCCCCAGTATCGGACCCCTAAGGCTTTCCCTTCCTCCTGAAGCCGTAGCACTCACAGTATCGGACATTTGCTGTTCACTGCTGGGAGTGCACAGCTTTGTACTGAAGTAAGTACTGAAGGATGAGTATAATCCTCATATATTTTATATTGCTATCAGGATCAATATCGGTTCTTTAGTATTATTAATGTTAATTTTTAGTATTATTTTATTAAATCTGCTTATATTCCAACCCTCAAGTTTTCTTGATTTTTCCCCGATTCCGCTTCCCAGGTGGGGAGGGGTCATTGGCTGACAAATAATTGGCTAAACAACAATAAATTGTTGTAGGTTCTTCATAACAGCAAGAGAGCACCATACTTCAGTTTTCAACATGACTTTCAAGAGCCCACTGCAAGAGATTCCTAGGATAGCAACCCTCAGAGCCATAAATTAAGCCAGTAGGAAAACAACTGCCAGATATACCTCAGCAGAAAGCCTGAAGAGATGAATTGGCAAAGAGGGCAATAATTTGATGAGGGGGTTGCTCTGTTTGCTAGCAAGTGCATCACCTTCCACAAAAGGGGTGGTTTAATTCAGGTCTTTCTCCCTTCCAAAAGGGAAAGGAGGCTCTGAACTGCAAGCTTCAAGGCATATGATGTGGTTATACTGTTCCTGTTGGCAAGATCACTGAAGACGGGATATTTGGAAAAACCAGACATTGCCCCTGGGCTTCCAACACGCACAAGAGACTCTCTGGTGTCTGCAGGGACAGCTCCAGGAAGAGTGCAAGCTAACGTAACATCCTTTGGGTCCACATTCATCAACACTGAGACTGGAAGCTTCCAGACCCCCTGACTGCACAGATTTGAGCCGAGACAAACATGACCATACAACTGGGCAGATCACTCTCACACAGTGAGAGTATGAGACGGGGAGTCACTGGCCCCCAGCCCGAGATCAGAGATGCCTGGGCAGCCCGTGTGTGCCCCAATGCGAAACTTGCCTGGACAGTCACCCCTTCTGCATTATGTGAACAAATCCGAACTGGCAGGGCGAATGTGTGCCAATTCAGGGTCTGCGTCCTGCGGCCA